>NC_065441.1:15697865-16330961 GCF_024364675.1 Aethina tumida
TAAATATTATAAAATGTCGAACATATATTTTTGTAGGAAATTAAACGCTCCACAAAAAAGGGCTCCTGTGATTAATCGATTACCATACTTTTACCATTTGGAAGATATTCGTATTCGAATCCCAATACGTACTGATTTTAATAGTTTTTTAATAAATATTTTAAATTTATCAATTTAAGACATGAATTTTGAAAATATTCATAGAAATTTCAGTTTATTTTGATAAAATAACAATTTCTAAGTTGTTTTGGAATATATATTTTTTTAATAATTTTTTTAACAATATTATCTTTTCATAATTTTGCTCTTATCACAATTTAGTATCATGATTTAATATTTTTGAACGGGCTTATTTAAAATGTAACTCAAATTTTGTTTCACCAAAATTTATAATTGAATATTTTTTGTCTGGGGAATTCGAGAATTTAGTGGGTAGTTCTGTTTTTCATATGCTGCCTCATATTTCTATGTTACATACATAGTTTTACTTCTTCTAAGTGGTGTCTTCTTGTATATAACTATAACCAAATAATTAACAGTTGAGTTTTAATTTATTTACTTTTATTCTTTTCTATCGATATATTTAATGATATTTCTTAAATAAAAAAACTATTTTTTTCTGAAATATGTAATGAATTATCTTTTTGGAGAGCGTTTAATTTTCTACAAAGATATATGTGAGCATTTTATAATATTATTTATATTAAAAAAGAAATTTTTGTTAAATTCTTCAAACTGTGACTTCCGATACGATACGGACTGTAAACAATTTTAAGGTACTTGTTTTTTTACAAAAAATAGAAATGAAAATTTTCTGTACGATCAAATAATGACGAGATATGGATTTTGTCATATGGAACTGAAGAAAAAATGGAGTTGAGTGTCAAAATTAGAAACAAAGTCAAATTTTAAAATTTAATAATATTAAAATTTATTATTTTAATTTTAAATTTTAAAGACATTTGAATAAATATATAAATTATAAATATTTCGGTTTAATTTACCTTGATTCATGATGAAATAATATTAATTAACCAGATAAAATTAATAATTTGAAGCATTTGAATAAAAATAGTGTTCATAACAGCTGGACTGTTTTGAATATCCAAGTTCATTAAAATAAATTACTGGATTTATTTTTATTAAGCTGAAAATGAAACAAAAATATTATATGGATCAAAATCAGGAATTATGTTGAGAGGTCAATTAATATCAATTGTTTGTTTCCAAATTTGAATATCTTTACATCTCGTCAATTCACTTACAAAACACACTTAAGATAACACTATAATCAATCATTTTAATTTCATTCTAGAATTCTGAACAATATCAATTGAGCCATCACGTCGTCTCATTCAACAATCATCCCACAACTTGAATACAGTACCCCGATTAAACCAATGTTGTAATATGTTAATTGACATTTTCCCATGTAACACACAGCGTCTAATTATATATTTTTTCTTAAGTGTGCGTATAATAAAGCTAGTTAAAAAGTGTGTAATCCTTTTGTGCGGTGTCGAAACGGAATCTTCTCATACAATTAGTACAGTACCATCGATGGTCTTGTAGTGAAAGTACCCGAGATTTTGCGAATCTCGTTTGGGTGACGAGATGAACAAATAGAAAAAAATCGTATTTGTCGAAATCAAAGTTGGGTTTTGTGTAAACATTGTAGATTTTTGACGTTTCGCAACGAGATGTGTTTCAATTAACAGTTGATCACGGCTCGAAAATACCACTTATGGATAACTGGTTGGTTACGGGTGTTGTTCGTGTTTCCGTGATTTGCGTTGCCATAATTTCTCATGGTGTTTGCTTAATAATGTGGTTTTGAAATATTCTTTTTATTTGGATCATAATTTTAATTAAAATTGGATACCAAAATAAATAATACCTATAATAATAAATACTTAGTTTATTACTAATAAAGATTTATATGGACAATTTTATAGCACTATTATTTAAGCCGTAGGCAAAATATACGATTTTAGTTGAAAATAAGTTATTATAAAATATACACTGCGCCTCTTGTGAAATGGATTACTGGGATTATTTAAACGCATAAATTAAACAAAATTGTATCAACAACAAAACTTTTTAATCTGTAATAAAACAAATTATTTGGAAAATGAATAAAACAAAATTAATTAAAATTGAACGAAGTGGAATATTAATTTTCCCATCACTACTTGACTATTACCTTGCTTGGCCTTCAAGTTTCTCCCTCGTTGATATACTCAAAATTAGTGAAGGAATAAATATGTTACTTGATCCTACCTCATTCTTCTTTAAGAGCATTACTTCTAAATTTTGAGGCTGGTGGTTTCGGGAGCACATTTGTCTTTGGAGACGGTATCATATGTATTT
The DNA here is from genome assembly GCF_024364675.1 of Aethina tumida. Lineage (NCBI taxonomy): Eukaryota > Metazoa > Arthropoda > Insecta > Coleoptera > Nitidulidae > Aethina > Aethina tumida. Next base: position 15,700,236 of record NC_065441.1, read on the forward strand.
ACTTAGATTGCAGTTTGGTGAATGAGGGGGCTCTGCATTCGAGTAATGTCATGATTTTGCAACGCCAAATTTATAAGCCTCGTTGAAGTCATCCACAAAATCTTATCGAAATTTATGAGTATAATTATAATTGGTTGATTAATCAAATCGCAATATTGTTGAGCATATACAGTTTCTCGGTTTATACGAAACTGGACGAAGGCTGGATGTAGTGAATGTGTCATTTCGACTATAAAAAATAATCAGAAAATGGTCTTATCTTCTGGTCATAACCGTGGTTTATTACACATTGTAAGACATTATACATTTGGGCTCATGTTCCAATATTGCAATTTTAGAGCAAAGTCTTCCAAAGAAAATCTTCTTTGAGGCGTTTATTGGTGCTAACTTTAATATACTTACCTTTTAGAGTTGAATAATTGAATATTTTTAATCTGAGGAATTTGAGAATTTAGTTTCAAATGTTGGTAGTTCTGTTTTTCATAACTTATACTTATGAGTGTTTTGTGACTTATACTAACGTCATCTGCGGTTTATTTTCATTTCTATGTGTCCTCTTGTATTTTTACATTGCATACATAGTTTTCGTAGGTTCCAGCTTTGTCTTGTATATAACTACAACCAAATAATTAACAGTGGAGTTTTAATATATTTACTTTTTTCTTTTCAATTGATATATTTAATGATGTTATTAATTATTTAATGATAAATAAAAAAACAATTTTTTTCTGAAATAGATAATGAATTATCTTAAAATTCATGACTTAAATGGATAAATTTAAAATATTTATTAGAAGATTTATGTTGGGCATTTTATAAAATTTATTTATATTAAAAAAGAATTTTTTGTTAAATTCTTCAAACTTTGACTTCCGATACGATACGGACTGTAAACAATTTTAAGGTACTTGTTTTTTTACAAAAAATAGAAATGAAAATTTTCTGTACGATCAAGTAATGGCGAGATATGGATTTTGTCATATGGAACTGAAGAAAAGTTTGACATTCGATACGGTACGGACGGTATGAATTATGAAAAAATTGTAAGATACCTTTTTTGTACAGCATTCAATTTCTTACAAGAAATAGAATTTTTCTGTAGGAGTAAGTAATGACCAGATACGGATTTTTAAAGTGTCTAGAAACCAATTTTTCACTGTTGGAAGTTAAAAAAATCGATTTTTTTGACCCACCCTATATATATATATATATATATATATATATATATATACATATATATATATATATATATATATATATATATATATATAGGGTAGGTCAAGCCTCGTTGAAGTCATCCAGAAAATTTGGTCGGAATTCTTGATCAAGTAGAATTATAATTGGTTGACTAATCAAATCGCAATATCGTCGAGCAATTACAGTTTCTCGGTTCATAAGGGGGTCTTGAAAACGTTTTCTGGCTCTAAGATCAGCTTCATGCAACCTTCTTCTGATGGTAGACGTACGTACAGTGATTCTAAATATTGGACGAAACCTGGATGTAGAGAATATGTCATTTTGTCTATCAAAATTAATGAGAAAATGGTCTTGTCTTCTGGTCATAACCGCGGTTTATTATACTTTGAAAGACATTATACATTTGGGCTATTTGTTATTAACTCATGTTCCAAAATTGTAATTTTAGGGCACAATCTTCCGAAGAAAATATTCTTTGAGGCGTTTTACTGTGCTAAATTTAATATACTTACCTTTTAAAGCTATAAATAATAAATAATATTAGTGGCCAATATAAAACATAATTAACAATTTTTAAAAATCAAATTATCCACTTCAAAAGACTATTTATTAGAAATAGAAAGCTTTTATTTGCCCAATGTTATGACTTCCATAACAATGAAACAATTCATAATATTATGCAGAAAATCTGACATGATGTGATAGAAAAAAGTTGGAATAAGGTTAATGAATATAAGAAAATGCAGAAGAGCATTTCCTAATTAATCTAATTAGAAGTAGAAAACTAGAAATATTAAGACAATCGATAACAGTTGTGAGACTGATTCATTAATAAGTAGTGCACACATTTTATATCTTGAAAAAAAAAACATACGGTCCATAGTATTTAGAAGTAATTACGTGAAATAAAATTATTACTTAATCAATGTTTATACTGTTACAAAATCACAAATTAGTTCTAATTTGTCATTAATAACTAATTGATAATTTTTACTGGCCAACAAAACAGTTGCAAAACGCGCACCTTGTCTCAAATTACATACAATTATCGAATTAAAACAAACCAACTGTTTCCCATTAATTCCATATGTATCTGGAACCAAACCAAAATAAAAAATCTTCTCTAATCGTCAATAAACTTACATTTATTACAGGTGCCGGCGCGTTTTAGAAACTTACGCGATAATTACGGACGGCAAATGTCCTCGTTAATCTAAATAAAGTAAACAGCACCGTTAGTTTATGAATAACTCGATCGGATCACGTGTGAATCGCAGAAAATGACTGGGAAGTGCGATAGGTGTGGGAATTGCATACAGTCGCAAACACGTGCTCCCATTAGTAATTCATCAACTATATTAATTACAAATTGGTTAATTGATCCATTTCTGAAAGATTAGATGGTGCATTAACTAATTGTTCATTTGGCATGCACCGTGAATGATGATTATTTAATTTTAGAGTTAATTTGACTTGAACCTAATTATTTCAACAATGGTTTTTGTTTGTCATTCATCATCTAAATATGTATTACTCAGAAAATAATACAATAGAAGTAAATTAACAGGGTTTTAACCCAGTTTCGGTGAACGACATGTCTCCTAAAATTTCAGTCTCACTGACACACACTCTTGTTCATGGGAGCCATTATTTAAGGCAACGAACGAGATTATAAAATTGTACCAATTGTAAAGCTAATTACCGTAACTCAGTTCTTTGTGTGTGGTTTTACTTCAAATCCAAAAATACACGCTTATTAATCGATGAGCGATCAATATTGTGGCGATGTAAATAATACAATCACATGGATTTCCACGTGTTTAACTTTACGAAAACGCTGGTTTTTCTCTGGTGTAACTTTAATAAATGTAGTTGCAGCCTTGACAACAAATTGTACATTTGTAAATACATACCTACGCCTTGTTAATAAACTAACTGATACACTTGTTAAAACAATGTAATCATTGTTATTAATTAATGTGAAGCTTGTAATAGTTGTTTTTAATAATTTCACATTGTATACCAAATACAAAGAAAAATGTATTCCTATTCACAGAATAGTAATATGAATTTAAATTGAATTCGTCAGGAAATAAATACAGAATTTACAACATATCAAAAAAGAATGCAGACATTTTACTTTAAACGTGCGACACAAAATGCACTTCTGAGAACGAATTTCAATAGGTTTCAAACAGGAAAACGAGAATTTGTATAAGATGAAATGATGTGAGATTCGTCTAACTTATATTTTAAACATGACATTCCCACTCGTTCGCATTTTTATTACAAAATTTATGATGCTGGGTGCTATCATAAAATCAAGGAGTCGAAAATATTGAACATTAGACGTGTGCTAATCAGACCATCAAAAGTTAAATGTTGTTGTTAAAGTATAACAAGAAATATACAATATCGTAAATAAAAACTTATAATAAACGGGAAAATTGCAATTTGCATGCTCTGAAAGATCCTTTTCGCGATGTGGCCATTTAATTTAACTGTACTTGTAGAAACTTTGAATATTACTTGGATAATAAATAATAATTGGGTTGATATCCCTTTAACTTTTGTATAAATAAGCAGTTTTTAATAAAAAAAACACAGTTGAACAAATAGCATATATATTGGAATGAAGTAATACATAAATATATATTTAAATTAGAACATCGAATAATAGAATCTCTAATATACACTTTTTTTGGTAACACAATATATATCCTATTGAATTAAATATTTATTAATTATGATTAGCCCTGGTCAAAAACCAAACATCCATTGGTTCAGATTTTCCTTTCATGGTTATGGGTCCTCTATATTCGAAAGCAAAATTAGGATCCTTGTTGTCTTCCTGCATCAAAACCCTTAAAAACAAAGCATTCTGTATATTTGTGTCACAAAAACACCCTGAGTAATTATAAAAGTATTAGTTACACTGAAACCTTTCAAAAACTTAATGCTATTACAACTAGTTAAAACTGAGGGTTGATCATTAATTTCACTGAAGTTGCATGTCACTGAAGTGTCACTATGGAGCATTTCTTAAAATGTTATTTAGATCAATTCAACAGTCTTCCCCGAAACAGCCTCCACGACAGAAGAAAACGGTACGAAATGGTGGACTACATCAGCACCCTAATCGAGGCATTAAGAGGTAAAACAAATTTAATATTTACACTGAACCGAACATGAAGTATTTTCAGATAAAGGAAATCCCCCCGATGTAACGGTAAACGAAGCAGTGTCATATTTGATTAAGTACCACGAGCGAACGAAATCCTGCAACGGTAAAGTGTGCCTGATGGGTAAATACCACAACATTCTGTACGTGGCAATGAAATTATCGTACCTTTGGCAATTAGAAAATTTGGAAACTCTCCACAAATTGCTCACGAGCATCTTCTCGTGCGAGAACACTTTCGAAAGGATGTTCGTGGGGGCGATTTTCGGCAACAACGCCCCCCATTACATCGCTGGTTGGAAGAGCGATTTCGACAATCAGGAAGAGAACATCAGAGCTCTTGTGTACTTTTTGGACAGAGCTAATAAGTGTTCTTTGGTTCTTAACTATAGTGGTGCTGGAGTTTACTTTCGACTGGTGGATGTTCCCATAGAAAACTGTGGGAAATCATCCCCCTTAAAAATTGTTACGCAGTTGGGATTACCCGATAAATTACTAATATTTTTAAGGTTCGGTGCGACTGTTTATAACGGCTATGACGATGGAACTGCAGTAGAATACATCATGAAACGACTTGGGGAGTTTAACAGAGTTTACCCATACAATTTGGTGAGTTGTCTTCAGTTGTTGCTGAGGGCTACGCCGAAAATTGAAATGAACAAGTTAGAAGATGAAACTACTCAAGATTACGTGGTTAAGAATTATCTGGAGTTGGTGGATGATGGTATTTTGCCTGTTACTAGATGTGGCATCACTCCCCCTGAGCTAAAACATCTAACGAGATGTGTAATTAGGGAACGTCTTTTGGAAAACTTTCAGCTTCCTGCAGGAATACAGAATTTGCCAGTTCCCGCCAAATTGCAGAGATATTTAGATATTATGGATGATTAATAGATGTAGCAACTACATACAATTTCAGCAATAAATGTCTTCATTAGTGCCGGTTGTACAATCATGATGTGCTTTGAGATCGATTATTTCTCAATATTTGTAATGTTAGTATTAAATTTGTTAATTATCCCATTGACCAAAGTTTAATAAACCACAGTTAAATATGATTCCAATTCCAAAACATCTTCCCATATCATTACATAATCCACACATCAATTACATACCATCTAATAACAGTAAACAAATCTTTCACGTCTTCCTGAATGGCAGAAATATTAGAACGTCCGAAACTGATTGATGGTGCAAAACTAGACGATATACACCTTTCTAGTTCCAACTAACAGATGTTGTCCTAATATGATACAATGCAAGCACCATAATTATCGTGTTTTTGTTGGGGCATTAATGAGTGTCCGGTAAATTGGTTGCCGGAGTGTTTAATGAGTTAAAGCAAATGATTGAAGAACAATTAGTTACAGTTAGGTGGAAAATTAGGAATGCTGTGATAATTAATTTGCCATACAATGTTTAACTTGTTTCTAGCTTGAAATTGAAAGTTCACAGTGGTTTTATTTTTTTTACTCAGTGACAGTTCCTGTTTGACTAAACAAGCTACTTATTAATTGAACTGTGATAATTTGTATTTTTATAAAGGTTCTGCATTAGTCATCATGTTTTAGAAATAAAGATTAACTGTTTATTTTAGTTCTGCTAATGACTTTCCGTTTTTATAATTCACACAGCTTAAAACAAGGTTAATTTAAACTTGGCAAAAATCACAATGCTTAAAAGTGAATGTAAAGGTTCGTTGAACTGTTAAAATTAATTTGGCGCAAATTATTATTAATATTATCGATTCGCACCACTATGAAGGCCGCTACTTACTTGTAAGCATCTCCTGAAACGTTGATCTTTCCAGGTTGTCCTGTTGTTTCTGTTCGACTTGTTAGATTAACAGTGTTTCCATAAAGACAATAACGAGGCATTCTTTGTCCGATTACTCCAGTTACCACTTCTCCCGAATGAATGCCGATTGTAATCCTCTGAAAAAACAAAAAACAACTATATAAAAAAAAACCTTGTAAAACTTGCGTCACAGAGCAGCATGAAAAAAATATTTTCTAATTTAAAATTAAATTATCAGATGAATTAACAATTGTTAAATTTTCATACAATCGAAGACGAGACGTGTTTATAATAATAAAAATAGCAATGAAAGTCGTTGCCTTTTACTACGATATTTCAGTCGTAATTTCTACAATCAATCTATTGAAACAGTCTATTTGGTTTTAACCATAACGTAATTTGTATATTTAAAAGTATGACCCACCCGAACCGCAACAACAAAACAAACAACGTTACGACAATAGAATTTTTTCTTGTGCGATGTAAAGGAGAGTGCCAACAATGAAATATTGTTGGTCATTCGAAAGGATTGTTGGAAGGCGACGACTGTTTCCGGTCAAGAGTAACGTGAAACTGTAAATCTAATCGAGGGGAATGAAATCATATAAAAAATTACTTCTGCAATTATTCAAAAAATATTAATTTTTGCCTTTAACTTTTTTAAATTACTTAGAATGACTAAACCTATTACTAAGATAACATGTTTTATTCTTCCTTCAAGTTTGTTCACAAAGAATTCTTGTGATTATATTTTTATATTTGTTTAACAACTTTTAAATAAGGAAATTCATATTGATAGACTTCTGATACAACCGAAATAATTAATAATCACATAAGCACAGTGACGTCAATTGCCTGAGAATTACCTATGCTAAAATTAATTCCACATATCATTACCCAGACAAAAATAACTCTAACAATTGACAAGTAACATTGTCATTTTCTAGTGTCGATGTTGAATATAATAAATAATTCAAACGGCCGTGCAAATTACCGGTACCACTATACTGACATATGGCAAACAGAGATGCACCATAATGGAGTCATACAAATTCTTCGTCGAAACTAAATAAAAATATCGTTTTACTTGGATGAAAATTGATGATTTTATATTTAGCTAACTGTAACTTTCGATATGTGAAGATGCGGTTGTGAGTTGTGTGTTTGTACTTTTACTATTACGACAATAATTATTGGTATTCATAATTTTTTGTATATTGTATTCGTTGTTAAAGTAAATGAATAAAAGGAAACATGTTTTATACCACTGGGTCTCCATCAACTATAATAGTCTTTCCCAGATCCATCATGTCTAAAGCCAGACGAGCAATGTTCTTTGCATGAGCCACACAAGGTTCCGGAATTCCACTCACAGCCATATACTTATCACCCACCGTCTCCACCTAAAATTAACATATACATTGAATAAAAAATTTAATAAATCAAAAACAAATCTACTTTATAAATATCTGGATTAACAGAGTAGTCGGTCAAAGTGTCAAACTTGGTGTACAGCTCGTTCAACATCTTGACAATCTTCATCGCTCCATTTGAGTCAGTATGAGCTGCGCAATATTCGGAGAATCCAACGATTCCAGAGAACAATAAGGTCACAAAGTCGAATTTTTTCGGTGGAACCGGACGATTGTGCCTTAATTCACTGGCCACAGTTAATGGCAAAACCGAATACAACAATCTATAACACAATAAGAAGTTACATAATATTTTAGCACGTGTAACAAATTAATACATAAGTGAAAAAAGTGCTATATAAAGTTGGGTAACGAGTTTAAGCACTCGTATTTTCTAAAATGAAAGTACAAATAAAACAGAACCGATTCATGAATGACAAAGTGCAAAAATTACATTCTAATGTGAATGTTATTACTTCAGGTCATATTTATAAAAAGAATTGAACGGTATAAATTTGTTTAGCTCTCAACTGTATTCTATCTAAACTTATAACTGACGGAATAAGTTTTCATAAATATACATTATTATTAAAAATAGAAATTATTGCAAATTGTTTCAAAGCAATAACAGTAAATCAAATCAGTGGCGAAACAAATAAAACTAAATAAATCAAACTGATTGAGGCAAATTAACCTGTTGTAATGATTGCAAAATCGAATTTCTCAAATAGATAATTATACATTTCGATCGTGTAGGAATTATTAAAAATCTTCAATTTAAATTAGTTTGTTCGCCTGAAAAATCATGCAAATTCTTTAATTAAATGCCTTGCTAATTTGATAAATTAACAACTAAATGCAGCGTGCAATTATGTGGCTAAAATTAATTTTCTGGTTGCATTAATTTGTTTATCCGGGAAGATAATGGCTAGAAAGTAAAAATATAACCAATACTGCAGGTGTATAATATTATTGTTGGGTGTGGCTCTATTATTAATCACACACCGGCAATTGATAGAGAAATTCAGCCCAGGTTATGTAAAATATTATAATGTTATTTAATATTTCAAAATTTTATTAGGTCCCATACACATATGGTACCACATTTGAATAATAAACAGCTTCAAAAAATCTTGTGTAAGTTTCTCACCATCGTTTTTATGTTTATTACTCTATCTCAATGGGAGAAAAATGTATGTGAATAAATAACGTAAAATCCAACCATTTAATTATATCACAGAGACAAGAATTATCAGCCTTGATATTTGCAAATGTGAATCCGCGATTGGCAAACCTTGCCAAATTAATTGACTGAAAAAAAATCACCCGTCAGTCTTCTTCTTTTCCGTCTCCAATTCACGGTAGGTTTGCTGCAATTTATCCGTCAGGATTTCTAGATTCCTGGTGAGCTTATAGTCGGCTTCGAACTGTTCGGACATCAGGACCAAATCTCTGGTGGCATCGTGAAGCGGAATGTCACTTATGTAGAATCCACGTCTAAAATATTAAAATTAAGAAATTAATGTTTAATTAAGTGTATTTTTGAGTGTAATTGTTTGATAATTAGTATTTATTTTATTGCCCAAAATCCTAATTATATTTATGCCTTGATCTTATGCATAAAGGTCAATTAAAAAATGTAATATCAAGTAGATAATAGTATTTAAATTACATATTATTACAAGGATATTTCGTGGCATTTGTAAAGCATCAGTAATACATAAAATACGGTTTTGTTACAAAAGTGCTTTTTAAAAAATTAATATTGCTGTATTAATTGAGATCTAATTCGTGTTATTATGTGTGTTAAATACTTTTCACAAAATTACCGATGATAATTTATGTTAATAGTTCAAATGCGTCCATTTCTAATTTATTATTAACAAATTGTTCAAATGGTATGTTCAGGTTTAACGCTTTCATTGCAATTGAATAAATTTTATGCGGAAGTGGTTAAACAGAAGCGGAGCAAGAAGTGCAGACAGATCGTTATAATTGATCTGAAATTTAGTGGTGGTATTTTTATATTAAACTAGAAATTTATGAGTTCCCATTAAGATGTTGACAATTGGAATTGCAAAATTTAAATATTCAATGAATAAATCACGTATAATTAAACAATTAATAAAGTATAATTAAAGTAATTTAAGTAGAGAACCGGATCTTTGAATAATAGTGTTTGTGGACATCCTTGTGTTAATATTTATCGAATGGAGTTGTCGCCTATTAATTCCGAAATAAAAAACGCCGTTATTGCCATATCCGTCCTTGTCCCTCAATAGAAATCAAGCGAGTAATGAAAAGTCGCAAAATTTAAAAAACGCCTTTTCACATTACATAATAAATAATCAAATCTACAAGTTAGCGGTTTGAGCAATAGCTCGTTGGGTAATCGTTATATCTATTGCAAAAGATGTTAGAACGTTGGAATGTGAGGCACGTTTGATCCTTTTGTGTACGACACGCCAGGAAAGGTCGAACGTAATTTTATCATCCGAAATTCAATTAAACATATTTGGTATTCGTAATTGTAAGCACGATACATCGGTAGGTTGACGAGCCTTAATTAATTTACCTTGTGAGATCGTCGAGATTCATCACACTCGGATAACAGAGGAAGATTACCAGATCGGTTTCCGGAACGTACAGCATTTGCCCTTTCAATCTCAAGAAGCGATACTCTTCAGACGCGCTGACTTTCATGACACCAGATCTCGTTCTAAGTACGTAGATCGTATTGATGTGGGACAAGATGTTCTCGAACGTCAACTCCAAATGCGGACGGATCTGTAAGAAACAATATTTTCCTCGATCATCATTGTTTGGCATGGAACAATGCGACTGGAAAACAGTATTTATAAATCATAACCCAGTCCGATTGTTGGAATTAATTACGGCCTATAAATCAATCTCGCATCGGTTATTTATTGTAGTACATGACGTGATTCTGAAGTAGCTGAAACTGTACTGTCATCTGGTTGTTCTAAGCGATCTCCTTACAATGCGCCTTCTATTTGTCAGTTTTGTTAACGAGACCGTGATGCTGTATTAAATACGCCTACGCGATTCTCAGAGTTATCTTTGACAAGGTGTAACACGAACTACCTAGTATACATACTTTGGGCTACGTTCATATATTTTTTTTTTGACAAACAGTTATAATTGTGCAACGTTCTGTACATAATTTATTAGTGAACATAACGGAATGTTCTTGACAACTATAATCTGTTAATTTATTTGATCTGATCAGATTTCGGTGGATTCTACAGTTCTCACATGAGGCTCAATTTTATTAAAAATACTTTAACATGATGGTCCACTTTTGATGGAGGTAACCCAATTTGTAAATAAAAAATATTTTAGATGAACAGTAGTTTATTAATTAAATAATACCCAGATACTTTCTGGGTTTCTTAATTTGACTAATAATACATTTAAAAGATGGATCCTTTCTGATGGTGATATCTGAATTTTTTATTTGTATTTTGATTTTAGTTTATGATAAAAAAAGTGTAGGCATGCCACAAAAATTGTTTTAGTCACAGTTTAAGTTATAAATCATAAATATTTTAAATGAGCCAGTTTATTAATTAAATGAGAGATATTTTCTGGGTTTAAGACTTAATTTTTCTAACAATACACTTAAAGGATGGCCTATTTCTGATGGAGACAACCCAATTTTTTATTTGTCTTTCGATTTTAGTTTATGATAAAAAAGTGTAGGTATGCCTCAAAAATTGTTTTAGTCACACTTTAAGTTATAAATAAAAAAATATTTTAGATGAACCATAGTTCATTAATTAAATGAGACATACATTCTGGGTTTAAGGCTTAATTTGACTAACAATACATTTAAAAGATAGACCCTTTCTGATGGAGACGACTGATTTTTTTATTTATACTTCAATTTTAGTTTAGACTCAAAAAAGTGTACGTGTGCCACAAAAATTGTTTTAGACTCAGATTAAGTTATAAATAATAAATATTTTAGATGAACTACAGTTTATTAATTAAATGAGAGATATTTTCTGCGTTTAAGGCTTAATTTTATTAACAATACTCTTAAAGAATGGCCCATTTCTGATGGAGACAATCCAAATTTTTATTAGTTCTCAAGAATGACATTTTTTATTTTTTTTTTAAGTAATTTAAGGCAAATATTTATTTAATTTTTGCAACAAAGTGTGAAGTATTTTGTTTGAGGAGGATAAAAAAGACACTTATTAGTAAACTTAGCACGTACATTTGAATATTGACACTTTCCCTGAAGAAAACACAGATGCATGCAAACATTTAACGTCGTTGCACGCCGTAATTTTATTCCATTTTCTAATCCAGGTTATTAACCCACAGATACAAAAAATATTTTGCCACAAATAAAAAATAGGTAATAAAATCCAGATGGGTGGTTTGTTTTATTCCAATTTATGACTTGTATTCATCTTTTGAGGTCGAAATGAACAAACAAGCCGACAAATTAAATATAAAACTGTCGGCCGTACAAAACGAGTGAAAGTTTTCGCATCTATAGGTGTGTTCGAACATCCCATCGGTTCAAAAGATATTTTGTGACTCATTTGGGCAATTTCCTGTACACAAAACGAGGATGGTAATTTTTCGTTTGTTCGTTAAACGGGTGAAAAGAAAAAAGAAGCGTTATTCATTAGTTACTTAGAATTTACGAAAGCAGGATGCTGTAAGGATTATTCATTGATGGCATGGTTTCTTAAATTAGTATTTAGTTAATTTACTACAACATAAACACAGTTGTGGGTGTTGTCTGGTGTCGAGTTCAAATACTAAGGTTACATGAGTAACGGGAGCATTCCTAACATAAAATATCAACAAGACGTTTTTTAAAACCTTGAAAACTGTGGAAAATTGTTTGGTTATTAAATTCAAATTTAGTAAATGTGTTTTACAGAGATGTAAAACAAGTTGAGGGAGTTGCACAAAAGGTTAATTGATGTGTTTATCGTTAAACATTTATTGTTTTGTCAAACCTTAAACGCAAATAAAAATGAATCCGAGAACAATGCGAGAAATTCCGTTGCTTCAGCATCTCTATTATAGATATGCATATGCTTCTAAAAACAAAGACGTTATTTAATATTTTATAATTAGAACACTGCAAGTTTTGTCACCTGTACCGTAACTAGTTATTTAAACGGGCACCATCTGTGAAGCTGGTCGTGCCCAGTTTGTTTTTATCGATATAATTATAATTAATTGCGAGTTGCTTACTGTTATAAATATTGGTTTTATTAAATTGAAATCTTATGAAACTGTAGAAACATTCCTTACCGCATCCAAAATATCCGTGATCTTACAATTCGGCGATTTAACAATAGGAAAAACCCTTCTCAAAGTGGAACCAGTTTGTACGATCTTCATTTCTCTATCGAACATGATATGAAATGGGAATATTCTGCAAAAAGTTGCCGGTGATACTTTCGGTTCTGCAACAAAAAATTTAATAAATTAACATAAATTATAATAATCAATACAATAATTTATGCGGAATATTGTATCAGTAGCCATGAGATTTTATTATTGTGAACTGATTGTCTGGTTAATTAGGTTAGGCATTGAGATGATAAAAAATATAATGACTGAGTACATTTTCAGTTATTGAATAACTTTTATTTAACGATCCATTAAATTTAATTATACGAATTCCTTTAGGGGTTATTATGTGTAATAAACTGTTGAGTATATTGATTATAATACCTCAATTAGAACTTAATTAGTTTTCAACTAATGATTTATAGGTGAAAAAATGTGATTGGAAAACTGTAACAATATATTTGTTGAATTCTTTGTTTAATGTTATATTAATGTTTAACTATTTTGCATATAAACATATATTTGCGTTATAATTAAAATAATAAACAATATACGTGTGCATCATAAAAAAGTTATTTACTTCCCAATTAAAATTGATAAAATTACATTTGTTATAAATAATTATTTACTAAATGTTATATTACAAAATTTTAATTACTATTTTAAATTCACACCTCACTCAAATTGCATTATTAGAAACTAACACATTAAATATTTTATAAAAATCTATCGATAGTTATAATAACCCCTAGTTATTTCGCAATTAAATAAGAAATCTCAACAAAAAAAGAAATAAACCTATTTCAGAACATTTCCATTAGTTGATTTAATTAAGCATCAAATTCATTATTAATTACATATCTGTGAAATTGAAAATTCCACTTTTCAACCACTATCAGTCGAAATTATCTTAAACTAATTATTGAGTAATTTTTTTAATCAGTTCGTTTCCACAATTTTTAACATATCAGGTCAATTGAACAGAATTTAATTATCTGTTACACAAATCTGACCGGTGATCCAAATAATACAGTTTCCACTATAAATAATAATAAAATGTGTAATATTTATAACACAATAGAAAGCAAACTGTTCATTTTGTATAAAATCAAAAATTTCACCCAGGAAATAATGCGTGAGGAAAATTTACATTTTATGCAATTAAATACACAGATTAATAACATGTATTACGATCGGAGGAAATTGTGGGTTTGTTTTCGCAGATTTTACGATAATTATCTTAAATTAATACTGAGTATAAGGATATTAGACCCTAAATTATTTTATGTAATGCACTAATTCTTGTTTTAATAATAATTTACAACATTTTTTAATGTTAAACCGATCGTATTAGAAAGTAACGAATCATATTTATAATTTACTGGAAACAATTTAGTTTATTTTGAGAGATAATGAAACAGAAATCTTCTGCGGTGGAAAGTGGATCAGTTATAATGATTTGCCAATATTAACAATGGTACAGTTAATTATTTGCAGTTTACATAGATACCAGACTTTATTAGTCACGCAATATTCTAAGATAAATTGACTTTTTCTTTCTTTTTAGATGAGAACTGAAATCAAAACCAGTTAAACACTTGTTCTGAATAAATTCCATTATTCTCTTAAGTTGAACTGTTACTTCTTTCCGAGAAACTATTAAACAATACATTTTATAAATTCCTATTTATGATTTAAATTACCTAAAGACAAGGTTTCAATTTCATCAATGTCTGGGAGATGTATCTTTTCTGGTGCATTGGTTTCGGTGATCAAAAACTGAATATGGTCGCAATCTTCTTTGGTCCTGATAATTTGAACGTCCACTTCCGTATTGTGCAATTTGCTGGCAACAGTCTAAAAAAACAAGTTTATAAGTCATTATTATTCATAAATTAAAAAATGTATACTTTGACGATTCCGATAACAATGTATTCCAGTCCGGGCCTGTCAGAATAATAATGCAGTATTAGAGCGCCATCTTCCGGCCTCTCGGTGCATCGGAAAGACGGAGCTCGCATTCCTGGGTACAGCGTCCCCAAGTGGTCATGGAGCGCATCAAGGTTCTGGTTATAGAAATCTGCATATTAGTGAATGTTTTGAATTGTTAGTTCGTCGGGGGCGCTGTTGTGATTAAGCACAAAGAGGCACTTGTTAAGTATATTAATTAACATAATTATTATTAATTGATTGTATGAAATTGATATTTACTGTTAAAATTCTTACATTAACTATTATTACATTAATTATCATAATAATTAATAAAATGTGTACATGTGTTTTAACATTTAACTCACCTGAAGAAAATCCCTTGGTGTAGCTCCCAAAACTTGCAGGATCTTATCGTATCCAGAATCTTGGCAAAACTCAAAGAACATTTTTCCAAAGAGCTCCAAAATATCATTTGCCGGTATTTCTAAAAATTAAAATTATTTAGAATTCGCAACATTCGTGTATCTATCCACGTACTTAAAATATCGACTGCAGCAAAAATCAAATTGTACGTTATCTCATCATCATAGATTTGTCTCACCAAAAACTGACCTTCCATCTGAACATCGGCCTTTTTTCTAAAAATATGACAATAAAGAAATTTTGAAATCAAACATTTGAAAATAAATGCAGCAATTTTCCGTTCTTTTATGAAAAATTTAAATGCAACAAGACGAACATAAACATCTAAATTGTTAATAGGTATAAATAGAATGTATTATCTATTGTAATAGTGAATAATGAATGTTAAGTATGTAAAAATAAACACGTATTCTTAACTAAATATAACTGGTTTATTTTCTCCTTTTACAACAATAATTTCTAGTAAAGTTTTATATGGTGAAATGCTTACTTTATTGTTTCCCACGTTTCCGGCCCGAAAGTTTTCAAAACCAACAACTCCAAAGCATAATTTACAAAACCATACTGAAAATTAATTGAGGAAAACTTAATAATTCAATGAAAAAATTATAATATTACAGACCATTTTTGTTGGTTGTTGTTAAAGATTGTATTAGTAAACACAGTTGAGGACACTCGTACGTTTAGCAGCACGACATCTAGGTAGCAGGAAAACGCGTCGTGTGAACCAGGACGAGTTTTCAAACAAACTGAAAGCCTAAAGTTTCCGAGACATCGATTTGAACTTTGCGCCTGCGTTATTTAGTTAGCTGGTGCGATTTCAGATGTCGCTGAAAAGACGCGAATATAATCACAAATTTGATAGCAAAAAATTTAGATAATAAAGTTTATACATTTACATACTCCTTTTCTTACAATGCATTAGTTTAAAATATATAAATTCTATTGTAATTGTGGTGCATGCGCCAGATGTTCATAACATTTAATGTAAACTATTATTAATTATAATTTATTTAATTAAATTTGTAATTTGGTGATGAATGTAACATACAAAATTAAATTAAATCAAATTTTATTGAATTTTATGTATACGGCAATATGTATTTGGAATTTCGTATAGGACATTGAAAGTTCAGTCAATTTCCCTGTTATAAATTGAATTATGTGTAAAATTATTATGAATACCATATCTTCATAAATCAATTTCAATTTACGAATATTTAATAATGTATTATAGAATACATACGTGCACAAATCAGTGTAAATAAATTCTATTAAATTTATCCTTCGTCGAATAGTTTGAAACTTGACACAACCTATTTCTGATAAACGTTCCAATAAAATAGTTGGTAACTGCGCCAAATAGCTTTACAACTTTGTTATACACATTTAAGTTTATTGTAACTATTTTGATATATAACTTTTTCTTCTACTTGATGTATATATTATACATTTTTTATCAAAACTATTAAACAACAATTTGGATTTCCAAATCAATTTTAAGTCAGGATACTAAGAATATGTCAGTGATAGGTCATACCCGAATTGAAACTCGACGAATAGAATTCCTCTTCTAACGACGTCTCTTGAATGCTTAATGAAATATTGATTACTCAATTTAAAGGATGGCAGTTGTTATGTGGAAACAACATAGAGACCTAAGCGGGGGCAACATTATAAATTTTATAGATTTCGGTCTCATGAATCTAGACTACGTACAAACTGCAAAACTGGGGATGCGAAAGTGTTAAATTTGTTATTAGGTCGTTTCACAGATCTAGATTTATAGTTGGCCAACTCTCTTGTTACGAATTTAAAATCAAAATTACATTTTAACAGAATAACAATGTTATTAACGTTATAACAATGATAAAACTAGTTAGAAATGTTCTGATGAGCTCTTGTTACTTCCGAGCACAAATACGGAGAAGCCGCAGAATTTCCGTAGTAAAATTATCAGACACGAAACACATTTATTCAGTGAAGACACGAAATTAATTAATGTAGTTGTAAATTAACTAGAATAAACACGGCGAAAACTGTTTAGGTTTGTTTTTTATTTCCCTTCACTTTTAGTAATGTGAACTTAATTTTTTACTTTTGTAGGTCTTAATTTTACTTATATTTCGGTTGTACGAAGTTTTTAAATGGTAATTAATGGGTTTATTTTGTTCTGAGTATTTTTAGCAAATTAACTTGTAAATGTTTTAGCGGAGTCTGAAACAATTACAAGAAAACCTTCAGCAATATTTTACTAACTTTACGTTGTGTTAGGAAACTTTCAAGCTTTTTGTTGCGCTTTGTTGGATTCCGACGAAAATAATTATCTTTGAATATCTTCAAGTTAAAAGTTTATTTACTTTTAGAGTGTGGTTTTATATTAATTTAAGTTCATTTCAATTTATTTGGAAGATTAATATTACAAAAGATTCTTATAAATTCTATAATCAAAGTTTATTATTGGACAAGATTTAGAAAATATATTGCATAGTTATATATTTAATATTTTTATGACTATAAAATAGATTTTTAACAGAACATTGACTATAAAACCATCCTTAAATAGACTATAAAACCAAGAACACACATAAAGATTAAAACTTGTTCTATTCATAGTACCAAAAGAAACGCAATAAATTTCTAGATAAAATTCTGAAACGAACTGAAAAAATTTAAGTTTTTCATGAAGCGGTTATTTATATTAAACAATAGCGGTTTATTTACGGAACCCTTATCTACAATAAGTCAAGATTAACTATATTTACTGTTTTCTGCGAGACGTGCCACAATGGGATGTATTACACCCTCGGGACGTCTCATTTTCCACGTCATTGTCCCTATTTTACTGGAAATATTCGTACCATTTGTTTTTATGCAAATACCGGCATCCATTAACTTGAAACTGAAAATTTAAATACTCCCCGAACGGGCATCCCAAATAAAAACTAATCTGAACATGGGGTGGCGGATGCGCAAAACAGGTAATCGTGACCAGACAAGTAATTACATCGGTACAAGGATTATCCAAACTTTTAAACTCCTTACGTGTCATCGTGAGTCCTTTATCCCCAGGACATCCTGATCGGCACAAATTCGAATTATTGACATTCAAGACGGATCCCGTTAATTACGTCCAACCGGAATCCTTAAACACCTGTCCAACCGTCCTTGGAGACCGAGATAAGGACTTTCAAGTGGAATTACGATGTTTGATACATTGTACCCTTGCCGAAATGTAATTACAATGCGACTGTGTAAATATGGCATGCAAACATGCATTATTATGTCTGCAAATAATACTAATTGTACGTCGGAAATGCTATTAATAATACGAGACAAGGGGTGCGAAGCGGGGTTGTCACCTGTGATTATCTATGCTCGTGTGTTATGGCGTAAGATTATTCATGCACGGGATATTAATTATTGTTGGGACAACACGTAACTGTCCTTTATCCAAGACCTAGACGATAAAAAGTGGTATTAAATATCTACGTTTCAGCAATGTTGAAATATTGATTGAAGCATTCGCATTTTCCTTTTACGATTGGGTCCCGCGAAACAACCTGACAATAAACTATAATCTCCAGCCGATAATAACATCGAGAGTTTCTTCGTACACGATATGAAATACGAACGAAGGTAGTAAATATTTAGAAATATGTCTCGTAGTGCGAGAAGGTCGGTTATTTCTTTTATACATGAAGGAAGGAATGGAGGTTTCGGCGGGGCAAAAACGTGTTCCCCATACGATCGTGTTCAAAGGTTATCAAATATAGAGAATTGCCAGAGTTTCACAGAAACGAAAATTGTTCAAATCTAATTTAATATTTATTAATAGTCCAGTCACAATTATTATTCTCTTACAAGGTATTATTTATTTTTATAAACTCTCAAAAGAATTGATCTTCTAAAATATTCAGTTCTTCAGCAAAACTTACTAAAAATATTTTCAGAATAGGGCAGAACAAGAATTTGCTTCAAATATTCGAAAATAATATAATTCAGAATATCAAAATGCTTATGTATATATGTATACAAGGTGTTTCTAAATAAATCTAAATATTTTTTTTCTGAAGTAAAATGTTTTTTGTTTAATTTCTCCGTATTTTTTAGTTAAATGGTGTTAAAATAATAAAATTTTTTAATAATGGTACTGCAGCATAGATTCTTCTTCTTTTTCTCGCCCTATTTTCAACGCTACTGAATAATTTTTTAATTTAGACCACACATATATTTAAATATATAAAATTAAAATATTATATATAATTCTTATAATAAAATTTATTTTTAAAATGGTAATTAAAAAATAATATTCAAAATTTGTCAATTAATAATAGTATGATCTCACATTTTAATTGATTTTAATTTTAATACATTGGAGAGTAATACCCTAAGAAGTAACAAACTTAATAATCATAAAATGTGACGAAATACAGAATAACACAACAAAATATTTTATTCAAAAGATTTAAGTGATTAAAATCAAATAAAATATTTTAGATAAATATTATTCATCACAGAGCAAAATTGTAAATACAAAATCGAAGTTGCACAAATGTTGAGAAATTTATTTTCCTAAATCCCATGTAATTGGATTATAATTTAATATCGTTTTAATCAGGCCATGGGCCAAATTGAAATTTTAATAATATTCAATTTTCAGGTAATAAGTCCTCCATGTTGATTTATTAATTTCTCTCCTAATGGTACACTGGCTTGTTTTCTGTAATGGGAAATTTATGGAAGCCATCGGGAATGCACATTAATCAAACGCCTAAATTGTCATATTTTATTTTCTTCTTTGTTTACACACTTTTTTGAGATTAATAAATGACATTTTGTACTTAAATTAAAACAGAATTACCATTAACAATAAAAGGTTTTGGAATAAAGTGAAAAATTGGGTGAATTACTACGTTGCATTTCAAAGACTGTAGTGAAATTCACCTTCTGTAACGACTTAACTCATCAATTCAAACCCTGGGGTTATTTTTAGTGTTTTAATTAGATAACTTTCTTGGCCTCATGGCTCTAATATCAACTAATTAAAGATATAAACTTAATTAATTTGATACATTGTTATTCGCCTAGTAAATTTTATCATCCCTGTTGTACTTTGTCGTTCTTACATCAATTAGTTCTAATTTCCAGGCTTTTAATTAATCTTTTTTAGTGTCGAAACACTGAATCGACGTTTAAAAAACGAATGGAGACCCAGGGTGAAATGATGATGTGGGTGGAAAATAAACTGGGAATCTGTCTTTTTAAGGGACCGTCTATTTCCAGCGTCTCTTGCGTCTTTTGACCGAGTATTGACTTATCAATTCCCATTCGCGATCAATTCTTTACATCAAAAGAATGCAATTTATTTCTCGGCTGCACCATGCCAAGACCACTTTGATTCCAGCAAGAAAACTGCCAGCCCAGTTTTCCACTTTATAACGAAGCGGCTTTTCCCAAATGTGACATATGTAAAAAAAGAACGATATGATGACATAAATCATGTTGTGCTGGTTTAACAGGACAAAAGCTAATGGGAGTTCGTAGCTACTCGGCGTGTTGGCCGTTGCGGCAGTTGCGGACATTTAAACAATTTGTTATGAAATAGTCGACCGGCCAGTGACATTTAAAATATGACAGGAAAATTGTGACCCACCGGAGGCAACAGTCTCTGAATTGAGCGTGAATGGAGTTATGTCAGTTGAAATTCCATCGTTATACCTTCGTAATTCGGTTCTGAAATTATGGCACACTTAAAAACAGTTGTTTCTAATTAAAAACCTTTATCATAATCGGATTTGTAACATAAAATATGTGTTGAATCCATGTTTATGTCGTGTCGGGGAATTATTTAGATTTTATCAAGTAACAACAAGAGAATGGTAAAACGGGTGGGAAGTTTATTAGTGTTTTCCCCAAATAACTTCCGTGACAAACGGAATTAACAAATTAGCGTTGGTTAATTTACATATCGTTTTCTTTTCTGTTTATTCCTATAATTAGTTGTCTTTGGTGACTTAGATACTGAACATTTCGTCCAATTTTGTTTGATTTATGCCACTTAAATAAAAATTAATTGTGTTTGTGTTTCGTGTTGTAAGGTTGCATGTTTACCGAATGATAATAAATTTTCAGTTCATATTTTTCAATAAAGTTTTAGTACACCTAAATTATTTTTGTGCAATTGTTTGTTTTGTTTGGTAAGTACAAATAACTGATTTAAAATTAAATTAAGTTTATGGCTTTGGTTTTTCAAATTTTCCTTATTTCTAAAATTTTTGTGAAAATTTTGGTAGATTTTTCAATTCTCCTTCATAATTATGTCAAATTTTTAAAAATGATTTTCTGTAAATATTTCCTAAACAAATATAAAATTACACAATTTTTAGTGAATTTAGAAATTTCTAACTAACTAAAACAATTTTTTTTTATTTTATTAAAATTTTTATTATACTACTTTTATATTCTGCTTATTTTTCATTTAAATTTAATAAGTTTAAAATAGCTCATAATTTAAATAAATATAAAATTCGTTCATTTTTTTTAATAGACACAAGTGTAATATATTGATTATTTATTTTTTTATAAAATGGTAAAAAAAAATTTGAAATTTTGTTTAAATCAATATAAACCTGTTGTCGTTGTTTCTCTATGTTATTTAGAAAAAAATCAAATATTGTATATTATTTATGATTTAAATTAATAATAAACTGTAGAAAATATAATATACAATAAAATATTTAACTATATTTTTTACCTTAAATAATACATTTGTGTCATTTTCTATTTAATTTTTCCAAATAAAAACAATAATGAAATTATTTGTAAATATTATTAGAAAAACTTAAAATATTGAGTATTATTTATGACTTTATATAAATATATAATAATAATTAAATAAAGTATTTATATTTTTTTTATCATATATAATACATTTGTGGCATTTTCTCTATAATTTTTCCGAATAAAACAAATATGTCTGTGACTTGGTTTATTTTGGGGAATATTATCAGATAGAAAAACAAATAATTATTTATAAATTTGTTTTTCTTTTTTCCAAAAAATATATTGTATATTATTTATGACTTAAATTAGGAATAAAATGTAGGAAACTTTATATAATAATGCAAAAAAGTGTTTATAAATTTTTTTATCATTTATGACATAATATAATCTTGTGGCATTTTCTCTATAATTTTTCGAAATAAAAACAAATATACGTATGGTGTGAATTATTTTTTGTGAATATTATTAGAAAGGAAAACAAATAATTGTTTTTAAAATTCTTCTTCTTTTATCCCAAAAATATAATATTGTATATTTTTTATGACTATATACTATAATGCATTAAAGTATTTATTTATACTACAATATAATTTTGGGGCATTTTCTCTATATTTTTTGCAATTCAAAATGTATGACTATTTATTTTAAGAAGGTATTTGTTTATAAATTTAATATAATATTTATTACTGAAATTATATATACTCTTATGTTTTTATAATAATGCAATAAAATGTTTATAAACTTTGTTTAAATTAACATGAACCAGTTGCTGTTGTTGTTTCTATATGTTATTTAGAAAGAAAAAGAAATAATTATTTTTAAATTTCTTCTTTTTTCCCTAAAATATTATATTATAAATTATTTGTGGCTTAAGTCAGGAATAAATTGTAAAAATTTAATATAATATTGAAATAAAGTTTTTACAATTTTATTTACCATACAATATAACATTGTGACATTTTTCTATATGACTTTTAAAAATAAAAAATATATTAGTATATTTAAATTCTTCCTTCTTTCTAAAATTTTTTATACCAGGAGTAAATTATAGCAAATTTTCATGTTCTTTATTGAATTAAAATAAATAAATTTCTATATTTTATGTAAATTATTATTTCTTTATTATGTTTTTACAAAAATATAATGAAATATAAATGACACATTTTATTTTCAGTTTATTTTCAGTAAAACTTTCCAAGACAAACATATAATTGTAGAGAACTTTAATAAAACTATGACAAATTCGAAAATTTCTCGTGTTAACTCAACCGGAAGTATCAACCCTTCCCCAAGCACTCGGCCAATCAATCCGCATATCGCCCCGCATCTCGAAACTTTCCCGCAAAAGAATTAATTTCCCGAAAGCACTCGACGCCAACGCTCTCTTACTTTTTTGTCCGGCCGATCATGGTCCACATAATGACCGATCGCGAGTACTTTTTTTCCTTAGCCGCCGCCAAAAACCGCAAACAACCCCGGTGCGGGCGGCACCCCAGTGCGCCGTCGTCGACCGGATCCGCGCTTCTTTCGACGGCTCCGGTTAACGTGTCAGTTGGAATCCGGACGCCGCGTTTACGACGTTGTTTTTTCATTCACCAGTCGTTTGGCGCACTTTCGGATCGCGTGCTTCGGCGGCGGACGCTTCGCACGTGATACTGCTGATATACAGAAGTTGGTTTTTTGATATGGGGCCTGTTTATTAGGGTTGACATCCGGTTGTTTTCGCACGTGACTCTTTCCGGATTCATGTATGTAATTATGTTATGTATATCTTAAGATTTTGTTAGTTGATACCTAATAATTTAATTTGGGTTTTGTTTTCTTGACATTTTATTAGAATTCCTATTTTTATAACTCAAATCATGTGGGCAGACTTAAATGTTACGTATCTGTGAATTTATAAAATTATTGATTATAAAAATTATGGTTAAAAATAGAATTGACCTGATAAGAAACAGTACGTTAATTTACTTAGTTATAAAAATTAGGTCAATGGTATTAATTAAAATAAAATTTATTAAAAGGAAAATTTAAAATTTAAAAAAAAATTGTAAATATTTAATTTTTATTGAAAATGTGGATTAATAAATTTTGTAATCAATCTAATTAAACAGAAATAAATTAATCTTGTATTAATTGAATATTTTTAAAAAATAATTATACAAATATCTGGAGAAACAATAAAGATTTTTCTTCTTGATGAGAAGAAAACAAGACAAAACAAAATTAACATTTAGATAAGATAACACGTAATTTTCAACAGCAATTTCATAGTAATTTAAAAAGTCTTAAATGAAACGGATATGTAAAATGAGTTATTTACGTGTTTTTTTGGATAAAAAGTTTACTCGAATCATATTGAAAGAAAATTATGGCCATATTGAAAGGAATGATTTGTTTGATGTGGAGTTGGAATAATTTATTTCTTTTATTTTTGTGTTTTCCCTTGAAAGTATTTATGACTTTGACGTTTTAATAAGGGTGTTTTGTTTTAGGGTATTGTAATATATTTTTTGTCTTTTGTCTAAGTATATATTGTGTCTTTATCATTTTTATCTTTTTATTCAAAGTAAAAATTTAGTTTTTATAATAAAACAAATTATTTAAAACTTTTATGTTTTATAACAAATAAGTGTGTAATTATTTTCATAAATAATATATTTACTATATGTATTGTATTAAAAATATTACACCTATTACTTGTGACCTTTTAAATTTATAAAACTGTATAATATATAATTAAAAAAAATCAAATAAATGTTTATACATTTTGCTTTTTGATTTTTATTTATTACTCGTATGTTTTTAATCACGAATAAAAAGTATTCAGTTTCTATATTATTTTGTTTTATAAATTAATTAGTTAAGTAACAGTATACCATAGATTAAAAATAAAAATTATTTTATTTTTTACAAAAATTGAATATTTTACTAAAATGAACATAAAAACATTCTGATACAGACAACAATACACATCACAATAAAATTATATTGTATACAATTCAATAAACAATTTCTTTATTATATAATTTGTAAAAGTTATAAACACATAAATGTATTGTCAGACCAGGATATCGTAAATCCACTACAACATCTATCCGATCAATAAATTGAAAATAACCATGTTAAGTAATAGCAAAATCACTATTTTTCCAAATTGCATAGTACGGTACCCTATTTGAGCAATATTTGAAATTTTCTGATGCACTTGTGAATTTTCTCGAGACAATTTACCGTCGAACTATTGAATAAAATCGTTCAAGGTATCCTATTTATAGAACGAGTTAGGCGAAATATGTTAATAGTTTTGAAGACAACAAAAAGACGAATACGTAATGAAATGACACCGTAGTTTTTCACCCGATTGGTGCAATGCACATATAAACAATCGATTAAGCTTTGTTTCGCATTGAAATTGAACGATTGAATATTTAAATGAGCCGTGAGAAATGAGCAATGGTTTTAAGGGTGGCGACGCGGAGTCTACACTTTTATGGTGCGGAGTCTATGTAATGGTTGTTATTTTTAAGGGTTTTCGACATTGACCCACTAAACAAGGCGTTTGTGTCTTTAAACGATGTATCAATAAGATTTCTATCTACACATCCTTTTTATTTTATTAGCAAAAGGTTCACAATTTTTTATATTACCATACTTTTTAATTAATATTAAAAGGATTAAATTTTTTCATTAATTTTAATTTTATTAATGGTAGCTTTAAGTTAAAGTAATATTTGAAATGTAACTTATAACTTTAAAAGCTTTTGGTATTGTTCAGTTGTGTTGATTTTTAGGTTCAGGATCAGATTCCACGTAGAAAAACTGAATTTTATCCGATTCTGGAACAAAATTTCAATTCGTAATATTGCACACGCATAAAGTAAATATTAAACAGTTTAATAAATACAACAATCAAACCGAATGAATGTGTATTTCTTTGATGTTCCATCGGAATTTACTCGGTGAACAAGCCACGCAAATAAATTACAAACTGTGCAAGACGAGTTCGGAGCAATTTGCCAAAGGAATATGCAGAAATAAAAGCGCGTCTTTTATTTCGGTGTGTTAACGTTTCTTTTTTTGCGGAGTCGAGGGAGGAAACAGAAAAAAAAAGAAGATATTACAAAAGATATTCATTTTCGTGGATGCGTAATGTCAGCGTTTTTAAAATACGCCGGCTCTCTAAGTACATGCCATTATGTTCTCACTAAAAAATTATTCACAGCGGCATTTTACCACAGTCCATATCTTAGCTTCAGATTATTTGCATAACGACTTGAGATACGAATTTTCACATCATATAAATACGAGTTTTATGCTCAAAGGAATGATTTTAATCGGTTTACAAGCGCGGAAATTAAATTAAATTAAGCCGTCCATCAGCAAAAATGAAGTAACACTTAAGTTTAGCACACTTGATTTATTATTAACGAAAATAGTGCTCGCAATAAATAATGCTCAAGTAAAATATTGACTAATCCCTTACTCGAAACTTTTTAAGTTAATAAACTCGGATAAAACATCTAAAAATAACATGACGATGGTAATTTTACACGAACAGGGTGCAGCCACTTTGTTTCGAAACTCCATTCGAGGATAATGCTTTTAAAACACAATCGACGAAGGGCAGATGTTGCTGTGCAGTAAAATTTGGTGAATCAACTTTCCGAATTAATAAATTGAAGCTGTGTCATGTTTGGATCGTCAATCAAATTCGGTTTTTTTATAGACGTCCGTTCGACTTTCGAATGTATTATTGTTGAGATGTTTTCAGGGATTTAATAGTCTGGATGGAATTTTTGAATACGTCAAGAGTTTTGATTGACGATTTAATACAGAAAGGCGATTAAAATTGTTTAAAGTATGACTAAATTCATATTGTTAAAACGAACTTGAGATTTTACTTAATTTTTGCAAGTATTGTTAAATATCAGTCTATTTTAAATAAAAATTAATTAATTTGTTCATTTATAAAGAAAATTCTGACGCGGCTAAAACAAAATAAACAAAACATTGATTTCCTAAATTCGGACGTTTCTAAACATGAAAAATGATTTTATCTCTTTTTTAAAGTCAGCAAATTATTCACGAAAAGTGTACTTTTTTATTTCAAATGTCGTTTTTAAATTCTTTTATTATAAAATTAGGGAATTACAAAAAACTTCTTTAAGCATTGACAAATTGTCCTGAATTAATTCAAACACCTTTTTCCAGTGTTTACCGATGAATTTATTTAGTTTTTTTGGCGAACAGGGTGCAAGGAATAATCTACGAAAATTAAATTAATGATTTATTTATTTCCATTGTTTATATTCACAGAAAGTCAACGTAATAATTAGCTTTATATTCAATACAATTCTTTACTTTATTTACGATTGATTAATCATTAAGATGAAGAATTCTAAATAGAACAAATTATTTTGTTCTGTTTAGAATTGTGTATTTCATGAAAGTATTTAATGAATTAATTGTTTTAAATTTCTTTAATTATTTAATTAATTACGAGTTACTAAATTAATTTGATTAATTATATTTATATTATTATTAGATTATTTAGATAGGTACAACAAATTAAACAATATTTGTTTTTCCACTTTTATTTTGACAAAACATAATGAAAAATTTTCTGATTTATTTTTTCAGGTAGACTCATTTTCAGACAGTCCGGTCGCATCACTGAAAATCTAGGGCGACCATGTCGTGTCCATTCAGAAGGTCGTCAACGAGCGCCCATAACGGTGCGATGAAAAGAAGTCTCACGTCCAGACAGAACTCGATCCAGATCCCGGGCGACTATCAGGAAGACGAGGGCACGAACACGCTCAATTTGAAACAGCTGAACGCGGCCATTCTACTCTTGACTGCACCACCTGTAAGCGAAATAATATAACATAATCATCTTTGTTACACGCCGAATGGCTCTATTTAACAATGTACGGTGAAGTTCGATATAAATTCGTGATTTTATGCGTGGTGGATGCAACGAAAGGAAATTTAGCGAGGTACGGTGGTTTCCATCTCGACAAAATAGGAAATTCCTATTAAATATGGACTTCCAATGCATATATTAGTGCCGGAGTAAATTTAATACAGGCCATAAAGTCCAAGTGGAATTCCGAGTGCGAGGGAAATGTTCGTGAAAAGATGGGACGCAAACAAGGTCGCTTTAAATTAAATACCGGTATGATATTATTATTAAAATACTTTTGCGAAACTATAGAAATATTGTAAACATGTCAACAATTTAATCACAATTTGGTACAGGACGTATTTTATTTATAAAGTTGTACGGAGACTAGTGTGCATTTAAATTCTGAAGTTTTCCCGTTTATCATATCCAATTTAAACTTGTTTATAACTCCGGACGAGTTTATAAGAAAATTTCAGACGGACTTTTTTTCTCTAAGGAATTGACAAATATCGTGACTGGCGAAAAAGGAAGAATAATAAATCGTAAAATTAACATTGTAAATTTATTTTAACCTTTACATAATAATATATTACATTCATTTTTAATTTTGTGTTTCAGTTATGCACATTAAAAAAGAGCACAATTAATATGCATGCAGTAAAACCAAAACCAACTAAATAACATACAAAACAAATGCAATTCCCATTCATTTTAAAAATATACAGAAACAAAATTTTCAATCAATTCTGTTGCTTTATTGCTAGTTATATCAACTTTGTCAACAATTTTATTAATTGAAAGAGGATTTTTATACAAAGTAAATCCCAGTTGGTCAGAGATCATCAACGTCCATTATATGAACTGTTTCATGTTTTTCAGTTATTTCAGGATAATGATTCATTTGCCCCAGGCCTTTGGTTTACATGGTCTATTCGTTCAGCCTTCTGAAAAACCATGCTAAACAATACAATAGTTACTTCAAATTTTAATGTCAAAATCAATGTTTATTTTGGATCGGAAATTGACCTTAATTCAGATATTGATTTATAATTTTCATTGTTACTCGATTAGCGATTTCCGTTGGTTAGTTCCTCTGCAACTTTAACGTTGATGCTGTTTTAATAGGGTAATTGGTTTGGGCACGTAGTTTTTACTCGAAATATGCATGATTAATTATTCAATTATTAGTAACAATAAGTTAAAAAAGAAAGGAACCTTGATTAATTTTCGGCCAAAATGTGACCGTTTAATTACCCCTAATTCCGTTTGACTTTTGAAAAACTTTTAACTGGCCATCAAAGAAAAACAACAACATCACAATTAACTGCTAAATTGGTCGGGACATTGAGAATAGCAGGGTGGAAAAGTGGTGGGAAAAGTTGTGTGTAAGTTTCGCGGTGCATTTTAGCGTTAAGGGAAATAAAAAGTTTGTCGATTGCCGGTCCTGATGAGCTTTACACATTATGTAAATGTTATTCATAAAGTTGTGAACTCGCAAAATGCGCCGCGAAATAAATAAAAACATGGACCAATAACGAATAACATTGTCTCTTTCTATTTCATGCCATAATATGCATATTAATTACTGTGTTAGTTCAACTTTTAAGTCGCAACGAGGTGATCGATACTGTAAAGACATGATTTTTTGTTAAATTTCAAATGTAATTAAACACTAATTTATCTGTTTTATTGACAATTTGTAATTATTTTATTTACAACAAAATTTGAAACCTTTAATTGTTTGTATTACATCGCTTATTTTATAATTTAAAAAATGTTTATTTAAGTTATAAATTAATTAACTAAAAATAATATAAATAAACATAAATATATTAAATTTGTGTTTTGTTACATTTAAAATGTATTTAGTTAACTTTATTGATTCGTTATTTTTGTTACAATTAAATATTTCATAAAATTTATTTTACAATAAAAAGTATTTGATAAACTTTATTAATTAATTTAATTATTAGAATTTTATAATGATTTATTTTGTTTTAATCCTTTTTGTTTCATTATAAAAATAAGTAATAAAACATTTTATACTCTCATAATTTAAAATTTCAATTTAATTTAAAATGCATTCATTAAAATAAAGTAGGAGAATATTTGTTAAAAACAACTTTATTATATAAAATTAATAAATTATAATTTAAAAAGTAAAAATAGAAGTGAGTTATTTTTTAAAAATATTTAATAAACCAGTAGTTTCTGTCCCATTTGTTTGTTTTTCAGTTTCAGCGCTTTAATTAAAAGTTTCATTTCACGTATATTTTGTTTGTTTGTGTTTTCTGCCGTCTGTCTCCCAAATAATTATTTTTCCCGTTGATTAAATTTAACTAAAATAATACATTTTTTGAAAAATTAACATACTTAAGTGTAGTTTCATTTCAATTTCAATCAAACCCAATAAAATTAGGAATATCGATTTCACATCCATAATTTACATGAAATTGCAAATGTATTTATTGGCTATACACCCATAAATTGCGACACTTTGAAGCATGCGGCGCACTTTAAGAAAGCTTAAGCTGCAAATAATTTGATTAGAAATAAATTTATGAGCTTTTCGGGTATATATAATCGAATATTGGCACTTTCCAGCTTGTCACTTACCCTTACATTATATTGAAGTTGATATTAACTATAATCCAGATTTATTTTCAATATGTCAAAATTTTACGATACTATCTAAAATCTGAACGTAGCAGAAGAGAAGGGCAAAATTAATAACTGGCTTTTTCTTATGACTGATATTAGATGCTCACACAAAACATCTTTGAATGAGAGTGAATAAATTATTCGACAAATTTGAATAATTCCGGCCTAATAACATTTGATACAATAGCTGAAGGCGTTGTTTAAATAACTCCGCTCAATTATGAAAAGCCATTGTGCCCAATTGAATGCAATGATTAAAATATTAGAAATATTGTACGTATAAATCATAAAAACAACGTGCTCGTAAAAGTTGAATCATCCAGAACGTTGGTAAAGGACCGTCTCCTTATCCAGACATAATTAAAAATGTTGCAGTATATCGACAAGCTCGTGAATAACATGCCTGCGTCAGGATTAAAATTTCGCCCCGTTTTCCACATGCACGTTCTAAAGAGTTTGCATATTCATAACAATATAATGGGGGAGAATGGAGGTTTGTTTTCTGATTGGAAAATCAAGGGAGCTCGGATTATGGTTCCGTACAATAGAGTTGTTCAAGATTAATGTTCATTATTTTCGTTTCAGATTAGGTTTACATGTTTTCACAACCAAGTGTTTGCTCGACTGTGATTGGCAATTTTATGTTTGTTTTTAATATGTAAAGCAAATTTCGAAAAATTAAATTTAATACTTTTAAATATGGTTTCGTTCATTTAATATTAATACACTATTAATACAAAATTTTCATATATGCCACAAATTTGTTTTCTATTACTCAAAACTAACCTAATGTAACATTTTATGTTTAAAAGTGATTTAATTTCACATTCTTCAAAATGAAGTTACCAAATTTTATTAAAAAATATTGCACATTAATAAATTTGTGACAGAATTAAAGGTAACTTTTTCTTAATGAATTTATTACTATTGTCAAAGAAAATAAATTACAAAATAATATGTTAAAAACATTTGAAGTTGTCCCAATATCACCTATTATCAGTTACATATTTTCAAAAATATTATAATATTCTGATCTAATAATGTATTAAGTTAGTATCTATTATTCTCAGATATTTTTAACTTTTTATTTTATGATTTAGTTCATTTAGTTGATCAAAGAACATAATTTAAATACAAAAATGTGATTTTTACGTCTCTCAATGACGTTGCAATTTATTTTTATGAAATTCCATTGTACCCAGTTTAAAAGAGGCTAAATGCCTTATAAACTTTAATATTTCATGATTTACTTGGATTAATTGATCAGAAGATATAACCTGTTAAAAAAATCAGTCTCAGAAATATTAATATGCAACATTTTTTATGAAATTTGATATACAAAGTGTTTCATAACATATCCAAAGTTTGACCTCCATGGTCGCCGGATCTGAATCCTGTAGATTTTTGCATGGGAACAATTTACAACAGCTTTTACAGAAAGACTAAATTGAACTATTTATTTTGATAAATTGGATTCTTATATATTAGTGAGTATGTAATTAAAATTTGTGGGATAAGTTGTGAATAAATACATAAAAATTCTTCAACCAATATATCTTATCCCTTTTTCATGCTCATCTTCATTAAAATAAAACATTAAATAAAAATGTTACATGTGCACCTAGATTAAGTGAGCCACCCTGTATTTAAAGGCAAGTTGTTCATTGTTTTAAAATTTATTTTTAGCTGTTGTGAACTTTTGGAAACATTTCAAGATGTAGAACCATTAAAATGAAATTTTTTCAAAGGTAAATAAAGTCAGAGTAACTTTCCCCCGAAGCATAATTATTCACTACAAAAGCAGCATTCTTGTCCTACTACATAATTTGTTTATTAAATAAACAGAGTCGTGTTGGAAGAATTTAATTAAAACACAAAAGTGCACATATGCTCTGCAATTTTCACATTGTAATCCAACCCCCTCGACGGAATGTCAATTATTTTTAAATTACGCCCTCCACATACCAATTATTAAAAAGTGGTTTTGTGTGGAACGGTATAAATATTACGAATGAACCGTTGTTGTTGGGTAACGTCCCGCTTTTGTTGTATGAAATATGCGGCACAGATTAGGCCTCTTTTATTACGTGTATTTTTTTTTTGTACGTGACTCTATTACGGAGTTGTAAGTGAAGTTCTTGATAAAGTGCAGCTGTAATCTCCGTTATAAAACTTATCGTTCGAGTAATTCATAACAAACCAGCTTAATTGGAGGCGTGGAAAATTTAAATAAATGGGCATGCGTTTTAGGTTCACCCCCTCGTTCGAAATTAATCAAGTGTCGCTGTGAGCGCTTAAATATTTACCCCGGCAAATGTGCAGACAGCACGAACACACATATCGCTAATGGTTTTTAATCCCCAATAGATCACCCTCGAAGATACTACCAGAACTAGTCAAACGGGATCTGCGGGTTAACTAATTAATTACGCCCCGGCAACATTTATATTAAACGGCCCGATCTACTTTCATAAAGCGGCAATTTGATTAAAGGTCTCAAATTCGGTTCGGCTTGTGAAAGAATTGGATTTGGAAACTTTGACTTTCGCCTGTAATTGCATTTTCGCAGAGCATTCAGAGTGGGAATGTCGAACAACAATGGAATCGGTCCTAATTGTAAATATGATCGTCTGATTAAAATTTGTCTCCTAATTAAACTTTATGAATGTCATATGTTTAATGTGGTGTCGACAAGAGTTTTAATCAGATTACGCTTTTGACATGGGCTTTATGTGTTCTAATTGTATGGCGAATTTAATTTTACGGCAGTAACAAAAGAAGGATCAAAGGCAACCCGTATGGTCGCATTCGTATAATTAGATGATAGGACATGTTTTATTATATTCTATAAAAATCTCATTGATGATACGTTGTCGCAAATAAAATATAAATAAACAACTTTTATAGAATGAGCCAGATGTTCCCAACGGCACTCTTCAACTTCAGAAACAAGAAAAAATAGCTCTATATGAAAGAGGACTGAATGTTGGATCCTGGATGTTTAGTCCTAGACAAAATATAAACAAACACATGTTTGTGGTGTGGAGAAAAAATTGTTACAATGTAAAAGTCGAAACAAATAATGGTGGTGGCTTTATCTGACCCAGTTTCCTTAGTTCTCGGCTGCGGAATTTTACATTCAAGATTTATGGCCTAATTTATTTGAGTTAAATCCTCTGTCATCTATTAAGAAGCTCAATATAGAATTTTAAAATTTCACCTATTAAAATGTCAAAATAGTACTATGTACGAATTTAAACGTTAACTTAAAATTTTGTCGGGCAATAAACTAACTGCATATAATCGGATCTTTACTTAGTGCTGTGGCAATAATCAGTTTTGAGTAAGGGAAGACGGTGAACTCGTGTTTCATTAGGATTTTCATCACAATGTAACCAGATTGAGAATACTCGAGGGTACATATATCTCCCGGCTTAAATAATTCATTAACACGTACACTCTGGGCTTACGAACTTACATAAACTTCTGGATATATACTTAAATTCCTGATAGATTCCGAAAAGCTTTTACCAAACTCTCTAATCCTTTAAACTTGCATAGTATTTATTACTTTATTGAGCGGCTTTTTTTACTTCGACTGTCGCTTCCATTTTAACTTTTAGACCGAAAATCAAATTTTACAATAAAGAAAATCACTAAATCCTATAAAGTCTTGAACAAATAATAAAAAACAGACAGTACAGAAATATTTGTAAATAAGACAATAAAACGGAGTTGAAATTTATTCAGATCTTCGTGTTTTATTAGACGCGGTTTTGTTAAGGATGAGGCAGGAACAAAGAAAATCATTTTCTTGAAAGGATGTCTTGTCAATGTAAAAGAGATGATAAGGACCATACTATAGTAAACAAAGGAACATATTAAATGTGAACTTCACTGGAACATTTTCGAAGGGAATAATCGCGTTACTTATATTTGCCTTTGTGGAAATTGCTACAGGAAATTATGTGGTGTAATAAAGGAATTTTCAGTTTGTTTAGCTCTCTATACTCTCATCTCTATTACACAAAATCTGTGCAATATTAAAGAGGCAACATGACAATAATAGTCACGAGCTATAATTTTTTTTTTTTTTTAAATTTCATGTCATATTTAAATCTTGATTGTGCAAAATGAAAAAATATCAATAATTTCTTTGGGGATTATGCAAATTGTAACAAGATTGGATTAAAATTAAAAGGATTTAGAATTTAATATAAAGTGTGTTAGAAAGTGAAAGAATACTTCTTTTTAATAATTGTATAAAAAAAAGTAGAATTTTTAGTGTAGTTTTTTTTTATAACCTTAAGGGAAGAATTTCACAACTTTTTGATTAATGAGGTACTGCCAGAAATGCATATTTTAATTAGATAAAAAATAAAGAGATTAATTATAAAGCCTGTTGAAAAATAAGAGGAAAAATATTACAAATCCTAAGGATTACATAAAACTGAGATTCAATTGGGTCAAAAACAACTATGAGAAATCATGGCTATAACGTAAGAGAATCCTTAATATCGATACACAAAAGAAGAATTGTCTTGGAACAACTTCGAAAAATTGCCTCATTGTGCACATAGTTTCAATCGTCAACAATTGCCCTCGAACCACAAATTCAGCATTCAACGCGTCCGTTGAAGTTAATTCATATTGTTCCTTTTCGGATTATGAAATGTATGGCACATTATGATAGTGAGGAATCAATATTGCCGCCGCTTTACATTCGCAGAACCCGGATTAATCCCCGGCCCTGTTTCGGTCATTATGTTCCGAAGAGGTTCTATTCCAATACGAATCATACAGATGGAGATGTTTGTCGGTAATTTATGGCCCCAGAGATTTATCAGCTGCATTATCCCAACTGGATTTTTGTTCTGTTCAGGAAATACTTTGTCAACAGTTAATAACTGGAAAATCGTGTTATTGAACAAAAAGACGAGATTCCTAACTAAATTTACTTTGGATTCATCTTGAAATAACTGATACGTTTCCGTGCGTTTGAATTTAATTAACACCTCATTGTTGAGGGGATGACAGACGCATTAATAAATCCCAACAATTTTCCTTATAAATTTATCGAATTTTAAGGAGATCAGGTGTTTATACCTCCTATCCTTTTTTCTTGTGTCGAATTTTATCGGTTTAATTTTATTTTCGTCTGATCTTCGCATCCGAAAGTTTTTCACCGAGTCAGGCTTGGCCGGGATGAAAACTCCGAAAGTTGTGTGTCACGGCTTAAAGTATAATGGTAATTATTTAATGTTTGATATTTTGAGCGTGAAGTTTCCTGTGTAATTCCTTCACCGAACTGGATAATTGATGAACTTTCTTTTACCTTTCATGTTGCTTTTTTTTAATGCATCGGGGAAGGTTATTTTTGAAAGTAATTTCTTTATAAACAATCTTAGTATTTTTTTAAGAGGTTTAATATATTAAGTGTTCTAATTTTTTATTAAGGGAATTAAGTGTTCTAATATTTTATTAAGGGAATAATTCAATAATTTATTCTCAAAAAAAAAAAAAAATAATTCTGTTTCTATAGTTAATAAATAAAAAAGTGCAGTAAAAATTGAATAAAAATTGTTTAATATTGAACTGAAAACCGTATTGAAATGCGTTAAATATAAAGTAATTAATTCGAAGCCCATAGAGTAATAGAAATTATTTAATGTTTGATATTTTGAGCTTGAAAGTTTCCAAAGCAATTCCGGGTATCCACTGAACTGGATAATTGATGAACTTTCTTTAACATTTTCAATTTCTTTTTTTAAACAGTCCTGTGAGAGAAGAAGTTAAAAAAATATATTTTCAGATTAAATAAGAAAGAAAATATATTTAAATATTTAAAATTGTTCTCTTAAAAAACTGAATATTGCAGTAAAAGTATAGAAATTCATTTAATAATTAATAATAAATAATTCAAATGTTTAAAATTTTAAAAGATTTTCATTGTAGTTGATAAAACTGAATATGTCTGCTCTATAGACAAATAAATAA
This sequence comes from Aethina tumida, assembly GCF_024364675.1. Classification (NCBI taxonomy): domain Eukaryota; kingdom Metazoa; phylum Arthropoda; class Insecta; order Coleoptera; family Nitidulidae; genus Aethina; species Aethina tumida. The sequence goes on from NC_065441.1 coordinate 15,736,879, forward strand.
CACTCCAGCCAAAATAGAATAAAAATTGTTTAGTGCTGAAATTAAAATCCTATTGAAAAGTGCAACATAAAAAAATTAATTTGAAGTGGTTTTGTTCATCGAACAATTAATTTCAATTGATTGTAACGTACTAGTTTACTGTACCAATTCCCAATCGAACAAACATTTCACATCAGTTTTACATCCTGCAATAATTGCAGATTGATAATCAAATATTTAAAATTCAGTTTGTAAAATAAAAAAGACTAAACATTTTACTGCTTTTGTTAATGTTACACATTGAAAATAAGACATTAAAATTATAATTCCTTTGTTCCGACTTGGTGAATGCAGAAAAGGAAACCGCAGTGCTTCAATTAATATTTGTCTTTTCCTTCCCCGGGTAAGTTTCGAGTGAGTTTGAATTGAAATTTTAAAAAACTTCTTCGTTCACGAAAACTTTAGAACAATAGAAATAGTTCGTGTGTTGATAAAGGCTTTGTTCGAGTTTTTTAGTAACTTTTTTCAAGATTGTTCGATGAAATTTAATTAGATTACCTTTGTTCGATCGCTCCTTCTTTCCTAATTAACGGGTCACTGCAACAAAGTATAAAAAACTTAGACATTATAAAAAGTTTTACATGAAAATAATTACCTTTTTATATGTATAAACATAAAAGATATTAAGGTAATCATATTTTACGACTGGCGCCCACTAAAAGTCCAAAATTACCCGCAGGAATAATCCATCAAGGAGCCTGGAATGAAATAATTCGGATAAGGGAATCTCCAATGAAAGGTCCCGCTTTTTGCCATAAAAGTGGGATAATGTATGCTCGGGAGGGTGAGATAGATTCGTTTTAAATTTATTTTAAACCCTCTTTTTCACACATTTTTACCAGATAGATCGCCCCAATAAAAGCAGAGTCCCCGGGCATCGATAGATGAAACAGCCCCGGCATAAATTATGTAATTCCCGCCCTTCAGTTTTGACCAAACCTTGCCTTAACTTTATTTATTTAACTTGACGTCGGTGTTATAACGTTTTACAAATATAAATAATAAAAATGTCGATATTAAAAACAAACTTTCATGTAGCAATACGTGTAATATAAAAGTTGACGTCGTAAAAAGTTTAACAGCAATAAAGTTTATGCTCACGGTTCAAAGTGAATTCATTCTGGAAAATATGTCTTTACAAACACACATTTCATAATGAAATTGAATGCACATCCTGAAAACGATCAAATTGTCTAAGTAAAATATCATAAATCCTGCTGTAAAAAACTTCACAATTTAATAAAGTTATATTCGAATATTGCAATTTATTCTCAAGAAGTGCCGTTTGTCATTTATCAATTTAATTATACAACGGAAAATGTTGCAGAAAATATCTTTCTGTGCGCATAATATCAATTTACCCCGCTGTATTTATATTCAGAAATTAAATTCCGCTCGGCGATATCAACGTTGCATTTCGATTAATTTTAATTAACAAATATTACTGGGGCGTTTTTAATTAATATTTCAGCGTGAATTAATAATTTTCGATAAGGGCTAATTAAATTATTGCGAGCAACAAATTAATTTTCCTTTATTAGGAGATCAAACAGTTTCCAAATTTTCAGACCCACTCAATATTTTATTTTAACGTTCATCTAATAACTAAAAATTTGGCGCATTCGCCTTATTTTTAACTTTGTGGCGCATCCACCATTTTTATTAATCTTTCTAGTTTTAAAATTCTTATTGAAATTATATCAAAAGTGTGGCATATCCATTTTCTTTCGAACAACTTCAAAATTTTCAGACCCACTCAATATTTTATTTTAACCTTTATCTAATAACACAGTAAAATTCAAAATCTTATTGAGAATGTTATTTATGACAAAAGTTCGACGAATCCATTTTGTGCCCGTACTGTTCGAGAGTGGTGCAGAAATTTGATTTGGCGGGTCTAGACCAAACAGTAGGAAAATGTGCAATACATTCGATAAAAACGGGAATGGAGATAGCAAAAAGGGGGGCGAGGGGAAAAAATCCGGGCGCATCCCCCCGAAGTGTACGGGTAGGAAGAGGAAGACTTGCTCCTTGAAAATCCCACGGACTGACAGGCGCACATCTAACTTTCCTATTGTTTTTTAGGATTCCCCCGTTTTGTTTTTACCTTCGCTACTGTTTTATTGTTCGGATCCGGCTATTGCTATTTTCCCCCGTTCGTAAACCTGTAATTCGTGTTCTGTGTTTTTGTTTTAGTTTATCGCATTTTAAATGGTTCTTTTTAAATTCATCTGTATTCAAACTGTTTAAGTAGATTCTTTTTAAAACCGAAAACACATTTATTCGGATTTAGTGTTGTGTTGCATAAACCGTTCGCAAACTTAAACGCAGTTGTTGCATCAATAAAAATCACTTGCATCTGAAATTGTCCTCGTTAAAATCAATTTAAAGCAACTTTTACGATGTTTTAAATATGGAAATTAAGTTTTATCTCGGTTTTATCAAGTTGGGAAATAGGTCAAACAATTGCTACAAAAACCCCGGATAGGAACTGTCGTTTGTGTTTAGTACACTCGAGCCAAATTTTAAATAGATAAAAAAGTCGATTTGTAAACATGTTTTCGACAATTCCTCATGTTGCATCGTTGTGCAAACTTTGCAGGATTGCTTCTCTGAGAAGAAGTTGAAAAAGTGATGGAAATTCATGTTTCCTGTTGGTTATTTCGAATTTTCACAGCTGAAAAGTCGTAAAGCTTTTCCAATTCTATATTATTATATGCATTTTTGTGTGGCATCGTTAAAAATGCAAAAACGACGACGAATGTAAGTCCCTTCATTTGTTAGGAATTCTTCGGAAATTTCTTTGGAAAGATATTTTATGGGTAGAAAAATGTTTTATACAAACGAAACAAATTGTGGATGCTGTTAATAACTGATGTGATTTAAAATTGATAACTCATGTATCAAAATTTTGCGCATTCGCCTTATTTTTACCTTTATGGCGCATCCACCATTTTTATTAATCTCTCTAGTTTATTGTGTTTGCATAGTTGTGCAAACTTTGCAGGATTGCTTCTCTGAGACGAAGTTGACAAAGTGATGGAAACTCATGTTTCCTGTTGGTTATTTCGGATTTTCACCGTTGAAAAGTCGTGAAGCTTTTCCAATTCTATATTATTATAATTGTATGCATTTTTGTGTGGCATCGTTAAAAATGCAAAAACGACGACGAATGTAAGTCCTCTCATTTGTTAGGAATTCTTCGGTAACTTCTTTGGAAAGATATTTTATGGGTAGAAAAATGTTTTATACGAAGTAGTTATTTAAAATTTTTCTCTTTTATGGAAAACGTTTGTTGTTGTCGACTTTGACATTTCTCAGTACAAAAAATAAAGCAAAAATTTATAAAAGCATTAAATTGTCAATTTCGTTCAAAGGCAGTTTGATTTATAGAAATCATAAAATATGGCGTTTCCCATTTATGAATTTTCCAGTAATTGGTATCAAAAACGATCATCAATCAAACGATAAATGACTAATTGCAAAAATTGAATTCAAATCAATTCGGACACATTTTGTCAACACTAATTGTTCACGTTATTCTGTTTTAACAGTGTTTTTATGTAAAATGTACATTAATAGTTTATGTTTTGTAATAAATAGATAAACCAGAATGCATAAATTAACCTGGAGTATTTTATATTTGTTGCACAAACAAATATATTATGGGTCTGCAGTAATCACATATGTTTAATTTAACTTTAAAACAGGTACCATAATTTAAATTTTATTGTCATACATTAATAACTAATATAAAATATGTCGACAGGTATAATTAAAACAAAACTACAAAATCAATACCGGTAATAAAATCATTTGGGGTTGCGTGACACTCGCAGTTTTTCAGCCGGCAACCACTTGATTCCGTTGCGACATGATTAAAATGGAGTTGTTTATGGAGTTACAGGATTTTAATCCGCACTTTGTTAACGGATGAAAACTGCTTTGTATGACCGAAACGAGCATCAACCACCCCGAAATATCTAACGCGATTTATCGCCACGTTTTGTCGTCCCGAAATTATTATCGTTGTGGGGAGGAAGCCGATAAAACCGTGAACGAGTACAAAAAAAAACGCATCACAGTGTTTTATGATTATACTAACGTGTTGATTAAAGAGAAAATATTGTTTTATGGGGGTTGAATTTTTAGTTTATTGCTTTTCTTTAATGGTATTGTTTATGGATCCTGTAAATTCGTTGTGTTAATTGAAAAGAAACATGGGAGAAAATTACTTAAATTCACTTTAGGTTGAAGATTTCGAGTAAAATGAAATCAGTGACGTGTCGATACAAAGTGATGCATCATTTGGGCCTTTCACGCTCTTCGACAGCTGCTTAAGATAGATTGCTGACGGTCAGCCGCACATTACATCTACTCATCTGTATTCCAGGCACCTTGTTCGAGATAAAAACAACGTCGCGTGTATAAAAGAAGCGAAACACCGAAAGGATATTAGGTTTTTTTTTGGCTACACCACCACATCGAGAAGATTGGGAAGTTTCATAAGCTTTCTAATACTGTTTTATTATAAAAACGGACCTAATATCACTCTCTTGGAAAGTTAATGTGACTTAAAGTTCATTCGTTATGTTCCGATATACGGTTTCGAGATTTTTTCTATCGAGAAAAAGTTTTATTTGTGGGAGATAAATATTGAATGAGGTTTTTGTGCTCAAATGTTATGGAAATAATTAAGGAATTATTGAAAAGTGTGTGAAAAAGGGATTACTCAAATAATGAAAATGTTTTTTGATATATCATTTAAATAGTCTCTTTATCTTCTATTCAAAAATGCTTTTACTAAAAACATAAAATTAGTTGTTGGTAGTTTTATTTATATTCCTCTACACAGTTCTTACTTGGAAAAAAATTTAAGCAGTTCTAAAAACTTACTCCATTAAACTATAAATTTATTTCAATTTCAACATAAAATTAAGCAATTAAATTAAATGTCACTAAACTCAAATTTAATTAAAACTTAAGACTAACTATAAAATCTTCATATAATTTTAACCGGTAATGTTAATTTCTAAAGTTTAGGTTTAAACAGTTTTATCATTTAAATATTTGAAGACTACTGTAAAGAAATTAATCATTTATTCAAAGAGGGCATTCAAAAGTATTATTGTCTTGCTACTTGAACAATATTTACTCAGACAACTATGAAAAAAAGAAAGAAGTTATTTGACTGAGCTTTGTAGTTTTTTAAAATTCAAATTATCAAGTAAATTTTTGCATTCATTAATTACCTGGTCTGTAATTAAAATAAAATTTATTAATGACACAAAAAACTTGTACCGATCATAAATCGGAACTGTCGTAAGTTTAATTAAAAACGGTGCATAAACATCGTTTAATTTTGGCAGTAAATTTTAATTTGGTCACAACTAAACGGCGCATAATATCTAAACAGCAAATGTAGAAGTTAAATTAAAACGACGTCCACGACCAATTGCAGCGATTAAATCCGGGTACGAAAATTTTAACGTTCACCAACACCTGCGTTGTAAATTTATACATGTATGCGGAGAAATGCAAAACCATCACGACTCCGCATTGCACAGGAGATTTCGTTGTTGTGTCTCTTCGTACAGTTTCACCGGAATAAAAATATTTAATGTGCCACAGAACACTAAATCAATATGTGATAGTAATTATTTATTGCACTATTTCCGGCACCCCATGCAGTAAATAATAAAGATTTAGGGTCGTATATCAACGATATTCTCCCCTTCACCCTCGTGTTAATAATTTTGTCAGCATGGTGGAACGTAGATCCTTTGACAAGTCGTCATACACAAGCCTTTTGGATTATGACAAAAGTGTAGCATATCCATTTCCTTTCATGTCTACATGATTTATTAATGGCAGTTTTGTTATCAACTATGAATAATTTATAAAGAAAACTAAAACTACTCTGTTTTATTAGCTTCAGTTGAAAATTAATATTTATAATCTAATATTATATTTATTTGCACCTACATTTCATAAATTATCTAAATAATGTCTGTGAAATGTAGGTGCAAATAGAGCACATATTTAATTGCATTTTAGCCAGTTTTCATTCATTTTAGTTAATAAACAAGAGGAACTTTATGTAAAACATTTGTAATTTAATAAATTGTAAAATTTAGTTGGTTCATTCAATCGTGTGTATAAAAATATTTTATGTTTGTTAAATAAAACACATAATTTAAGTGTCATGATAAAATTATAATATGTTGATATTTGAATATTTAACAATATAAATAATCTACACTAATAAAATTAGTTGAAAATTGTACAAACGATACTGAAAATCGATTTTATTTCATTCAAGATTTATCTTACTAAGCAAATTTGCGACTTACAAGGGAAACAAATTTTGGACGCTGTTAATAACTGATGTATGTATGTATCAAAATTTAGCGCATTCGCCTTATTTGTAACTGTATGGCGCATCCACCATTTTTATTAATCGCTCTAGTTTTAAAATTCTAATTGATTAATATCCATTTCCTTTCATATCTCTATGATTTATTAGTACTGACTATACTGAATAATTTATAAGCTTAAAAACATAAACTACTCTGTTTTATTAGGTTTAGACAAAAATTAATATTTATCATATTAGATAATATGTATTTAAGTTGTGATAAGAGATACTTTGAAACAAAACTAGGTTAGTCCTGAATAATAAATTATAAAAACACATTAAGAGATTAATATTAAATAGATTACAATTAAACGTTTGCAAATCTAAATTTACCTGTAAACTGTAATGAACTCTTCATTAACAATGTTGAACTTTACAACAAACATATAAAATCATAAACAGATTTTATATTTTCAATTAATTATTCTTCGTGTGAATTAGCGTATTATGTTTAACTTTTGCGTGAAATGTAGGTGCAAATAGAACACATATTAAATTGCACTTTAACCAGTTTTCATCCATTTCAATACATTAAATTAAACAAGAGGAACTTTATATAAAGCATTTGTAATTTAACAAACTTTATAATTTAGTTTGCTCATTCAATTATAAACCGTGTGCCAAAAAATATTTTAAGTTCACATTAAATAATCAATTAAAAGAATTACTATAATTTATTAAAACAAACAGTATTTTAAATAGAAGATTATAATTTAATATTATTGATTGTGGCTTTTTTATTGCTTTTTATAAGCCATTCAAGTTTTCAGCAGATTTACGGGTCACAGAGGAAACAAATTTTGGACGCTGATAATAACTGATGTGATTTATAATTTACAAATCGCTATCGAAAAAAAATTGCGTATTCGATAATTTTTTTAAATTTCTGATTCGTCCGCCAAATTTTAAAATTTGTTACATTCACCAATTTTTTAACATTGTGGCACATTCGCCATTTTTATTAATGAATTCTAATTAAAAATTATGAGCATAATTTTTACCTTATACGTCCATTAACCCGTTTAGTGTTAATAATAAATTGTTTGGCACAATTCAATATCCCCATTATAATTTAATAAGCGTGACCCATATCAGGGTGATTATGTGACAGGCGGTAGCTGCTTAAATTCCTCCATGGTCTCGTGCGAACTACACCAATTAACGGACATTTCAGTTAAATTGGATTCGTCATACATCCCGAACATATCACTTGTAATAACAGTTCAAGCTTTCCGGGTGGCAGACATGTTTTGCCTGAGCCGTGATTAATTTATTAAACTTCAACCCAAGGACCGGATTCCAATCACTTGCAATTTGAGATTAATGCCGACGACAATGCCGTTAAATTTACTTAGTGGAACAAAACGAACCGGCTCCAATTAATTTTGTATGTTACTGAACGAATTGTTGTCGATGCATCACGCTATGTTATTCACTGTTAATTAACGTGGATGCCTAATTGATTCGCACCGAAAAGTGACGAAGTAATAGAATCTGTCAGTGGACAATTAAACGAAATGTTATTTGAATGTAGGTGAAGTTCATCTCCAGTTAAGTAGATTAGAGTCTCAAATGGAGACGGCATCAATTAGATTAATTTTAAGTAGACTACAGCAACTTAAATTTAACCGCTAATAGTCATTATTAAATTTTATGTTTATATGTCGTTTTCAGCTAGTATAATGGAGGTAAAACTTTATATTTTGTTAAATCTCATTTTGTTATTTTAATATTTTAATAAAGAATAAAGTATTTTTGTTACAGCACATATATTTGTTTTATATTAACGGATAAATTTACTTAGCAAAGCAATTTCATGAGGAGAAGTGTATCATACGTATACGTGCGTATAATGTCGATTCAGCTCGTCCTGATTAAATAAAAGTCCCTGCTACAAAATATCTTTATGCTCAGCAGGATTTTTAATAAAATGTTGATTCTTTCACCCCGAACAGAATAAATTATGCTGCTGATGAAATTCATGAAACTGGCCAAAATATTACGTTTGTGTGTTTGTACATACTAAAATTAATTAAAAAGTATTATAATAAACTTCACAGCGTGTGTAATTGGACATATGTTAAACTCAGTGTCAATTTATGTATGTTGGAAATTCTAGTTTAATTATGTTTTAGTTTTTTGGAGGCTAGTTTTAATTAACTATAGATATTGTGATAAAACATGGTTCAAATTACAAAATCAAATATCGACCTCTTCATTGTTAAATTAATTAAACCGTGGTACTCATTAACTATTCGATGTGTGTATAGAATTCGTACCGATATGTAATTACTATTCACCAGTATTAGAAATAATCTAAATTCACTGGTGTATTTACTAGCTAAATTAATGGTGTTTTACCACAAATAACCTAAACTTAATTAGTTTAGCTTGAATTTTACCATTAAACGTTATGCTAGCCTGAAACCGAAGGCTAATTGTGTAACAACTACAAATAGCAGCAATAAATTAAATTTTTCCGTATTAAGACGGAAAAATTGTGGAAAATAAAGACTCCTATAAAAAAGAGATAATTCCATCTTTTATTTCTACCCAAGAGAATTGACTCGAATTCTGATGCAACACTCTAAAATCCAGCCAAGATTATTATTCCGGATGCAACTTGAATCACAACGAGAAATATGGAAATATAACGAAAGCGAAACCTGAATTTAGATTCTCTGTCGTAATGATAAGTAGCCGTTTCGGATTAAAATATCACCAATAAAAAAAACAAGGAATGAAGATAAAACGAGTAAACAAAACTGTAGACGTGTACTTTTAACGTTCCCATTGAAAGTTCTTGAGCAAAGATAGAAAAGATGTCAAGGCTAAGCGTTGGGGAACGTTGCTAAGCCTAGAAATCTTTCTAAGTCGTTCGTCCGTTTGTCCGGCAACTTTTTGATTAATGTTTTATGAACCGAATCTGTTTCGAACGCAATAAAACTTTGTCCGCAGCAAAAACCCACCTATGATTGACGTTGTTCCGGTGTTTAAACGTTCTTTTCCCTTGGCCTAAATGCGGTGTTCAATTAGATTTATTTTCTAATTTGTCGAACCGTACGAGGGAAATCGGTTCGCATCAATTAGACGGAATCAGGACGAGTTAGATCCAGTCCGGCATCCTTAATTCCGTTCTTTGTCCCGGGACCTTCGAATTTGCATCGTGCGATTGTTCCCTCAATAAAATTGCCCTTTAGGACCAATCAAGGTACCGCCCGCATTCACAATTTCATTAATCTCACTTTAATACGTACCGAATGCCGAATTTGCACTCGTGTTTATTGTGGATGTAATAAATTTTCAATTAATTGGGGCAAATATCGTAAATCCCGACGGCGAAAGTTATAAACGGATGTTTATGTTTCCACGGATGAGATGCTTAATTGAAAATGAAACTGAATAATCGGCAATTAACGGGGAATTAATTGTACAAAACAATATTTTTTCAAGTTGGAGGGGAAAAAAGCGGCATTTAATTTTCAATTAGCAATTCCGTTTCGGTAAATTCGAATTTGGTTAAACAAATGATTTTGCATTTACGTTTAAACGACTTTTCTATAACGCAGTGGAGACACCAAATTCAGCTTAGAACTTTCCTGAGATAAAATGAACGCGAACTTTGAATACAAAATCTCGTATTAACCTTAATGGTTAAGAATTTTATTCTTTAGAGTTTAGTATATACTATTTTTGTTATGAGATTTTTAACCGTATTGTGTTTTGGTATATTTATTTTGTCAACTGAGAACGATTCTTTGTCTATTGATTGTAAATTCATATATATTAATTATTATATAATTATATATATTAAATGAAGTCGGGAAAAACTATATAAATACTCGTATTGTGGATTTTTTTGGGAACAAATATATTTAGAAATTTGACCATCACATTTTCAGCACCTTAAAACATTTTATAGAGATTGGAAAGCGTCTGAATCTTGAGAGATATCATCGTGAGAATTCCGGTTTGCCCCGTACTGGGAGACTACTCCTGTCTCAGTCGTGCATGATATCTCTCTCAAGATACAGACGGATCTTTGAACTTTCCAATCTATATACACTTTACATTTACAAGTGGATAATTTAAATTATTTCAAATATTTAAAATAAAATTAAAATACTAGAGCTGAAAATATTCAAATAACATATTGAAAGTATATGAAGAAAAGTAGAATAAAAAAGTGGCATCAGAATTTCATATTTTATTCCTGTCAGTTGTCGTATGCAATTTATTCAAAGGAACAACGAAACTGTACGTTATGGATTAAATTTTTTTCGTGAAATGACATCACATCACCATATGATTCTCCCATTTGCCCAAATATACTTCATTCCGTCTCTTCCTATTCCTTATCTACCAGTTTTTCATGGAAACTGTGTGATAAATGTGGAAAAATACAGCCGGAAGCTTGTTTCAGTTTTTACACACTTGTTTATTGCAGTGGAAATTTGTCATGTATAACAATGAGGTTTTTAACGAAATCTTCTAAAGTCGTAATGAAACCTTTCATTAAAATTGGAAAGGGCCGCATTCGGGAGAGCCGCAGATGAACAATTTCGTTTTAATCTTTTCAGAGTTTACCCGGCAACTTTAATAAATTCTACTTGTTCGAATGCAATAAGATGTCACGTTGCAGGAAAATTTAATAACATATGCATTACTGGCAAATATCTTATATACTTTCAGGAGAAAATTTATGTGGCTGCAACGCGGAGGCTTCACGTGAATATCTTATATGGAGACCGCCGGGGAAACTTTGTTGCTCAAATATTTATTCCCCACATACTTCGCATTAACCGCACACACGTATAAATTTCCACGATTTTTATTAACAATATGTGCAACATTAAAGTGATTTATGTTCAAATGTTTGACGGGATGGTTCATATTAGAGCAAAAATTGTTTTCGTTTCTTTTTCATGAGTGCAAACACATCGATAATTTTCCTGACAATAACAGCCTATAAATGTAAAATACCCTAACCATACCAAAGCAGGGTGAATTGTTCGGTTGAGCATAAAATAGGATATTCCGTCCAACTATATAAAAATCGACGTGGATGATTTTAATAAAAAAGTCATATTTTATGAAAAATGAAAAGTAACTTAATGCGGAAAAATTTCAATTTTAATCTAATCGATGTGCACTTTAAACAAAATAAATATGAATCAGTTTTTAATTTTGCATGTTACCGACTAAATGAGAGGGCTTTAGCTCAAAACAGTTACAATAACAAACATAAATCCATGTTGAAATGGGTTTCGAGCCGAATGCAATATTCCATAATTATCCACTTGATGAAAACTCGTGCAATCCAAACATAAACTATAATAAACGCACTCTTGTATTCCAGTCGCACCCTTCAAAGGGCGATAAAAATGCCTCGAACCCGGGGGATTTATGCAAACAAAGTTTGCTGCAAGAGTGAAATTTCCAGGAAAATTCAGATGGTGTCTAATACAGTTAGGGGTATCATTAAAACAGTCTGCAAAGGAAAACAACTCGGGAGCCCCTTCAAGAAGTGAGCGTTTCGGAGTTGGCAACGAAGCCCTTCGTGAAACTTTTTTGCGATGTTATGTGTAATCGAATTAATCTCCGGGCTTAATTGAGGTTTTTAAGTTGTTGGCTAATTAGTGGGATTTAATTTAGGAAGGATGGATGGATTTTTGACTGATAACGTTAAATATGACATTAAATGAAACTGTTCTGAGCTCTTAATTCATTTTACTTGGAAACTTTCCTCGCTTTTTTGACTAACATACAAGGTCAGTTCAACGGAATTTTTATACAATTTTTTAAGGACTTTTTCCTTGAATTATTATAAAAATTATTCATAAACAGCGTTCCAAATAAACAGAAATTTATCAGAAAGTTGACGTTACTAAGTGTACCTTTGCTAACTTTGAAATTGTTTTGTCTGAAAGTTTTTATTTATTTTTTAGCTAATTAGCAAAGGATTTCAACAAACTACAACTTCCAAACCATTTTTGCACGTATTTTTGCCTCGAGTCCCTGTAACAATTATTCAAAACACTGTCCTAAATAAACACGAATCGACCAGAAAGTTCGTGTTGCAAAATGCAACGTTGTCTGCAAGTGTAATTTTAGATTCAATTACAGACTGCTAACGCGATTATTTTGACGAACCAAGGTGAACTATTTATTTAATAAAGCGCTTTGACACCTACGTGACAACATCTCAACAATAACACCGTGAAAATTAACAATTTCGATGCGGTCGCTTTTCCTGCATGCAGACATTCGCCTGACACAGTCTCCATGGACGGAATTCAATTGGTTTCGAGGAAATGTCGACGCGTTGCACTATCAAATTTATGCGACTTATTTTAGGTTACTTAACGTAAGGTAATTTCGAATGTGAATGGATCATGTAAATTTTAGTGGTGGCTCAAGTTATGCCAGATGTTGGTTGTGAATAATTGGCTGTTCTAAGTCTTTATTGATCACTGAAGAGGAATTTAATCATTTGTTTTAACTGAACTTATAACTTCATGTTTTCAAACTATATCAAAGGTTAGACGTGAATAATTGAAGGCTCTGAGTCTTATTTAATGAGATAAAAGCAAATGAAACTCTTTTCACTTTTATTAACTGCCCTTATGCATTATTATATTAATCTTACATATTGAAACTTATGACACCTTTATTAGATAACTCTTTAAATTGTTCTGAGCTCTGAACTTGTTTTGTATAATTTACGAAATCAGTTCATCAGTTCAGCATTTATATAAACTGTATTATTGGAAATAAATGTGTAAATAGATGTGAATAGGCCTAAAACTTTATTTTTACTTACAAATTATGCCACATGGATGTAATACTTGTTAAGTAATCCTCTAAATTGTTCTGAAGTTTAAATTTGAACAACGAACTGTAAATTTTAGACTAGTTTTACAAAATTATTAGAATACTTCTCTAGATAAACACGAATCGACCTAAGACTTCAGGAGGTGGAATTATCTTAGGTACTGGATGTGAATAATTGAAGCTTCTGGATCTATTATGATCAACTGAAGAGGAATTGAAACTAATGTGTTAGTTAATGGAAGTTTAATTTGTAAGTGTTTTTAGTCGACCAATTTAACTTAATAAAGTTTGTCACACCTTTATTAAATAACGCCAAATTTATTTGAACAATTAAAAAATATATATTTCCAAACTGCAAATTTTGAACTAGTTTTACAAAATTATTAATAACAATGCACTAAATACACATAAATCATACTGAATACGAATAATTGAAGCCTTTGAATCTTTTGTGTTGAGCTGAAGAGGAATTAAACCTATTGTAAAACACGAATCGATCCAAAATTTTGTGTGTTGCTGGATGTGAATAGTCGTGTTTGTTGAAATGAAGAGGAATTAAACCATTTTGTTTTATTAGACTTAATACTCGATTGTTTTTCTTTAATTATCCGATCGAACGTAATAAAGTTTACCAGATCTTTGGCGCTTAAACGGGACGAACTTCACGAAGTAAAACGTCATCGAATTGATCGGCGGCTTTTTCATTAATCAGTCGCGACGGCAAAACCGAAACCGGGGTCTGGAACGTCCCGGTTTTAAATGCCCCGCGGTCGGTTCGGGAAGTTTGCGGTCGCCGCAACCCTTTTCTCCCATCCTTGTTCCAAATCGGCACCGCCGCTACATTACCGGGCACTAAAATTCATCTAAAATCTGCTAATTCAATGTTGTTTATAAGTAACGGGGCACAACAGCGACTCAATTGCGCGGTTCCCTGGGAACAAAGAGACGTTTCCCTTTCATTAGGCTTCGTTACAGCGGTGCAGCTTCTATATTTGGGGTTCGTAATGGTGGTTACTTAAACGGGACCGTCGACGTCGCTGCAACCGACAAAGCCTTGTTTGTTTCACAAGGAAGACAAAGGCAAAGGACCTCCGACTATTAGATTACAACTGTGTCTCTGATCTCTTTAGATGACTGACGAGTTTTATGTTTTAGTTTACTAATTACTGTGGTTACATGTATGTTAAAACTACAGGGTCTTGATTAATCAAGTTACTAATAAATCAAGTTATAAATTACTCGATAGTGCACTCACTTAAATTGAAATACCTCTTGTACCCTCTTGTGTAATTTGATTTTAACGAATAATGACTCAAAAGACAATACACAATGTTCCTCAAATTCCAATAATATGTTCGAAAATCTTATTAACTATTTTTCCTTTGTTCATTAAACTAATTCAAAGAAAAACGAAACAATAATAATTCATTTTATTTCTCATTTATGGATTTATGCTAACAGTGTTTATTAAATTAGTATTTAATTAATTTACTACAACATAAACATAAAATTTTCACAATCATCTATGAGTATATGTGTAACAGGAAGGAGGAGGAAATTATGGTTGATTAGCTATTAAATTTAGATTTATAAACTTTAAGTTACCAATTTAAAACTAATTATGGATGTTACTCAAAAGGTTAATTTATAGATATTATTCTCAGGTAAACATCAATAAGTTTATTGTTTTGTCATTTGTCTATTTCCATCTTGAGTATTATACTTCACCTCGTATACGAAGTCAGCATCCAATACATTTTCATTCTAGACTGATTCGCATTCACGTCGAATTTCCGGCTGATATTAAAGAATCTGTTATGGCAACGACAAGTTCCAGACAACGCATTATACGCATTTCTCTTTTTTCTAATATGCTTAACCAAAATACCAAACATCCGTCTTCTTCGAGACCGAGAAAAACGGACGGCATTATTAATGTGGCTTTGCTACGCATTTTCGAATAAGGAAAATTAAAACGGTGCGTGCCTTTAATATTTAAACTTTAATATTCCGGTATTAAATTTGCAATATTATAAGGTAAGTTAAAATTAATTATAGTTTGAGCGAAACTGCGAGAAAACAAGGCAAGCCGTGAACCTAGTACGGGTTCAAGGGTGCCACGAAACGAGCATATCAGAACTAAAGTCCGATTTATTCAACTATTATATTTAATTAGGAGTTTGAGCCATTCCGCGTTGGCATTAGATGAATTAACTGAATTGTATAATCACTTAACGCCGAGACGGTTGAGAATGGCGTTCGCCGTTTCACCGTTCTCGTCGCCGGCAACAAAAGGCCCTCCGAATTTACAAAACAGTTTATTTTATATTACAGAATGAAGCCCTTCAAATTGCTCTGGAGTCCGTAATCCGTCGTGGGTCTGAAACTAATGCCGCTACGTACTCATGTCTGTAAGTACATTCGAGTGTTTAATTTATTTTCTCACTTCGGCTTAGACACACAATCAATATTTGCTTTTATTTCGCTTTTTGTTTGTCTTGGGTTAATTGACTCAAACAATTGAATTGGATTTTACGCACCCTAATTTTCAATTATACTAAATCAATTTTGTGTGGATCGCACCTTTCGACTGATGCGACGGACGTTTGATGGATGAGGAGACGCGGACAACGTTCCTTCCAGCTTTGTTGTACCTACGTTGTTTTTTATCGGAAGTTGCGATTAGCTAAGTCAATCAATTTGTAAGCCGTGTTTTCCAATATCCCGTCTTTGAAAAATGATATAATTATAAGCGGGCCCCCATGGTAAATTATGTTGTTAGTCGACAATCAATAACCATTAGGGGATGATGAAGAAAAATGGGCCACCCTGTCGATATATTTGCATTTTAAACTAAACCCCATCATAATAAACTGCCGGCTATAATTTCTCCTCTTGCCGGTCTTATCGGTATTTAGCAGCTGTCCGCAGCTTCTAAAAATATATTTTTAACGCACATGGTGTGAAAAATTACTCACTTACGACGATTTATTGCTGTGGCAAAATATTTCTGGGGCCTTCCTGTGTTAAATCATCTTAGATATTTTAACGACAGAGTTAATAAATGGTAAAAGTTTTTAATAATGTAAATGGTAAACACTCCAAACATAAACGGTCAACATTAGTCAAAGTTACACGTCAACTACACATGTATATACCTAAGCAAAAGACGAAATAAAATTGATCGCTGAAGAAACGTGTATTTCACCGAGCAAACTGTTGAAATATGCAGATCCAAAATGGGGAAAACCATTTATTATGGTAACATATATTTGGCTATGAGTAAAGACTTTATTTTTTTCCATGGAGCGACTTCTAAGGGGTTATTTTCCGAGGCGCCGAAATCCTTACGTTTTATGAAATCGATATTGCGGAGATAAATGATATTTTATTATTAGGCGCTTTATCATCCGTGATTTACGCCAGAAGTCGAGGAATTATAACTCATATGCTGGAATGAAATTTTCGTAAAAAAGTATGCCCACTATTTTTCTTATCAGTCTCCAGATTTAATTTATTAGTTTAGGCCGCAACTCAGCCGAAAATCTGCAATTAATTTAGTAATTATTTTTTTTTACAGGAAAGCTTTACCAAAAGTGGTAGAAGCATGCTCCAATTACGCCTATTTGGATGATATTTACGATTTGGTGTCCTCCGATCCACGTAAGTGTTATTTTAAAAAACTCATTTAGTTTTAAATCGTATAAATATTAAAGTTAAATTATTTTATAGCCACAACTGCATATTTGGAATTGCCACAAAATGCACTACAGTAATTAGTAGTTGCAGAGTCGCAATTACATTTACTACTATGTTAAATATACTGCACACCAGAGATCATGTATAAACTTCAAAGACCGCTGGAAACTAACATTAATATATAAATGTGTATATAGTCACAACTTTGTGAATAATCAAAGAGAAAATGTAAAGGAACTGTAACAACAATTTCCGAATTGTGGGGTAAAAAGTCTTCAAACTACTCCAAAATATTCCGTCAAGATCTCCATTCTTCACCACTTCCAAAGTTCTGCGGTCACTTAAAATTAGTTTCGAACCTCTCCTTGTTCTTGAAATGTGTACGGTGTTAAAATTCTTGCAGATTTACTAAAAAACTGGTAAAAGTTAGTTTTTCCCTTTTGTTTTTATTTAGACTGAATTAATTAAGAAGAAAATAGACCGAATTTTCAGATCACGATCCGCTTTCTGCATCTCACTTTCTAACTTTAATTAATGGGATATTTAGCAAAATAAACAAGTTTATACCTTGAGTTTCCGGTATGCGGTTTGTGGCAAACACTGTTTAAATAACTGGCCATTAGGGATCTGGATCTCGTGCATTAATGATGGCCACGAAAATATAAATGGGGATGGATACGCTATTACTGTTATATTTACACTCATTTGAATAAACAAACGTTCATTTGCTTTTGTAGTTGTAAATAATCAATAGATTATTACCAGACAAATACGGACAATGTAATTATATGTTTGGGTATTAATTATGTATTTAATTAGAATTTATTTTGTAAACAACTAGACCATATCTAGTGTATAAGTCCTCACTTTGTTGAATTTAATAGTTTATGACTAATAAAATTTTCATAAAGTAACTTTGTAGCGAACGAACCGAAGTTTAAAATTTGACAGATTCCGCTTTAATAAAATATTTAAAAATCTCAACAGTATCAGCATGCAGCAAATCTCGTCAGCATACATTAAGACGTACTCTTGTTCTGCGAAATGCAACATTTTTACTTTATTATCGGACATAAAAGCGGGGAAAATCTATAAAGTTATAATGCAAGACTTTAATACACAAAATCGTAATTCCGCATCGTTTCGTTTTAAAACACATAACTACACTGTAGCTAAATTGTTGCAACACTAAACTATTAATTATTATTGTTCCAGAGATCGACGAGAAGAGCTTCCTGAACACGCTGGGCCAGGAGCTGATCGCCACATCTTGTACGGGGCGGATGGAGGGTGCGTTCCGCTGTCTCGGCGGCAACCTGAGGGAGTTTCTATCCACGTTGGACGGCGTGCACGACGTTCTGAAATACCAGGAGAGCCAGAGCGACGTTCAGGAGTCCGAAACTTTCAGTTGCACGGCGACCAGCTATGATAATTTACAGCTGGACTTCACCACTGAACGGCCGGCCATCGCTTACTTGTTGGCCGGAAGTTTGAAGGCGATCGCCAAGATTTTGTACGATACGGACGCCGAAATTACCGTCACGAGGGAAGAATCCGATGGAATACATTACAGGTTAGTTTTTCTGTTAAATCAGTCATTGTCTGCGTGAAATTACTCCCTAAACAAATTAGAATTGGGAAATTTTAATTGATAATTATTGTCATACTAATTGTAAATTAAACGGAAATAATATATCTGATTAATGACTGAATAATAAATTTTACCTTCCAATTTGTATTCAAACAGAATTAATCTAAAATTACACATACACACTATTATCATCCTTTAAATTTAAATTATCTAGGCAATGGAGAGTTTCCATTAACGCCTCAATCATTCTATAGAGACGAACAGTGGTTGTAGGAAATTGGACCAATATTACAATATTAGCGTGTTGCTTTTGAATTTGATATTCACAATTATATTTATTGAGGGATTTGATCACCTTTAATTATTAATTTTGCAAATGTGTATTTTTACATTTATAAATAAATAATGAATCAGCAGTTGTAATGGCTGGATAACTAATTCTGTTTACTTACATAATATTAGCTGATGTGGAGTTAGTTTGAATCGCTGCATTATTACAATATCGTGCCTAAGGGTTTTGTTAGATTATGGACGGAACGTGCCTTTTGTTGTTGACAATCACTATATAAATTATTGTGAATTACATGTTAATCAAACATGTATTTGTGCATAAATTTATTTATCATTTAATTAAGTTGTTAAATGAAGTATTGATGGAAACCAGTCGATTAAAATACACGTACGAAATTAAATTTTTATCAGAATTTACATTATTTTATGGTTATCAAACATTTTTATTGCAATTTCAATTTACAAAACACAAAATATTATAAAGAATCTTTATATAAAGAAGAAAGATTGTTTTCATATATGTTTATATTTAAAAACTTTATATAACTAAACAGTTTTATATATAGCTCGTGTATCATTTATAATTAGATAATAGATTGATTTTCTGATTAACTTTCTGAACCGTATAAATTAAGTCTTGATATTTATAGGTGGTATTAATTATTTTTAGATATTGATTTATAAGTTTATAAATTGATAAAGTTTGTGTGTCCCATTTTAAGTTTTTTTTTTTAAAATATAAGCACTTAATCAAGAAAAATTACATTATCAGGAGATTTAATTTAAACATTTTATTTACAATTTAATCTATTGTACATGGTGTTTTTAAAATAGGTCGTGATAATTTGGGATCAAGTCTAATAATGACGAAAATCTGAATAAGTTTTTTACAGTTTTTACAGCCCCTCAAATTTAAATTTCAAAAAAATAATTTTTTCTTATATTTCCATCTCGTCAATATTCCATAATGATTTAGTAACATAGATTTTAGGAGGTTCTCTTCTTTGTCGCCCCCTATTTTCTATGCAATTGAATATTTTTTAAAACTATTATGCTTTTCACATTCTTTGCACAATTTAGAAGAAAAAAATGTTCTCTTGATTAATTTCGATTATCACAGCTGTTTTTGAATTATTCCCGTTTTAATATTAGAAGAAAGTTAAAGTTACTAAGCACATAAACTGTTACATTCACAATTTATTAATATAAAGAGACATTTTGTCTTAGGAATGTTAAAACAGCTATAAAACGAAAATAAGTAAGTGATCAGCGGAGAACTGTAAGAAAATACCAGCACTTGGCAATATTAAAGTGGTCGAAATTTATTTTTCCCCGACTTGACAATGGATGCAGCGGGCTGGAAAGGGCATTACATATTTATGTATTTGTGTCCAATGTTGAAGTGCAGGCGAGAGAGAGAAGCGGGTTAACAAAAGGCCAACTAAGTTGTTCGAAAGCTTTTGCACACCTAAATTTCTCCTACACATGCGACTGCCACATAATCCAGCCAATTCCTAAATAGATTTTTCTATTTGAATTGTCTGTAATAATTTTAATTATAATTCCTGCAGGGATAATTGGAACTGCCAAACGAATTGTCTTTTTATGCATTTTCCAACTTTCAATTTAATTAGGAAGGAAAAGTTTTGATCCGCCAACAATTTAAAACTAAACCGATTTGCGACTGTTCATTCTTATTCGATATGAATTTCTGAATGGAATTATGCAATTTGAAAACGTTTCGAGAGATGAGAATTTCCTGTAACTCCCGCGAACTTTGGCATTCGATTCTTTGATTTAAATTACCTTTTTATTTTGGGAGAACGAAATTCAACAGATAGCTGATTAAACTTCCACAAAACAATATAAAATCTCAGTATACTTTTAATTAATACTAAAATAAACAAGTAGGTTATTTAGAGTCAAATAAACGTAAATCCGTATCTGATTAGAATCGTAAATAAGTCGCGTAAATTTTTACAACGAAATATATGAGTTTCGTAAAGTTTACATTACCGAAACCGTAATTTATCTATAATAAATGGCACAATAAAATTGTTATTTGATACTTTGCAGTTTAGAAATTGTCTATAAAATTGATAGCAAAATATATGATTATGATTTCATGTAATTACTTTTTTCTAATTAGAACCAAAAACGAGGAAATGCTAAATAAATTATTTATAGTTATTTTTGTACCAATATTTAATTTACATGAGATATTAATTCATGAAAAACGAACTTTTTCGACCATTTTCTAACATGCTTGCTTGCAATATAAATTTCCAATTTTTTCGCATCACTTTGATCTATAATTTCCTCAATGCGTTCCGTTTTTTTGTATATACCTCCGTTTAAATTACATACTAAATCCCTCCCTCACTAAAATTACTCGAAAGGAAATTCGTTCCGGATCAAAGGGAACGAAATTTAATTTAACTTATATTTTGAAACCTGTCAGTTCATATTAAATCTCCTCGAAGCACGAAAAGACATAATTAGATAAAATTATTACAGTTACAAAATAGAAAGGACCTACACATCAATCGATTACTTCGACCAGGACCAAGATTGCAAAACTTACTCCGATAATGTTAGTGATCTTCGAATGGGTGTGGCGACGTTTTGCAAGGCATTTCCGTGGCATTTCATCATCGACAAGAAAATGGAACTGGTACAACTAGGTTCCGGATTCATGCGACTCTTCGGTCCCCATCTCAAAGACCTGGGCACCTCCGTGTCAACGTATTTTGAATTCAAGAGGCCGAGGAATATCACGTTGAATTTCGGGGAGATTATCAAGAGGGCGAACACCCCGTTCATGTTGGCGATCAGACCACTAGGGGATGATGGAAATTTTTTGGCCGAGGTAAGGAAAATGTCATCAATAAATTAGCAACAACGCGAAGCGGGAATAAAAGGATCGCGGCTGGATTCATTAAAATGTGTAATTTTTGTAATTAGTATTCCTCCGTGAGCAACGTTTTAATTACCATCTTTGTGCAAGTTGACTTAAGGGGATAATTAAGTTGTGGCGTCAGAATGACATATGAATAAGAGATAAGCCATAATTTTTTTTAATTTTTAATCCGTATTTAATAATTTTTGTTAATTTATCAAATTATTTAATGCAGAATTGTTTTTGGAACTCTATAGAATTCCAGGTAATTTTTACTAAATTTTAACTGCACTCAATCACCAACACTTTCCAAAATAAATAATGTACATTTACACGTAAAATTTAGAAAGTTCCCAACTATATACATAGTACACAATTAGTTTTTTATTTAAGTTTTGCTTGAACACAATCACCCAATTTTCATTTTGTCACTTCATGCAACATTTTAATACACACGTTTTAGCAACTGAAAAGTAAGTTGTTGAGTCCAATTAGAGGTAGTTATAAAACATTTTCATCACATACGCTGAATTCATAAAACGTACCAAATTAAATTCCAAAATAAAACAAGCTTTCAGTGAAAATTTTATTACGAACTTAAACTTGACACAAAACACAATTAGTCGAAACAAGTAAAATCCAATCCGACGATTAAAAAACCATCGTTGTAAAATCCGACTCGAGTCTCGGACCTAATAAATATTAATAGAATGGAATAGAATGAAATTTTCACCAACATCCCGAACAACTCTCGCCGTTCCTGAAACATCTGGGCGATAAATAACCCGTTCGTGAAAGGCCGGGAATATAAAAATTAATGAACCGTGCGGCCAAGAACAAGTAAATAATGTGTTTAAAAAAGTAACCTTCTAAGGTTCAGGGCAGTAAATTAGCGTGAACTTACCTTGGATGTACCTACTGTCTTGGCGTAAATCATTGGCCCGTTTTCCCCCATCCCGAAATCCCTTAATGATCGTGCGAAAAGGACAGTCGCAAGATTTATCGTCCGGGCCAAATAGATTTTGAGGCATAAAGGGATTGTAGTTTAGTACATCGGTTTTATTAATATTCGAACAGGATTGATGAAATTGATGGTTTATTATTAAAAAACCAGAGATGGGAAAGGAAGTAAATAAGGGTGTTGAAAGTGAACCTTAATTCTCGAAAAACTTCACAGTATTAAATAACATTTGAATGTAAATTCTCGTCTAATTTACATGTAAAACAAACCTGACAATCCGCTGTTCGTTTCAACCATTTTTTCCACGTAATAAATATTTAAATCTACATATTCATCCAATGAATTTCACCTTAGAACTTCCCTTATAAGACACATCCAGTGCTACAAATCCCACAAGTTGTTATCACATGCTCAGAAGGGGCATAAATTTGACTACAAAGTCGCAATTCCCTTTCCTGCATATACTTCGAATGTCAATACCAATCATTATGGTGCTTTTATTCAGACCAACCAATATATAAATCATTGTATTCAACCATTTAATGGTTTTGACTCCATTCCAAATATTATCGACAGAAACAATACTTCATTGTCTATTTCGTTTCAATGTAAACAATAGTGACAGTATAGTTTTGTGATAAAATCTATTTGGAGTGCCGGAAATATTTTCTACATCAATATAGACGAAAAAAGAGACGCAGTACAAATAATACTGAGAAAACATGTCAATATTAAGAATCGTTTTATTAAATTCATGTCATCCTGCGTCCGTTCGTTTCTGACAATATTACAAAGTAATTTTAGGATTTTTATTAGATCAGAGTACGAACGTTCAATATTTACTGGAAAACGAACTAAAATAAAATTGAGAAAACACGTTTCATATCTAATTTACGTGAAAAATAAATGAATCATAATGCCCCTATTTTATTACTGCACGTTGTTCGATGTAATTAATTTTTATTTTATGTTCCTCGTTAAGTCTCTTTTACAAGCTCTGTAGGCTAGTAATTTGTGTATGGTGTTTTCCCGGCACTGTCTTGACTTCGTGTTGAGACTTTTATAGTGTTAATCTTTATAACTATTAAGGTGAATTTAATAATAATGTATCAAATTGATGTATTTATATAAGATATTCTGTTTAAATTAACCAAAGACGAGAGCTTTCTTTATTTCATTAACTGAACTTCCTTACATTGTCATAAATGGAAGTTTAATAATGAATGGATTCAGTAAAAAGCAATTTCAAGATCAGCTATGTAATTCGTAATTGAACTTATTGTTACAGGATCTTTTATGTAAGAGGATATAATTAAAATCTCCATAGAAACAGGCAAAACTTTCCTGTCGTCTTTGATCAGAAAACTACGACATTAAAATTGAGCAACAATTTTCAAACTCTTGTGAACAAGTTTTAAATTAAATTTTACGTTTTACCTGACGCAAATGTGTTCAGATTGAAGTAAAGTTAACTACTCTTTTAGAATTTTTTTCTTGCTTTTTTTCCTAGCAGCAATAAAATTTCTCCGGAAAGTTTTAGTAAGCTCGTCAGTGTAATTCACAATTATACATAAACCACGTTTGCACAGAGCGGGCAAGGCGACCGGCTATTTGAAACTTTATATTTCCTGCTAAAACGTCCAATTCTTCCTTAAAACCCGATAAATTCTGATAGCGCAGCGAAAGCCGGAACGTACTTTGAAACAAAACAGCATTAGAGCATGGAAAATATAACTTGGACTAAAATAGAATCAATGTCACGGATTTAAGTCGAACCAACACACTTTTCCTTCAAGTTACGACCTCCCCCAACCCAAGTCCAATGCGCCACCAAAGATAAATATTAAGTATTAAATCGCTTTCGGTTATTTGTCTACGAAATATTCCCACTGGACCTAAAATATTTAGTAAATAAACTAAAGCTGTACTCAGTTATGTTATCCTTGAAATGATTAAAAATACAAATTACTCAAAGCGAACGGCGGAACTAATTAGCTAAATGCATTTAAACGACGCTTAATCCGATAAAAAGTCGGATTTGCCCCCGTTTAAGTAAATCAAATCGAGTGATGATACTGCAAATTAAGTTGGAAATGTGCCTTGACGTGAATTCAAAGTAAAAAAAGACACTCCCACTGAAGCGACCACAAAAGGATCTTAATCCAGGACAAATCTGGCAGAACAAACAGCTTCAAAACGAACAGAGAGTTGTCACTAATTCAACTAACAAATTAAAATATAAAGTCCTAACTAGAGGTTCAACATTTCTTTGAAAACACTGAAAGTGTGACAATTTAATTTTGTGGGGATTACGTAGTAAAATATATAAACTTGACAGAACGGATTTGTTTTCAATTCTAGTGGGGCCCTTAAGGACGATAAATTAAAGTTGTCAATCCCTTGTTTTCGTTGCAATTTAGTTGAAATTTTAAGAAGTTTTATGGATAAGGACGCAAAAAAAAATTATACAGAAACTTGAGTGATTGTAATCCGCCTCCGAAAATTATGACAATGATATTCTTCGAGCAATTTTAAAAGTTTTATACTTCGGGGTCATTTCGCCATCCCTAATACTAGGGGATTTTAATTTTGCCTCCGCATTTTGTCTGGATTTCGGGAAATTAAAAGTTTTCGACGAGGACGAATCGGTTTAAACTTTTAAATTATCATCGATAAATTAGGACGAACGAAAGATTAATATAAAAAACTTATTAAAAACTATTTTCGTACCCATGAAACTCAACAGATTGTTTCCTGTGAAAGGCCTGGATGTTCTTTATGCTCCCTAAAAAAAACTTGGCATAAATCAATAAATCACCTGTTTCCGCCCCGATATTTCTCAGCTTGCAAATCCTCAAACACTCTGATTCTTAGGGGCTGGAACTAAAAGGCCAGATGGTCTATTGTCCGGAATCGGAGTCGATCCTGTTTATCGGCTCTCCCTTCATAGACGGATTGGAGGGACTGACCGGAAGTGGCCTCTTCATTTCCGACATCCCGTTGCACGATGCCACCAGGGACGTCATCCTCGTGGGTGAACAAGCTAGAGCACAGGTAAGTTCCTTTTGATTATATTAATATAAATAAAAAGCAATTTTCGTTGTGGGTTCGAAATCTACCGAACTTATTTATCGGGGAAATCGGTAAAAGCGGGAACGGGATCCGATCAATTTGCGGCCTCATTGGCTCTAATTGCGAGACGTTGGAGGGTGGAAGGAATGGCGTTTTCGATTCGCAATTCGGGTCAATTCTATGGTAGTAAATCCGTAACGGGGTTGTAATAGTAGTCTCTTAATAGTGGTTTTATTTATTTGCTCGGAAATCTATTTCCCTCCACTATGGACCGGATTGTCGATTGTTGGAGAAATTGAACTTTTACACGTGTCTCGTATTAACAGTGAAATAATTTAAGAGCTTGTTCTAACAGACGTTTGTGAAGAACGACTCAAATAATCATAAAACTGTAAAATAAGTGAAAATTGAAAAATAAGAAAATATATTTTAAGGTAATTTACTTCATCACGTTGCCTATACAGTGTTTGTTATTTTAACAAGCTAATAAGATTTAGTGCACAACAAATGACCCACTCGGCTCTGATTAAAAATCGATTTTTTTACCTTAATGGACTTTATACAGTTCTATTTATTGCACTTGTTCACTCCTTTAACTTTTTAAAGAAACAACCTTAACCAGTAAAATACGAAAGAAAATACAAACCTAAATAATAAAGGCAAATCTGGCTATTGATTTGTATTCATTCGTCTAAATTTTCAGACATATTTTCGAAGTAAAATAAATTTTATAGATGCCGACCCGAGTAAAATAAAATCGATATGTCGCCATCGAGTCCTCAATAAATTTAAATACCAATAAAAATGTTCTAAAACCAATGCATTATGTTTTATAGTTTTTTTATTACTCTCATTCAAATTTCATTTAATGTCTCTTTAAGGAAAATATGAAAATGTATCAATTTTACGCCAATCAGAAACGTTTGTTTAAAACTTTTATCTGTGTAAAATGATCGTGTTTATTTTTAACATAAAACACCGCTAACTCTCGTCCGGTCTTTAAGTCGGTACATTACTTAAGTTGCCTGAAACGAGAAGGGAACGAAGTGAAAACTTGTCCGCCCACGGAAGCCCAATAAAAGATATCATAGTGGCTCTAACTTTGATTTATATGGAACATTGGCCGAAATAGGGTGGAATTGGAGTCGGAACTAAGCGCAGTCCTATCGCAATCTTATGGCTCCAATCCGGATTTCAGTGCTAATTAGATGTTACGTTGTCCAACTCGGAGCTTTTCCCCCATTTTTGTTCCTCTCGCCATTTCCGCCGGTGATTGATTCAGGCATTTAATGCGGAGCTTTTTTTAATAAAGGTAAATTTGGGGATTAAAGTTTCCATCAACTAATACGCCATCTTTCGAACGTAGTACGGATAAAAAATAAAAACTTCTTGCAAGTTCAGTAAATATTTACTTCATACGGTTTCTGAGCATCAGGTTTTCAAACTTCAAACTCTTTCGATTTGAGCAAAAACTTTTAGTTTTTCTGGTTTCTTATTTCGCGTCGGTTTAAGTATTGGCATATATGACACATGGTTAAAACAAAGTTTAAGAACTAAGCATCAGACGAACATGTGTCAAGGGTACAAGAAAATACGAATAAAGAAGTGGATAATGCATAAAACCGATTTGTGACGCTGGAAAACTCTTTATTGACGTTTCGAACAGTAAACAAGATAAAAACTGTCAGCCAAAAACAAAAGATCACAAAAATTACAAACAAACAAGATTCAATTTTAAAACTCGCCATTACATTTTATATTAAATGATTATGTACCGGCATAAAGTCTATAAATGTCAAACTAATGATCATTAACTGTATAAATTCTTATGACCCAGCAAAGATTTACAATATAACTGCACTAACATAATGCTTTAACTTTTAAAAACAACGTTCCACTGAAGGAAATCGTTTAAAATTATCTGCCTGTTAGATGAAACACGTTGAAGTTCCCGCATTAAATTTCTTTACATCTATTGAACTCCGATTGAGTTTAATGGCGTACTGATTGATTCACGATTTTTCGAGTGGACATTTTTTTGTCCAGCGGGACGAATAATTAAATCCGTTAGATTTCCCCTTCAATTACGTGTAATTTTTAAGTGAGCCTCGGGACTTGAAACATTCAAAATGTGTCCCAGATCGAATAAATCCTTAAAACGTCACACAAAACACTCCTATCGGTATTTCCCAATTTCGACGATAATTAAAACTTCAAACAGGCCGGAAACATTTCCTTTGTGTCCGATAAATCATTATGAAAATTGCTCCCGATTGAGTGATGAATATTAATTAAATCCATCTGTGGGTGGAAAATGGCACAACTCTGAAATTCATACCTGGGATATGTGTGACAGTGAATTAGTAATAACCGATAATGTCACGCAAATGTTTTCATTGATTTTTTTTACTGTATGTTATATTCGTTTACATGTTCTCTGTCACAAACGGTTGTGAATAATTTATGGAATACGTCTGACCCATCAGTTTATTGATATTAGTTGCTGGGAAGTCACCATATTCATCTGAACCTTGACATTCAATCTTAAGAACAAAATCAGGTGAAAACGCTCGTTGGCACTGAAACGACGTTCATCCGTTTGTTTACATAGGAAGTTGAAATATAAGACCTCTCCCCAAAACTTGTCACGTAGACATAATACAGAATGTGACTAATTGAAATTTCAAAAGATTTAAGTTTTACGTTCAGCTGTTATAAAAATATAAGGCTAGACTTAGGTTATTAATTCCTGAGGCAGTTGAGTGATGATTTATATATGTCGGAATTTCTTGTAATTAAAACTGTTCATCTATATATAATCTGCCTATAGCAAATCAGGTTTACAATGTTTTAGTGATTATGTGCATCACTCCAACAACGTTTACTCTCGTGGATTTACCGTACCTACTGATAATTAATTTATGAATTATGGATTAACTTGTCACGATTCCAGTTCAAAGCTTTTGATACGTTTGATTGTCGGGTTTCGAGGTAATTAATATGTTTTATCATTGTTCACAGGATGGTTTGAGGAGACGGATGGACAAATTGAAGAGTTCAATCGAGGAAGGTAACAGGGCTGTTGATAAGGAGAGAGAAAAGAATGTTAGTTTGCTGCATCTCATCTTTCCACCTGACATCGCCAAACGGCTTTGGTTAGGCAAGTAAAATTCGATTTAAATTTTATCCGGTTTCTACACCTGTAATTATTTATCTTTTTTTTTCGGGGTAGAAGTTTTTAATTACAATTAGTTCACGTTTAATTGCCTTCAGGGTGTAATTAAGGCAGTAAAAAACAAACTTGAAATCTCATTAAAATCCTCAACAGTTTCAAGTATATTTATAAAATGATTTAGTATCTTTTACAACTACATAGTTGTTTTAAAGAACATTTTTCAATTTCAAAAATATATTTGCATTCATTTGCAAAACTGAGTATTTCCATTTATACTTCCAACCAAATGAACCTGAAAAAACAACATGCATTTTTAACCCCGTTGACAATCAATAGAAGCCTCATTAACACTTTTACACAGTTCTAATTTGGCATTTTTTTGCATCCTATTAAAATTTACAAAAGTGCCGACTGGCAAACCCACATTGCAATTCTGTCTCCAATGATGTTTAATTAACCTTTTGCCTTTATGATCATTTTTTCTTTATCCTTTGTATTTTTAGTCGAATTTTCAAACTTCTATTAATTTCAATTTATTTTAATCAAGTAGGTACAATTTGTAATTATATTAGTAGAACAATGTGGTGTGTACACGTATCTAGGCATGTAATAATCGATTGGCAAAGTTATAATGGAACGGAATAATTAGATTGGAAACTGTTGTCAAAGCTCCATTGAAAAATAACTTAATGTAACAGTAAATGGACGAGTTCATAATGGTAGTAGACAAGTCTAATGTAAACTGAAAACTTTTGTGTATGATTAATTAACTATTTTATACAAATAAACCAGCCTCTTTATTTAATTAATTGTTAGCGTTACAAAATTAATTAACAAACTCAAACTATTTTAAATTGTTGCCGTAATTAAATTTTACAAATTCATCAAATTAAAGTGGTGATAAAATCAATGTTTCTGTAATTTTTCAAAATTCGGGCTTCAGGTGAAAGTATCGAGGCGAAGACCCACGAAGATGTGACGATGCTTTTCAGCGACATCGTTGGATTTACCTCGATATGCTCGACGGCGACGCCCATGATGGTGATAAATATGCTGGAGAACCTCTACAGCCAGTTCGACATCTTCTGCGGCCAGATCGATGTTTATAAGGTGAGATTTATTTCCTACACGGAACGATGCCATGAAATATTACGGTGTTTGACGTAAAAGTTTCGGTTTTGTTTTCGTGGTTTTTTTCTATTGTTCATTGATGAAACGCTGCTTGAAAACATATATTTTCCTATTGTTCAGGTTTGTGTGTGAACGGAAAATACCCTAAGACATAATATCACATTTATTTTATTTTATTTTATTTTAAGTTATCAAATTTAGCAAATAAATTAAGTAAATTTGATACGAATACATAATGAAACCACTCAAAATAATTAAGTTTCAATAATAATTAGTCGTCGAAGTTTTATGAGTACAAATTTCTTAAATAATATCAAATTACTTTCAGAAACTTCTTATTAAACAAGTCAAAAGTTTCAAATCTGTTTGTTCATAAAAATCTTTTTGGTACTGAATGTAATGATTTAATTTACTTTTTGAAAATTTTCTATATTATAATGTTACTTTATCTACCCAAAATAGCTTGTTATTTCTGACAACAGCTTAAATGAGGGTAATTAATTATGTAACAGGGTTCACCGCATTTAGACCACCAGGATTCCATCCATTCCAGAAATTCGGCTTACGTTTTAACACGTTTTACAGTTTTATGCTTTGTTGAACCATGATTTTAATTATTATTTTGGTGAATCAAAGAAGTTCAATTTAATTAGTGTCTGATTATAAAACCGTTGTTGGAAAATTTGTTTCACATATAAATATTAAACCTAAATTTCCGAATTTGTTTTAATTATTATTTTATGATTTTAAGCAGGATTTTTAAACAATCTGCGCATTCGCCAAAATTGGCAAACTGAAAGGACTTGTATATTAAGTTCTCCTATAAATACATAGAAATAAAATTATTTAATGTATTTTTCAACTGTAATCATGTATCTTCTTTAACTTAATAATTTGCCTAATCCCAATCATAAAACACCAGTCCTTTGCAAAACGTCAAAAATATTACAAGATTTGGGGCTTTTTTCCAAATACTTTAAGGTTTAAGACCCCAAGATTTATTCGTAACATAAATAAGAGCGGGATTTCGAATAGGAATCGTAAATAATGTTGCACGCAGAACAATTATACTAAAATAATACACAAAAACATTTTAGAAATGAGTACAGCTTGATTTTTGGGGCGCCCCTAAAATGAAATATTGTTGGATCTGTTTGTGACGGCCTCATAAAGATTATGCTTGTTTGTTTTAGTTAATGCCGGTCGGTTTTGGGCCCTTAAGATTAGCATATTTTGTTTTAACAAAGCTGACACGGGAAAATGGCCTGTTAAACATTTTGTGTCGCAGTATATTTATTATCATAGAATTATAAACCCACTGGATCACTATTCCAAACAAATATATTGGTAAAAGCCTCCACGTAAATATTCTGAACTAAAAATTGAGATGTTTCAGTTATGTTCTTCATGGACATGAATATATAGTATAAAGTTTTTTGGTGAGTAATACACCCGCAAAATATACACAATATTTCTTGTCTTCTTTAGTGATTCAGGGACACGTATACATAATCCTATTACCTAAAAACCGATTTGCATTTTATGATGCTTGTACTTTTAAATTTTCTCATGCATTATGTTTCAATTCGGTTGTTTTCCTACGCTGACATACCTGACCTGTTTATTTACACGCAAACGCAATTTTATTAAGATCCGCATTTAAGTTTTCTCACTGAAGGAAAATTTAATACAATTTTGTGCTTAGTACATGGCTTCTGTGGAGCTCAAATGAATAATGTATATAATACATATGAATTTTAAATTGCGAGTACTTTCGCACGACGAGACTCTTTTATAAATATTGTATTTTAAGAAGATTGCATTTTTGAGAATATGGAATTCTCTTTATTTCAACTGCAATCATAAAATATTTTACAAATGGCATAACATTTCCTTATTATTATAAGAGGACTTACGAATAAAATTTCAAAGTTTTTTACAACGTACATACGTTTTCCAACATTGTAAATATTTTCACAATCAATTTCTCCTCAATTTAAAGAAAATTGTTTGAAACACATGCTGAACTATTTCCTTTAAGTAAACAAAGGAATTTCCAGTTCAACAATTGAGTAAATTACAAAATTTATTAAACTAATAGTACAAAATTTCAATTTTATAGTGCAAGAAAAATAAAGTTATTTTGTAATTATATATGTTATTTATTAAGTATATACATTTTATCGATCAACTAGTATTTTAATATACAGCTTGAATCTAAATAACATTGGAAAACTATTAATGTTTCGTATTTTAAAACATATTAATAAAATAACATAGACGACAGATTTATAAAACCCAAGCTGAAATGAAAACAATTATAAAATTAATCTAAATATAAATTCACCTCAAAATAAATATTTATTTAATACCAAATATTTAAATTACATATCCAGAAAATATTAAAAACAAATATATTTATTTCGATATAATTCAAAAGATAAAAAGCATGTTAAATAGGTTAAATATATGAAGAATTAATTGAAAATTAATTAATTAAAATGTTATAAATGTTTTTTTTAATTATTAAAGTAAAGATATACAATTCGTCCAAGTAAAAGTTTGAAGTTATTATGGAAGCTGAATTTCTGGAATGAATGAAATTCTGACGTTTAAAATGCGGTAAATTTTGTTTCATAATTAATTCCCTTTATTTCAACCACTACGAGAAATTACAAATTATTTCGTATACCTGGTAAAACGTTTCATTACTTTTTGTAAAAAAAATGATAAATGCAATAAAAACATTAATAAAACTTTACCTTATTGTGAAGTAATCCCGGGGGGTTCATCAAAATTCCAAATTTTATATGATATAGCGCTTCCACCAAATTTTAAAAAGAAGTGCACTAACTTTTAGAATGATAAACGTGCTGTGTTCCATATTTTATATTCCTTTTTCTGAGGAAACGTTCGTTAATTTTAAAAAGGTTGCGTTTATTTTTTTCCCATTACAGTTTGCGTTTATGTCATACAATTTGAGGAGCATGAGAAATTTTCTCACCAGTTCCATAAGTTATAAAGGTTTCATATTTTTCGGACCGTAATATGAAGGAAACGACTAGTTTTTATGTCAAATTCCCAAAATATTCCAGACGGTTTTTTACATTGAATAATTCACTTAAAGCGAATTAAAGAAATTGGTTTTTACCACGTTAAGAAAAAAAAGGCGATTCAAAACAATTTCTGATTCGTTAAAAAATTGATGGAGAAGTGGAAATAACAACAATAGAACTGATGGACCAGCTAAATGGATTAATTAGAATTACCATCAAGCGAGAACAATGACAAAATCAATTGTGCATTTGATTGTGCCCAGATTAAAAATGGATTCGTTCAACACCATTAGTCTCCAATGAATATTAAAAACAGATAAATATTTTTAATTAATTTAGGAATTGTTCTAATGTAGAATATAGAATTCCAACACGAAATTGTAATAAAAAAAAATATAAATTTCCTGCGAAAGGAATTTCATTGTTATCACAATCGTTCTTCGCTCAGATGCCTTTTCTATTGTTGCTCATATTTATTTAGGTTTGATCTCGACTCGACGAAAATATATTATTGCGACGTATTCCAAACGAAAAAATACGTAATTAACTCGTATAAATCGAATGGATTGGCTCAGAATATTATTTAAACCAATTAAATCCAAGTTAATGTTGGGTTTAACTCGGTGTGCGCGTTTAAAAGCGATTTATCGCATAATTGCTTCGAAATAATTGTTTAGTAATGGGATCTTGAATTACCAAATAGAATTTCGTTCCTGATTGAACTATTGAGTTAATTGGAAACTTAACAATTAATTAATTCGTTAACGTCAAGTTAAAGAAAGTCGGTGATTTTGTTACGTTACGTTGCATTTTATTTAGGTAACGGAGCAAGGCGAGACGTTCAATAAAAATAGTTTAAATAAAAATACAAATAATTCCGTCGTACATTTCGAAAAGTGTCGACTCATCAGTTTGATAGTAATGCATATTTCTGCTTGTGCGGATCGTCCTTTCACCGAGAAGATACACACGGAATTGCGAACATCCGATTTCAATATCCGGGACGAAAACTTGCAAAAACCCGGACTTTTTTCGTATGAAAAGAATAAATGTCACATATCCAACCCACATAAATTGAGATCCTGGGATTCCGTCAGACGTGTATTCCCGAATTGTAAAATGTTTGAGGACGTAGCACCCAAATTACTCACACTGAATAACAATAGTTTCAGTCTGTGCGGAACATTTTCAATGTGTTAAACAATGTTTTGATGTGGATGATAAATTATTTGCTTGTGTAATGGGAATTCATTTGTAGGTGAAACATGTATAGCTGTTTGAATAAATTCGTGTGTAATAAATATTCATTAAACTATCACACATTGCATTATTAAACATTAATTTACAATGGTTATATTTTAAAACCAGTTTTGTCCCCGTTATATTTAATATAAATTATATAGTACAACTATATTATTAAGTTAATAAGAAACTTAATCTAACAATCAAGAAACTGAGTGAAACTAATTCTAATATCAAATTGCGTTACAAAGGTTATTATTCTCAGAAATAAATTATTTAAATTCTCTTACGGTAAATTACTTTCTTTAAGACCTACAAACAAGGTTGGCAACCTATATTTAATAAAATATGCCCCATATAAGAACTTCTTTATGATACATAATTTTTGTATTTTATTTCAATAATTATTCATCAATTTTAAATACGGCTCTGTCGACAATCACATAAGATACTTGTTATTCTTTAGATTCTTTAGATTCTTTAGATTCTTTAGATTCTTTAGATTCTTTAGATTCTTTAGATTCTTTAGATTCTTTAGATTCTTTAGATTCTTTAGATTCTTTAGATTCTTTAGATTCTTTAGATTCTTTAGATTCTTTAGATTCTTTAGATTCTTTAGATTCTTTTCTTTAGATTCGTTAGATCGTATGACTATATACAATACACTATATAGATTTAATATGACTAAAAATATTTACCAAATATTAAAATAAATAAACCAAGTGAATAAATAAAATCAATTTCAATTTTTACTGTGAAAGATTTTTTCTCCCTTTTTTGCAATGTTGCTCTGTTTTGTCCAGAATTTTCAAATACAACAGTTGGCAAACCTGCCTACAGACAGCCATAAATCCGATTTTAATTAGTCATAAAGGAGGACAGGATTTACAACAAAAATTGAATTACGATTGAACACAAAGAAAAAATTGATTTACGTGGTGCATAGATAAAGAAATCACGAATCTAATTCCGCACTTGCTCACTTTGATCTTGTTACAGGTGGAAACGATCGGGGACGCTTATTGTGTCGCCGGGGGTTTACACAAGGAGACCGACACGCACGCGCAACAGATCGCCTGGATGGCCATGATGATGATTGAAACCTGCACTAAGCACCAAACGCACCAGGGCCAGCCGATTCGGGTAAGAAAATTCGCCATTATAATTCGACAAGACGACCGATAATTACGTTCGGAAATATTCAACGTTCACGAAATTAATTCGTCCGACGGTTTTCCTTCGGAATAAAATTACACGTTCCGCTCAGTCGTTGTTTTATTGGCGGATTTGCATAAACTCGCTGCGCGAAATAAAAAGAATAAATGCATTACAATTACATGGAGGAATTGGGACGATTACTGAGGGCAGTAAACGATAAAGTATAATTTTTTTTCTTGGGCAATATTCTATTCCCCCGAATCGCATTTCAGGTAATCTTCTTCGTTTTTTTCTTACTTGGAACTGATCACAAAGTTACATATTCCTTTATCTTTCTGAACCAATAAAAGGATGAATTTTTCAACTGTGCTGCATTTTCAAACGTTATGATCGTTTTATAACCGATAATCAAATGCACTTTTGAGAATATTCGTTCAACTGTAATTCGCCCTAATTTAATGCTTTGAAATAATAATAGAGTAAAATATTTAATGATTTGTGATTTATGACTTGAATAGTGCTAATTTATGGTTCACATCATATAATTAATTAACTTGACGCGAATAATTATCTTGAAATATGTTTCAGTTAATCAGAAGGTTATAAATGAATGAACCATTATTTACAGTCAAGTTGATTGTTTACGATGATTTCAGATTTCAGCACAAGTATTTTAAGGATAAATTTTTAAATACAAAATTTTCCTGTATATATAGTGAAATTCAATTTTATTTTAATGTTATATTTATTAGAAAACTCGAAGTGTAAATTTGAAACAAAACAAAATTTCATAATTAACATATTATATAACAATGCAGATAACACTAATTAGTACGTTTCAGAATAACTTTGCAGAGTTAGAGCACACACATTTCTGAGGTGAATTATTTATATATTGCAGTTTAAAATTAATTAATTCTTGAAATACATTTTAGTTAATTAGAATGTAATAAATGCATGAACTGTTATTTACAGTAGACTTGATTATTTTCACTGTTCGGATTACAAAATAATTATAATTATTTTATATCAATTGTTGAAAAAGCCAAAAATCATTTCACTTTGACTCACCGAAATTTAGAATTAAAAGAAAGTTTTTTTAATGTTTTGTATCTGTTATCTATTCATCCATCACCAATGTAAAATTTACAAAATTTTTCAAAAATTTCAATTTGAATTTAATTTTTTTTTCTATACAGGTTAAGCCTTTCGGAAACACTCTGAATATGTTATACACGAACATTAATATTTTAGTTATCTATTATACTCGAAAGAGGCCGCTGACAGTGTTCGGTGAAACACATTGTATATATACATTTTTTAAAATTACATTTTATTTAAATTATTATATATATTGTAAAATAAATAAATTAAAGTATAGACCTTTCAATTTCTAAAGTTCCCTTAGGTATCGTATAATTGAGCTCTTCTGTACTTGCTTTCAATATGCTAATAAAGTTGATTGTGCCCGTATATTTTAAATAATCCATCCAAACAACTCCGAAACGAACAAATACGAATCGAATATTGCCTTTCCCGTTAGAATTTCCACCGCTGAAATTTAATGAACGATAAAAACCTACGAAAACACCTCGTACACTTTGAATTTCGTTAATAACGTCCGCTTAATATTCCACAGTGTGTCCGGTTTCGTGTACGCCCGACTCATTTCCACCTTTCATTCAACCGGTTTGTTTACGGTCCCGCGGGAAACCGTCCCCTCGTCCTTATACCAGTACGGACGCAGTGTAATTCCGTTTTTTCCCTGTGATTTCCAGATGCGGATCGGCATCCACACCGGATCCGTATTGGCGGGCGTCGTGGGAGTGAAAATGCCCCGTTACTGCATGTTCGGCCACAACGTCACCATTGCGAATAAATTTGAATCGGGCAGCGAGCCCCTCAGGATAAACGTCAGTCCCACCACGTACGAGTAAGTATCGATTTTTTTTCTTTTTGGACGTAT
The DNA here is from genome assembly GCF_024364675.1 of Aethina tumida. Classification (NCBI taxonomy): domain Eukaryota; kingdom Metazoa; phylum Arthropoda; class Insecta; order Coleoptera; family Nitidulidae; genus Aethina; species Aethina tumida. The sequence goes on from NC_065441.1 coordinate 15,774,411, forward strand.
TAAATTGGTTAAGCATAGAGTTGCGTCCCGTTTCCTCATCCCAAATTAATCGCCGATAATAATTTATAAAGAAAAATATTCACTGCAGGGGAAGGTAATATTTAACTGTCACATTTATGTAAATATAAATTTAAATCAAGCCGGCAGCGCCATTTTCAGCTCGAGGTAATCTAAAACCAGGCGTTTTTGATGGACGTCCTCTAATGCATTTCCGTTGCACCACCAGTAAATGTGGAAATGTGATTTTTAGCTTAATCTCCTGATTTGTTAAACCATTACCACTTTTTTCACTCGTCCTTAAGTCCAGATTTTTCTCTTTTTTCTATACTTGTTAAAACGAAAGGCATTCGTTAATTCAATTTGGACTGAATGTACAAAATTCCCATAACAAGATCAAACAGTTTTTCCACACTAACATCAAGTTGACATCGACTGACAAATGGCACGTTCTTTCAACCCATTTATCATATCTCCAGATATACATTTTTTTCGCTAAAACCACCAAGGAGATCAATATAATCACCCCCAGACTTTTTCTTCGTGTTTGTAATTTCTTATCTGGACATCGGATATTAAGTTTTACGTCGTGAATTTAATGTATTGCGGGTTAGAACAAAGAAATCAGTCATTAATTTTCGGAAAGAACTAATGGGTTTAATCCGTGATCGATTCATCTGCAATTCAACTGGAAGAAACTTACAAATAAACAACACATGTGGAATTTATCAAGCTTTCTTTGTTCGTTATTCCCTTATCTTTTATGTATGTAATAAGATTACTTCCCTTCCTTTACTTTGCAATTAGATTATATGAAAAATTATTTTTATGATTTTGAACACATTAATTAATTTTTAATTACGTGTTCATGTGAACGTTTCAATTAACTTACTAAATCCCCAACAAAATTAATTAATCGCAATCCATTTCTAAAACTAACTCCAGTTAGGAGTTCCGAGGATCTTCCAAGAGCGGCTCCGTGATCCGGATTATTAAAAGTCCTTTTGTGTTTCGCCGCCATATGAACGGCCGTGCGTAGTTGGATCGATGCATCGTAAAAATTTATTTCGGCAATAAATCTGCGATGTATTAGACATAAAGGATGCAATCAATACTTACTCATACGCGTCCTGAACGCCGTTTATCTTTGAGGGGTGGCCAACCATTATTACATCCTCGGAAACTCTTTATGGGACAGAAAATTTCATTCAAATTGAATTTATATTTTTTATGAAAAAACCTTTGCGTATCCTTGTTTGAATACACATTGAGATGTGAAATGATGTTGAGTAAACGGAACGTTCCCACTTTGCCACTAAAACCATAGTTGGACCGTAAGTAGGCTCATAACTCATCATCCCGGTTACTTAAAACTTGGCCCATTACAAGAATCGAGTTACACAGTTTCCCAACTTCCAGTTTAAATTGGCCTGGAAAAGACCGTGGCATCTTGGTCAAAGCAATTATCAATTTTGATGGAAATCCTCTCAAAGGTCGCGTCTGATCTTGGCACTCATTAGTAGATAATTGACGTGTTGCACCGTCACAGCCTTTTGTGTTTTTGAACCCGTGTCGGACACAAAAGTTACAAAGTGATCGATACCCCAGTTAAGTTGAACCTGAGCCTATTAACTGCACTGTTAAATTTAAACAAGTGAAATACTCGTGAACCTGCATACTAATATCGTTTAAAGTTTAAATTTGTTAGTTTTGTTATAATTAAATTGTTTGCAAGGCCGCAAATTTACACTTTATTGTCTTAAATTAAAAACCCAGCGAACAAAATAGAGTTCTAACGACCACAAACGAATAGAGCGCTCATCGCACTTAATTGACCACTTAGCATAATCTCCTTAATTCATCACGTCTATTGCTAGACTTAAATTAAACATTTTTCCATATTCATAAAGTTGGCGCCGCTGATAAATAAGTATGCTGCATTTCTAGAAGTCTTTCCGGTTAATGTTGCGGGTTTTTCTGGGTGGTCAACTCGTGAAATATTATTTACGTGTAATAAAACCATCTCAGTTTTTAGGTGAATTAAATTACTTCTCTCATTCGTGTATAAAAAGTTTTATGTATGAAATGTGCATTGATGGATAATGAAATTGGAACAAATATATGTAGTTTATTTTTAATTGGATCTGTTTAAGGTTTCCTCAAATGAAGCCAAAGTAATTGAATTAAAGTTAATTAAGGAAAGTTTAATTTAGATATTAATATGTATGTACTGTTCTGCCCTAGGGCAATTAAAGTTGCAGTGCACGAAATTTCGTGTTTACGATTTTAAGGAAAACTTTTAAACGTGCAGATGCAGTTAATTTTGACATGGGTAATTAGTTTATAATTTTACAATGTTTCAGAAGTGAATTATAACAATATTATAGTTTAAAATTAATTAGAAAAATACTTCAGGGTAATTTTTTATAAAATATTGGAATTTTATAACTGTAATAAAACTTGAATACCATTAACCAAACAAATCTAATTAATTTTGACTGCACTAACTAGTTTATATTTTCATAACTTCGCACATTTCAGAGATGAATTTAATAATATAATAATATTATGATTTAAAATTTTAATTAGTGTAATATAACTATTCATCGCACAGTTGTGGTTACTTTTCATTGCACTAATTAGTTTGTACTTTCACAAAAACTTATCATCAGAATTGAATTATAATAATATTATTGTCTAAAATTAATTAAGAACATTCTCGAAACTATACCATATGTTAATGTAAACAGTCTTTAGTTAATTGTAAATTTATTCTAATACCATACAATCAGAACACTTTTAACCATACATAGTGATTAATTTTAACAATGCTAAATAATTTATAATTTAATAAAAACTTTCTGGAGTGAATTATAATAATTTGACTTAAATTAGTTAAAAAAACTCTTTCAGTGTTATTATTTATTAATAAAGTATATTAAATGTTAATGTAAAAGCTTCTATTAATTTATTGAAATACAAGTAGAAAAAATTTTAACCATGCATATGTAGTTAATTTTAACACTCCTAATTAATTTATAATTAGAATTATAAAAATATTAATTTTTAAAATCAGTTAAAAATACTCTTTTAGTATTATTATTTGTTAGGAAAACAGTTTAATTGTTAACTTAAAAACTTTCAAATTTATTATACATTTATTGGAATAAAATCAGAAATATTTAACCATGATTTTACAGTTAATTTTTACAGTCCAATTAATTTATAATTTAATAAAAACTTTCAAGATTTTTGTGGTGAATTATAATAATATGAATTAAATTAACTTAAAAAAACTCTTTCATTTATTACTATACAAGTAGAAAAAAATTTAACCATGCATAATAGTTAATTTTAATACTCCTAATTAATTTATAATTAACAACAACTTTAAATATTTCGGAACTGAATTATAAGAATATTAATATCTAAAATTAATTAAAAATACTTTTTTAATATTATTAATTGTTAGGAACAGTTTAATTGTTAACTTCAAAAAAAGCTATTATACATTTATTTGAATAAAATCAGAAATATTTAACCATGATTTTGCTGTTAATTTTAACAGTTCAATTAATTTATAATTTAATAAAAACTTTGAAGATTTTGCGGTGAATTATAATAATATGAATTAAATTAATTAAAAACACTATTTCATTTATTACAACACAAGTCGAAAAAATTTTAACCATGCATAGTAGTTAATTTTAACACTCTTAATTAATTTATAAGTAACAACAACTTTAAATATTTCAGAACTGAATTATAAGAATATTAATGTCTAAAATTAATTAAAAATACTTTTAGTATTATTATTTGTTAGGAAAACAGTTTAATTGTTAAACGAAAAAATCTCAAAGCTATTATACATTTATTGGAATAAAATCAGAAATATTTAATCATAATTTTGCTGTTAATTTTAACAGTTCAATTAATTTATAATTTAATAAAAACTTTGAAGATGTATGCGGTGAATTATAATCATATGAATTAAATTAATTAAAAAAAAAAAAAATTCATTTAATACAATACAAGTAGAAAAAATTTTAATCATGCATAGTAGTTAATTCTAACAGTTCTAATTTATTTATAATTTAACAATAACTTTAAAGATTTCAGAAGTGAAGTCCCATGTAATTTATTATTAAATAACAACTTTAAATATTTCAGAAGTGAATTATAATAATATTAATGTCTAAAATCAATTAAAAATAAAATCATTAGAAAATACTATTGACTTAAAATTATATAAAATTCTGTTTTAATACTATTATTTATTAGAAAAATAGATTAATTGTTAATTTAATTACGTTAAGTTAATTAATCCTAATTAATTTACAATTTAACAACAATTTTAAAGGTTTAATAGGAAAAATATAATTATTATTGTTTATATTATATTATTATTTTTTTATTGAATAAAATGTTATAAACTTGATAAACATGTTGTAAATTTATGATTCATTGAATATTTCTAAAAATTATAAATTTGGAAATCTGTCTATTTTACATTGTACAAAACAAAACCACGTTACATGGTAACAAAAGCGTCCGAATTATTTGAAACCAAAACACCACATTGATTCACGTTTCACGTTTATACGGCTCAGTAAATCTGCATTACCGAGTAATATTTCCCAGCGGCCCATTATCCGGTCGCGTAACCATAACACTTCCCATATTAAACCTCCCCAAATGAAGGCCTAACAGGATTCCACCTCCGTTGTTCCAGACGTCTGCGGGCCGCTGACGGCTTCACGTTCGAAGAACGGGACCGGTCTTGTCTCCCGAAGGATTTCCCGGCCGACGTGCCGGGCACCTGTCACTTCCTGCTGGACTACAAGCATCCCGCGGTGCCGGCAGAGAGTCCGCTAATCGCGCACGTGGACGCTGGCTTGAAGGATATCGGACTCGTCAGTGTCGTGCCGTAAACGCAAGGGTTTCATTGAAGACTGGTCTTTGGATGTGAGTACGTGTACGTTGGCAATAAGGGTTGAGTTGATGGCAATCATTCCAGGTGGTTGAAGGGCGAAGTTTTAATGCAATTATTATTTAATGTTAACAAGTTTTAGAAATGTTGAAACACGTGCGTCTTTCGCAGAAATATCAGTTTTTAAATGAATTTTACGTGATAAAAATATATATAAAAACGTGTTTATTGCATAAAAACGGACAAATTTAATTTCATACAGATGCATTATTTTTAATCCCTTTTTGTTATTTGACTTTGATCTCCATTTACAGTACAATACAACGGGAAAAACATGAAATATGCATTAAACATTTTTATTTAAACAAAATATCATGAGATTTTCTACTGTGCTTATTTTACAAATCAAACCCTACAGGTGATTTTTAATCATTCAAGTTTTCAATTTAATTTCATGATTGTGAATGGAAACTCGTTTAAATCTGGTTAAATGATAAACTGGTTATCAACTCCGTTTGGACTGACACGTATGACATTAACAACAAAACTAACATTTTGCTATGCTCCATAATAGCTCATTGGTAGACACAAAATAATCAACATTTTGAATATTCCAGCACAAATTCAGTTGCTTTTGAAAATTAAATTGGATAAAACTTCGCCCGGAATTCACTCTTCGGGATAAAAAAGAGGCCTCGTGTCAGAACACGTTTTTTTTTGTTTTATTTTTTCACTCTAATTGCAAGCTATGCCTTCATTTCTCATCCTCACTAACCGAACATTGGATTTACTCTATCACGTACTTTCAAAACGGTGCTTTACTATTTAAGCACTTGTCGCGGTGATTACCTTTAACCAACTCAAAAGTTAATGAACTTGTTTTCTTTAAAACGTACTTTTCTACCTTTTCCGGTAATTCCGCAACAAGTTCTCTTGTTTAAATATTGTATAATAGCTTTTTTAACCTTTATAGTTATATTTAATCACTGTACAAATTTAAGGTAAATTAGCGTACTCTACTAAAATATGTCTCACTTATTAAATTCGGAGTTTCAAGTTCCTGTAAAATAATTTTTGTATTTGTTGTCGAGGGAAAGTTGTACATATAAATTGTTGAATATTTTTGAGGTTGTGTTTAATTATGCATTCCTATAAATATTTTAGTGAATGTATACAATTATGTACATTTATTTATGTATTTTCAAATCATTTGCCTCACTCTATTTATAATTTAAGTAGATGTTGTAGGAATAAAAATACATAACATAATAAAAACAATTGTTGTGTGCAATATATATATTTATATAACATACAAACACAATCTGTTATTTTAAATGTGATAATAGGAAATATTTTCGTTCTTCAAATTTATTAAATAAACGTCTAAAATTTGGATCAACAATGGAAACAATAAGAATATGTGGTTCAATTTTAAACGTTTAAAGAACTATTCTTCACTTGTAAAAATCGCAAAATACTTGAACTCTAAAAAAAGCGGTTGTTCTAAATTTCGGAGCTATAAAGTGGCCGGTTTAACATTCCAAAGAATGTGAAATCGTCCGTGAACTTTTATAGACGTTGTATATATTTATTAGGTCTATATACATGTAATTTTATATTTCAGTTCAGTTATCGACCACATACTTATTATGCACTGTGAAAATCACAGTTTCCAGCCCTAAATCATCTCTCTTCTCTTAAAATAACCCAATAATCAAGTAATCGATGTGATGTCTGTCTGTCTAATTCTGTAATTTAGGTACGCAGCTTAGTAAGTAAAATATGTTGGAAACTATGATTGCAGTTTGTCTTTGTTGAGTTGAAAAGTGTCATGCAACGGTGACGTATATTGGTGTATTCACAGCTAGTGAAAAAAAACACCTTAGAAATTCCACTATTTATGTTGAATAAAAATATCTACTTAAATAAATTTGTTTAATTCATTGCCTCAGTACCTTTCAGCAACTGATTCCCACAAAAAGGTAAGTGGATGAATAATTTACTCATTCAATATTGTCAAGTGAGATATCAGAACAAAATTCCTGATAAATTATGTCACATACAAGTCAGACCCGAATTCACAGCTCAAACATGGCCGCGTGTCATAAGTTACAGCAATAGTTTGCAGGGCCCGAATCTCCTGCATAAATTAGACGTGACTCGTGTCTGACATCTACTGTGACGGCAAGAAGTGCATAAATGCTGAAATATAGAATCTGAAATGTTGCAGTCCATTATCTTGATGAACTTGCACAACGTTTTCGGCTGCATATATTTCACAGTCGGTTTTAATTTAATTCCACTTCGGGAACGGCACCTTAAATTATTTAAATAATGTGCCGGATTCACCCAGACAATTTATCGTCCGGTCGTGGGCCATGAGACTGTTTAATTATGATTTTAGTCTGGTATTCGCGACTAATAAAAATTCGTTTTCGTCTACATTAGATGTAAAGTACATCTAAATGAAAATGCACGTAATTAAATAATAAAACTTCCAAACACGTATTAAATAGTAATATAAAGGCCACACCTTGAAATTCACATAGTCGTGTGAAACTTCTTTGACACGCAATTACAGAATAAATCTCTCCAACTTTGCCCATTTCTCCTTTGCCACAACCGCGTTCCTCCACGGTTCTCCCTTCAACATTTAATTCGAATTTATTCCACTCATGTATTTTTAGGAACAATTCATTTTGTTTTTAGCAACTAACAACAATTAATTTTTATGACATATGTTTCATTTCGTTATACATTCACGTCAAAAAAGGCTGTCGTAATTTTTATGTAATATTTTCGCCGCAAATAACAAGTAGAAAAGATGTTGAGCCTAAACTTCATGACGGACAAGGATAAAGAGGAGGCGGCCAAGTTGGAGCGGCGAAGGATCGCCGAGGAGGAAAGAAAAAAGCGAATCTTTGATCCTAGATGGAGGCTGTTTGGGGTAAATGACGATTAAATATTTAATATAGCAGGAAAACACTCAGAGGCTTACTTATGGCAAGCGGTAAAAAATGGCATAACAATAATAATGCCTCAGGAGAAAAACGACATCTTGTCTTAATTTAGATTGCTCATTTCGGACATTTTATAAAGGGGTTTCACCGCCGAAACAAAAAGTCAGGAATCTCATTTAAAAGTTACAAGACCAGATTTATGCTTCACAAGAGTGATTTTAAAAAAGCTACATCAAAAGCTCTTTTGTTACGGCGTGTCCTAATTTAATTTAATCAGCTAAACCTTTGGCTAAATCCTTTTGAGTTAAAAAAGATTTTACTACTATAGTAAGTACAGAGCTGTGTTTCCGTTAGATTGACTCGCAATATTTGGAAATGCAAATTGCTGAAAACAAAAAACGAAGAGAGGAAGAGAAACGCATCGACGAAGTGTTCATAAACCAACTGAAGCACGCAGACGAGATCGCTGTTGCTCTTGCAGAAAAGGACAGGAAGGTATTTTTAGTTTTAATTTCCTGCGTGTTAAAACCTAAAACAAATCTAAAATCCGACGTATCACTTCACTGTCACATCTCGTCGCCGCCTCTACGTGTTCAATAACTCGGAACTAAAAACACCGGATTAGATTCCATTTATTTCAGCTGTGTTCCATTCATTTAACTCTATTGATTCCGAACTGAAAAGTTGGAACGGTGACAGAAGCGAATTCAGCTCTTTAATGCATTGTGTGGCCGAGACGGAACATTTTATTTTGTTCCTTGTTGCCTGCGACTCACACTCCTGGTTTTCAAAATTTTTAACAAGCTAAAACAACAATCGACTAGACTCATCAAGGACGTGAAAGTTTCGGCGGATTAATTAGTCTAGTCGTGACATTGGTTCAATTGTGTTATTTCAGTTTTTCGTTTAACAATAAGGTTATAATTAAAGAAGCTGGAAACTGGTTTAAATTTAGCAAGTTAGGGACGTTTGATTGATACTAATTTTATGGGTTGAAAGATGTGGGATCTGACGGACCCAAATTAGGGATGAACAGTGAGCACTAAAAGCACATAGAACAAATGGTGCGTCCATTATTTTTAACCTTCCTAAAAGACTATTTTTGCATATATAAAAACAAAACTTCTGCTTACATTTCTTTTACACCTTCATTTTCTGTCTCCATAATCAACTTATTCATAGTTTATTATTTCTAAAAAGTTTGTGCTAAATCAAAATAATTATGGTATATAAATTAACGTGTTTTCGAGGAACGACAACAAATTGATATCGAAATCAACAAATTCCGACAAAGTTACCAAAGACCAGAGCACAGCAGAGAATTTGACCTGAATGATCCAAACCGCATAAAGAAACAACTGCCAACTCGTATCGACGACAACGATCCACGTCTTGGACCCTCCTCAGCTCAAAAGTAGGTTACAACTCTCTTATCTCCTGTTCATTTTTTATAAAAATTTTATAAAATTTAGATTCGAGGGTGAAGATTTGGCTAATCAAGAACGTATCAAGGTACAACGTGAACAATTAAAAGCGTGGCTAGACCAACAATTGTCTGAAAAAAAACAAGCGAAGGAAGATAGAAAAGTGGCTTTGGATCATTATAGAGCAGCAGTCATATCCAGAGACAACAAAATTCTGGAATTAGCCGAAATGGAAAGGAGTTGCAAGAGAAAATTGGATTATGCCATTCAGAAGTTCAACACTGCACTGGTAAGATTAGTAACAGTTGTACGAAAAACGTGTAAGCACAATATCGTGTTATTCGATGATGAATATGATTGTAAAATAATAATTTAGATTTTATTGTTTAACTGCCTATAGAGGCGTCCCATTTATACGAAATATAATCGAGTTTCACCAACGCAAACCCCTCGAGATGTCGACTGAATGAATGTAATGTATTCCGTAGTTAACGCGTTTAATTCAAATTAGAACCCTTCGTCACAGGAACTGAATTGTGAGGAAAGAATCCTTTCAATTCACTTTTCATTTCGGAGACATAACACAAAATGAGTTGAGGATCGATTTCAAGATATGCATGTTCTGGAATAACGTCATCAAAGAGTAATCATCGTATTTTAATTCTCTAAAATCGTTAAAATCTATTATTTGACCTTCTGCATTTGAATGGAAGTTAATGTGAGTGCTTAGCGGTAAACGGCGAGCAATGATGATCAACGCGTGGAAGATCTCGGTGAGGATAATTACGTCTACTTAGAGTCGGACGAATTGCAATATGGTACTGGAATCATTATCCCCATTTGCCCCAGGCTAGATGTTGTAAATTCCTCGGCAAATTTCACATAATTCAGCCGATATTTGATAGGAATAATGATCCACTAGCATACTTAACGATAATAATATTTGCAGTCATAAATAAAATGCATATTCGTTACCAAGTTCTACGAAATAATTCTGATAGTTTGAAACACATCAAGTCATACTTGTGTTTAATTAATAAAATCCAATTTAGGTCTGACACTATTAAATTTAAATTGTGCCATGAAAAGACCACTACAAAAACATAAACCTGCAAAGTGAGTTATATGCTAAACATATTCTCACTCGTTTATTTTAGCCAGAAATACAATTTCCTGCGTTCCTTCCCATTATTTAAAGCTTTGATCTACCTTGTACAGAGTGCCCCCGCAGTCATGTCATTCATCTCCCATAAACACGCAACTGATAAGATAATATTTTAATAAAATTTCAATACGGCGCCTCCAGAAATCTCTGATGTGGAATAGGTCGTAAAAAAACGCTCGCCGATTCTGAATGAAAACGAATATTCCTCCAAGGGAAAATGCCCCTACTATAAGGCGTTAAATATACTCCGGTGCAAAAACAGGTCTATGGAATGTTCTTTATTTGAAATAAACTACCTGTATATTATCATAAAAATTTGCTGTTTGCTTTTTGATACGGATAAATTTGTGAAAATTATATGTAATTTCATTCTTTGTCAAAAGTAAATTGCTCAATTAACTATCCTCAGGATTCCTCAATACGTGTAAAAAATAATTTTGTTCAGGAGTGTATTTTATTAAAGATTTTATCTGATGAATAGCATCGATGTTTCTTAAACGACCGATGAGATCGCAGATTGCGAGGAGGGAAAAATGCTATGTAGATGTGAAGGATGAGAGTCAGATAGGTGAGATTTTCTTGAAATCAATTTCGCGATGTTGTGCATTTCTTATATCGGTGAAATTTTCTAACATATCTACAAAAGGTTTTCTTGGTTGAACGGAAATACCCGTTTTTATGCACAAGATAAAATATTTATAGATATCTTTTTTAACAACAACAGTTTCCTTATATTTTTGGGGTTTCCCAGAATTATTTTAACCATTTTTACATCATGACTCTTTTGGGAATTTCAATTATACAATTATTTTTATAAATAAAATTATTAAACTTTTTTAACACTATACATCTCATCGTTGGATAAAATATTGACTTCAAATTTTAATTAATTAATTTATAAAAATTTCCTGTCAGTTGCACTTGGAAAATTATTATTAATGTATATCTTTCAAACATTGATAAATTGGAAAATGCATATATTTTAGGAAATAAAACAACATAATCATAAATCATATTTTGAAGTCTTACTATTTATATTCTATATTGAGTTAAAAGCTAAATTACTGTTACTGAAGAGTTATAACATTGCTGCCATCTACTTTTACTTTATAATATATGGATGAATTAAAATTAGGAAGAGAACTTTTTCAAGTTGCTTCTAATATGTAACTTTAACCCCAAAATTCTAGATGTCAGTATTCAGTATTGATTGAAAACAGAACCGTATTAAAATTAAATTTTGTTCTAACGATTTAGGTTGAAGAAAGAAAGATAAGGGACAAAGAACTTGACAGACAGACGAAACAAGATAATTTGGCAGAAATTTACAATGTGATGACCAGTGACATGCTGAGTGAAAATCCAGGAGCTGCTGATAGTAATTTTGGACCAGGTAGAAAAATTGCCTCCATGTTCAAAGGAATGACTAAAGAGCAAAAAATGAAGATGCGAAAGGAACAAATGGATCAAATTTATGAGAAACAAGTAAAACATATAAATTTGTTGACGTTATAATAGATTTATTTGACTTTTAGAAATTAAAAGAAATGGAAAAAAGATTTGACAAAGAGTACGCAGAGTACTTTTTGGAAACGCAAAAATCTGTCGACATTTTGGATAAATTAAATGAAAAAGAGAGAATGTAACAAACGCAATTGTTGCCTTAAATTTATTCTAAAATTGCGTTTTTTATAGGAACATCATTTATAAGATGACTGAAGAAAATAAAAAGTTGGCGGAGGAACAGAAGAATAGGAAAGAATACTTATACAAAATTGTGTACAATAATACTCCAACTGAAGAATTCTACAAGCAATTTAATACAACTACAAGATAAACTCTGTATTATATATTTTATGCATATTTCACTTTGACCAAATTATTGCGATATATTATTTACCAGATTCCATTATACTTTACATTGATATTGTTTTTAACAATAAAGAAAATATAACTACTTATCATTATTAATTTTTATTTAAAACCACATGCGAAAAGTTTTATACTCTAAAAATCAATATTTCGTCCTGACAACTCTCGCTTAGATACATAATTTGATTGTTCGATTCTGAACACACCATTACCTGTAAACATGTTAAATTTAACTCGTATGACGAAACAAGAGCGAAAAGAGGCTGCAAAAATACAATTAAGAAGAATTCGAGAGGAAGAAAGAAAAAAGAGAATATTTAACCCAAGAACTAGAATAATTGGCGTAAGTTAACTAATTTATTTTCAGAGTTTTGGTAATAGTTTGTCAATGTAGGTCGATGCAAACGCACTTCAGGAACAAGTCGAAGAAAACAGAAAGAAATTGGAAGAAGAAAAAAAGTTAAATGATTATTTTATACAGTATTTGCGAGATGCAGATAGACTTGCAATTGAAATGGGTGAACAAGAAAAACTGGTATTGTGTTGTTCATAATTTGTGACTATTAATTAAACTCCATTAAATTTTAATTTAGGCCAGAATGAAAATAGAGCAACAAATAAACAACTTCAGAAAAGAATATCAAAAGCCAGAAACACGTAGAGAATATGATTTAAATGATCCAAATTTTTTAAAAAAGCAATTACCAGCCAGAATAAGCGATGACGATCCAAGATTGGGACCATCCTCAGCTCAAATGTAAGTTGAATCGATAAATGTGACGGTGATCATAATTTATGTTCTTGTAGATTTGTCGGAGAAAATTTGCTGGAGAAACAAAGATTACTAGTACAGAAAGAGCAAACTAAAGCTTATTTAGAACAGCAGATGAAGGAAAGACGAATGGCTGAAGAGCAACGTAAACTGTCTGAAGAAATGTATGGAAATGCTGTTGCTTGCAAAGATAAGAAAGCTCAGGAGCTGGCTGACTTAGAACAGGAATTGCGAAGAAAGTTATATTGTGCCACTCAGAAGTTCAATCAGGCATTGGTGAGTTAATTATTTAAACGAATATAATATTTTTTCGTTTTGTATATATGTTTAATTTCCCTTCCTTTGCTAGTCTCAGGAACAACGAGCTCAATCAGCAAAAAAAGAAAAGGAAAAAATGGATGAAGAGCTTTTGGAAATCACTAGTTTGATGAATAGCGATTTACTTACTGAAAATCCTGAAATTGCCCAAAGTAATTTGGGGCCGTTCAGAAAAATACCATATTTATATAAAGGAATGACAGAAGAAGAAATTGCTGAGTATCGAAAGTATCAAGTAGAGCAAATTGAGGAGAAGAAAGTAATATTTTCTATTTAATTATGTAGTTATTGTTCATTGTATTTTATAATAATTTTAGAGGCTTAAAGACGAAGAAAAAGATCTAGAAAAACGGTTTTACGATTACTTTGATGAAATGCACAGAAAAGTGAAAGAAATTGATGATGAACTTGAAGAGAATCGAAAGTAAGTGGTGTGCTTTGTACGAATATGTACTATATTTCTTACGCAATCATTTTAGGAAATTTGCCAAAACTCTGGAAGAACAAAACTTGAAACTTGCCAAAGAACAGAAGGATAATAATGATCTTTTTAATAGATATGGTTTAACTAATGTTCCAAACGAATTATATTTTAATCAATTCAATCAATCAACTAGATAATTTTTTTACTTATTCGTAATGAAATATGTAAGTGTCTATTTCCAAAAACAATTAACTTCTTTGAGAGGCAGTTTTACATATTAATGGAATGAAATATAATAATATAATTCAAGAAGTTTTCGTTATTTTCATTATATATTTTTTTCAATAAGAAATAAAACATTATATTGTAATTAGGTCAGTTCATTTATTAAATTTTTAAACAATACTAAATTTGTAATTTTAATTATCACTGATAAAATTTCCATTAATAAACTATACTCTAAAATATCAACATTAATAAATATTACACATACCAAAGTTATAAGTTATAAATGTAGATGGAAAATAAACTAAATTAATTAAATTTAAATATTTGGCTTTTCAATTAATTGCTTATCATATAAGTTCTTGATTGAAGTCGCAATTATTTTAGCAGTCGATTTTTGATAACCACCACTTGTTAACATCACTATCGGGATATTTTTCTTCCGAATATTTGAAAAAACAATTTCATCTCTTTTGATAATACCCTAAAAACTTAAAATTGCAGATGAAATGTTTGGTTTAATGTGGAAATTATACATCGGAAGAAATAGATAATGCTCCTAAAGGATCTCCTTTTAAAACGTCTGTTCCAGCGTTGTAAACAACCAGATTTGGATGAAATTCTTCCAAAGCTTCTAATAAGTTTCTAAAATATTAATTGTAATATATAATTATCATAAAAATTGTATTTTTTGTACTTTTTGACTTTGTTCAGATATTCACCATCTTCCACGAACATATTGAGTTCCACTTTCCTCCTAATATACTGTTTGGCAATTTTATCTTTTGGGTAAATATGTCTATTATAAACATCCAAAATATAAACTTTATCACTATATTTAAAATCATGTTCATAGCCATTTCCTTGATGAGCGTCCAGATCCACAATTAAAATCTTCTTAATCTCTGGATAGAATTTAACAACATGTTTTATTAACAATGTTATATCTGCATAAGCGCAAAATCCTCCTCCTTTTACAGCGGAACAATGATGGAAACCTCCGCCTAAGTTTATGGCCCAACCTTTTTCAACGGCCAGCTTTCCTGCTAATATTGAGCCCCCTGTTTGAAATCTAAAAAAAGATACATACTCTTTGTGTTAATAAAATTCATTTTTGTTACCTCATTGGTTTTAAATACGCTTTTTGTACTAAAAAATTTGGCACTAGCACCAATGGAATTACTTCTGCTATACAAGCAACTCTGCAACTATTCTGAAAAAAATGTATTAACAAATAAATTTTTAAGAGGGTTTTGTTACCTTTAAACTTTTTAAATACTTTTCCGAATGTACCATTAACAAGTCTTTCTTCTTTGCTTCATTTGGCACTGTAACAGTCTCTTTAGAAATCAGTCCAAACTCTTCCAAGAACTACAAACAATTATTAGTTAATAAAGTAGCAAACATAGATATTAGATATACCTTAAAAATGTTACCCCATTTTTTAGCATCAAAAGGATGCAATTTTTCCAAACCCATAAAATATACATTGTATTCTTTTCGGTAAATTATTGGCAACTGATTATTTAAAATATCGACGTATAAATTACTTCTAAAAATTAATTTAAACAATGGTATAAATTCTTTTTGTGGGTAAAATTTATCATATATATTAAAATATGTGACCTTGAAGAGTATTAATTATATTCTGACTCTAATTAAGCGGTAATTAATAGAGTATGAATCAGTACAAAGTATAATAAACTCGAACACATTAAACGTATTTGAAACACTTAACACCTGTTAATATTTATAAATAAACATCAGCTGTTACTCATTTTACATAACACAATTAAACACACCTGTAAAACAAAATATGAAAATTGTTTCTAAATTTCTACAATAAACTTTTTTAAACCGTTCATAAATAACATAAATAATAAAACAATTTTCACTTACTCCATTGTAAAATAAAATTATATTTCCCCCCCAAATAAATCGATCGCTTGACGTAACTTCTCACAATACAAACAAATGCCACACGTGCGTCCCTTCCGCAAAGGGCTGTTTTTAACCAAACTCCCTTAAATTGACTTTGTTTTTCAAAAACTGCGTGTTGGTCATGTTACACGGTGACATTTTCCGAACGACGGGGATTTTCGTGTGACAGTCCTGGTTTTCCGGACTGGTGGCAATCGTGAGTCTTGCAGGAATCCTTGTTTAAATTTAAATTCGTTACAGAATATTATGTTGGATCAATGAATACTGAAAGGGAATTAAACTATTCTAACCTGTAAGTAATTATTGTAAATGTGTTTCTGTAGAATGTTCTTTGTTCATGTTGGAGGAATTACTGGTGTTGCAGGGATCAACAAACTACCATACTGGAGTACGAAATTATTATAGGGGAACTCACGAATGAGCTAGATAACGTAAAAGTAATTTAAAATGTCAGAAAATTTATTGAAGTTTGACAATAAACAGCTATTTTATTTTAGAAAGAACATTCAATTCTCAAATCAAAAATAACAAGCCTGGTGGAAGAAAACAATAATTTATCAAAGCAATACAATGATTTGTTAGTTGAAAAAATTAATGTTGACCACAAGGAGAACGATATCACCCAAAATTTGCAACAACAAATACATTTTCTTACAAAAGAGAAGGAGAGCTCAACTAAATTATGGCAGAATGCGGTAAAAACTATAGATTCATTGGAGCAAGATTTACGAATTTATCAAAGTGGGGTGGATGGATTTGTTCCTAAAAAAGATGTGTCCAAAGTAAAAATGATTGAATTTTTTAATATAATCTTAAACAATTTTATATTTTGTAGCTAAAGCATAGTTATGATGAACGAATTCGCCATTTAAGCAGTGAATTGAGTTTTGCTAAGGAAAAGCTACAAGAAATGTCCAAAAGCAATTCAAATACATTGGTGGCAAAATTTTCAGAATTCGATAAATCTTTGGAAGTCCAGGAAAACTCGTTTAAAATCATTCACAATTTGGAACAAGAAATTTTAAGCCTGCAACAAAGACTTCAAGAGTTTGGAGACGTCAGACAGAAGCTGGAAAAGAAACTGAAGGATCAAGAAAAAGAAGTTTCAACGGTACAAAAAAAGAACGAAGTCTGCGTGGAAAAAGTGAAGGAATCATTACGGGTTGTAGAAGCAGCTTTAATAGAGAAAGATGCTGCTTTAATGAGAGAAAAAGAACTAAAGGACAAAATTGTAGAACTAAACAACAATCTTTCAGATCAAATCAAACAATCAGATGATAAACTTATTAATGAAATTTCACGGCTTAAAGAACAATACGAAGAAAAATTGCGGGATACTGAAAAAGCAATGCGGGTAATTGAAGACGAATTAAGAATGAAAACTTTTGAGATGCAAAAGTACGTGGAAAAATGCGAGTTACTGGATCACGAAATTGAACGTTTTACCAAGGGCACAATCCACTTGGACGAAAACAGTACTTCTAAATTGCTGGTTTTAGAAAAAAATTTAGAAGCTACGTTCCAAAAATTGGTGAGTATTTTGTTGACGATAGATCCGTATAAATTTAGTATTTTTAGCTGATTTCAGAGAAGCAAAATGTTTCGCTTCAAGCTCAAGCAGATGCTATTAAAAATGATATGGACGAAATGTCGAGGCATTTCGAAAGGGACATAAAAAACAGGGATATTGAAAAGGTTGGGTTGCAGCAAAGAATTAAACAGTTACAAGCGGAACTAGATGAAGCTACCTCAAAATCTGTTAAAGAATCTGATAAAATTGAAATGTTGCAGCACAAAATGATGAATATGGAAAAGGAATTTAATGAGAATTTAGAAAATAAAGAAAGGTAAACAATAGCAGTAAATATATTTTTGTAGTATGATTTATTTCTGTGGTTTTAGGTATTTGAAAAACGTACATACAACGGAAATATCAGAATTAAAACAAGGGTTCAAAGAAAAAATTGAGGCGTTAACTTCGCAATTGGAACGACAGCGCGACTTAAACGACAAATGGAGAATCGAGTGTAACAATATAACTGAAAATTTAGAACGGCTTATAAGAGATCTGAAAAACGAAATGTACAGAGTTAAAAAAGAGAACAAAAAGCTGACCAAACGGTTAAAAGAACAAGATCGAAGGGCAAACGAATATAAAAGCTTTTTACAAATTTTGTCTGAAGATGTTACGAAAATATCTGAAAAGGCAATCATTGAAAAGGACACATGATTTTAGCTTTTTGTTAAATATATTTTTTAATAAAAAAAGTATATTTTATTTTCGAAAATATATTTTTATAAAAACATTTAAATGGACGATAAATAAAATATTTTTATCCAAAAATCTGTATATGTTTAAGCAAAGATTAAATATATCTTGTCCCTCCTCTCCTTGTAAAATGAACCTAATGGATATTCAATTTCTGGCTTAAGCCACCTAGATTTCAGGTTTATGCTGAATTTAATCTAGACTTAGGCAAACAGTTCGAACTTGTGTAACGGTGGTTGCATATCTGTAACGCCACTGTGGCCAACATAACAGTAAATTTAATTTATTCATTGCTTAATAATTATTATGATTTATTAGTAAATCTGTTGTATGTTTTTGTAATTAAAATATTACGATTCTAATATACTCTCATTAGAACAAGGCGAACTGTATATAGCTTTAAATCGAAGAATGAGCGATCAGTAAAAGTTGGTCGTACTGAAATGAAAGTATTTTGACTATTTGACAAATTAGTCATCGATATCGCGTACGCGATGTAGAGTTATGTTATTGACAAATATCAGCAGTGCCGTCCCATCAATATGGCCAAAAGTAGCCAGGAAGTCGTGTTTGAGGGCTGGCTTACGAAATCGCCTCCCGACAAGCGTATCTTTCGAGCGGTAAGTCCCACTTTCGTGCAATGAATCACTCATTAAAGCCCCAACACTCTTAACTCATTAACTCGATTAAATTGCAGCGATGGAGGAAACGTTACTTCTCGCTGACAAACACTGGAGAACTGCCTGGACAGTATGTGCTCACTTATTACACAGACAGACACTGTAGGAAACTGAAAGGCACCATAAATTTGGATGCATGCGAACAGGTGGACTTGGGACTGGCATTCAGGGAGAAGAATCTCAAACTGGATCATGTGTTTGATATAAAAACGCCCACTAGAACCTACTATTTAGCTGCGGAGACTGAGGAAGAGATGAAGTCTTGGGTGGATAATATTTGTAAAGTCTGTGGACTGAAGTCATCTGAGGATGCTGGTGAGTTAATTTTGTTTTTAAAAGCAATGTTATACATAAAACAATCTACAGTTAATTGTATAAGAATAAACAAAATATTGTAAATATCCAATTTTTAATAGTCTTATTCTGGAAGTTAATTTAAATGCATAATACACATTTAAAATTTAAAGAAAACTTAAGGCTCCCAAGAAAATAAATATTTTGTTCACATAACTAATTTCAAAGAAAACCACACATTTATTTGTTTACGCATGAATCATCGCCAATCCGATGACGAATTGTTGATATTAACAATTGTTTTGATGGGTTTGATAAGACCATTTATTTTTAATATTTAATTGTCATACTAATGAGAAATAAAGTATGAACTATTTAAATAAATTTCAATGATCTAAAATACATTATTACAATTTAAACAAGAATTTATGATTTGAATGTAAACTGATAAAATATGAATTGATAAATTTTTAAATTTGAAAAATTTAGTAATGAATCTTAAATCATTGTTAATAAGTTATTATGTAGAGATAATTTTATTCATTTAAGCATTTTATTCAAATGTGTCACTGCAATTAAAATAATAATTAATTAATGATTTTAGTTATATAATATAAATTAATTTGTAACCTTTATATTTTTATATATATTCAGTTTCAGGAACTTTGAATGCGACAGATGATTTTGCTGCCGTTGAAGAGATAGATATGACAACAGAGACTCCCCCTATTTCGCCAGTCAGCACAAATCCTTACATCCCCATTTCAGAATGTATTTCTGGAAAGACGCCAGTTCTCGATCCAAAGGTAAAAGAAAATACCCAATTTTTTCTTTGATATTAATAGCTTATTCATCTCAGATATTGAACCAGCATGGGCACGACTTCCAAAAACTACTGGAATATAATATGCGAAATTCCTTCTTCCCCAATGACCACCATACGAACGAGGCGTACGACGTGGCGCCCCAGCGAGCCTACATGAACTACGTAAACGACCTACCGGCTGTCCAGAGCGCTCAGTCCCAACATCCCGACCCCCGGTTCTACGATTCCCCGCGTAAGCTGGTACCACCGCACGCGGGCGGCAGTCTCGACTTATCGCGGCACGAGTACAAGAACACTTCACCTCTTCAGAGTCCAACGGATTCGGAGAGCGTCTTCACCGACGACGATTGGGTTCACAACGCTTCCTTCGATAACAGTAGGTTTTATTGTTTATGAAATTGTTGTGGTATTAATTATTTTTATTGTAGACACGTCGAAGAATACAAGGCCGTCGGATTCATCGAACGACATCGAGATTCCTGCTGCCCAGAGATTCGTCAAAGCCGACACGGCGAAAAGTGGGGCCGTTATAGCACCTCCCAGACCGCCAAAACCTGCCCACATCACCCCGAATACACAACCCTGTTACCTGAACTTAAATGTCACGCCTACTAAGTCAAGGTAAATGATTTTTACTATTTAATTAATAGTGATTATATGAATGTGTTTGTTTCTAGCACAAACAATGAAGAAGAATCTAAGCCAACCAAGGATTTGGGGGTAGGTACTCTTTTATATTCTCCAATATTTTATAAGTTTGTGTTATTCTTAAATATAAGTAAAATATTTAATATATGATTTTGTACATATCAAATTTAAAAGCACTTCTTTGCCTTTTATTTGTTATTTTCGTCTTTATAGACGAGCAATAAGCAAAAATTTAAAAGGTATGTTTAAAAACAAGTCGCAAATGAAAATAATTTTTCTATAAAAACCCTCTCACAAACTATAATGTATAAAATAAAAACAAACACTAAATCCAATTGGTACGATATTGTGCATTAAAGCGAGTGGTCGTGTCTGACGAAATGTACGACTTCCCGCGTTCACACAACATCGAAACTGAAACGACTTTACGGGGCACGTCTCAACGGCGCCATTGCTACTCTAACGCAGCGCCCGCCAACGTCGAGGGTACAGTCTTCCGTTACGACATGGCACCGGGGGAGACGACGCCCTCCCTGCACGTCGACGACGACGAACCGAATTCGCCACACTCACAGACGTCGTCGCGTAGCGCCTACTCGAATCTACCGAGTCCCCTGCTGGTGGGCGAACAGACGGGACAACTGATGCCGCCGCCGGCCGTCGACCGGGGACTCAAGCCGAAAAGGAAGCTATCGGACACGCATTCTATTGGCTCGGTGCAGGAGCCAGCCTCCCCCAGGGGTGCACCTTCCGTCGACAGGAAACTAAAGCCTCCAACACCACTTCAAGTAATTTGTCTCTTTTGTTAAATAAAAACATTATTAATTGTGAATAATTTTTTAGGAGGCCCACATGAGGAAGACGTTTAATCCGGATGACGAAAGGAAAATTCGGGCGGCACCGAGTCCCTCATTTTTGCCACAGAATGCGTTCCTGTCGCACAGTTTGGGCCGCTCTCATGAATCTCTGCTGAACCGCCAGGACAACTTGTATGTCGTGTGTAGTAAAATGCAATACTTAGATCTCGATTTAGACCTGGATATGACGAATTCCGGATCTGTTAACAAGTCGAAGCCGGTTAAAGAAAATGAAACCGACACAGTTTACAAAAAGGTGGATTTCACGAAAACGAATGCGTTCAATTTGACACGTAACAATTTGGAAAAAGAAAGGCAGGAGCCAGTTATGTTTAAGAAACAATGACAGTTTTTGGGTTGTTGATTCTTTTGAAAAATCAAAAGGTCGCTCAGATATATTTTATGAATCTCCTCCTTGTATCATGGAAATCTTCTCTCCACTAAAGTTCAAAGATTATTTTTTTTTTAAATGCTGATTCTAACAGTTCTTTTCATCGTATTTCACATTCCAAACGCTTCAGTTCTTCGTTTTCTGAGACTGCATTTACAAAAAGGAGTATTAAGTTCCGTATTATTCAGAGTATTAAAATTTTTATCTGCATTTATGGTTTATGCTATTTCTACGAATTATTGTAATGAATGTGTATCTATAGTGCCTTAAATTTTTTTAACTATTAACTGTAGATATATAAAGTGATACTATGTACCAAGACGTGCAATATTCATTGGTTTATGAATATTTTGTTTTCCGACATTTATTGTAGTTTTTATGAATTTTAAGTCATTATTTAGGTTCAACTTATGTTAAAATATACTAATTACCATATATTATATTTTTGTTTCGTTCTTGACATATTTTAGCTTCTTTTATTGTGTAAAATCCATTTAAAGCTTTAAATTTATAAAATATAAGTGGCCATTCTTATCATATTTTAGAGTAATTTTTCTATTCTTTACAAATTAAGTGTTAGGATGTAGTCCATTTTACGAAATTTTAATGATGTTATACAATTGTATACAGAATAAAAATATTATTTTAAATTTTTTTGATTTTCTTTATTTCAAATTTTTTCTCTTGTTATAAAAATATTTAAGTTGTTTATTGTGGGATGACCTTATTTAAATTCAAACAAATTATATACCATTTATTAAATAAACTTAAGCCAATCTTTGCAAAATGAAATAAAATTTAAAAGCAAATATAAATTATTTATTTGTAAATATATGTGTAATAAAATATAACAGTAAAACTTATTTAAACATATTAACTTGCAGAATTAACACAGGCATTAAACAGACTAGGAAAATAGTACATCTTATCATAAGTATCCTGCAAATCAATCCATGCTAATCCTTGATTGACCATATGATCTAATGCTTTTTGCGACCGTTCTCTTTCCCAATTCAACTCTTTGCATAATGCCATAACTGAAGTGAATCCTTGTTCAGAATTTGAGACTAATTGTAAAATGGCACTATGATCCATGCTCAATTCACCAGGAACTGACTGAACCATGTATTGTCCTTTACCAATGGGCACAATAGTAAATCCACTGCCAAAAATTTTTAGTTTCTTAGCAGCTCTAAGTAAATCATCATTTGAGATTTCTTGGTGTTTGTTACTTCTGCCTCTGGCCCTTATGAGTCGCGTTCGTAATTCATCTAAGCTGATTAAACCTCCGTTTTTGTCGTTCGTTGCGAGGCAAACTTCAACGATTTGCACCGCGAGCTCATAGTAGAAATCGCCGATTCCCAAAGCAGACCAGAATCCTTTACTTGATGACAACGGATCCACACCGATGCTGGAGCACATTTCTTGAAACTGTCGTCGAAACTCGGGATTCTTCTTGATCTCATTTTTGTGTTTCGATGCGAATTCTTCGAGGTTAGTTTTGAAAACGTCCAATTGTTTGGTCATTTGTTCGAACTGGTTCTCCTGGATTTCATTACCTTTATCCTTGTACTTTTCTTGTTCGAGTTTCTGTTTTTGTATTGCACCTAAACCAGCTCTTCGTCTCATTGTCGTTTTTGTTTTGTTTATTGACAGATGTTTATAACCTTAATGATTTGACATTTCAACAATAATACCACATTCAAAGAAGAACTCTGTAATCTTTTAGTAAGTGTGCAAGACCAACCACACACTAGATGTCGCTTTATAAAATTGATGTTAGGCAACCCGTAGGGATGTTTAAAGATTATTAATTTATATTTTACAGAATCAAATAAATACTTTTATTCTGTTTTTTACAACGCTGTAAAATATTTATTATAATCATTCAAGAAATTTAATTTCTTCTCAAGTTTTGAAGGTAAAAAAAAAACAAATAAATTTACAGTTAGTTTTATTTATTAAATATTTTTCTACATTCGTTGACTTTTAGTATAAAATATGTACAAAATAAGTCTTTTAACACATAGGAAGAGCAGTTTTTCACTAGCCTAAATAATTTACAATAAAGTACAACAAAAATATGGCAAGAATATTACAAATCCTTGATACAAGGTCTGCGAATTAATTTAAAAAACAAGTCTTTCGTACACTATACATATTCCTCCGATGGTTTGGGGGCGTTCGTCAGCCTCAACGATGAGGACACCCTACCGTTAACCGAGTCCGGTAGTTCAGCAATGTCTTTGAAAACCCCCGCGAAACTCTCGAAATTCGGCCCCCAATTCAACAAGTAATCCCATCCTAGCGCAGTTGTCGAGGGGGATCCGGTGGAGGGTCTGTACATGGGACCCCCGATCTCATCATCGGAGGCGACGAGCGTGCTCATGGAACCGCGATAGGACGAGTCGAAGCCATCGTACGATGGCGGAGGAATATTGTTTTTACTACCTGAGCTTGAATCTGCCCTGCGTTCGGGCTCATTTGGCTTGTACTTGTCGCCAGCCAGGCTGGCATTATCATATTCTATCTCAGAACACGTGAAACTGTCATTTCCACTTTCATCAGTCGTTGTGGAACTGTGATGAGTTTCTGGCACTGGCGAATGGCGCAGGTGGTTCAAGTGGTTGGGGCCGCCGCCTCTCGGGGCTTCACTCGAACTGGACACCGCATCTAGGGTCGAGACTAGACTAGAGGTGCGCGGTCTTGAATTCAACCTTTCGATCTCCTCCGCCGTCAATCCCATGCCTGGTGACGGAGATGTAACGGCATTAGGGGGTGCTACCTTACGACTACTGGAACTTTGCCCGCTTAATTGGGACATAACCGGACTATTTAAACTTCTCTCACTATTGCTGTGCAACACGTCTTTCCCCACGCCTCCAGAACTAGATGTAGTTGCCAGCAAAGCACTCTGCAGGGGTTTACCACTGATATCGTGCAGCGTTAATATTCTAGGTTGTTGTGCTGACATCTCACTGCTGGGACTTAGTCTAGCTAAAGGAGTGCTTTGGTGGGGTCTGGATGTTGGACTAGTAACTGGTGGTGCTCTTGGTGGGTACGCCGTTGGATGATGAGGCGAATGTCGATGTTGTGACTGTGCCTGAGCAGACGTGTGCTTGTGATGGTAACCGGCCACCGGAGGAGGTGTTGCTTTATATTTCCTCACTCCGGCAGCCTCTCTGTAACCTTTGTAATGGTAAACGATGTCTATGTCCGAAGGTGCTATCGAACTGGCGTTCTCTAAGTCGTAGTGCTCGGGAATTTCGGAGTTCAAATCGTTAGGATGATCGTGGTTGTGGTTGGAACTTGGCGGTAGAGGAGGATGATGTTCCTCTCTTAACGGAGGACCTTTATTTACCACTTCCCGTTCAATAATGTCAGGTCTTTGGGGCCTTGGAACTTCACCTTGCAAATCTCTCTCTTTGTATTTCTTCGACAACAATTCAGGTCCAACCAATGGATGTCCTCCAATTCCTCTTATCACATCACCATTCTCAGAATGATAACCCATAGAATTGTCGCCAGAATGCAAAGCTCTCCCCAGTACATTATCATTCACCACATTTAATCCATTACTTCCCATAATAGTAGTACCACCGTTCTGCTTGCTGTGAATGCCAGAAGGACTACCAGGTGCGCCACCTTTTTCCTTGTATTGCTTCCTCAATCTAAATACGACGAATGAAACTAATATGGCAACGAGGAGAACGACGAAGAAAACAATAACAAGAGTAATTCCGATGCTCAAAGGATCAGGTGTTGCGGCAGTACCCACTCCGACAGGACCATTGCAATCTTTTAATACTTTCCCGCGTGTTAAAACTTCTTGGAACACGCTTCCAGATCCGTTAAACGGTTGGATTTCGTTGTTAATGGTGAAATTTGCGAAGCAGCCTTCAAAATTATCCGGAAGAGCACTTCTTGCATAATAAACGTTTCTTGATGCACCCCCAATAGACATGTACGTTAAGTACGGATCAAGAAAGTCATGCACTCCTGCCGAGTCCAGTTCTTCTCCGATTTTTTTATTATCCAGTAACACCTCCAGATCTCTGTTGTGGGAATATAAAGTGAGATTGTGCCATTGTCCATCAGTGACTGATCCGTGAGTATTTGTCATGTTTACTGCACTGGAAACTTTGCTGATATAAATAATTTGCCCTTTGACCAGTTCCACTGAGGTGTAGTGCTTGTTACTGGCAGCATAGAAAATTATTCCTTCCGTTTGTACTGTTCTAAACATTAGACTCATGCTTTTTGCTGGAGATTCGTCGATTTTCGCTTGGGTTTGTGGTGTCGTTGATCTAGGTTTTCTTTGATGTGTCCAAAGAGTTGATCCGTCGTAAAGATTCTCTAACAACTGCATTCTCTTATGCTTTTTCGAAATAGTAAACTCTACAAAACCCCCATCACTGACACTAATTGGTTGTAACGCATTATGACAATTTGGAGCTATTAAACTATTTCCACAGACACAACTAACTGATGACCATCTGTCCAAACATTGTCCAAATCCTAGGCAAGGATCGCCGGTGTGTCCGGAGCAAAATCCTCGTCTGGTACATTTTTTCTGAATTCCATAAGAGTCCAACGGATGACTCAGGTTAAGTTGTCTTCCATTTATTGAAACGCTATGCACACACCCTACTAGATCATCAGAATGAACTTGTCCAGGTCTTTCTAGAACAGGATCAGCGCTTTGCAGACCTCCAATAAGCAACGCCTGACTGTTGAAGTTCAGTGTTCTGAAATCAAAAGAAAAACGTCAATATATAACTAAATTACAAAATAAAGTTATACGTACCCAGCTGGTCCAATATCATCAGCATAACAAGAATTATCTCCAGGCCTGCAGTCATCACAAATATCACCATGTTCTGTACAGCTTCCAACACTAAGTGAAACAACTCGTCCATTTCTTGTGGCAGTGATCTTATGCCAACTTCCATCTGCCAAACTATTATTCTTCCCTCCAACACTGATCGATGTTATGGCGGTTCTGGCACCTCCAAATGAGAAAACAGCACGGCCTTCTATCAGTTCTACTGCTACGAAATCACTGCGGCCTCCAGTTTGCAATCCATAGTTATAAACGAGCAGTGAATTAGGTTTGGTTGTAGAGAAAATTATGGAAATGTCGTTGGTGGCTGCGTCTAAACTAGGGAATGACATGTAAGACAGTTCTTGGAAACCAAACGTAGATTTCTCACAGTGCCTTCCGTATCTGCCATCAGTACAACTGCACTTGTATCCTGGCTTCAAACTTACACATAGTCCTCCATTGTGACAAGGATTGGGTCTACAGGAATCAGCCAAAGCTTCACACTGATTACCGCGATAACCAGATCGACATAAACAGAAGAACGATGAACCGTCAGGGCTTTCTCTGCAAGATCCACCATTTTGACAAGGATTATCAGAACAGGCATCTCCTCGTTCCAATTCACAATGTTTTCCGTCTTTGTTGCTGGGACAAATGCATTGAAAATTGAAACCTTGTCTTCTGCATTGTCCTCCTGACTTGCATGGGTTTGGAAGGCATGGATCTTGTCTTTTATTACAATTTTGACCTGTAAAACCATCGGCACATTGGCATGTGTATTCGTGAGCCACTAAAGGAGAGGTGAAGATTATGTTTTGGCTGTCTGTAATTTTTGTTTCTCTTTTCACAGTTATTTCTTCTGTGCAGATGCCTCCGTTTTCGCAAACATTTTCATTGCAGGGAGAGTATCCAATTTCTACGTCAGATGTGTGAAAAAGATTCGATAGAACATCTGTTTTCTTCAAGAGTTTGTCTTTTGTGTAGAATTTACTTCTGTATGTAGATCCGCTGCTAATTGCGACAGTTAGTTCAAGATTACCTTGATTTTCGTGTAGACTATAAATATTTAGTTTTTCACCACCATTCAATTCAGATTTTAAATTCTCCAAAAGGTTTCTATAGCTTAATGCTAAGAACTGACTGGCAGAAATATTCGCAATTCTGATGGTTATCGAATTTTCTACTGTAGCATTAGTAAACACGACAAATTCAACAGTAACAGTAGATGTAACATCTGAATGTTTTCCATCATTTCCAGAAATTGATAAACTGTAACCTTGATTTGGAGTTATCTTAGATGTGTATAAATTACATTCAGATGGAATGGAAAGTACTCCAAGTACTTGGGGCTTCTGTAAAATTTTACATCTATAATCACCAGTGGTATCAGGATCATTTGGATGGACGTCAGCAATTTTACCAGTGGGGAAAGCTCCGTTAAAAGCAAAAACAATTACATGTACTGATCTAGAACTGGAAGGGCTGTCATTTTCATCCAAGATTATAATTTTGACGTTGTGTTGAGATTTCATTTTAGGGGTGCCACTATCTTCTACTTCGATAATGATGTCTAATTCTGGTGTTACTTCTCGATCAATCATTGTGGTGGTTACAACAATACCAGTGTGTCTGTCAACTCTAACGTAATCTCTGTGTTTTCCACCAATAAGTCTATAAGTGAATGGAGCACCATTTGGTGGTAGATCCGGATCTTTAGCTGATAAGGTCATAATTTTGGTGCCTGGCGGTTCATTTTCCATTACTCGCCCAACAAGCTGAGATGGATCGAATGTTGGTCCATTATCATTGATGTCAGTGATGTGTATTTTAACTACCGTGGTACCAGTTTGAGGAGGGATTCCTGTATCAATTCCTCCGACTATTAAATTGTACATTGAAATGGTTTCCCTGTCCAACAATCTAGCAGTTTGAATTTCGCCGGTTTGTGGATCAATTTTGAAGGCTTGCTCAGTGTTTCCACCGATAATTGAGTAACTAAATTGATTATTTTGTGCTCTGACATCTTTGTCGACTGCTTTAACTTTGGTGACTTCGGTGCCAATTTGTACACCTTCGGATATTTTGGCTTCGTAGTGGTCTTGGAGGAATTCTGGTGGATCATTCCCATCTTGTACTGTGACAATAACTTGTGCCTCATCTGTATCATTACCACGAATTCCACCTGCATTTTTAGCCATAACAGTCAATACTATTCTGCTTTGCGTTTCTCTGTCCAAATTTCTGGACACACTTATTGTTCCAGTTTCAGCGTTAATACTGAATCCTTTATCATTACTAGAGCCAACGAATAAGTAATAAACCTTTCCATCATCTCCTGAATCTTGATCTGTGGCTTGAATGGTACCAATTTTAGTACCGATTTCTGTCGACTCAGAAACATCAAAATGAAAAACAGGTTGAATGAATCTCGGATAATACTCGTTAACTCCTGTTATATGGACTATAACATCGCAGGTGCCAAACATTGTTGAATCTGGGTTGCTAGCAACAATGTTTAGTTTGTATGAGTTCTTCTCTTCGAAATCGAAACTGTATTTGGCTGTAATTACGCCAGTTTTTGCGTTAATATTAAACATTTCTTTATCCGAACCATCCGAAATTGAGTACTGGATAATTGCATTCTTTGGAGAGTCTATATCTTTGGCAAACACTTGATATACGAAGCTGTTGGGTGGGAGGTTTTCAGAGATAAATGCATCGTATGTAGTCTGGTTGAAGGTTGGCGAATTATCATTAATATCAGTCAAAGTGATGGTTAACATTGCGGTGGTTCTTTTGGGATTGAACCCTAAGTCTTCTGCGGTAATATTCAGGTGGTATTCTTGAATAGTATCGTAATCCAATGGTTGTAAAATTGTAACAGCACCAGAAATAGGATCAACACCAAACTCTTTTCGTTCATTTCCTGCTGATATTTCGTATCTGATCATTCCATTAGGTCCTTGATCACTGTCAGAAGCACTAACTGTAAGAATTGTAGAACCTAAAGGCTCGTTTTCCGGCACAATGACCTGATAACTTAAAGCTGTAAATATTGGACTGTGTTTGTTTTCCCCAGTTACAATCAGAGTGGCCGTAACCTCATCCTGTTGTGGTGGTACACCTTTATCCGTTGCGCTGATCCTCAGATTATAAACGTCACCGACGTGATTTAGTCTTTCAGCCAATGAAATCCAGCCCGTGTTTCTGTCGACGTTGAAATGTTTAGTTCCGTTTCCTCCTACTATTTGGTATTCTACCTCAGCATTGATTCCTACATCTAAATCGTCTTTAGCTACCACTTTAAGGAGTTGTTGACCTTCAACTGCATCTTCCGGCACAGGAGAAAGGTATTCTTGTTGTTCGAATTTAGGAGCATTATTGTTTGCGTCCACAACATTAATAGTAACCAAGCACTCAGAGGACATCGGTGGTTTGCCGTTGTCTGTTGCCAAAATTGTCAATGAATAAGTATTTTCAGGTGAAGCCTCCAATTGCGTGTATTTGTATCTTAAACTTCGTTTACTGAAAATTTCTCCAGAGGCTGGATCAACAGTGAAGAGATCCGAAGGCTGTTGTAGCGAATAACTTATCACAGAGTTTGGACCTTGCTTGTCCCTGTCGGTGGCGACTACTTGTCCCACAAACACAATATCTCTTTGCAGTTCTGGGAAGTTGAAGCTGTAATAACTGTGTTCGAATTCAGGTGCGTTGTCATTTTGATCTTGTATAGTGATGGTTAAAGGAGTTTCTGATCTCCAAGCCCCATCAACTGCAGCAACTTTAAGAAGGTATTCGTCTTGTTGTTCTCTGTCTAAATGTCCTACAACTGTTACGTTACCGGATATTGGATCAATTTTGAACTTTTCTCCGGGATTTTCTGTAAAACTGTAAGTGGCATTTGCATTTTCTCCAATATCTTGATCGGAACTTGTTACTCGAATCACAAAGGATCCTATTTCAGCGTTTTCTGTTACGTTAACGCTGAACAGTCTGGTAAATCGTGGAGGATTATCGTTTTTATCTAAAACAGTTACAAGAACTGTTGCTGTGCCGGTTAATTGTGGGACTCCTTTGTCGCAAGCCTCAACTGTGAGTTCATAACTTGGAATGTCCTCACGATCTAGTTTTGTTGTTGTATAGATTTCTCCTGTTTCTTCGTCAATTTCAAAGGTTTCATCAAAGTTGTCAAGCAATTTGTAAGTCACTCTACCATTGTCACCTGAATCAATATCAGTAGCAGATACTTTAACTACAAGTTGTGGTGGTGCTTCTTCTTCTAAAACTGAAGCGTTGTATAAAGGATTGTTTAAAATAGGAGGATTGTCATTGGCATCTGTCACGTTAATGGTCAATTGTTGCACACTTCTCAGAGGAGGGTGATCTGAGTCCTGAGCTTCGATCCATACTTCGTAATTTGGAGATGTTTCGTAGTCTAATCCCATGCCTGCGACTGCTACTTCTCCGCTTGTTCTGTCCATCGTGATGGCTTCTCCCACGTTACCTCCAGCTATGGCATATTTGATTTCACCCGCCGGACCTTTCTTTGGGGACATGGCTCTGAACACCTCTATTTTGGTTCCACTCTTTACGTTTTCCGAGAGTATAAAATTGGTTTGTGTGGGAACAGAAAATCGTGGGAACAAATGATCAGGTTTGAGGAAAACTTTCAGTTCTGTGCTGGCTTTTCTCGGCACCTTTCCTCCATCCTTCGCTTCGATTTCTAGGTTGAAAACACTGTTGGGTGTTCTGAACAAATCATATAAAGCTTTTATGACTCCAGTCTTGGGGTTTATTGTGAAGTTATTAGCATGCTCGCCGGTTAACATATAGGTGACCCTGCTGTTCTCTCCTATGTCGTCGTCTGAGGCTCTGGCTCCGAATACGAATTGTCCAGCTCTCGTGTTGTCGGAAATATACACTTCGTACTTGGAAGAACTGAAGGTGGGAGAGTTGTCGTTTTCATCTAGTACTTTGATGGTGAGATTGACTGTTGTGGCTCTCGGTTCGGTTGCTGAGCAATCCTGAGCCATCAACGTTAAGAAGTACAAGTCGGTTTCCTCTCTGTCCAAACTGACGGCTGTGGTGATGACTCCTGTGTCCTGGTCGATTTTGAACCTGTCAACTTTGTCGCCGAGGATGTTGTAACGGATTTTTGCGTTCAAACCGACGTCTTTGTCCGTCGCGACCGGTGACAGAACCATGGTGCCAACCGGGGAATTTTCTGAGACTGTTGTATAGTAGGATTGTCGCTTGAATTCTGGACTGTGATCGTTGACATCTTGCACAATGATTCGGACTGTTCCTGTTCCTGTTAGTGGTGGTGACCCTGCAAAGAAATTAAATAAATAAATTGATTTGTTAAGGAAATTGTGGTTAAACTAATGAATGGGTTTACCAAGGGAAATACTTTCGCTAATTATAAAATCTGTATGTAAACCACTAATGAATCCGAGTTAAATGAACTGTTTACAAGCCCAACAAAATGCTTAAATCAGCCTAATTTGCTTGTAATTAAATAAATTACCGCGTTTATGAGAATGCCTTCATTCTAATCTAATTCACGTATTCGTTCTCACAGTGAGCGATCCGTTTAGAAATTCAGTCGTAAAACATCTGTTGCTTTAATTGTTATTCCCGTGATTGCCACAAATGACAGACGCACGAACATGTAAATAATTTTTATGTGCAAAATGCCTATTTTAATTTATATTTATCGAGTAATTTCACATTAGAATACAGTAGATGTGTATTCTGAGTAATTCACAGAAATATCCCGTCGATGGAATATTAATAGGTGGAATGAACTCGTGTACGTTTTACAAATGAACAGAAACTATTTTAGAAACAGCGAAAATATTACTGAAGACGTTCCGCCTCTGGCTCGTTCATCTATCATGCGATGCATCGGAATTAAAAGCTGTATTTGACGTTGACGTTCGGACTGAAGAACGGGAACGATCGAATAAAACTCCAAATAAAACCAATTATTCATATTTTATGGTCCGGAGCGGAGCGCAATGATTCTGTTCAATCCGTGACTTGCAGGAACCAAATCGGCGGCAAACCGTTATCGCAAACCGTTTTGCATAACTCATAAGTCACCTCATTATCAAGAGACGGGGGCCTTAAATAAATTGGACGGTGAAATGCGAGCAAATCGCCATCCACTCCGAAAACAATCTGCATAAATACCGTGCGGAAGCCACTCCCGGATCCTCGTCGATAATATTTTCACGGTTTCAGCATCCCGATTTTTCCGCATTGGAGATGATGCGTGAGTCATCTCGGGTTTGTCTTGTGGCGGTGAATCGTGAGAATAAGAAATTTTATTATGTAATTTTCATATTCTATCGTGCGTTCAGTTCGGTTATTCAAGTTCTATACGTTCCGTTGTCAATCTGTCAGACGAATGTTACTTGAAAATGTTTTAATTCCTCCAAGAACGGGCATCCAATCAAAACCACAGCCCAAAGGAATCCACGGTCCAACATGTAAACGCCTCATAAA
Source organism: Aethina tumida (assembly GCF_024364675.1). Taxonomy (NCBI): domain Eukaryota; kingdom Metazoa; phylum Arthropoda; class Insecta; order Coleoptera; family Nitidulidae; genus Aethina; species Aethina tumida. The sequence goes on from NC_065441.1 coordinate 15,807,739, forward strand.
TAACTCTATAATAATTTTTTTTTATATTTACATGCAATAGATTAAGTAAGTTCTCGGCGGTTTAGATTGTTTAAGTAGCAATTTTCTAGTTAGTAAAAAAGTTTTGAGAAGACGATTCGTGGCACCATATTAAATTTCTATTTTGTCCGGTACTAAAAACATGTAATATAATCTAGTAGTTGACACCTGTGGGTGGCCCATAAACTTGTCCGTACGGCTTAGTACACGTAGGTTTTTTAAATGGACAATAAAATATTGTGGCCACTCGTACATTCCGAATTCATATCGATCGTTTAACCCGACGACAAATTACACAACCGGCATGGAATTATATTTCGTCTATTCAACTCGAATCACTAATCACCTTCGACAATGAGATCTCTTACTCCAAATGAGTCAAAACACCCAACAATAATACAAATGTCACTTGGGCCATGATTGCACAGTACACGACAGAAAAATCTCTAATTCTTATGCAACAAGTGTCGTGTATTACGAAACAATAAAAACATCCGACCGATAAACTCACAGTCAGATAGTAATCAGAATTCTAAAGTCGATAGATAAAAAAAAGTCGAGTCCTGAAAGAGCACTTGACCCAAGTTCAAATCTATAATAACTTGAGGTAACTATAACAATAGTTTCGGATCACGATGTTGTCTTGTTCGCGTCCGTGGCAAACGTTGATATTGTAGATTTAGGTTTCAGATTCTTACAGACGCACACTGAGAAAAAACGACACAAAAATTCTTATCGTGTTGTCAATGTTAAAAAATATATAATTCAGTGTATGAATAAACAATTTAAATTTAAAATTAATGCCCTGAAGATGAATGAAAACCTTACATAGAATTACAAAATAGTTTCCAAAGTCAGTCCCCGATTTTGAAATATCTTTTTATTGACAATTTGTAAGAATAAACCCTTATTGAAAAATCACAACATATTCGATTTCTTTGAATAATGTCAGTATGGAAAATATCGCATATTGTTTGTGAAATTTGTCAAAATTTGTAAATGGTACTCTTACAAAAATATGTTTGTATTAGGTCGAACAATGAATAAGCTAACCAAAGATTTAGGAGTAAGTAATCTTTAATCTTCTTTAATATGCGAAGAAACTAAACCAACTAAATATTAAAGAGTAAGTACATTTTTGTAATCCATAATATATTATAATTTTCATTATTTTATAAAGAAGGAATTAATTTAATATACACTAACTTGTTATAAAATGAATGTACACCATTGTGCTATAAGGTAATAGTAGTACTTCAATTTAAATAAATATAAATTTTGGATTGATTTTCTAAAAGGAATTAACATTTTTTTTCGAATTTCCTGGACAATTTTACTCTAAAAAAATTGTATTTCGTACATTCCAATTTGTCAAAAGCTTTGAATTACTTGGTACTGTAATAAAAATATGAGATGAAACTAAACCAACCAAACATTTAATGGCAAGTACACTTTTATAATCAGTAACAAATTATAATTTTTATTATTTTATGAAGAAGGAAACGAATTTAATGTACACCATTGTGCTATAAGGTGATAGTAGTACTTCAATTTAAATAAATATAAATTTTGGATTGATTTTCCAAAAGGAGTTAACATTACAAGACTACAAACATTTTTTTCGACATACCTGGACAATTTTACTCTAGAAAATATGTAATTCGTACATTGTAATTTGTCAAAAGCCTTAAATTACTTGGTACTTTAATAAAAATATGAGAAGATATGATACCCTGAATAATTTTACTTTAGAAAATATGTATTTCGTATATTGTAATTTGTCAAAAACTTTAAATTACTTGGTAATATAGTAAAAATATGAGAAAAAACTAAAACACAGGGTAAAACATACTTTTATAATCCATAACAAATTATAATTTCCATTTTTTTTTGTAAAGAAGTAAACGAGTAAACTATTGTATAGTAGGTAGTACTCTAAATTGAATAAATATAACTTTTGGTTAGATTTTCCAAAATTTTATAAGACTACTAACGTTTTCAAACTCTACGAAAAATTTATCTGTAGAAAATTTGTTTCAGTGCTTGTAAATTTTCAAAATTTGTAAACTAGTCCAGTTTTTTCCTAGTTTTTTTTGAAACATTTAAACCTAATAAATTATATGTGAGTTGTCATAACTTTTTGATCTGCTCGCAGGATTTATGATTTCCTGGCAGACTAAACAAAATCCATCACGTCCGTTCGAATCACCCGAACTGACCGGACGACTTTTTGCAAAATTCGAAACAGTGTGCGGAGGAAGCGAAAACGCGTCGTGGCTTCCTAGTAATAATACAACCCCCCGTTAAGAAATAATAGTGACAAATTGCGAAATTATAACCGAAGATCCTTAGAGATAACAGGGAACGTTGGAATCGGACAAGTTCTTTTGTGCCATCCAACTTTATTTTCGTAATTAAGTTTGAGGCAGAATAGAATGTTTCTAACTGTAAACCGCGGCCGGCTTTATATTTATTGCGTAAACTGCGCTAAAATTAAATTGAATCGGTATTACGTTCCACACGTTATTAATTACCACTTTTCAATAAAGCCGTGCGCAATTATAATTACGAGGCTGGCTGTCGGGAATTTGAAGAAAGTCCGTTCGCTGAAACGAGACAGATTCGGACGCAATTAGCGACGATAAATTTTATAATCGTCTAATATATAGCGTCCATTTTTGCGGTCGGACGATAATAAAATCCGGTGCGATGAGCTTGCTAATCGAAGACAAATTTATCTCGACGACTGTGTGATGCGTTGCTTTAATGCACACTATAAAGCACGCGATAAAGGGGCAGAAATTCTTCGGTTCGGTCATGCTTTTTGTTGCGCACTCAAGGGCGTGCTGGCCTTTTCAGAGGAGCACATCGGGGAATTTTTTTTCATTAATTAAGGTCGCTGCCGATACCGTTTCAATAAACGGTCGTGTCTACATTGTGTTTGGTAACGATTTCGGTGCGGGCGAAAGCCGATGTGAAATCGTCTACTGGGTGCTGCTTAAATTGTTCGATTGTCAATTGATTTAACAATCCTTTGACAATAGTTTTATAATATTTAATATGCGGCTGAGTTTGCTTTTTGTTTACTTGTTGCTTTTCCCCTTCGTAGGAATGTCGTTGCATACGCCAATGTTGTGGAAACTGGAAAATATATTGCACCTTTGAGTCTTGATGGAGCACCGAGTGGTTGAGATAGGTGGGAAAAAATGGAAGGCTTCCAAGTAGATTTGTGTGTAAGGAATTCGCTCGAACATGTCCGTCAAACTATAACGATATGATAGTCCAGTCTAGATTCCATTTGGAATTTCGTTTTTACGTCAGCCCCAGCCAGTTATAACTAATTTAATTACGCCATAGCTCGACTTAAACACTATACCCATTATCCATATATTATATTTTATGGTATTTAATTGACTTCTTGCAGCGTCGGATCTACAACTTTTTGCCACTGTTCATTGACTGATGTTGTTTTTCTGTGTGATCCTGCAAACCAATACTGGTTTCTTTGTGAATAAATGCGGTTCTGGCAATAGTCTACATCATACACTAACTGGATACCTACTCAAATCTTACATTCGCTAAATAATTTATGGTTTAATTTCATTGTAATTTATAGTATTTACTAGACATCGTCAATTTTATGCTGTTGTTTATCTGCAAATCTCAGAAATATTTACACACATCACAATATTTTCTTTAATGGACTTTTTTCACTTGTTCACTTCACACCTGTTTTTAAGATGAGTAATTTGTCATATGTAGAAATTTTATTAAATAATTTTAAGTAATAAATTTGAAATTGAGGCTGTAATTATATTTGTATTTGTCAAAAATTGGTACAAGAAATAAACAATTTGGTAAAGAGTTTAAATGTTTTTTTTTTTTTAAAAAATTGACCATTTTATCTTGTTTTTAAATAAAAAAATGTAATAAAATTAAAACAAACAAATAAATTTAATAATTATTGTAAGAAATAAAAATATTTTATTGGAGTATTTGCTATAAATTTATTTTAAAAATAGCTTTTTCTGATTTTAAGTTTATTCAATAAACTTTTATGAAATTTTCTTTAATGCATTTTTTTCATTTGTTCACTTTACACCTATTATTAAGAACAGTAATTTATCAAACGAAGAAATTTTATTAAATAATTTAGTAAAAAAATTGAAATTGAGGCAGTAATTGTGTTTGAATTTGTCAAAAATTGGTACAAAAAATAAGCAATTTGATAAAGAGTTTAAATGTTTTCTAAAAATTGATCATTTTATATTGTTTTTAAATAAAAAAATCTAATAAATTTATTTTAAAAATAATATTTAAAATAGTACAATCTTCATTCAAAGTAAATTGTATGATTTTACTTAAATAAAGATGTAGAAGACAAAACCTTTTTTATTATTTTTTATTTTATTTATAGGTATAAAGTAAAAATAAATAAATAGAATTAATAAAACACAGGAAAAGTATTTTATTGGATTATTCGTTCTAGAATCAATGGATTTTTCTTATTTTAATTTCAAACTAAAGTATATAAATAATGAAATATTTAAAACAGTAACATCATCATTCAAAATCTTTGTAAATCAATTTAAGGTAATAATATAAAATAAATTAAAAAGTAAAAGTAAATAAAATTAATAAAGTAGTGTAAAGTGAAATTTTTTCTGAATTTAATTTTCAATAAATATATTTAAATAATGAAAACATTTACATTCAAAATCTTGATAAAAAATTAGGTTATTTTAAATGAAGCTAAGAATGTGTAATTCTAATATTTAATTTTAAATACAATCAATAGAAAAATTAAATTACGTAAATAAAATTAATAAACCGAGGCGAGAAATCAAAATATTTTGTTTTGTTTGTTGAAAGTATTTGCTGAGTGAAATTCATAAATCAGCACCAAAAATCAAAGTATTAATTGAAGTATTTGTTGAGTGAACAGTTTAAATCTTTCTTTTTTATTATTTTAATTTTAAATTAATGATACAACAAAAAATATGTAACGTAAAGTATAAACAAAATAAAATTATTTAAAAAGCAAATAAAATTGATAAAACAGTACAAGAAATGTGTGGCATTAATTTTAAATAAATTAAATATTATATTATTAATATATCATATCAAAGTATTTGTAAATTATGTGATTTTAAATTAAATTAAGAACTTTAAACATTAATTTTATTTATGTACTCAAAATTAATAACTTTTTAAATCTCCCCAGTACATTTTCAGTAAGACACAAAACTGTGGACGAGTCATAGAAAAACCAGATCGACTGTGACTAAGAACATTTTGGATCTGAACAGTTTAATAGCTCTTGTAAAGTGACGATACGACTAGAATAGAACGAGGCCATTCTCTCGGAGCACCGGACCAAAACGGAGTTAGAGTCTTGGGGGCTCGCGAACCTAACAGTTTGGGACATTTAATTCGGAGCTGGCGATCTGTCGGCGATAGTGACTGCGCTTGAAATCTAAGAACCCGTTGTTTATTTTATATCTATCGGCCGGTGCGGCCGTGGTACTGGTCTCGGGTACGGTACAGCCCGGCGGTCGTCATCGACATGAATTGTCACGACGTCGGGTTCTCACGATACCGCGATTAGCATCTACATTACCGATTGTGAGCGCAAGAAGGGACAAAAGCCGGCGTTTTCGCTCTTAAAAAGATGATGCAGATCGCTAGAGCAACAATTCCGGTGTTTCTGGACCATTGATGTCTGGACGCTGACGAAGCGCTTTTTTTTCCACGTGACCTTTTAATTACCATTTAAACATTGCGTCGGCCTTTTAATGCCTGACAAGAAACAATACGTGTCCAAACCGATCGGTTACATAATATCTAAATTTAATGTTTGATGCACAAAAGGTGGTACATTTGGATGAACTTGGAATTCAATCAAATTCTACCGTGGGTCTTCATCGTCTTCCACGTATTTCTTAACAGTAATATGTGTTTCGGACTTTTATGTTCTTAATTTCTTAGTCTGTGCACCATTCTTCAGGACAGTCAATCAACTTTATGTGTAATTAAATAACATAAAATCTTCCTCGATGAAAGTTCGAAACGGAAATATTAACACATCCAGAGAAAGGTTTTAACTAGTTTTTAATATATAAATATTTATAAATTATTTTTAAAAAATTAATATCAATAAAACAGAAGTGAAAGGGAAAACTGGGTTAATAATTGAACTAAGAAGTTATGGGAAAAAAACATTTTTGATAGATTTAAATAGAAATTAAAATAATAAGAAAAAAAGTGTGAGTTGGAACAAAAATTTCAATATAAGGATTAATAACTTTTATCATAGGTAAGTCTAGAATGTTTATCCTTAACATTTATTGAGTGTATTAGTTTAAAGGCAAAGCAAGAACCAAAATAAAGTCATTACTCATTTATGGAAGATCATAAGGAGAATCCAAACATGTACAAATGGGAAAATTAGCATAACATCATGGCATACGAGCGGAGCAACGTGAAAAATGCGAGTCAAACAAATTGATACATGAATCAATTCAAGCATCGTGTCTCAGTTATAAACACGTAACATTGAAATGTGCGAAAATCAGCAATGGAAATTAATAATGCGATAAGAGAGATAAGTGCCAACATCCCGATATCCATCTTTCCTAGTCGGATAATAAAAGCGCCTTAACCTTAAGCACCATATTTGCATTAGCCATTGGGGCGCTTGACCCCGCGTGACCCGAAACAGAAATAATTTTCATTGAATGCTCAAACCTAGTTATATGGGTTCGGAACCTGGTGCGGTGCCGGTACTCGAGCCTCGGGCCCTGCAAATTTCTGCATAACTAACATTGTCATATCTTCGCCGGGATTAACAGACTCCAAGGACTGCAACGGGATATTAATGTGTGTATGAGTGTGTTTGATGGATAAATAGGCTTGTATTTAGCTCCGAACACAATATTATGTAGGTACCTGCCTGCAATAACGAACCGTTACTTCTAATACACGATCGGCTTTGGCACCATTCAGTCAACGGCCAGATACACTCGCTAACAAAATCCCAACACTTTCCTAACGGCCACTTTTTAGGTCACTCAATCCACTTGTTCGTCGCAATAAATCTAAAGTCTTTTTTACGGGATGCAGCTCTGCTAAACTCGCATTTATAACGATTAAATCGTATCACTTCAACAAACACAGTGGTACACAATCCAGGATATGTAAATCGACAGAGGCGAGCACCGCATTAATGAGATGGATCTCTATTTGGTCTAGCAGATGCTAATGACGATGGTGCTATGATAACTGCGCTCTCGTTACACAGATCCGCTCCTTAAAAGGGCGAAATAGCTGTTGCTGCGAGTCAGTTGTGCGGAAATTTCCAATTCGGATCTTGATAAATCGATTAAGATTGGCTTGACAATGCTAATAACCCGATCGATTGCGACCCAATATTTGCATAGTACATTTTTGCAATATCGGGAAATGTAATAAGTGTAATAATAAAAGGTACGGGCCTGTTGAGGACGAAAATCAGCAACGTGCACGCCGCCAAACGTGACCAAAAACTGGGTCGAGCATCGTATAATTCGGCCGATTTCGTGATACTACAACTATCGGCCGCAACTACACCACGTCCAATCATTTTCTTTAGGGGAAATATGGCGCAAATGCTCTTGTAACTGTTTGCAAGTCGATAAGACACTGTTACAACGAGGCGGATAAAAACCTTTACTGTCGACACCTTGTTCTTCTGTTTACATTCCACTTAAGATAACTGTCAGAGTCAAAGTGTTTCCTTAAATCCATGTTATTGTTAATTATCAGACTTACCGGTATCCATGGCTACGAGACTCAAGGAGTACTCCGACTGCATTTCCCTGTCTAAAGCTCTGAGGAGGGAAATTTCCCCAGTGCTGGCGTTGATCCTGAACACGTCCGTGTCGCCCTCCTTGATGAAGTACCTGATCAGGTTGTTGAACGGCGGCGTGTCCGCGTCGTAAGCCTGCACCGTGATCACGTACCCTCCGTTCGGCGGGATGATGTTCTCCATGATATACGCCAGGTACGGCGAGTCCAAGAAGGTGGGCGGATTGTCGTTGATGTCCGACACCGAGATGACGATTTCCGCAGTGTCCGATTTGGCGGTTTCGCCGTTGATGTCGCCGGCACAGTCCTCGGCTTGCACGGTCAGAACGTAGCGGGATTTGCGTTCGTAGTTGAGATTTTTGGCGACCCGCACGATGCCCGTGTCTTCGGCGATGCTGAAGTCTCGGTTGGTGTCGCCGGAGGAGATCGAGTATCTGACGCGGCCGTTCAGGCCGTCGTCGATGTCAGTTGCGGACACCTGTAACAAAGGAAGTGGTTAAAAAGTGGTTGGGTGATGGAGACTTCCGGTTTTACCTGAAGGACACTAGCACCGATGGAAGCGTTTTCAGCAATACTGGCGCTGTATTGTTTCGGATCAAACACTGGACTGTTGTCGTTTTCGTCCAGGATGTGGACGAAGATCTTCATGTCAGTTGATCTTGGTGGGTCCCCTCTGTCTCTGGCCGTCACCAATAAAGTGTAGTTGCTTCTAACTTCTCTGTCAATTCGTCCTGAAACTCTCAGCAAACCGTCGACTGGGCCAAGGGAGAATATTCCGTTAGTGTCGTAATCGTTGTTCAGGGAATACTCGATGTAGCCGTTTCGGCCTTCGTCTTTGTCTATCGCTTTAATTGCCATCACCACTGTGTTAATAGGGATGTTTTCGGCCACCGACGTTTCGTTAGGGGATATGAATTCTGGTGCCATATCGTTTACGTCTTTTAAAATAATCGTAACCTGAAATGAACATAAATAACTGTTAGGTGACATCCTGTATATACGTGTTAAATTCAAAATAGAAAAATTTGTATCTAGTGTAATAAATTTACAGTTACAAAGGAAAACGTTTAATATAACAAACATCAAAATTGTCCGGAGCCGAATTCTGAAAATTTTACGACTTCTAATTTACGATATAGTTCGGTATTTTTATGAATCGTAAAAACCTAATAAACTATGAATTTCGTAATTTTATATTGTATATAAACATGTCATAATTTTCATAAAAAAATATGTTGAGGAGGAAATATTAAAATTACGACATAAAAACGATACGATTATGGAGTTCAGGCGGTGACAATGAGCCTAGAGGTGGGACTTTATGGAATTCAGTTGAAGATAATCGCCTTAGAGTCTAACAGGATAAATTTTCTCACAATTAGACATTTGTCATAAGATATTTAGTTTCTAAGAGAAGGAAAATTAAAATTCTTGCCATTATTGTTTATTGTTTTAGGCATGGCATATAATTAAAATATCTCAGGTGGATCGGTATCTCGGGTTCGGAATAAAATCTTTGCTGGTTATCAAAATATTTAACACAGTGCCTCAATAAACCCGTGCTTTACTACAAATAATTAAATCGAATGATATGCAAATAATAAACCTGCGTCGTTATCTCGTCCGAGGAGTCAAGGATTTAATAAAAATTCATAATCATCTTAAAAAATATAAAAGTTTATGACATCTTAAACAACACTTTTGTGTACAACTCGAGGACGTGTAATCGACCACTCCGATATTAATGGCCGTAAGTTTTTTGACGAGTATATTAATAATGTTATGCCCATAAAATATTTAATGTGCCTATACCAGTTGCCACGGCTCCGGGATCCTCTCCTCTTCATCTCCGCCGTGTTGGTTTAGTAAATACTTGAAAACTTGAATTGTATGGTAGTGTTTTTTTAACGAGATGCCACCTCGCGTGTTTATTTTTGGCTCGGAACTCAAGTGACTGAAGGACTCAACCCGCTGACTGTTAGATGCTCAAATATTGTTTTGTTTATTGAAGACGGACAAGATGGGACACGCATCGCCACCTCTCTTTCGTCAGCGGGTTACCCACGTATTTATTTATTTGCCATTATTAATTAATTTAAAATTGCTTACTTGAACGGTGGAAGAGAGGCGTGTTTCTGGAGCCTGAGCCTGATCGGTAGCGGTCACCACCAAATTGTACAGCCCCTGGGTCTCCCTGTCCAGAGTCCTCTTCGTGCTGATGACGCCACTTGAAGAAATATCGAAGTCACCCTTCTCGTCTCCTGAAGTGATCGTGTAGGAGATTTTCCCATTAACACCTGGAACAAGTAAAAATATTAAACATCGTTAAGCACTACATTTGTAAACAAAACGTGATTGTGTTAACCGCCACAAATGGCACATTATAAATAACTATGTGTATAAAAAACGGCGCTGACATTTAGTGATTCCCAGAACATTCCGAACGTGTGACAATAGAGTTATGCCATCAAATCCAGCCAGATTTTTATGACGTAGTTATGTGCAATTTACGAACAATAACAAACATCGCATTACCATTGTCCCGGACGAAATAACAGTCCGACGCGAAAAAAACCCGGCAGGAGAAAGAAAAAAAAAAGAGGAAAAATGATCATTGTGCATACGACCTTATAGCTCATAGGTCGGGCATTGTCTGTAATGTCATATAATTAGAGAAACTGTTGATTTAGTGGTCGAATCCGGAAAATATGGAAGTCTGTAATCTAGGCGGCGACTGGATGTCGCACCTCTCACGATTCAGACGCGGCCGCGAGAAGGAGAGAGAGAGGTACCGCGGATAAAAATCGGGGATGGAAACCACGAGGCACGACCGGGTCGGGTAGATCGAACGCCTTTAATAATGCATCAAAACAAATACGAGGCGAAAACGGTAAAGTTCAAAACGGAAATGTGTCTCTTAATTTTATCGATCGGTACCGTTAACTCTATAGCCGATGGTCTGTTATTAAGTTAGACAATCGCCGGTTTGAATCGGGGCAGAAATTTGAACTTTTTAGACTCTTGTGTGTGTGTGTGTGTGTGTGTGTGAGAATAGACACAATACATTAATTTCCAGCGTTTTTAAGAACGGCCGGAGAAACAATAATGGTCATACTGCGTGTTGCGGAGCGAGTGGGCACACGCTCGAGGTGTCGATAACTGGCCATACTGTCCGGGTGAAAGTTATTGCATGCTTGTGCATTAGAACTGATAACACTGGTTTACAAGAAAAAACACGTCACGTGAAAATTAACTAGTCTAGAGTAAAAGATATTTAATTAACCTCCGTTTTCGAAATATACACCAAAAAGTCATATTTATGCAAATTACAGAGTACATATGGTAGAGGTATATATTTGCCGGTAAAAACGTTATTTTCATGGGAATTTGCTCTGGGGTCTTTTAAATTGTGAAGGCAAAATAGAAGAACGTTGTTAGCCATTATCCATCTTCTTAACTATGATAGTTATAAATTTAAGAATAACAGAAAATGGATCAAAAAATTCTTTGTTCTCTTAATTTCATAAAAGGCATCTTTCTAGGAACATTTTGAGATCAATGAAAGCTTAAAATATTCATCTATCTTTACTCTAATTAAAAAAAAAATCAAACCAAATTTTATCAAACATTTTTCAAAAAGTCACATTTATGTAAATTACATTATTTATAAAAATATTATTTTCATGGGAATTTGCTCTGGGGTCTTTAAAATTGTGGAGTCAACATAGAAGAACTTTTTTAACCAACCTCCTTAACTATGATGACAGTTAGGTTAATATAAGGATCCCAGACAGACACAATCGAAAAAATTCTTTCTACCCTTAATTTTATAAAGAGGTCCTCTAGGAACATTTTGGGTTCATTGACGTGTATCTAGAAGTTTAAAATATTGGTCTATCCTATGATTAACAAAAAACATTATTATTATTTTATAAAGGTATATTCTAGGAACATTTTGAGATCATTAAAATGTATTTAGAAGCTTAAAATATTCATATATCTTCACTCTAATTAAAAGAAATTTCAAACCAAATTTGCATCATAACGTAAATTCCTAAAAGTAACATTTATGTAAATATCAGACTACATATGGTAGAGGCACATATTTGTTTGTAAACACATTATTTTCACGAGAATTTGCTCTAGGGTCTTTAAAATTGAGGAGACAACATAGAAGAACTTTTTTAACCATTATTATTTTCTTAAGTGATGGTTAGGTCAATATAAGAATCACAGACACAATCAAAAAAATTGTTTCTACCCTTAATTTTATAAAAAAGTTCCCTAGGAACATTTTGGATTCATCGACAGTCATCTAAAAGTTTAAAATATTGGTCTATTCTATAATTAACAATTACTATACTATATTGCCATTAAAACTACTATTGTTATAGGTTTTATGTTCTCCAATTTAAATAAATATGACTTTTCTGAAAATTTTTCGTTACTATACTATGAAATTTATCTCCTGGACTCTGTTATGATTTTCCTGAGTTGTTTTAAATTACCTTGTCCACAGTGGAAGAAATGACTGTGAGAAAATGTCTTGAGCGTCAATAGTTTTGACAGTTCTTTTTATCAGCAATAATAAATGTCTAAAAGTACCTGGCGCACACGATTAATGTTTAATCGTACTTTTTATACAGCTGGTATTTATTTAAAGCGTAGTTTAATGAATAATATGGGTGTTCCAAATGGGCCCCACAACCCATTTGAATTTTATCTGAAACGCTTTAAAAACAAATATAATTAGGCCATTTCTTAATGCGTCTGTCTCTTATATCAGTGGTCATTTATTTTTGTGATAATTTCGTATTTAGTGTCACTGTATACGGACGCATTTCATTCTAAAATAATTTGATTAAGCGTGTTTTTGTTTTTTCACGACGGGCATTCTCGTTCGGATGTACCACTCGAAAATGCAATTAACTCCAAATTTGTTTCACCTGACGGAATTAATGCGGACGGGTCAAAAAGATGCTTGTTGCTATTTCTGGCATCCGAAACATTTCGGATCTACTAACTGGCGATTTTTTGATTTGCCACTTTTATTATCGGATATATCACTGGTTGCTGTTTTAGAATAAAATTTTTTACCTGAAACATTCGGCAGAGGTGGGAAGATCTGATGATACACATTGCCCGTTACGGTTAACACCGAAACTTTAACATTCATTTAACACTTTATGTTGTGTGTCAAGTGGCAATAAAAAAATCAATTATGAACTTTATAACTGGTAAATTTTACGATGTGTTTGGTTAAAATTTTTAGTTTGCCGGACGGGGGACTTCGCACCGCAACCGTAATTGTCTCTCGGGAAATTTAAATTTGTAATGTTTGTAATGGTTCTTAGAAGGAAAAAGGAGTCGAAGTGCGGATAATAAAAACGAATGAGAATGTTGAGTGCGTACCGTTTTACGCCGAAAATAATGGTTCACACAAAAGTCCAGTTAGAAATAGTTAATTTTACTACACTGGTCAAGAGAAGATAATTTCAGCTATGCAGAGAGGTTCCCCGGTGGAACGGTCTCATATTAGTCGGTTCTCTACAAACATTTCAGCGACCTAAAGTTAACGGCTTAATTTTTTAATAAATATTAAATGTCTTTTAATTACTTTAGACGGTTTACTATGGCGAATGCGTTTATTTTATTGCACCCGGTCTAAATTAAAAATTATTTAAGGTTACAATTAGGATGACGAATATTTTTATGAAATTATCGCGTTGAACCCGGATTGAAAAATGCAATAACGAAAGATGTGTTTATTATGAATGTCTCCTTTGTTTTCACACTAACTCATTTTAAATAATCGGTTTCACGCAAGAGCTTTTTACACTTACGTTGCAACGTTAAAAAATAATTCGCCAAACAAATGGAGACGTTTATTTATCTGCGATTTGGAAAAAAAATACGCTTTCAATTCATTTTTAGTGTCACTGTAAATGTGTGAATAATGACATATACAATTAGCATATTTATTAACTCTAAAAACCAACTGTTATGTTTTATTGTTTATTATAATATCTTATTTCGAATAGTTTTAATGTTATGTTTATATGAGGATTTTGACACCTATAAGTTACAATTTTATGTGTAGTTGTAAGTTATTTTATGTGACTACCATGATTTGTTTTTTTGAAAAATTGCGGAGACCGACAGTTTCTAAAAAACCTCTTGTTTGAAAGTGTTGAATGGCATAAGAAAATCGATGTCATTTAACCAGTTTACACGCATATCATCTTCCTGTTTGCGAAATTGTATCGGGATGGTATCTACTTGGTTTTATTTTGAATATTAAATGCGTTATTTAATAAAGGTGTACTCATACTGGTAGATAAATTAGTATAATTTACTTATGTTTTTTGATTTTATTCTAATAATTATAGCAATTAGCAGCGAATGCCCCGAAGGTATAGCCTTCAACATCCACCAAACATAATGTCATGTAATTTTATAGACGTTTTTCCATCCAATACATATTTTCAATGTGTAATATATTACTGTAAACATGGTATTATGTTGCAATTGAATTCTTCAGTGACGTATTTATTAAAATTTCTTCAACGGACAATTTACTCGGCTCAACTTGACACAGGAAATGTACCGGAGCAAAAATAGCACAACTTGAATGATTACCTGAATCCAAATCGGTGGCGCTGACTGTGACGACTGGGGTGGCTATGGAGACGTTCTCGAATATTTCGTTGCTGTAGGACATCGGATCGAAAAGTGGCGCGTTGTCGTTCAGGTCCAAGACGTTGCAGTACACGGTTACGGTACTCGACAGGCTCGGATGACCGGCATCCTGCGTCTGCACCACCAAAATGTAGTGTTGTACCTGCAAATAAAAGAACAAGGTGTTATACTTTTGTCTTTTGTGCGAAAACGGTCTGGAGTTAATCAGGAGTGGAGTTTTGGGCTCACGTGCGTGCAACAATCGACTAATTCATTTATTATTTCCAGAAGTGAACAATGAGCTGAGGTGGCTGAAAGTGCATGTCGAATTTTATGAGCCCGGTACTTAGGTGACTTGATGGAAATTATTAATGGTCGAACGGCGGAGTGGAGAAAATCGTCGAACGTTAAAATGGAAACTCTCGGATATTTCAGTTGTAACCGTTAATTAGACATTAAAATACATAGTTGAAATTTTCAATCGGCTGAATCGATTATCTCGGTGCCTGGAAGCTAAGACCGTTTGACGTAATCGACCGTGATACAAATTACTGCCTAGAAATCGTAATAGGTTTATCTATTAACAATGCGCAAAAACCTTTCAAAGGTTCATGAATCACTAATTGTGAGTAAACTTAATTAAAGGCATTCGAGTATTGCGAACGTTTTCAGGCATTCTGGATCACAATACGCACATGCGTCCGACTGAAAGAATGGCATAAACATAATTTACGGCGCGTCGTTCGAAAAAATGTTTCGCCTTTTGCGTTCGACAATAAAAAAAAGTTTATACTGTTTGTATACGTTCAGTAATAAAACCGATTAAATGTATGTAGACACCATTATTATTTTCTATCAGTGCCTTTTATTATCTTTGACTGATGTCTCGCAGTAATAAACCGGACAGGAGAATGTACACATATAAAATTATTTGCCGCACTAAAATATTTGATTCAACATTGTTGTTTCTAATGCGAATAAAAGGAAACTATTTATTTATATGTGAGATTTTTACGACCATTTTTTAATTAAAACGTGCACTTCTTGTTGCCCCTTAAATTTCAGGATGAAAGTTTCCGTTAAGCTGCATTTATAGATTTCTGAAATTGTTGTAATTAATTTAATATCTATGATTAAAGAAAGTTGCATAATAAATTGGCATATTTTCGCATAATGACGTTTAATTTGTTAGTTTTTGTCGTCTAATGTTTATTGAACAGCTGTTCCGAGTAAGTGGTGTAAGTGCGAAAAAGTGCATGTAAATATTAAAGCAGTTATTGCCATCAAAACCGGTAGAGGCTGTAAAAGGACAGATCAAGAAATTATACATAAATTCCCCGATGAAACAATTTTCCTGCGCTGTTTCTATAATATTAATAGAATATAGATTGATTCGTTGACAAGTTTTTCAGCTTTTTGTCACTTATGGATTCACAATGGCAATATGTTCAGAGGCGTTTTGTTTTATTAGTTTGACGCTACGTTGTTTACCATACTTGAATCGCCAGTTTTCTATGAGCACATAAATTACCAGTCTATTTTGTTGCCATAATAAAAAGCTTGGAATTATTTCTAAAATTATTAAAAATTCTTATTAGCTATCTAAAATGTTAAAAATTCAATTTAATTTGCATTGATAAATAAATAAAATTGACAATTTTGGAATTTCCAAAATTAATATTGTATTTTTCCAATAAGGAAAAAATGCCAAGGCAGCTTCTCATTTATAAACTTATATATAATACTGAAATTAACAAAATTCTAGAATTGAATATAAAAATTCATTCAATTCAATTCATGCAATTGATTTTGAAAATGAATATAGACTTTTTCAACCAAATTGTCGTTTTAATTTCTTAATTATAAAATTTATAATTATTAACAAAATACTAAAATGCAGGTAAAACGATAATGAATTTAATTGTGGAACTCACACTTTAATATCTTTTGTAGTTTTTCTCTAAATAATTTTTAAACTTAATGTTGCTATTTTCTGATAATATAAAATCTCATTTTAGTTTCTCGATTATAAAACTAAAATCATTTTACTAAAATTAAGAAAATTCTAGAATCAAACAAATAAAACAATAATAAATTTAACTTTGGAACTCACACTTCAATATATTTTGTAGTTTTTCTTCAAATAACTTTTAAGCTTAATATTTCCATTTTCTGATAAGATAAAATGTCGTTTTAGTTTCTTGTTTATAAAATTTGTGACGATTTACTAAAATTAACAAAATTTTATAATCAAACAAATAAAACAATAATAAATTTAACTGTGGAACTCACACTTTAATAACATTTGTAGTTTTTCTTGAAATAACTTTCAAACTTAATTCTGCTATTTTCTCATTAGATGAAATATCCTTTTAGTTTCTTGTTTATAAAATTTGTGATGTCCTACCAAAATTAACAAAATTCTAGAATCAAACAAATGAAACGATAATAAATTTAACTGTGGAACTCACACTATAATATATTTCGTAGTTTTTCTTGAAATTACTTTCAAACTTAATGTTGTTTTTTAAATAATTTTCAAACTTAATGTTTCTGATTTCTGGTAATATAAAATGTCATTTTAGTTTTTCGATTATAAAATTTGTAATGGTTCACAAAAATCTATAATTAATAAAAACAATAATAAATAAATTTGTGAAATATTTAATAGATTGTTTCGGATAAAATAAAATGTATTTCACTAGTACTTAAATCAATTAAATTTGTTAATTAAACAGAAAAAAATTAAATATAATGTGTAGACATTAATATAAAAATTATTAGTAAAGATTCTTTAATATAAATTTTAATAACAAATTTAACAGCAACGTTAACAAAAGGAAACTTCTCTCCTTTTGCTTCCGTTAATGTTATCGAAGTTTATTCACATTGTCAATACTAACAATGATAATTACTATTCATAGTCGATTAGATAATTCATTTGAGGACACATCAATAAATGTCAAAAGCACACCGCAACGAAATTATTTATTGTACGTGCACGCAATTTTCATTGTCAATGGTGTGTCGGGCCGTATTTGCATAAAAATGCCGGCGATAAAACTTGCGTAAGTCCGCGTCGCAGGAAAATGCGGCTCGCACCGCAACGAGTTCATGAGAAAGCTCTTGAGGTCGGAATTAATGTTCGGTTTTCGTTCCAAGTTCACGGCGGTTTCGTTTTAATGACACTCTCCTCGCTTTACGTCCGTCCGCCTGTTTATATTTGCGGTTATTTCGCTCATTTTTATTTGCATTTCTAGACAATGCGGCCATCTGACCTTGGTTATTAAAACGATTTTTCACTCGATCGGACTGGGATTCCTGAAATAGCGGAAGGTAATAATATAATTGTAATTTATGGCCGATATTAACCCTTCACGTCAACGCAGCAATGGATGACAAATTGCGGACGCGACCGAATAAATAATAAAAAAAAGTTGCCACGTCCCGAGCTGGCAGAGTTAGAAAAGTGAACGAAGCAGCCCTTAGGGATATTCCTAGTAAACCAGTTTGCGCCTTGCACATGGCGATCGATCTGAAAAAACCCGTGGTCATATTAAAGACCGATGCCGTATATAGTTGGCCACCGTTAATGATATGTCGATGGTACAACACTTTGGTGACCATTCACCAACGGACATTTTTCTTAGCTGGCTTAAAACAGCTTTATGGGTACTATGAGTGATGGTAAAAAATCGAAAATGGTCAGATTTAAGTGCGCAATCTCGAAAGACTTGTCGACGCTATAAAATTATTTAAAAAATACGTGTCGCTATGCGACGACAAGGCGGCGACCAAATGCACGGAAAAACGTGTCGGGAAGGAAATCTATAGGTTTTCCGATAAGGATCTGCCATTTGTTTTTGCTTGTTGTTTTGTTTATAGAGTTGTAGCGTCATTTTGAAAAGTCTGCTTTAGGAGATTAACATTTGTCTGATGGTGGCTGAGGAACGCCGAACTAGCCAGTAAAATGTTTGAGGTTGGAAATAAGGTACATGTGTTGGATTATAGATGCAAATGCCGCGATGTAACATGGCAAAAAGTCCAGTCTAACATGATAATCTATAAGCTGGTGCCTCATAGGAATGGACATTCCACGCGTGGGCCCACGTACCACTTACACGGGGCAATTCGAAGAGAATAATTATCGGACTTAAATTAGCGTTTATATAGCAAAATGAATTATTTCAGCGGAGGTGTATGATATATTTGATTAGATGTCGTATGCGAGTTGTCTTTAATTACTTTTAACTAAGTATTGTTTACGATGAACGGACTTAAGATACAACGATACCTAGCCAATATTACTTTAGATTTTTTCTTGCTTGTTTCACTAGTTTCTCCATAGAAAACTACAGACTTCCATTTAAATTAACTACTCATAATTTTTTTATTTTATTGGAATTCAAATAGTTTTATTAGATTAGACATTTTCCTCTGGTGTATTTTTTGTATCTTTACTGAAATTAATACTATAATAGAATTTATTTGGAAATAAAAGATACAACAAATCAAATTTCAGTATTCACACTTTAATATCTATTCTTTATAAATAAATTCCAGGTGATATGTCGTTTCAGTTTATACATTGTAATATTTGTAATACTATAATTTATAATTAACAAGATTTTATAATTAACTATAAAAAAATACAAAAAATCAAACTGTGGAATTCACCTTTTAATATTTTTTTCTATTTTACCATTAAATAATTTCTAAAATGTATACTTTTTATATATAAGTTATTCAGGAAAGATAAAATGTCGTTTCAGTTTATCGTTTATTAAATTGGTAATATTTGTCTAAAATTAATTATTTTCAAGAATTAATAAGAAAAAATATATTAGATTAAAGTGTAAAAATCACACAATTTCTCTTCAACTAATTTCCAAAATGAATATAGAGTTTTTCAAAAAAGATGTCGTTCTAGTTTATCATAATAAAATTGGTACTATTTTTTTTAATTAACAACATTTCAGAATTAATTAGAAAAAATATAATAGATTAATGTGTGAAAATTACTCACATAATTTCCAAAATAAATTTAAGTTTTTCAAAAAAAAAAATTAAAGTGTCGTTTCAGTTTATCGTTTATTAAATTGGTAATATTTTTCTAAAATTAGCAAATTTTATTGTAATAAATTAAAGTGTGAAAATTGAACTTTAATATTCTTCTTAATTTTTTTTTAAATAATTTCGAAAACAAATATTGAATTTTTTAGAAAAGATAAAATGTCGTTCCAGTTTATGGTAATAAAATTGGTACTACTTTTTTAAATTAAGGAAAATCATGAATTAATTAGAAAAAATTTAATAAATTAAACTGTGAAAATTACACTTTGATATTCCTTGAAATTTCTCTTTAAATAATTCTCAAAAGAATATTTAGTTTTTCAGAAAAGATAAAATAAGGTTCCAATTTATCGTAATAAAATCGGTACTATTTTTTTAAATTTAACAAAATTCTAGAATTAATTAGAAAGAATATAATAGATTAAAGTGTAGTTAATATTTTTTGCAATTTTGCTTTAAATAATTTCCAAATGAATAATGAATATTTCAGAAAGGGTAAAATGTTGTTCCTGTTTATTCTTTATTAAATTGATAATATTTTTCTAAAATTAACAAAATTCTAGAATTAATTAGAAAAAATATAATAGATTAAAGTGTAAAACTTACATTTTAATATTTTTTGAAATTTCTCTTTAAATAGTTTCGAAAACGAATATTGAGTTTTTCACAAAAGATAAAATGTCTTTTCAGTTTATCGTTTATTAAATATTTGTAATATTTGTTTAAAATTAACAAAATTCTAGAATTAATTAGAAAAAAAAAATACAATAGATTAAACTTTTTTAGAAACGATAAAATGTCATTTCAATTTATTGAGATTGGTCATTAAATTGGTAATATTTTTCTAAAATTAAAAAATATCAGAAATTAATTAGAAAATATATATTATATTAAACTGAGAAAATCACATTTTAATATTATTTGTAATTTCTCTTTGAATAATTTCCAAAATGAATATTGAGTGTTTCAGTTAAAAAAAATGTCGTTTGTTAAATTTGTAATATTTTACTGAAATTAACAAAATTGTAGAATTACATAGACAAAAATTGTGAAACTTCATATTGCTCATGCAACAACATTTTTTTGTTCAGTGGAAATAAAAGAATAAAAACCAAGATGGTCTAATCGGTTTTAAGTGAAATACGTAAGTTAGGGCTTTACACCTTTCAACACACAACAGCGTTATTTTGTGTTAAAACGTATTAAATAGCCGGGACACGAACATAAAACACGGTCTGGAACACAAATCGAAAAATGCCGAGGCCGAGCGTGTGTGCGAAACGTACTTCTCATCTCTCGGAACCCTTCTCAGGAGCCGGATCGAGAAAATCGGCCGGGTAAAAAGTAGACCGGGCCCGTAATGCAGTTATAGGCAGCCGTGGCCTCCTTTGTTTTCACTTCGCGTTTGAGCGACGGTCCCGCGGACCGAGCGCGCGTTTCTAGTTTTTGTCACTCCATCTCGCGTCGCCCGGTAACCCAAAGGCCGCCACCCATTTTTAAAAACTGCCGGCTCGAAAACGTCGACACCGCGTTACACCGGGTTCGGCTAAACGGTCTCGGCCGTTCGGACGCCGTGTATCGAAATTAGCGCTTGTCCGATCCTATTTTATTCGCTTTTATTTCTTAATCAATCATCTTTTTGGTACTTTTTGCTTTTGCCATCGCGCCGACCTTCTGAATTTATCTAGACGGGCACAACATTAAATACAAATGAAGATGATTTTGGCTATTGATAAAAGAAAGGAACATTCTTTAATACTACTTCTAAATAATTAATTCTGGACTAACTAAAAATTGTTAATATGAAATAAAAATTATTTAATTCATACCTGTTTACTGATTTTACTGAAAAAAACGAAATTGTAAAGAGGACTAGAAATTGTTTAATCCACTCCTATTTTTGGAATGTCTAAATCAATCATATTTATTTAGTTCTAAAGGAACTGAAAACTTATGAGAATATCAAAAAATTATGTTTTAATCTTCTAAATAATTCATGTATATTTGATTTTAGAGTAGTTAAAAACTATTCAAGTCTAAAAATTCTGTTAATATAAAACAAAAATTATTTAATTCACTTCTGTTTACTGACTTTTCAAATAAATCATCTTTATTTAATTAAAAAGAAAAAATGAAAACTGTTAAGAAGAATAAAAATTGTTTAATCCACTCCTATTTTTTGATTTTCTAGCTGTAGCTGAAATCTAAAAGAAACTGAAAACTCATGAGAATATATAAAAATGATTTAACTCACTCTTTCTAAATAATACATGTTTATTTGATTCTAAAGTAGCTGAAAACTATTCAAATTTAAAAATTCTGTTAATATAAACTAAAAATAGTTAATAGTTAAGTTAATAATTAACTTCTATTTACTGACTTTTCAAATAAATCATCTTTATTTAATTAAAAAGAAAAAATGAAATCTGTTAAGAAGACTAAAAATTGTTTAATCCACTTCTATTTTTGTATTTTCTAAATGAATCATATTTATTTAGTTCTAAAGAAACTGAAAACTCATGAGAAAATCTGAAAATTCTGTTTAAAATAAAAATGATTTAACCCACTCCCTTCTTTTAATCTTCTAAATAATTCATGTTTATTTGATTATAGAGTAGCTGAAAACTCTTCAAATCTAAAAATTCTGTTAATATAAATTAAAAATTGTGTAATTCACTCCTGTTTACTGATTTTCCAAATAAACCATCTTTATTTCATTAAAAAAAAACAAAATTGTAAAGAGGACTAGAAAATGTTTAATCCACTTCTATTTTTTGATTTTCTAAATAAATCAGATTTATTTAGTTTTGAAGAAACTGAAAAGTCATGAAAAAATCCAAAAATTCTGTTAATTAAAAAATAAAAATGATTTAACCAACTCCCTTCTTTTAACCTTCTAAATAATACATGTTTATTTGATTCCAGAATAGCTGAAAACTATTCAAATATAAAAATTCTGTTAATATAAACTAAAAATTGTTTAATTCACTCCTGTTTACAGATTTTTCAAATAAATCATCTTTATTTAATTAAAAAAACAATGAAAACGGTTAAAAAGACTAGAAATCTACTCCTATTTCTGCATTTTCTAAATAAATCTAAAAATTCTGTTAATTAAAAAATAAAAATGATTTAACCCAGTCCCTTTTGTTCCCCCTGTAATTGAAAACTATTCAAACCTATAATTTCTATTAATATAAACTAAAAATTATTTAATTCACAGTTATTTACTGATTTTTCCAATAAATCATCTTTATTTCAATAAAAAAAAAAACGAAAACTGTAAAGAGGAATAGAAATTGTTTAATCTATGCCTATTTTTGGATTGTCTAAATAAATCATATTTAGAAACTGAAAACTCAAGAAAATTTAGAAATTATGTTAATAAAAAAATGATTTAACCCATTTCCTTCTTTTAATCTTTTAAATAATTCGTATTTAACTGAATTCGTAGAGTAACTGAAAACTAATCAATTCGGACTTTATTAATAAAACCTAAATAAAACTAATATAAATAATGAACTCCAATGATTATTGAATTCTATAATTACTAATAGAAACAAAAAATTCTCGTTAAAATCCAGCTTGATTAAAAGGTGACATATGGACAATACCCAAATAATAGTGTAAAGCAACTAAATAATTTGACCATAATTTTAACACCGTTATGTCTCCATTAAAAATCAATAAACATTCCAAAAAAAAAAAAAACATATGTATTTTTTAATAAATCTTGAGTCACAGTGAAATATGAATCTGGTTATTACAAGAAAAAGGGAACAATTTAAAATGATTCACGAAACCGCACGAGTGTGAAACGGCCGAAAAGTAGGTGAGGTATTACGAATTCCCAGTCGTGCCATTCCGATTGATTACCCTTATTATTGCGGTATTATTGTTTTGTGGATATATTTACACATAATTATAATAACATATGGTGTAATAATATGCCTGCCAGGAGTGTTAACCGACCTTTTATATACAGAGGTATATACGCGTTGTGTGGCAGCGGGAGCGATTTGTATTCAACGGCCATAGCGTTGCAGTTCTTGGGCGATAATAAAGCTTTTTCAGTTTTAATTATTTTTGCGTTTTTACCGCGTCGTGCGCATTTTGTTTTACTTTTCGATTAAATTCTGGAATCGTTTCGTCTTTGTGCACGGCCATCTTGTACGTGGACAACGCCAATTTATCATTGTGGGGTACGCGAATTATCGGGCAATTAGTCGGGACAAATGGCACTTGCCTTTATTGAATTGTTGCCAAGCTGAAATTAATTTCCTGCGTTTGTCTCGTCGTTTATGGACGAAATTCCTATGAACGAATTACATTTGCACTCTTTACCTTCATTGGAGAACGTTTCCAATGAGTGATTAACTCGATTTCTCGATTAAAATATTATAAAAAGCCTCCTTGTTCTAACTGGATGATTGGAAAAGGAACATCAAAGGAACCAGCTCAACATAAAAATCACTGAAAAAATTATTAAATGGTCTATGTTTCCTGTTTGCGTTTTGCCCAATTAATAAACGGAATTGAGCCACGAAGGTAAGTTGATGGAGTTGTTGATATTTTCCAGTTTTCCATAAATAAAGGTAGGCCAAAGCTCATTAAAAATGAATGATGCAAAAACGAAAATAAGAAATAATGACTCTATATTCATTGCAAGAAGCGGTTTAAAAAAGTAAATCGTAAATTTATATGCAATTGGTTGGAAATCTCGCCGTTGTATATAAAACGCAAGCGTCCTTCAACAGTGTTCGTGGGCATTTTTATTCAGCTAAATAATGTTATACCATTTCAGTAAATTCCTGCAAAAAGAAAATAATAAAAAAACGATGGAAATATTCCCCTGCATAAAACAAAAGCGGTTCGCGAAAACAAACAAGCGAAAAAAGGCAAACTATTGTCGACCTGCGCTTGACAGATTTTTACTTCAAACATCACTTGCACAGTTACACAAAACGGATATTTTTCTTCATTTCAGTACATTTCATCGGCAACTTCTTTGCGGTTATCTTTTGCGAATTTATGACCTGCATTTTTATTTTTGGATTTTTTATGCAGGGTTATTTTTAAATTCTCTTTAATGGGTGATTTTTGGTGGTAAAAAGTAATCTGTAGACAATTTTATTTATGAAATTTCGATATTTTGATCTATTTTTTTATACTGTGTGATCCTAGGTTCATACATTACATTATTCCTTGTTTATAACATTCATAACCCTTAATTTATGTTTACTAGAATAATAACAAAGCTAAATCTATAGATAAAAATTAAAAAAGTCCAAAATTAGTTTTTTTTTCAGTTACTTGAATTATAATCCTTTATTTCTTATAGGCAATTTTATTGAAAATATTCCTGTCAATTTATGAATTTTCTACATTTTCATTCATTTATAGTATACTAAGTGATTCTAGGTCCATATATTATGTTTGATACGTAATTACTGAAATAATAATGAAATTAAATCTATAGATAAAAATTAAAAAAGTCCAAAATTAGATATTTTTAGTTACTTAAATTAGAATTCCCCACGTTTCATGACTATTTATGAATTTTCTATATTTTGATATATTTTTTGTATTGTGTGATCCTAGCTTCATACATTACGGTTAATATGTGATTACTGGACTAATAATGAAGCTAAAACTATAGATAAAAATTAAAATAGTCCAAAATTAGATTTTTTTTAGTTACTTAAATTAAAATCCTTCATTTCTTACAGATTATAGACAATTTCGTTGGAAATATTTCTTGTCAATTCAAGAATTTTCTACATTTTGATCTATTTTTTATACTGTATGATCTTAGATTCATTAATATGTAATTACTGGAATAGTAACGAAACTAAATCTATAGATAAAAATTTAAAAAGTTCAAAATTAGATTTTTTTAGTTTCTTAAATTAGAATTCCCCACATTTCTTCAATTTTATTTGAAATATTCCTTGTCAACTTATGAATTTTCTATATTTTAATTTTTCTTTTATACTGGGCGACTACACACTCGTCTATAGATAGATCTATTATTACGTTTGATATGTAATTGCTGGAATATTGGCGAAGTTAAATCTATAGATAAAAAGTAAAAAAGTCCAAAATTAGATTTTTTTAGTTTCTTAAATTATAATTCTTCATTTCTTTACACATTATAGGCAATTTTATTTGTAATATTCCTTGTCAATTTATGAATTTTCTAAATTTTGATTTATTTTTTTATACTGACTGATACATTATTGAAATAGTAATGAAACTAGAATTTCCCACATTTTGAATTGATATATTATTTAATACGTGTTTCTTGTAATGTGAATAAAATAAATAAAGTAAAATGAAGATCACGAAGTAAGTTTTTGATCAGCGTGCGTTTGATATGTTGACTTATGATAGTTTGATGCGTGCAAAAACCGGACCACCTATGATTAAATGTTGTTACAGTTTCGCTTTTGTACGTTTCGTGATTTTTACGTGCGCCAAACCGAACATGATTAACATTATTGTTGACAGAAAGTAATGGGCATGTTGTAAGTCGTTCGGTCGCCGTTCTTAATGGTCGCCGATCCACCTTGAAATTCGTAGGTTTTTCCTACTTGATAATTGAAATTTTTCGCAGTCGACAGCTAACGTAATTGACAGCCGCTCATATACAGAACGAAAATGTGCACAAACTGCCAAGCAAATTCTTTTCGAATTGTGCATTTATACCCCGAGGAATTTTATTTTTTATTCAGACGTTATTGATCGTACCATGTGGGTACTCGTTTCAATTGTCCTTAAGAGAACAATTCATAATTTACTAATAAAAACTAGTGGAAATTTATTGCACTCGATTCCACCATGGAATTAAAATTTAGGAGTGACACAAACTTGAACCAATGCACGGTCTATTTATAGACTTTAAATCACAATTTCTCAGACACAAGCTATAAATAATCAAAGTTTATTTTATGCAACAGTTAAGTGGGCTCGAAAATTATACAATTCATTAAAATTGTCAAGGTCCAAAAGAAAACGGATTAAAATATTATTCCGCTATAAATGGCAATGCATAATTTATTAAAAAAAATTGATTATTCAAAAACTCACCTCCTCATAATCCAGACGGGAAGTCAGGGTGAAAACGCCGGTTTGCGGGTTCAGGGGGAACACATCATTGGCCCAATCGCTGATCACAGTGTAGGCCAATTGGGCGTTCACACCCAAATCCAAGTCCGTGGCTTTGACCTGTCCAACCCTCGATCCTCGGGCCGCGTTTTCCGGGATGTCGAACGAGTAGGCGCTTTCCAGAAAAGTTGGCGCGTTGTCGTTCGTGTCCGTGACCTGAAACAATCATTTTTCACGTTGTGAATGAGCACGTAGCAAAAGGAAATTCCATTTGTGCCCCGTTAACGGGGCGCGGTTTTCTCTCGGAAACATTTTTCCGTCGATATACGTGATTTCAGACACGTCCTTGCAAAACCATAAGAATAATTCAGTTCGGCCGTATGTATGCAAAATCTCCTGTATTCAAATTCGTTAGTAACAACAGACTTTTCGCCTGATCGGAATACGAGATGATTTCGTCGGGATTTCGCACAGTCCTGAATACTAAAATCGTTGGGATGATGGTATTGTTTCGTTTTGATCGGTTCGTGAAATTGGTACCGTACGAACACGACCTCGGAATTTTATATTACATTCAGTTTGTTTTGTTTATCAATTAATTGAATGCATGGGGAAAATTTGAGCAGCCGGAAATGAGTTTCTGTATTTACGAATGATTGTGGTCATAAATTATCGGCATGGCAAAAATAGAATCGATGCAAGATTAATAATATACATCCACGTTGGTTTTGTTCTTTATTTCTATTATCGGTTCGGTTAGTACTTTGACAAGGCAAAAGGTGATTATTTATTATTAATGACGGACATAGTTAGATGTCATTCAGTTATATATTAACATAATCTGACCCCTGTGTCATACCAGATACACAAGCCACAACCTTGGACGTCACAAGATGCTGTATGATAGATTGTCCAACTTCTTACTCGCTAATAAATAAGACCTTTGGATTATTTGCAAAAAGGTTTTCCACTGATTTTACCTTAAATATACATAATGTCATACATAAATTAAATTTTTTATTTTTACTTCTTTAAAATGTGTGGAGTAAATCACTCTTTTTTTTACTCCTTCAATAAATGCAAAATTACTTATAATATTTATTTAACGATGAGTGTCTAAGAAAAATATCCCAAAATAAGTTATTTTTGATAAATTAATGAAATTGGATAATTTGATAGAACACATGACAAAATTAGAAGTAACCACATTTTTTCTAATCTTTACTGAAAGTGTCATTAATTTTTATCAATTGTTTCATTATACATAAAATTTTGAGTAAAATATGCCAAATTAAAAGCCAAAAGACATCGAATTATTAACTTTTTTGTCCAAATTTATATATGTAAAGCAATAAATTATAAAACATCATTATTTTTAATAATTTTATTGTTCAAACTTTTCACCTCCATTTATATACTATATACAGCTATCTATTTATACATAATTTTTATATAAATTTTTATTTCGAGTTGGGTTCATGAGTAAAGTACCAAACCGTATATTCAATACAGTTGATTTTATAATTTACTTCTGTGTCCGACATCGTTTCTTAAAACTACAAATGTGTGTTCATTTATTGACACAAATTAAACAACAAATTATAGAAAAGTTCCAGAATGGTGAAATGTGGAGTTAAATTGCAGCCGATTAAATTTAAACAAGTGGATCATTTCGAGGACGTTTTTCAATTTTGACAGAAGGAGTCCCTAGAAGTGGTAGAAAACGCAGTACCATAAAATGAAAACTCTCTATGGTAGAAAAACGGCAAAGAAGCACTTCATTTCTGCCAAAAATAGAGCAGTAAAATTCTTTTGCAAGAGTTCATGGATGAAAAGACCACTTAATGAAAGGTATAATCCCAAAGTACACTAGTTTTACTGTGAAGCATGGTGAAGGAGGTGTTATGGTTTGGGGATGTTTTGTGGGATTGGCATGGCTCGTTGGTTAAGATACACGGGATAATGGATTGTTTCGTTTATCGTGATATTCTAGAGAAGCATATACTTCCATTTGCCAAAGATAACATGAATTTAAGGACCTTACAGTACGTAAACGATCCTAAACACATGTTTAAGTTAGTTCTCATGGTGTACTTGTAATGTCTTGGCCAAAATAAAGCCCAGACCACAAGCCAATTGAAAACCTTTTGGTTGAAATTGATCTGAAAATATAAAAAAGACTGACAAAATCAGTGGAAAGAATTATTGAAGGATTATATTAAAAAGCTACTGAAATTAATGAAAAAAGGTGTTTAGAAGTTATTGTTAATAATGGTTATGCTAATAGATACTAAATAAAGAAGGCCTAATGTACGTAAAGTTGTTTTATTTTATTGGTGCCTTTTGACCCTGCAATTTTGTTCAAATATTAATAAACACCTAACTAAACCCACTAATAAACAATTATATTGCCGTATTGTTGTTATTCAACAAATTGACAATAAAAAGGACATTTAAATGTATACTTTATCCAGACAAATGAAAATTTCTAAAGTTGCTCTACATATGAGCGATAGTGCATATATAATTATTTTTGTAATTAGATTTACTGTCATGGGGTTGGAATTTTTGGGATCTTAATAGATTCTTTAAAAAATTTCTTGTGATTTTTTTATATTTCTCGTCAAATTACTTGAGGAAAACCAGGACAAATTATAGTAAATAGAAACGTTAATAACTTTTGTGTTTAAATGTAAACTTGTATGTTTTTATAAAATTAAATGAGAAAATAAAAACCTTTTGGTCAGTGTAATCATTCCTAATGTCCAAAGTTAATAATTTCAGAAACAATTAACGTTATTGTACCCCAGATACTTCCTGGGCCATAAACCATTGATGTGAATCTCTTTTAATTTCTGTAAATATTTTTATTGTTCTTGCTTTTAATATCTTGGTTTATGTGGAGCATATAATAAATTTAGGAAAAAGTCACATTTTATTTTAGAAAATTAATATTCTAAAAAAAGAATTATCACTAGTTGTCATTTATGGTCTTGAGCTACGAGGATATTAAATATATATGTCAGATTGATCAAAAAATGAAATCAGAACAGTCCGATTGGAATTGGAAGAGGCCTTCTATGATCACCATTGTTTCTCAGACCGTTAATAAATTAAATATTATAGACAATAGAATAATTAAAGTTCATTTTGGTGAGCGAAGGAGGCGCAGAATGGACACTATGTGGTACGGAGGCAGCGCAAACAACCGACCGCACTGGCACTTTATCATAGTACCAACCGCATCAGATGCAGATCAGACAGATTTCAAACGGTCGAAGGGACCATTGAACTGTAATTGTGATGGGACTCCTCCGATTATGTTCGCTCTCTCCGCTCCGTCTCTTTCTCGTTCTCGCTCGCCGCCGTTCTCGTTCCGTCGCCTATTATTAATGTTCCCCCGTACCTGGAAAAATCGCGGGGCATTTTCGAACAGCTGTTGATCCATTTCGAAATTCCTGCCGGACTACACAAATCAATCCCGCCTGCGCCGATGCGACGTGCACCAAGTGGAGAATTATATTTTCCACCCGGTTTAATTGAAGGCGCTGCACACTCGGATTCCGGGAATGTTTTTCATATGTGCCGTGTCGTCTCATAAATAATGAACGTTTCAAATGCTTCTGCAGGAGTCAAACTTTGAATTTTAATGAAACGCGAACGCCAACATGAAATAACTTTAGACGGACATAAAATTCTAGTATTGTTTTTGTGCGACTGTGAGAAACATGCATCATATATCATCAATGAACGAACGTCATTTGATCTCACGTAGGAAAATACTAATGGAGAAAAAAAAATGAGACAACGGCTGAAATTCTCGTGGAAACGTGTCCGTGGAGTCCGTACCTGTTTGCGCAAAATATCTTATCAATCTTGTTCTTTTGTCGATTTTTTAATTTTAATTAATTAGTCGGTCGCTAAGTAAGGGACCCCTAAATAACAATTATTAATTAATAACGGGCTGGTTACTTATTCGGCTACCAGACACCACTTTTTCTTCACTCATTAAGAGCTTTGTGTTGAGGTTAATTAAAGTCGAATAAAATCCGCTCGTACGTTGTCCGTTCCTTCTTGCCCTTTGCATTCAATACTAAACTTGTTTTAAGGCAATTCAAGACTGGATACAAAAAATTTTAAAATACATTTTCTGTATTTTTAATTTTCAATATTTATTAATTATTTCACAAGCACGTTTTTAAGTAAAAATTTAGTATATTTATATAAGCTTCTGGGAGAAAACAGGAAACATATCAATATAATAAATTGTTATTGAAAGTTCTCCCGTGCAGATATCGGAGGGCCATTATAGAAACTGACCCCTTATATTATGTTACAATAAGCTATAAATATTACCTCGACATGTTCTAACTTCCTTCAATTTAAAAAATTTTAAAAAAGTTTTTTCTACTTGTTTTTAGCTTTTTCAATTCATATTTTTTATTATTAGATCAATTGAACATCTTAATACTTAAGATCATCAAAATATTACTTATTAAACATTTTAAAACTTAAGAACATAAATTATTACTTATTTTTTGCATTTTTTTTTTTCAATTTTTTGTAATTTAGTTCCTTATTGCTTTTTGTAATACATGTTAAACACATGTTTTTAAAATAATTCACAAGATTGGGCCAAATAAATATAAAGTACTTTTTGAATTTTTAATTTATACATTTTTTATTAGAATTCAAATTAAATGAACATTTTAGAACTCAGGAAATCAAAATATTACTTTATTTTTTGGTTTTGTTTTAATATTTTATAACTTACTTCTTTTTTACCCTCTCTAATCTATGTTCAATTTGTTTTGAAGATATTCACAAGACTGGACCAAACAAATGTTGGGTACCTTTTTGAATATTTAGTTTATATATTTTTATTACAATTATTACAATTGAAATCAATTGAAATATTAATTTCATCAGATTATAATATCAGAATTTTATTGTTTAAATTTTCTTTGTTCTTTATAACTTATGCCCCCCTCTAATCAATTTTAAACTTATTTTAAAGATAATTAAAAAAAATCTTTGTAGCTTATATCGTTATTTATTTTATTTTTAATTTTTTGAATCTCCAACTCACAATATTTATTAGAAATTTAGAAGTCATGCCTCAAAGGAAACGTTGAATGCATTCGTACAAGTTTCTGAGAGAAAACAGGAAACATGCAAATATAATTGATTGAAATTGAACGGTCTCCCGTGCAGATATCGAAGGGCCATTATAAAAACGGGCCCCCTTATCGTGTGCGACAATAAGAAATAAATATTCCCCCGACTTGTCAATTATAATATGATAAACACATGGGCCGATGCAATCTTGTCTGCGTTTACATCTTTGTCTTATAATTAAATTTAAATTCTATTGGAATGCGCGGCCGTCGGTGAAGTGAATATTACGCGGTTATTTATATTATTGGTGACGTATAAAAGTGGACAATGTCGTAAATTTTCAATTACCTGCCTCGCAATTAGTTATAAATTACGATGGTGCGACCGAGTCGTACACTATTGCTCATACTGAGCTCAGGTTGATATCAATTGCCTTGTTATTATTATTTTTCTATGCTTTTATGCATGGCATTTTGTGCGCAATCACGTCGATTATTTGTGTTAGTTTGTAATGAAATTGGACGGAAAACATCTTAGAAATGTTTACAGGTACAGTTATGGCTAAAGGTTGAAAATAAATTCCGCAATATTGTATTTACAATGCTTTTTTTGTTGTAATAGAGAACAAAAAGGTAAATTACCTTGATTAAACCTAGTTCAAGAATGTGGGATCAAAAAACCCAATAAAATGTACCACGTTTCCTATTGCCAGAAAAAAAAAAACATATTAAAATTAATATCCAATAAATTCGGATTGGAGTCGACAAATTATTGTTACGTTTTAAATCCGACAGAATTTATTATCAAATCAAACACATTATAAAGTGGTTTGTTGAATAAATCAAATTAATATAATGATGTTGGAAAACGCGTTGTAATAATTTAATTTATATATCAATATAATTGGTAATTCATAATGTTACGAAAAGGTTCGTACGCTATATTTGGAAAAATGAGGCGTATTAAAATTAATCAAAATAATTCGACCGATTTATCAAGTTTTCACATTTGCAAATATCAAATATTTACCTTCAGTGATTAATTAATACTTTGTCTCTCGCAGCTAAAAGTTTAAATTTAGGAATGTGGAAAGTTTATAAATAGTTCAGTTTAAAAAATCATTAAATCTAGCCCAGTTCTTTTCTAACAAGTTTCTAGTGACCAAAAAATATCTGATCAGATGTAAGATAATCCGGAACAATATTCTCAACATTTGAGATCTGTAATTTATTTTAAAAAATGTGTTAATTAAAGAGTTGTCCCATAAATTTGTGTATTTCAATTTCTACTCGTTAAGATTTAGTTTTTACATTTTTTAATTTCTCGTATTCAATTAAGTATAATTAACTGTTCTGAACAGGACAGTTGTCGGATTGTATATCGATACACTTTCCAAAATTATCATTTACGCAACCGGATTATAATCAAATATGTTATTTACAGTTATCAATTGATTTTTTAGAAAAACGTTATTAAATTTAACGATTTTCTTTACAGTGATTATTTCAAATAAATTTTACTACAGCTTTCTCAAATATAATCTCCCCTTTTTATAAAATATATGATTTATCTATAAAAATATAAAATTAAATGTTAATTTTTCTTTAGAAATTTGGAAAGTTACTATTAGCAGAATATTATATATATATATATATATATATATATATATATATATATATATATATATATATATATATATATATATTGCTTTTGTAGTTGTACTTTTGCTCTATTAATCAATAATTTATTTCTTATCTATATTAATTTCATTCCTAATTAAAACAAAATTATATTATTCTTATTGAATTAACATTCAAGATTTTTGCAAATAATAAAAAAACAAATTTAAAAAGTTTCTCAGTTTAATTGTGTTCATCAAAAATACTTTATTTATTGTAGTTAATGGAATTTTAATTGAAATATTTGCTAATAAATAAATCATTGATATTTTAATATGGACATCAAAATTTTTTGTTGATACTTTTTTCAAATTATGAATATAACACTCTTATTCAGTGAATCAATTTTCAATTAAATCTGAAATGCATACAGCATTCATAAAAAGGAAATCTAAAAGCCAAGAAAATCATAATTAGTTTTGTTTATAATTCAGTATTTCTATGAATATTTAAATTTAAAAATTTATATATTATAATTTAAATTATTTTATTTTTTTATTAGACTAATAAAAATATAAATAAATTATAATAATTTTTTAATTTTAAAAACTGTAATTTTGTTATTCTTTTTTATCGGTTTTTTGGTTTAATAAAAGAAGTTTATTATAATATTCGTAACAAAACAATTAATTAGAGAACACAATTCTTAAATTAAAAGAATTTCCACACAATATTCAAGGATTGCACCGTAAATTAGAAATAGTAAATGTTGGAACAGTGTCGCACTCAAAACATAAACTATGTGACACTAAAACGCATTTTGACACATAATACTTGAGTTTTATGACCGAGATTGAATGTCAAGCGGACACCGTTAATAAAATATCAATTTCATTGTGGCAAACTTTATGGGTGATTTTTATTAAGGTCCATAAACAAATCGCAATTTGCAATAAGTGAAATATGATCGAAGCCAGATGACATCGATACAAACATTGCTCGCCAATTTCCGAATAACCCAAAAAAATATACATACCTGTATGGTGACAATCGTGTCCGTGTACTGCAACCCATCGCTAGCCCTGACTGTCAGCTTGTAAACGTCCTTGGTCTCGCGGTCCAAAGAATCGTCCAGCCTCAAGACGCCGCCGTGCCTGTCGAGGGTGAAACGTCCGTCGTGCCCCTTCACTAGGGTGTACTCCAGATCGCCGATCGTGTCCGGATCCTCAGCCCGGATCGTGGCGATAGGTTCGCTCGGACCCAGGTCCTCGGACACCTGGAACTGCAGCGGCGTGTCCTTGAAGCTCGGCGGACTGTCATTCTTATCCAAAACCGTGATCTGGACCTGGAAAATGTGTCGCAACTTATTAAAATACGGTCGATGACAAGCACAAAAGTGTTGACATGATTGACGAATTAGTTTTAATAAATTCGTGTAGGTCGAAACGGTGAAACTTATAAGCACGTGCACTGTTTTACTTTCGGTTTGGTTTTTAATTTTCTAAGAGATTTATAATTGAATTCCATTAACTGATCGTATTACTGTGTTTATCACTTTATTAAACGCTCGGTAATGATTTAATTTATCATAATCTGTGAAGCAGAAAATCATCGGGTTTTCGTTAGTGCTTTCTCCAACGAATAATTATTGGCTTTAGTAAATTGCGTTTGTGCATAGTTTATTGTTTAGAAATAAATAATGGATTGGTCAATTAAAATGATAACAGACGCTGGGCAAAAGCAAAAAGCTGCAAACGAATTTATGAGTGCGGTAATTAAAAGTTCTTCAGTTATCTTAAGACAACAGGAATGTGTTTAATAATCATCATTAACAGTGAGAGTATGCTGTTAATATTTCCGGCTTAATAAGTCTGAAGTAACATAGAAAATCAATTTAACCCAGATTATTAGGCATTACGTTATGAATGCCCGGAGCCGCATCTGAAGTTTACACATGTAGCAAAAAGGACACGGGAATGAGTTTCGTTTGGTCGGAACGTAAAAAATATTGTTAGTTTTAGAGGCAATAAAAATAACTTTAAATTTTATGTATTGCGTTACTAGTTTGATTTACATTTAGATAGGTTTTACGATTACAAAGCCAAGTGAATAAGTTAACGTAGATGGGTTCATAGATACAGGATGCGACGGTGGAACTGAAATCACGCCGGACATGTTCAAATCGTACAGAACGAACCGAAAGAGATAATAATAATTTTAGTAAAAACACATAAACATTTGACATTTATGTAACGTTATGTATTTAGACAGGCGTCGTTTAAAATTAAGTGGATTGTGAAAATGAATACACCTTCAGCTTATTTAAGAACTGTTTTATTGTTTTAACGCATGTTGTTATGTAAATTGGTCACAGATCTTCCCGTTTATTATAACACAACTGTTCTCCGTTAGATACTTAAATTAATTTCGCTTTTGATCACTTTTTTACAATGAATTTCTACTTTCAATTAATTTTAATATGGGAATTTTGGATGCAATTAAAGCATATTTTATACAAATTAACAGTTTATTATACAGATAATAAAGCCTTGTTTAAATAATTTTGAAAACTACGCAAATCAAAACAATTTACTTTATTCTCTTGTTATAAATCTTGTTTCTTAGGTTTTTTAATGCCTTAATTATAATTATTGTTTTAATTTTAACTTAATAAATACATGTACAATTTTCTCAAAAATTATAATTAAAAAATTATCAGAATTATTAAAAAAACTAACTATTTAAAATTTGGAAAATGTATCTTTAATATTCAAGTATTTTAAAAATAATTATTCTTATTTTATCTTTTATTCAATCTTTCTTTATAATAATTAAATTTCGAACGTAGGATTAACAAAATTTTAAAAATTTATAAAAAATACTAATAATTTTCTATTATGCATTTTTATTAGATTAAAACATGTTTTAATTATAATTTCTAAACATTAACATGAATATTTTTTAGATTTAAATGTTAATTAATTAATTAATTAATAGTGAATGTAATGATATTAAAAATAAAATATTTTATAATAAATAAATACTATTTTTTTTAATTTGTAATTTTTTAATATTTATTTCTTTCTAATATTATTTTATAGAACTCAGTTAATTACTTGTGTTGCCACTTCGTATCTTTAGTAATTTAAATCTTCAATATACTCAGAATACGGAAAGATGATCAGGTTTAAATTATCCCAAATCTAAAAACATCAAATGTCGAATGACTAATTAACATGTTAATTAAACAGAAGCATTTTAAAATGCAAATATGTAGGTTAGATCGATAATTACAAATATAAAACGGGGATATTAAGGAAATTTGCGTTTACCGAAAGGCGGGCATTAATTAATGTCTTTATTAGTAAATTTCGAAAATTTCTATTATTAACCTACATTTTTATTATTAAAAATAAAAAAAATTATAATGGTTTCTGTTACGTAATAAAATGTGTTGATAATTTATGAATACTAACCAAATGTGTTAATCATATTATGAATAAAATTCCAGCTTAAAATTATTAAAGCGAATAAATCATCACGGTATTAAGAGATTAAGTTTAAAATTGTAGAGTTATTTGCGATTTTCACATTTAATATTCATATATAATAAAAGGCAAAAAAACCGTTTTCAATCAAAACTTAATCATTCATAATAACCATAAGGATAAAGTGAATAATCTTCGATTTCTTGTCATTAAATGAAATTTATAGTGTTCAGAAACGACTTGTAGTCGTGTAAAAGTCGAATATAATTAATTTAACGTTAATAAACAATTTAGAATTAATTAATTATTAATTAAGTTTCAGATTGTCCCTCGTATAAAACGATCATTTTCGTTTTAGGCGTACGGAACTGGTTGTTAAAATTTCGAAGACACATTGTTCGCGACATTCGTTATTGGCTGCCATTTGAGGACTCTAGACACTATGGAATGATGAACTCTCAGAACGGTGGGATCCAATTTTCTCTAGTGGTCCGGGCGTAATTAGCCAAATTCCAATTACTTATAGTTTTATTTATTAACGTTTTTGCGACATGGCTTCTTAAAATTCTCCGCTTTTGCATAACAACATTACAGGAATTGCTTCTGTGTCCGCTAATTATCGTCAGAAATCCGTCATGGCATTTTTATTATTATTTTACTAATTGTCCGATTAATAAACATCACTTCTAAATGGTGCAATGTTAAATCAACGGCTAATTGCCTCGTTATTTTAATTGAAAGCGATTTTTGCTCTCCTCAATTATAAAATTTCAAATGATGGATGATAAACTTCCACTCATTTTATTATCCAAATTTGAAATACAGTTTTTATAATTTTCTAACGGGGACAAACTAGAGTTTCACGTTTCGTAAATTATTTATTCATTTTGAGCAAATTAAGCCAGCACAAACAACAAACGAGATAAACCTCAAACGCATTACATGAAAACGAAGCATTTATCTAAACAGCCATCGACCAACTTGTTTTATGTCTTTGTATAGTTTCGTAATGTCGACTTATGGGGTAATTTGAGAAATACTATGAAATTAACACTAACAAACACGTGTTTTGTTTGAAATTTCATCTGCCGTTTTCGGATCGCAATAATCTTCGGGTTGGTCAATGGACAACCGTTACAAATTTATATTATTTATTTTTTATCAACGTTTAATTGCTGGAATAAGGTCGTACAAATTTTAGGGGACTTTAATGCTAGATCAAGAGGCAATCCACACAAATTATTTTGCAATGCATCCATCGGTAACATCAAAATATTAATCTTAAACTCTTTCACAAAGATTTATATTAATAAATTAACTATAAATTTATATAAAACTTATAACTATATATTTTAATGTTTAATCTCTGTTAATAAATATTTACTTAAAAAATTAATTAATATTACAAAACATCGTGAAATTAAATATTAATTTATATAAAGGTGTGAACTAATGTTTAATCAGTTTTTATAAAATAATTATTTTAAATTTAATAATTTACGATTTTTTTAAGGTACTAAATTATCATGAAATATTAAAAAGTATTTAAAATTTAATATCAAATCAATGAAATTAATTGTTAATTTATAAAAAGCTTTCAACTTTATATTTCAATGTTTAATCTCTCTTTAACAATTAGATTTAATAATTTATATTTTTCTAAAGCTACTTTATTATAATTAAATGGCAAAAAATAATCAATATTATCTTGAAATTATTAATTTATATATATTACATTTAAATTTTTACTTTCATTATTCATTTACATAAGCTTTGGTATAATTTGTATGTTTAATCTCTTTTTATCACATATTTATTTTAGGAATGATTTAAGATTGAATCTAAAATATTTTTTACTATTTAATCCGGAATAAGGTCGCAATAATTTGAAATGACTTTAACGTTAGATCACAAGACGAACCACTTTTGCAACTGGCTGATAACATCGAAATATTAATTCGAAATCAAAATGTCAACGTTAATAATTTTTTTAACGAATTCCAAAGAGCACGACTAGGTGTAGTAATTGCACACTTTTGCAACGATTTCATATTGAAACCAACACACAACAAACCCGATTAATTAACGCCCGGTATCATAAACATTTCACTCGAGTGTTGACAAACAATTCAGACCAACACAGCCTAAGCTCATTATCTCGATTTTGACACGTACCCGACATTTTTATCAATTATAAATATTAAGGTTACGAAGGTGCGGCTCTGGAAAACACTTTCCGAGATTATTAGCAAGTATTATTAAAAGTGATTATTTGTGTTACGTTATACCAGATCGGATTTGCATTGAAACAATGCCAAATACGATGTAAATAAAAACATATCACCCACAACGGTTTTAAATCAGCCGCGGCATAATTACGTCGCGCGACTCGACGCGAAAAAATCTACATAACTGCGCTGAATTATTTAAATCCTGAGAGCCTTGACAAATACCTCGGGCACCCAAGAACCAAGTAAATCACCATTCAATCAACATATTACATGTTAATATTTGCTCTGCTACATTTTTGTAACGCGTCAACGTGGCAACGTTGGTCGCCTCAATTTCTGCACTGCAGGACGACGTGGCAACATTCCGGTGTTTTTGGTCTGTGGCGTGGTTGGTCGAGTCCGCCCCTGTACGGCCGGGGCATTCTCCGGTGGATGTTTATGAGTCTCGTCTGTTCGGTCGAGCAGTTTTTCACAACGATTTTGAAATATTTGCAGTGCTGGCTGACGTCGTTTAGCGGCTGAAATGAGCCCGTTTGGAATGCACGCAGCCGAATGTCGGCGGTGTTCCTTTGCAATTCTCTTTTTGAATTAATTCACGGAGAATACTAATCAAGTCCCCGTATTAACTAAATGTATTCTTGTTTTCGCCACTCAGAAGACTTGTCTCGTACTTGTGAACTGTTTCTGGGAATGATCGATTCTGTTCTGCCGGTCCCGGACAACTCACCAAAAACAACGCGGACGAATACAGGGGCAATTTTATTATTCAATCTTTACATCTTATTATTTAGTTTCAGTTATATAACCTACATTTATACATTGAAGCCATCCAATCTTATTTTTTATATAATTGTCTATATTTTTAATTGAATAACTATAAAATATTACTCAGATTATTTAAGGATTATTAAAATTAACTTTTTATTTTTTTATTTCTCTTTGTTAAATATTTATTTTATATTTATTTAACTTTTCAATTTTTCTAAAATTAGGAAATAAAATTTAATCCACAATTTTTCAAATTAATTATTAATTAATAAAACAGTTTATAAATCTATATGTATATCTTTAATCTCGTTTAATAAAATATAATAAAATACTTAAAATTTAATGTACAAAATTTTAAATTATTATTAAAAAACGTTAAAATCGTACATTTTTATCTTTAATATTTTTTATCAAATAATTATCTTAAATTTAGTGATTTTTTATCTTTACGAAATTTACAAATTGACATAAAATGTTGAAAATTTAATTTAATCTACAAATCTTCAAATTATCTCTTAATTTATGAAAGGCTTAGAATCATCAATTTAATCTCCTTTTATTACAATTATATGACAAATTTGGAGATTTATAATGTTTCTAAAATTATGAAATTAGAGTAAAATACTTAAAATTATTTGACATTTAATATACATACTTTTAAATTAATTATTATTTATAAAAAACGTTACAATTCTACATTTCTATCTTCTTTATCTTTTTTATCAAATATCTTAAATTTAGTGATTTATAATATTTATAAACTTAACAAATTGACAAAAAATGTTAAAAAATATTAAACTACAAATATTCAAATTTCTTAATTTATGAAAATTTTAGAACTCATCAATTTAATGTTTAATCTCCTTTAATCAGCATTACCTGATAAATTGGTTTACAATTTTTTCTAAAATTATCAAATTAACGTAAAATATTTAGAATTATTTGAAATTTAACTTTTAAATTAATTATTATTTGAAAAAAACGGTCCAATTCTACATTTCTGTCTTTAAAATTTTGAAAATTGACATAAAATATTAAAATTTATTTAATACTTAATCTACAAATCTTCAAATTATCTGTTAATTTATGAAAAGTTTATAACTCATCAATTTAATGTTTACAATTTTTTCTAAAATTATCAAATTAACGTAAAATATTTAGAATTATTTGAAATTTAACTTTTAAATTAATTATTATTTGAAAAAAACGGTCCAATTCTACATTTCTGTCTTTAAAATTTTGAAAATTGACATAAAATATTAAAATTTATTTAATACTTAATCTACAAATCTTCAAATTATCTGTTAATTTATGAAAAGTTTATAACTCATCAATTTAATGTTTAATCTCCTTTTACCAAATTATATGATAAATTTACAATTTTTCTAAAATTATTAAATTAACGTAAAATATTTAGAATTATTTGAAATTTAATATACAAACTTCTAAATTAATTAATTTCTATTTTTTAATCTTTTTTATCACATATTTATCTTAAATTTGGTGATTTATGATCTTTCTAAAATTAACAAATTGTTCAAATTTATTCTATATTCCAACGAACATTTTTATATTTAAAGTCTTTATCAAAAATTTATCTTATCTTTAGTTATTTACATTTTTTAATTGTTAATTAAGTAATCAAAATTATTTAGAATTTAATTTAAAATACTTAACTTAATTTGCATATAGATATTAAAATAAAAATTCTTGAAATTAATTAAGGAAGTAAATTTTCATTTGTAATAATTATTCTTAATTTATTACAATTAAAATGCATTTATTGAAATATTAATCAATTACGTTATAGAAAAAAAATAACACAAACATAGAGAAGTTAAAAAAGGACATTTTAATATTCATATTTGCGACATTTAATTAAATATATTTTTTAACCAAATGCAAATAAACTCCGAGAAATCATTACAAAATACACAATTCACTTTTCCACACACAAAAAAATAATGTCATTGTTATTTGAAGAATTTGCTAATTTAATATTTAAACACTTTCAATTTTTAAGCAATTTTTCAGATATTAATATTTAATTAACTTCAACAAACTCAACACTCTTAACTCTCACAAACGTACATTAACCGCATTCAAATCATAACATGTGGACATAATAAGTCGTGTAATGAACAAAACTGCAATAAATAACAAAACAACATTAAAAAGAAAACACACAACGTTTAACACATTATGTAAATCTAAAAAAAACTGAACTACCTAATTACAGCCCGTGGATTTTTAATCCGTGGATAAAGACACTTACGAACGTTTTTTTTATTATCCATGGCGAAACTTTCGAATAGGTTTGTGTCGGGACATGTCAGTTTCAGTGGTTTTAAATTGTTCTTTAGACGTTTTAAACATGTTTTAACATTTTTCATTGTCAGCTTTAATTTTCTTCGTTCAATTGATGCAAGATATTAATTACATTAACGTACATGATTTATTTATTATTCCTGTATTAATTTGAATATATTTACAATAAATATAATATAGTTTTGAAACAATTTAAAATGTTATTATTAATTCGTGACATAATTATCTTATTTTTTTTAATAATTAATACACGTATGAATAATTAAAATGCGTTTTATTTGCTGTGTAGTCTCTGTTCATTCTCCTGAAATTACATTCTTCAGGGGCGTCCCACAATTTTCTTTATAAAATTTATAAACATTTATAAACAACGTATATTTGTTTCAATAAAATATTCTACTACTTTTTATGGACTCAAATATAACCAGTTATTAAATTTTTGTTCAATATTCTTGTATAAATATTTAGTAAGGTGGGACACATAAAAGCTGCTGAGTATAAACAGGGGGGAATAATTGCAGGACGCACGCCCATGGTTTAAGGTGCCCAGACGGGTTAAACAGGTCAAGGATATAACTTGTTATGTTGGTAACAATGCGTCCATAGGATACCACGATAGTAAACTTCGATTATTTATAATCGTACACACATAACTCACGGCCTCATCCACCGGAGACTTTATGCGCCCGGCCCAATAATAACGTTGCTAAATCACATCGAATGTCCCCGACGACGTTTTCCTCCGATTCGTAGCTGTTATTATTTTTTTCTTCTTAATTAAAATGTCCACATAAAAATAAAAACGACCATTTTTAATGAGTAAAATTAATTAATATGATAGTAAAGGTGTAATGTATCTATTAAGCGATGGAGTGGAAGCAAAAGCAAGTGCACCATTTCCTTAATAAAACTGCAGAAATAAAGATTCATTGTCGCTTTATTGCTTCCATTAAAGCGATGTTTAGCTGCAATCTTGGTGCAATGTTTGCCGGTCATTTAGCACTTGTCCATTGTGCCGTTAATTAATATGTTGATTAACACGTTTTGTTTAAATGAATTATTAAAATTTAAGCACGCATTCTAATAACTCGAAGCAACGTAAAAATTGACACACACACCGATTGAATAAACAGTACATATTGTACGTGATTAAAGCCAACGAAACAAAATGATCGAAATGATTTATCGTTCTTATTTGCAACACTAAAACCGGTAATTAATGTTGTTGTCTAAGAATTAATTAGGATTAAAGGACAAGACCGATAGTAAATTAACGTTGTGTTCGTAATTTATATATTTTTAATTAACGACTGGACCGCGGCTCTATAAATATTGCAACTTTCATATTAAAATATGTTTCGGTATTGCAGGCGAAAGGCCCGTAAATGGACGTAGAAAGCGAACTAGAAACACTTTTTTTTTCTTATTTGTTTCGGACGCGCCAATAAAAAGGTCACTTTGCGAGTGACAACATAATAATAATTTCAGTCGTGGAGCGTTATTTTTTCGCAAATGGGCAAAAACT
Organism: Aethina tumida; assembly: GCF_024364675.1. NCBI lineage: Eukaryota > Metazoa > Arthropoda > Insecta > Coleoptera > Nitidulidae > Aethina > Aethina tumida. Next base: position 15,851,537 of record NC_065441.1, read on the forward strand.
GGTCGTTATCCAATTGACCATCAAACGCCGTTTAGAAACTCCTTATACACCTTAATTTTCACAACACACACGTTCCACAACTTGACACATATTTTCGCTCATATTTTTGTCATAACACAACATTAATTTTTGCTACGATTCGGTACTATTCTAGAGATATAATTAATAGCATCCTCGGGAGTAATGGGGTATTTCCTGCAACAGATAAAATCGCCTGTTGGGGACTTCAAAAATAATTATACCGCATATCAGTAATAAGTGAAACTCAAACTTATATTTATCTTGGCCTATATAAAAATTATAATTATAATGTTTAATTAACCACTCATTGTTTTATGAATAATTAATGTGCCGATAGACGGTGAACGTTTTAATAAAAACAATAAACGATTTGTTAAATATTCCACCTTAAGAATGTTGAGTTAATAAGATTTATCTGTGTACGATCTAGATTTGAATAGAATTATGAAGTAAACCTACGGACTTGTATAATTATAAATTAAAAGTTCACGGACTAAAGTTTTATTGACTTGAAAACAATCGTCGAAATTGCGAAACTTTAATTTATTAAACGATTTTTTCCTTGGAGTTAAATTTAATAAATTAATAATTTTAATTAATCAATTAAATTGCTAAATTACTATAAATTATTAATATAAGCCATTAAATAATCTAGTGTATAAATTTTAATTATGGTAGTTTTATGACATTTAAAAATGCAATATATCCTACAAACACTGTTATATAACAAGTCGAATTATCAAAAAAAAAAAAAAAAAAAATTAATAAACGTCAAACAGAAAACGACAATTATACAGTTCAATTTGATACATGTATAAAATCTTTTCCAAATAGTTTCCATTGGTTTAAAAGCTTAGACTCGTCGAATTCAATTTTGGTGCAGTAGTTCAGATGTTCTTCTTTCCTACTGATAACGAAGACGCAAAATATAGCATACGGTTCTGATCCGGATGTTTTAGGTATGATATACATAATTTTTAAATATCCTCATTGTTTTCAACCCTGGTTTCAAACACTAAAGATAAAAATTTATTATTTTTTATCTCGTTTCCTGTTACTACTTTTTTTTTTTTTGATAAATTGACTCCTTATGTAACAATAAGTATGTGTTTAAAATTTGTAGCATAAGTTGTGAAACACCTTGTATAATTTCCTGTTTATTTATCAAAAAATAAATCAACTTGTTAATACAAGAAAATACTTTTAAAAAGCTTGTTTCTTACGTTTGTAAAAAATTAAACTCGTTAAACTGTATCAAATTCTAAGAACAAATAGTTATAATTACATAATCACAAATTGTGTTATTAAAAAAAATAATTAATTTATTTACATTTTTATCTTTATAAAGAATTAAAAATAATTACAGTTTTTAAGCAAAAATTGAATTAAAATTAAAAAAGAAATAAGAACCAATTAATCAGTGCCACTAATAAATTCCTATAAAAAATGCAAAACTAAAATTTATTACGAAGTACAGCTATAAATCCCAGTTTTTTTGTACTAGATTTATTTATAGAAATATCATTTCTCATGCGAAAAAACTTGATTATAACAGACAATTAAAAATTATCAAATAATAGGCAAAAGACGGAAATCGAGAAAAAAAATATTTGATTGGCGACATCTGGAATAATGGTTGGAAGTGTATGTTTCCTGGACCATGCATAATTATTGGTTAATTAAGAAAAACGATCTAATTACCGGTAAAGAGTACTGAACTAATAAAATGAGTTATTTCAAGGATCCATCTAGTTCTGTGAATTCCTTAATTAATTCAATACACCAATTATCTCGGCCGAACGTAAACGAGGGAACAAACAATCCAGTTCATCTTTTGATAACTGTAAAGGCGAAATTATAGTAACTATTGATTATGTTCACTAAATTATTTTATTAAATCGTTAATGATTTCTTTGGTTGCGTTTTCAGCATGGGTCTTTTAACCTCGGCCTCCTCCATAATTTCCATTCGTATTGCCGGTCTCGTTCAGTTCGAAATTATGTAAATTATTAAAGACGATCATTGTTTCCATGATAAATTGATATAAGCCAAGAAAATTGAGGCATTAGCCATAGTTTTATAAGCGTCGCCTTCGAGATAATGGCGTGAGACATGTTTTCTAATAGCAATTTGCAGTAACAAAAGCTTATGTGAATGCGCTAATGTAAAATAAATTTATTTTACTAAAGTATTTACCGCAGCACCGACCAGCCCAAAGGAAAATATCTACGGTTAATATGAATTCAGGTTTCTGCACAAACGATCGTATTAATTTTATGCTTTCATGGTAATTGGCTTCAAATAAAATTGACTCTTACTATTGGTTATAAATTATTGTTATATAAAAAACTGCATTTAAAATTCAATTTTGGAGCTGCCAAATTAAATGAACACACTTTTTTGCCCACCCATATTTCATAACCAAATGCAAATGTACAATAAGAAAAAACAACACAATTATCAACAATAAATTGACGTGTCAAAAATAAATCACACTGCAAATAATATAAAACACACACAACAAAATTACGCGACCTTCGTTTTTTTTCTTAATTGACCGAACGTTTCGAAAGTTCAGTTATGAATTCAGATGTTTGAATGCACCAGTTTCTTGTGCAATAATATTTGACAGCGCAATAATTTGCATCTAATCCTGTTATTACGGCGCCAATTACGGGCGAGAGCTTATTTTTTACAATTTTTTCTAATGGGGAAAGCTTTGTTAGAAACAAGTCAGTTGTTTTTAGGTTTATTCGGAAATGTGTCTTGATTAGTGGGTAATTAAGTGTGAAGGCTTTTGAGTAGTTATAATTATCGTTGCATATTAAGGATATGTTTATTTTTGATTTTGTAATTTGATATTTGTAAAAAATGGAACTAATAATTTTATAGTTATGTAACAGGGACTTTTGTTGTATTCATATAATTTACTTTTAACAACTTTTCTTCTTTTTTTTAGAACAGCTTGACACATTTTACTCTTCTACCTTTTTATAGTTTTGCTATATTTAGAAAATCATTGCCAGTCTTGCATTTCTCATTTTGTTTAATGGTTTCTAATTGTTACATTTTTACGTTCCACTCATTGAGCTTTTTATTGTTTTATTGTTTTTATAAAATTGATATTATCTTTATGCTTCTTATTTTCTTTAAAAGCTAATTGCAACATCTTTTCATTCGATTCAATTTACTTCTTTTAATGTATATGTATTTCTTCTTCTATGCTCTTATAGTTTTATTTCCTTCAGACTATATTTATTTTATCGAAAAATAACTGAAGCTTCAATGTTTTAATTTTGTATTTTAAAGGAAACCTACACACCGTCTTCTATGCTTTTATACTTTTATATCCTTCAGAAAACATTTGTTTACTTTGTATTTCTTATTTTCTTTAAAAGTGTCTATTTGTATCTTTTCTTCATCTTTCTTTAAAACGCTTTCAACTAATTTTACTTATGGTGTTTTGATTGATCCTTTTCAATATTGTTTTTGGTAATAAATATTTCCACGACCTACATTTGTAAAAAACCATTCGATCTTGAACCAGAAACAGTTCGAGTTAAAACTGGACTTACGATGCGATTATCCCCCCTCGCCATCATTTCCACAGACACATATCTATCGTAATGATAATGTTTATGGGTATCGAATAATGTTATGCATCCTCGCGGCAATGGTACGCATATGAAATTACACACATTCGGTTAAAATTTATCTTAAACCATTGTCTCTTGGTAAGCAATAAAGGCATTCATTTTGCCCGTGTGTGTACTTCCAAGGTTGCGGTGTGTGCCGATCGCATATTGTAATCTCAATAATTGATTACGAAATTACGCGCAGTCCCATTGCCTACATAAACATTGCCCTAGAGACCGATGTAAACTGTGTTATTATATTGGCTCGTAGCGAATTATTTATGTCATAAATTTATTAGAGTTTGTTAGATGTGTTTCATCATTATTGCAATCAATGTGCAGGTTACTTAGCATTTTGTAAGGCAAGTCTTTATTCACGTGAGAATATTCGTTGGTTCAATCAGAGGAATGGAGGTCAAGAATGTAAAACATCAAATTGTTGTTGAAGATTTTTTTTTTTTTTCCAAATGGAAAAGTAAATTTAATTTTTAATTTATTGCAACTAGTTACTTTTTAATTTCATACATTGGTACTGTAACGTTAGAGGAATTGCTTAATTACATGTGTTATTAAAAATGTGAAAGTATCCGTGTATGTGTTTAAACGGTAGCTAATTACTATCTTTAATATTACAGCAATTTTTAAGACAACCATAAATTATTACACATTACTTTCCTTTATTGACTAAAATTACTTTGTGGATTTCATAGAAAGTAATTGAACGTAAACAACAGACGGCAATAAAGACAAAGAGTTGGAGGGTTTTATTTATTTTAGAGCTCGTCCAAGATCCTAATTGCCCAGTACTCGACTTGTTTTAATAAGTGTCCGGCCGTGAGTAAAAATCCATCGTTATAAATGATAAAGCCATAAATACAAATGATAATGGCCGGACGGAGCGTTTAGTGAAGTGGTGGTGTGGACCCGCAACAAGTGGACGGTTGAGGGAGGGGAAATTTAAGATATGAACGCTGAACTGGTCGATAGAGGACAAGATGTTAACATTATGTATCTGACAACGGAATAAGAAATAAAAGTTGTTAATTCTTTTAGATGGAATAGCTAGTGACCATGCTGGCGATACACAGTGGTATAAAATCATCTCCCGTTTGATCTCTTCATAAAGTAATCGAATTAAACCACCAAATTTTGTCAGTTGTGTATTATTCTCTCTTTTCGCAATTAGTTTAAGGAAGTCATTCAATAACAGACCCTTCATTAAATTATCCTTTGCAAGAAAGAAATAAACCATGTTGTTATTCTATCCCCATTATTTGTTTCAACAAAGCTGGCCCCCAACAAAATTGATGTTGGGTGAAAAGTTATTGTGCAGTTTTTGATTTGGTTCCACTGTGCAGGTTCGGAACCATGTAATCGTTCTATGGAGTGAGCTCGGGCCCGATAATCTACTAAAGTAATTTTAAGTAGCATTTCGTGTATCAACTGCTTATCAAATATTTATTGGAATCTGTTTATCGCATACATTATTTTAATCTGCGATTTTGAAGTTTTTATGAACGTACAAGAAAGACTACTTTAGATTTATAATACCTGTTCCTTTATTAAATTCAATTCGAAACATTCGTCTGCTCGCGGAATTATCGACCTTTAATTTAGATGCACTTTGCCAATTATTATAACTAAATGGACGGCATTTAGATTAGCCAGGATCAAACGGGCAACAACGGTTTCTCGGAAACTCTCATATCTTATTATTTTATGTTCGTTTTATGACAGGAAAACAATCACATTTACTATAAAAAATCAATATACATTAATATTATGTTCCTGCATTTACAAATGGCTAAATATAAAAACAGTCTCGATGTTTTAATGTAAATAAACTTTCCCAGAACTTATTTGTAATTGTTAATGTAATTAAGGAAAAATGTAACTTGCCGTACAAGTCAAATATTTGCACATTTGAATAAATCTCTCGTTAAGTCCGGTATTTCCCCCACCGACACCGTGTAATAACACCGCACGGATCCGTACCAAATAAATGGCCTATAATATAGGTTTTTTCGTTAAATTGTACATCACGCGGTGTGTAAAAATTATTGAAAACCCGCACCGACATTGCGTGTGAACCCGGTGCAGTAATCGGGGCGAAATAAAAGACGCATACATATCGAAATAGTTGTTTTTTTTGCAAATTTTTATTTGATTTTTTCGTCCGGGATGAGGAAAAAAAACAAAAACGACATACGAAAAGGCCGCCGGGGCAATCTGCCTACATCTTGAAGCATGCCTAATTCGTTTAATATCGCGGATAAAATATTCAACGCAAAATGGAGTGACGTTCGTGAAAAGGTTCTTGATATCCTTGATTGTTGGTTTTTTTCTGTTCGTTTTTACTTTTGCATATCGTTTCTCAATTTAATATTGTGCGAATAATTGCCGTGGACGGGCAATTTTCGTATTTTTTTCTACGACTATTTTAGCACGCCTTTTGTTTAACTTAAATTTCAACCACACACTGAAACACTGAGACGTTTCACCTACTAATAAACGCTGCTATTTTTCCTTTATTAAAAAAATATTTTTGGTGTGGCACGTCACTGGCATAAATAACACAGATAGTTCCCGATCGCCTATCATCATTTTTCAGCTGTGACGCCCGTACATCTTCACGACTCCGGGCGACCGTTTCGGGTAGTAATCTTTCTATCAAAATGAAAGTGCACAACCGAACCGGTGATCTATTGATCCGCCACGTCCGCCAAATCGGACGGACTATTGCGACTGTTTTGCATAATTCGCGGTGGAAAAATTGGCCCCGGTGCCCCGTCGGACGTAAATCAAAACGTCAGGAAAGATTTTCGGAGTTGGTCAATGTTTTGCTTTTTTTTTCGTTTCAATTCAACAGTGTCAAAACGGAGAGTGGGTTTTCATATTTAATATAAACCAACCCACACGTGATAGTGTCAGAGAAAACCAGTAGTAAAATTGATTAGTTTATCTGGAAGTCATTAAACCCACCGAAAATTACGAATGAAAAAAGTTAACACAACTCACTTATGGTCAAATTATTGATTTACATATTGTGAAAATACAATTTGTACTTTATCTGATCCCCATTTAATTCCACACATAGTTTCACCATCAGCTTGGACTACTTATTAATAACAACAAGCAACTATTGTCGAAAATCCCCAAGCAACATTATGTACAACACAATAAACCAATTTTATTTAATTTTTTTTCTTTTATCGTTGAGGAAGTGAGAGTACGAAAGTTATTATCAGTCCAATCAGATAAATTCAAATTTGTTGTAGCACGATCAATGTTAACATATAAAATGCGCCTTTGTCTAATTCAATATCAATTGAAAGTGGTTATGTCGAAGGCAGATAAGATTTCCGAACGTTGAATGCGACTGCATAGAAAGTTATGGTGCTAGCCACAAAATACATTTCACTAACCAGCGTTATTAATCATGGTTTATCCGCTTATTGGAGCAACAGGATAAATTTTTTTTATATTTATTACAACGTTTGGTCATTTTCAAATATGGCCATTACATATCTATTCAATTAAGGGAAATTGTTGGGCGCTTTTATTTTCGCACTATCTGCCTTTTAGATCGTTTGTTTTGTTTAAGTGAGCTATATTTTATGCGGGGTGAAAGGGAAATGACTGATTTAGATCAGAGGATGAATGATATGACTGTTTTCTGTCTTGCTGGTGTTATAGAATTTTTCAGGAGATCAAATAGGTAACGATATAAACAAGAACACTAATTAATGGTACTATAAGTTTTTTATTGAATATGTTTATTACAAGCTTTAATGTAATAATTATTTAAAACAACTTCAAATAATTATTATATTACAACAAGTCAAAAGTGTTGAGATATACTACAAAAACACCTAAAAAATTATCATTAATAATAATTAGTAAAAATATAATATTTATATAGTAAAATAAAAAAATAGAACAAATGAAGATTCTTCTTATAGCCTTCAATAATAATTCTAATTAATAAAATAACTACTAACTTGTCAATAGTGCTCAGTTAAAAATGGTATGTAAAAATATTAAAATTGTAAATAAATACATATTTACAAAATGAATAAAAAAATTGAAAATTCAATAATTTGATTGTAGTCTTCAATAATTAATTCAAATTAATAAAATAATTGTAGAAAACAAATATAAACAATTATAAGTCTTAAAATTATCAATTTTGTGTAAATATTTTTAGAAAATAAAAAATAAAACAAATCGAAATCCAAATAAGTAAATATTAAATCACTAATTTTAAAATATCAAATATTACACAGAGAGAATTATTTAACTAATTCATCAGAAGTTTATGGAGAATGGAAAGATGTATTAATTTGAAATTTTTTTCTACTTTTCTAATTTATTTTGAGCAAAATTTCATTTCCGGTTTCGCTGGAAGTGACATCAACTTTGTAATTTCAATGGAACGCGCTGGATTTAAACCCAGTAGATTTTGAATTATTATTTTTTTCCAAAAGTTTGATGATTTAACTAAAAGGTCTGTAAAGCCACCAATTTTAATGCTAGAAAGTTTATTTTTGGTATATACATTAACCGAAAATCATCCTATAAAAAGACATTATTAATATTGTCAAATGTTATACAAGGTGTTTGTTCTTTACGTTTAACTTTATGCATTTATGTTAGCATAATTAAACTGTATATTACAAACCTTTCGATTGACATTAACATCCATGGCACACTATTTATTATCTGTACACAGAAAAATGAGTGTTATTTTTGGTGAATCACCGTGTGTAATGGTAAATAATGATAATGATAAAAAACCAATTAATCAAACATAAAAAATACATTTTTTTTAGTTTGAACCTTTTAAACTGCATATAAAATTTGTGATAAAAAAGCAATTAATCAAATTTAAAAAATACAATTAATACAAATTGTTATTGGAATATTAACGAGGTGTCTTACATAAAAATTTTGATTAATAGCTAAAATTACAGCTTTTTTTATGCAAATGCCCGGCATTAAATATTAAAATGTTTCTATTAAACTAATTAATGACTCAAATTCGTTCAAGTTTATGTTACTATAACTAGTTTTAATTAATTATATATCTGTAACTAGTTTTCTATAATAATTTGTTAATTCGATACGGTGTGCATGCGTTTTCGTTGTCGTTTCACTGTTTCAGTTTAGCTGCATAATTAGCTCAAGGATTCGATATCTGAACCAGATTTTATATGAGTGCATAGATCAGTAGCGCCATGCCTACAATCTGTCAGTTCAGTTTCTGTCTGTCAGTCAGTTTCCCAACACACAAGACGTTTTGAGTTAATTGTGTAATTTTTCGGCGAGAAAATAAACTCGTGGGTTAGTAATAAACGAGCGTCGCATGATAAAGCCATAATGAGACTTGTGCAGTAAATCCATTAGCATTGGAAAAATGTCTATCTCCGCGTAGTGAAGATTTTAAACACAACCTTCGCATGGGTAATTTAATTGCGCTTCAGCTAACTACAATCGCGCAATAAGTCACAATAATTAGCAATTTATATTTCAAAATTTAATGTTCGGATTAATGGCGTAAAATTTATTCAAGACTAAATATCTTGTCTTAAACAGGAATTTGGTTTTTGTCGGTTGTCGTCGACGAATGGTACATTGTGTCGGCTGCATAAATGCAAATGGGGATTGCTGAAAGTGTTTTGCTGTCATAAATATGTTTAAACATCTAAAACCGACGATTCGTAGCTTAAAATAGCCATTTCACCAACTGATTATATTGAATAAAAATTTTTAATCGCAACATAATAATTTAAAGACATTTTCTTCTAAAACGATCATGATTATGTATCTTTAATTTTAATCTAAACGTATATTTTCGATCAGTATTACTATGAAAAAAAATATTTATCATGCATCGGATGACCGTGTAGCTTGGGGTAATCTAGAGGAGCCGGTACGAAGAACGTGCATATAAAAATTAAGCGTTGCCCATAAGCTATATTAACAATACAGCGGAGGTATATGCAATAATAATAATAATTTGTGGGTTGAAACTTTCTTTTTACAAAATTTTCAAGGATAAATAAATAATAGTTTTCGCCAGCACTTGTGTCTTGTGCAATCATCAATTCTACCACCTAAGTTAGATTAAAAAATGCTTCCCAACATAGCGGAACCAATCCGGGTGAGTATAAAAATATTAACTCGTCAAAAAACTGTAACGTTTAATAATAAATTTGCTGCCAAAACTAAACATGACCTGACTGAGTGACGGCGTAACAAATTCAATTGAATTTCCTACATTTGAATGACATTTGGAAATTTGGTCTGCGGTTTATCCGTACGGATTCCTGCTCTTGTGGTACAACAATTAATATGTTTTTTTTTATACGGGGGGGAATACACAACAATGAAAGGGGTCAATTAACTTTGATGACTGTTGGCTCACAATTAAAATGTATCGTTAATTTCGGACTGCACGTACCGGCAGAAAGGAACGTCCGAAGCCAGTTTTAAATTATTTCTGGCGTTCGACGTTTGGAAAAATAAAGATCGGAATTAATGTAGGCGAATTTTATCCAGCTGAGAATCCCTTCCAACCGTGGCCTTATTTTAACGAGATACAATATAATAAATGCTGACTAAGCAGATTCGACAACTATATGGTCCACGGAGTCTTGCGCTGTACCATCTGTGTCCACCAACAACTCGATTTGGTTTGATTTTTGGATCAAATTTTTTTACAGGAAATTGAATGGACTGTTTGGACTGTTGCAACGAAGACAAAACGTTATTAACTAAAATCGTTTTAGAAAGTTAGTTTGGTCATTTTTTGAAGCGAGATGAATGAGAATTTCACAGCAACAACAATGATTAAATTATCGTAGGCATAATTATATGTTTGTAAGGAAGACAGTAACATCATAAAGACCCATATGTTGTTTCGAACAATAATTGAATATTATGATCCATTATTCAATGATAATGAAAATTGTTCAATCCGCAATCATTCAATTTGTTAATGGAGATAATGGATGGTTTATTTAGTGCCAACAACTTTTTGCGTCTTTGGGTATTTTTCGAGTAAAATCAAAGATGATCGAAAAGAGCTATTGTATCGATTGGTGTTCCATTAGGTAGAATGTAGACCGGCCCTAGGCAGTGGAGAATCTAGAGAATGCATGAAATGCACCTCCGCTTTATCTGATGGTAACTGTTAGTTAGTTAGTTATTGTCTCTCTTGGTAACGGACGGATGCCCACCGAAGATAACTCGGACAAATATTAGTATCTGTCAATGTAATGCATTCACTTTTGTAGATAAAGGGTCCAATTTTTGAACAATCTGTAATGTTGTGTTCGCTTTTTGTTCGTTTTCATGTTATGTGGTAACGGCGCGAGATGTATTTTTCAGATAAAAACTGGTTTCGCTTTTATATTGTACCAAACGGTTGCGCTTAAAACGCTACCAAAAACAAACCAATCAAATCAACCTCATTATTTATGGAGTTGTAAATTAATTAATTCGCATCTTGCTACTTTTGCATATAAATCAATTAGCCTTTTTATTAATGCAACACCGAACCATTAACATAAATGTCTATCAAAATTTTTAAAACTTTTACAATGTTGCATAAAGAATGCTATAAAAAATATTCAAAAATAATAAAGACATGACAATTCTCTCTTTAAAGTTTATTAAAAATTAAGAAAATTATAAAAACAAAAGAAAGTTTATCTTCTATTAAAATGATTAATCAAAAATTTGTAATTTCAAAACAAATATTCTTAAATTGCTTTATTATTAAGTACAAGAATTGAAAAATTAGAAATTGACATTCTACAGAGAATTTCAGTTTCAGTTTCATCAACACAAGAAAACTACGTTCATAAAAAAGTCATTTATTAAATGACTTTTTGGAAAAGGGTATGAAATTTGAAACATGTATCATTAAATTTCATCAACATTTCAGTATCAGTTCTTTGAATAGAACAAAATAAAATACATTTGCCTTATGTGGAACTGACATAATAATCAGCTTTTTAAAGAAAAAAGAATTATGTTCATATACTATGTTTTTCATTTCCATGAAAGTGCTAATTGAATTCTTCTTACTCAAAAAGACACAAAATATGAATCCTATATCTTCAATTTTTTTAGTATTTAAAGAATATGAAAAGCACCAAAAATCTATATTCAAACTAATGCTATATTTTCAGTATATATCAGTCCCTTAAGGAGAATAAAATTATGTTCTTAGGGCAAATTTTGCTTTCACTTCTATTGATGATGAAAATTTTATGAAAAAAAGTATAAAATTTGAATCAAAAATTAAATACTAAGAAATTAATATTCATTAAGTTCACAAAACATGTTTTACTTCTATTAAATTGTTGATTTAAAGACAAAAATTAATTAAATTTCTTCAATATTTAGAAAGGGACTAAAGAAAACTATTAATAGAAATTAAAAGGAACATGTTCATTAAGCATATTTTAGCTTTCTATTAAACCAATTATTTAAATCTTATGCAATTTGAAACTTACATATTTAAGATTCTTCACTACTCAAAGAAGTTGAATTGAAAAGGACGGCTTAAATATTAAAAGATTAACATTATACAAAGTATCAGTTTCTTAAAGTTTCAAATTTAAGAAAAAAAGTATGATGAAGTATGCATTCTTTGGCCTTTTATGACATTCACGTTTCTAATCTTCATGATTCATATGTCAAAATATTTAAGTCATATTTTATATTTATTTGAGTCATTTTATATTTCCATCTTTTACTTCAAATGATTCATAAAAAAGATCAACAGAGGCTCGTTAAAAACAGTTCGTTGTTAATTTTCAGTGACATTCCGTCGGATTATATCGCACCTCTTGTGTTGATTGTAATTCCTACTCCAACAATGGCATTTGTTACAATTATGCAAAGCGGATATATCTGGGATTTCGTTAGTGTGGTGCAACGAGTTGGAATTTAAATTCGTTATTTAAAAAATATTTAGTTAACTGTAAAATCTTGTTTTTGGTCTTCGTTTGGGCAGTGCTTATAATATCAAAATAAATATCTCGACTCGTTAACGATCTGAATGGAAACGATACCAATCACTGGAAAGTATTAAACGTGGCGTGCAAGTCACTGCTATTTTGGCTCGATGTCTATTCCAAAATGGTTTCGGATTCTGTATTCGGTTCGGTACTTAGATCGAACCTTTGCAACGACAACAATACAACGGGTGCATATTTATGCTAGCAGTTAAAACATAATTGGCACGTAAAAAAGAGCAATTTTCGTCCGGTCCGTCAACGAAAGCGAAATACAAAACTCGGGACGGGATCGATTAATTTATTAACGTGACATTAAAAGATATCTCATCAACGGGCCAAGCAAAAATGAACGGTTTTTCCGATTAAGAAAAGGCAAAAATCCGGGCGCAGACGTCCGCTTAACATAAATACAATGTGCGTTTCGGGCGAATAAATTAAAAGTACCCGGACCAGATCCTCGGCCTGGTCGGTCCAGAAAAACAAATTCCAAACGGTAACCATGGAAACATGGTCCAAAAAACACCATTGTCGACCGAAATCAATTCAAAATGGCTGGACACAGGAACGATTCGGCTGTGGAGTAATTTCGTTTTTGCGCGGGTCCGAGTACCTTCGAAAGTGTACCTCAATTTTTGCTTAATGCATCGTTCCGTTCTTGTTCACTTGTTATGTCGTTCATATGGAGACGGGAGTTGGTTGAATGTTAGTAATGTATTCATGAAAGCAATAATGCAACTGTGGTCCATAGATGGATTTTCGTATTTAAGCAGATTAATTCATTAGTCGACGGTTTTTATTACCTTATTCTGAAAATATAGAACACGTCTATGTGTGGAAATACGTTGTTATAACCAAAAACAGAATGCTTATGGTGGAATTCTCGCCGTCTTGTATTTATTTCAAATGTGCAGAATATTTTCGTACGATAAAATCGCAATAGGTCTGCTTGGTAGATGGTATCGAGTTTTCAGAGAATACATCAGTAGTTGTTCCGCTGATATTGCTATCGTTTATTTTAACTTCTATTTTAGAGATTATTTTGATTTGTTGCTTATCGTCTAGCCAGGTCTATAAATTCGCTATTTTATATCAATTCAACTCTTATGGCCGCGTGATTTAAACGCTGAGATAACAAATATTTCAACATTGTTTTCCGCAATTGCTTTTCCAGACACAACATGTGGTAGAATAGTTGTGATTGAAGTGTTTCCTTACAAATGCACAACTGTGAATGTACTTACAAAATTATTAAGCAGTTCTCAAGTACTCATAAAACTGTGCACAATTGTTTATGGTAATTACTGTTAGTTATATTTGTGACAATGGATTGTTATTGTTAGAAACATCTATATAAAATGTGAAAAGGTTTTTAAAACTTTTAAATATCTAAAATCAATAAGCTTGGCATAATTAGCCAATTTAAGTGCCTGGCACATCAGCATAAACATAAATTTGTCATTAATAACGTTCAATTATCTCGCATTTCCTTATAAATACGTCGGGCATATCAATAAATGAAAAATCCAAAGCAGTTCGGTCAAGTTATTACACAATTATGTAGATAAGTATCTTGTAAAATAAGAATATAAATTCTTCTAAATAGTAGTGTTTCACCTGAACGTTATTACACATTTAAAACTGGCGAAATTAAAGTACGAAAAAATATGGCAGCCATCATTGACCAGATATTATTTTACATATTTATTACCTGGCCTTTTTGAAGATCAACTGTTATTCTGGCCATTTTCGCGAATTTATATACGAAACTAAAATGCCCGGCTCCCCGAAAACACGCATAAAAGTCTTAACAAGCCTTTTGTGTCGCTCGACCGTTTAAACCAATTTCCGTCCGATTGTTTTTATTATTATTTTATCTCGCGAAAGACAAAAACGACAAGGTAATACGCATCGGTTTACATAACAATTTCATCGATAATAAATGCCCGGTAACAAGCTTACATTTGCGATTAATTTCAAAATTACTGGATACCTCCCTAACCGCCTTGTATAAATTAGCATAATATGGCCAACATTTAATAATTTATAAACGTGGCCGACTCCTTAAATATTGTTCGTATCGCATCAATCACTCTTGTAACTGTTATTCGACATGAAAATCATTACGGGCAGTTATGACAAATAACAAACCCGAGATAAAGATTATTTCAAACATGTAACTGTACTTTCTTTTATCGATACTTTTTGTTTTATGTCGCCGCTTAATTACAACCAACATGCAATCTTTATATTTATTATATTTTTTTTCTTCTCTTACCTTTTGTCGTCGATCTTTAAAAAATATGCAATAAGTGCTACCAAAAATTGGAATAATCATTAATATAGTCATTCAGGACTGACTTGTATTTTATTCAATTTAACTATTCATTTTTAATATTGAATGCAACAGATAATATTTTTAAATTTTAAAAAAAAATTACAAAATGTTTAGGAAGGGAAATAAAATGTAATTACACTTAGAAAATATCATATAATAACCTATGTATTAATTTAACATATATATTAATTTAAATGGGCGCCCAACAATTGGAATAATTTAATTATATTTGGAAACAAATTCAATAGTATAAATAAGGATTGAAAATTTTGAAAAAAAATTCAGAAAGAGAAAAAAATATATAATTATGCCTAGGTATAAAAACCATCTAACAACTTAATGTATTAATTTAATATATATAAATTTAAATGGGCGCCCAACGATTGAAATAATTTGATTATATTTAGTAAAAAATATAAATACTTAATAAGGATTGAAAATATTGAACAATCTTCAGAAAGAGAAACAAATATATAATTATTCTTAGATAGAAAAAATCATATACATGTATTAATATAATATATATTAATTTAAATGGGCGTCCAACACTTGGAATTTGGTAAGAAATACAATAGTGTAAATAAGGATTGTAAATTTTCAAAAAAAAAATATATAAAATAAAAGAGTATGTAATTATACTTAGACAGAAAAAATCATATAACAATTTAATATATTAATTTATAATATATAAATTTATATATTAAATATAAATTTAAATGGGCGCCCAACGACTGAAATAATTTGATTATATTTGGTAAAAAATATAAATAATTAATAAGGATTAAAAATTTTGAACAATTTTCAGAAAGAGAAACAAATAAATAATTATTCGTAGATAGAAAAAATTATATAACATGTATTAATTCGATATATATATATATATATATATATATATATATATATATATATATATCGCCCAACGATTGAAATATTTTAATTATTTTTGGTAAAAATATAAATACTTAATAAGGATTGAAAATTTTGAAAAATTTTTAGAAAGAGAAAAAATATATAATTATTCTTAGATAAAAAATTCATATAACAACTTAATATATTAATTTAATATACATTAATTCAAATGGGCGCCCAACGATTTAAGTTATTTGAATATTTGGTAAAAAATATAAATACTTAATAAGCATTGAAAATTTTAACAAAATTTCAGAAAGAGAAAAAAATATATAATTATTCTTAGATAAAGAAATCATATAACAACTTAATATATATATATATATATATATATATATATATATATATATATATATATATATATATATATATATTAAGATGATGATTGATGAAAAGTTTATCACATATATTTTTATAAATATTGAAAATTTATAGAAATATCAAAAAATACTGTCATTATCCTTTTTCGTTTGTTACTCTTTGTGGAAAAAAATATAATTGGGCTTGTTTAAGCGAGTAACTGCCTACAACTTTAATAACAGTTAGATACCTAAGTACAGTACAACATTTTTATTAATATTTCGTTAACAATATTGTAAAATCTAAAATGTAAGAACTTCCTGAAGGTTTAAAAACTTCTATGACAAAAGGTGCTAATTGAAAATGATTATGTGAACCACTCCTTTTATTTACGTTCAAGATATTTCTCGTGCAAACAATAAAACAACCGGCTTCCACCGACAAAATTTCAATTTATTTGTACACTTTCGTTATTTTCCTTGTAATTACATCGTTTTAACCTGGCATTTAATAAAAACGATACTCGCGGGTATAATGCACGTTGCCATTGTAGCGGATCGAAGGCATTCAACGTTGAGGTGAGTATTCGGCCTTTAGAAATTTTTGAGACAATAATTTTTTCCCGTGGCCGTTAATCAATGTTTTTGCTATTTCATATAAACATAATCACATCTGAAGTCTTGTTATACATTGACGGCGTACGTTCTTTGTGCCACACAAAACATATCGTAAAAGATTTAACTCGGTGACTGGGCAGTTTCGGACTCAGCCTTCCCCACACGTTTATTGAACATAATTGAACATTCAACCACTCAACAATGATATTTCTAACACAAAGGGATCGGTGACCAGACATTCATTCTCATTTCCAATAATTTACCTCAAAAAGCAATAAATTAACAGATCCTTTGTTAAAAGAACTAATACAGAATACACATAATTACCGATTGGTCACACGACCAGCTCCGACATAAAATCGTAATACTATAGATGATTCGAAAATTACTGATACGTCTAATCGAATTATGGTATAATTGAATTTCTTAAATTTTAATATTCATATCGAATTTATACTAGAATATTAACGGCACATTTTCGCCGCATTCCAACATTAATTAACCGCTCAAAAATGTAAATTATCTTACATACAATCTTTAATTGCATTATGTTAATATTTCTTATAACTTTGTTCGCACACAAATCAAAATTGTGTTATTTAATTTTTCTCACAACGTGACACAAAGGATGGCCGCATTGTATTAACAAAACCTTTCTTCCCTCACAAATCAAATTTGTGTTCTTTAATATTTATCAGGAGACACAAAAGAAACTAATTTAAAGTTGTTATTTGGTAAAATTTATTGTAGATGTCATAAAAATATTTTTGCCCAATCGAAAGGGGAACAGAATAATTGGAGAGTTCTCAAAAAACCCTTACAAGTAAGTGATCATTTAAAAGGTTTACAAATGAACAGAACTGCGAAAAAAGCGAAAAAAGTCTGTGTGGATGCAAAACACGACAATCAAACAAAACGGCCGAACAATAGAACTTTATCATCGCCATAAATTTAATTTCGAAAGGTGCAACGCGCGTCGAACTGTCCACGGGAGAGAGAGAAATTCAGTTGTTAATTATTTCTAGAATTGAAAAGCGGCAAACGTTCAAATAGAGTGAAAACGGAAACGCAACGAACAGAGAGAGAAACTGTGGGTAGCCGGCAATAAAGCACTGCGGACCCGTTTCGTTCACTTAAACATATTTCAACGCCAGGCTGGTGTTTGTAAGCTATGAGATATGATCACAGCCACGGAATGTCATCTGTAATTGACAATTATAACCATACACACCGCAATAATAGTTTCAGTTCCTGCTTATAGGCATGTTTTATCCAGAGACCACTGTCAAATTCCTGCCGAATCAACAATCCATTGTTCCCAGCCATCCGTACAATTGCAAGATTGTTCCTTGCGCCGAAAAACTGACGGAATAGTGGAGCAGGACGAACGGTAGGTGTGGGAGGTTGGAATTTGTGCTTATGAATCCATGACTGTTCCGCCCACGGGCGGTGCCACCTTAAACGTCTCATCCTCAACCATTTCCTCCTCTTTGCGCTCCTAGTCGCCTCACATTAACGCGACAAACATAGAATTTGGCACATGCTACGAGAAGGAGAAGTAAAAATAAAAGAGGACACCGATCATTGCGGTGGTGGCTTATGACAAGAGCCGAACATAAATCGGGTGAGATGTTCTCATCATCTCCGCGGAGATTGGAAGGAACGGCGATGGCGAGATTAAAACGGTCTTTCCCTCTTCAGTCGTTCTGACAGGGACCTTTTCATGGGCAACGTCGGCCTTGAGCCGGGCCATTGTGACCATTTCGAAACGGCTACGGGCCCCGAATTAGTCACAGATCCCCTTGAAATTCGAAAAAGTCATTTTTTACTCCTGTTTTTATTCCGTCCATTGAGCGGTTGCGCGAGCTGGGGCCCACCTTTTATTCACGTTTGACAACAATGCCGGGGCTCCGGTTAATTTTTTAATGTTTGGGAACACATACGGCCCGAACATTAATTTATGTGTACGTTTAATATCAACTTCGCCGTTCGATCAGATTAGGTCGGCGCGGCAATTTGAAATGTGGTCGGGCGGTGCATTTTTCGACGGTTATGGTTCCACCCAATTAAACTAATTAGATCTAATGAAACGACGGCCCAAAACTATTTACACATATTAACGCAATTATTGCCTAAATCAAATCACGGTCACGTCCATTCGTTACGCTTCTGATAGAAATAACATCAACGAATTATGACGTTTTTTATTCCTTTTATGACCACAAATCTTCTCTACATCAAAAGTGTAACAACATAAACTTTTTAGATAAAGTAAAGTAAGCACATTTTGCTCATGATTGGTTTTAATTACTTTAGTTAATGAAACGATTCAATATATTTTAATACATTGTTAATAAAATTGACGCATGATAACGGTCACGTTCATTTGTTAAGCTTCTAATAGAATTGGTTAAAAAATTATGATCATTCCGTTCAATATGAATACTTCTTTCCTAAAACATATATATTTAACATTTTATTACTAATTAATATTTATTTCGGCGATGATTTTTTATCATTTCTAATAAAGTTGATTATAATTTTCACATAAAAAATTATTAGCTATATCAAATATTAGCCACGTCTATTCCATTATTCTCAATAATATAACAAGAAATTTCCTAGATAAAAAGATGAGCTTCCTGTGGATTTACATTAATTAATTAATTCATTATTAATAAACGAATTGACAAATTATTTTCACTGTAATTTTGCTAAAAAAATATTTTCTATATAAAATAACGGTCGTGTTCATTTGTTAAACTTTATAAATTATGATCTTACTTTTATGACCACAAATTTTCTCTCTTCAATATGAGTATTTTGAATTAAAAAAAAATGTTTGCTAATAATTGAATTTAATAATTTTAATCAATGTGAGTCTTTAATTTTTAATAATTTATTGATAATTAAATTGGAAGAAAATTCTCTTCATTATAATTTCATACAAAAAGTCAAATCAACAACAAATATTGGTCTTGTTGTTTATAGTTTATATTAATTATTTTGCTAAATGATATTTCATATTTCTTAAATGGTTTCTAATAATGAGATATTCCTGTTCATTATAATTTTGCACACAAAAAATTATTAGCTGTATCAAATCTTAGTCATGTCCACTCATTATGATTCTGATAGAAATAACGTCATCAAATTATGATGTTTTTCATTAGTTTTACGATCATTACCTCGATTGTCTAACAACATGAATTGTTTAGATAAAAAGATGAGATTGCTAATGATTTATTTTAATTACTTTAGTGAATGAAATTTTTCCATATTTCTTAATTCACTTTTACGTTTTTTCTTGGCATTCGTTTAAAATAAATGGTGTTGAAAAATTATGAATTTTGAACTGTCCACAAATTCTTTCACTTCAAAAGTATAACGACATAGATTTTTGTAATAAAAATCGAAAGGACTTTTTTCTGTTAATTGAGATTTTAAGAAAATCCTCTCTAATATAATTTCATATTATACAAAAAGAATATATGACCTATATCAAATCTTGGTCATGTTGATTCATTAGTTTCTAAAAGGAATAACGTCCAAATAGTGTCCTTAATTACCATAAGCCATCTTTATTCCAAAAGAAAATGGATTCTGTAAGATAAAAAAATGAAACAACATTTTGGGGATGATTGATTTTAATTACTTTTGTAAATTAACTATTAAATTGGTTAAGAAAATTATGTTTATTTATTATTTTACATAAAAAAAATATTACTATTGCCAAATTTTAGTCACGACTATTCCTTAAGTATCAGATACAAATAGTATTAAAAAAATGATCATTTTTAACTCGTTTCACGACCTCAAATTCTGTCTACTTCAAAAATATAACACAATAATTTTTAGAAATGGTTGAAAATTGATTTTAAATGCTTAAGTAAATGGATGTTTGTTTCCATATTTCTTAATTCATTGCTAATAAAGTTGACAAGAAAATTCTCCTCATTATAATTTCACTGGAAAAAAACAAGCAGAACGACCAAAAGAGTAAACATCCCGAAGCTTTGGTACGAATTAGTGTAAAACTGGTCAATATTAGCTTACAACGTGGTTTTTTTCTCCATTTAAAAAACGACCAAACAACCAAACAACAACCTGTAAAGAGCATGGATTCTTGGAAACATGTTCGATTCGAGCCGAAACCGCAGGTATGCTAGACGCAGGGGGTACATATAATTCGAATGATTCAGGTATATTTTAAAATTAAACGCCACTCTGTTTTTATAGTGACTACCTTGTTATTAAGTTAAATGATACCAATCGTAAAAATTACTTTTATGCCTCCACCACTACGAGATCGTTTTGGTTTTGGTCTTTTTACTTGAGCCCAATGAAGAATGGACGCTTCTGAATTGTTTATTTAATACTATATATATATATATATATATATATATATATATATATATATATATATATATATATATAGTATATATATATATATATATATATATATATAGTGAGTCTTGATTTGTTCATCAAATGTAGTTCATCGAAACAACTGGTCATTTCCAAGTTTAATTCAAATGATTTTCCATGTAAAGAGTCCATGAAAAACAAAGTCACGAGCAAAAGAAATGAAATTTTTTTCGCATAAAACAGGATGTTTTGATTCGGTTATGACTGCATAAATTCCACGTCGCGATCGAAGTGGGTCGAAAGACTTGAAACAGCTCTCGCGTCTTTTTTTCCGGCCGTTCCAGTTTTCGCTCGCATATTGAATAAAATTACATTACGTGTAATTTTCTTGATCTTAGACACGCATAATTGCCATTTTATTATCATTTGCATACTGATTAGCTTCGCTATGAACGTTTAGGTTTTTTCACTGGTGCGGTTATCATTTTCGCCTTTTTTCACGACTTTCCAAAGGAACGCCGTACATGGACTTAATTGTAAAAGAGTTGCGATTTAATAAATGTGGGTTAATGACTTTGTTTGAATTGGGTATGTAATACGTACGCGCTTTGCGAAAATATCAAACACAAGCGGAATTAAACTATTAAGCAAGCAAGTGGGTAATTTGCCTCGGTAAAATGTATGTGAATTGCTACTGACCGAATGAATATCACGAGTGTGTAGCGGAGGCCGTGCCCGTTTGTTCAAATGGGTAATTAGACAATTTTCGAAATTCTTTCACATGCATTTCTGAACTAATATCCGGCAAAGGTTAAGAAAATTGTAAAACCAATAAACACGACGAATATAATTAGTTTAATTGCACATCGAGTTAATTGCAATTTAAATTGCAATAATTGGAAAACGTCTGAGATATTTTACATTAACATTTAGTTTAGGCATTTATTAGTCATGAAGTTTATTGCTTTCCTCACTCCAAAAATTTTAATACGGAAATATTTATTAAAACGTTATAATTTTATCTTCAAAAATAATAATAATCTACTACATTTTATCTGAGCTAACATTTAATTGTAAAATGAAATGAAAATTGTTTTTATCATCAGGAAAACTCGAATGATAATGAAATAATAACACAACAGTTACTTATTACGACAGTTTATAAATTTTATTGCTTTTATAACGTCTTAGTGAATTATATATGAATCATAAAGTCCTAGTGAGATTAGAATCACTCACGGTCCATAAAGACCCACACAGTAAAAAAGTACACATCAATAAAACCATTTAACAAGGACGGAGTTGAATAATTTATCTTTTAATTTGTAACACTTACAAACTCATTTACCTATAAAAAATATTTTATTATAAATCAAAGGAATCTAAGTTATAAACAAAAAAACATGTGTAGAATTGATTCGAAAACCGGGACCGAAACCGATGAACGAGTCCAAATCACCGATCTTTTGTCCCAGTAACCAACCAGTGTCACATCGTCCTCCTCTTTTTTCCACTCTCCATTTTTATTTCTTCGTTTTGTTTCACCTTTTTTTTTTGGCGAATAAACAAGGTGTTCGCATTCGAATTTATGTCCGCTATCGTCGATTTGGATCTAAGATTTACCATTGAAGTGTTTAAACTTTCTATATATTTACAATTAATTTTATATACGATCCTGAATGTTGTAGTAATTGTATTCAAATGTTTATTTATGGGGATGCGGACTTTTATGCGATGCACACACATGAGAAATTTACAAGTCACTAATTTTGGACAATTTTTTTCTTTTATTTTCTTACTTATTTGTATTGGTTTTATTTTTTTTTTTTTTAATTATTAAATTTATGTTTTTACGACAGAATATTATTTTTAAAACATTTTTATTTTCTATAAATTAAATAAAATAAATATAATAATTATTTTATAATATCTTTAAAATTTTGAGATTAATTGAGGAAAATAATTAATTTAAACATTTTTACAATTTAATTTGTTTTTTAAAAAATTTCAGATGAAAAAAAAAATAAATATATATTATATATATGGACTGTGCAAAAATCATAAAAAATTACATATTTTTTTCTTTAAATGTTGAAAATTCATATTCTGATTTATCTTGGTGATTTATAATTGTTCATATTTTTTTTAATTGTTCAACTAACAAAAATATTTTAAAAGTATTATGAACATTTTTTATAGTTTAATTTATAAAAAATGAAATTGATTAAAAATGTTTATTATTAATTATTATATTAAGTTTATTAAACATTATATTTATTAACCTTTGCATAATACAAATTCATTCATTAAATATCAACAAAAAACGCTTCGCTGCAGCAAAATATTTGACTGCATAACTGTCGTTTTCAAAAAATTTACATTTCAGAGAGATGCAAATTTCACGGGCACACGTTGAAACAGTCCGACATCTTTTTCAGGACCTGTGCCCCGCATTTAGATTTGAACAAAACGAAATAACGCCGATGGTTTTAATCAACTCATAATTTTTTGGTGGATGCCTAATTAGTTCCAATCAATCACCGGTTTTTGGTGCGGCAAAAAATAAAAAATCCGACCGGGTCGCAATTTGTGGTAAACGTATGCGGAAAGTGTTGGTAATTAATGGATAAAGAGGTACAGTTAATTGTTTATGCATATTTGATACCTGCCATTTCGTCCGGATTTCCATATTGAAAAGATGAATGTTGCTGCCATTACTGTCACTTATAATTGTATGCAAATTAATATTTCTAGAATTATTAAGATTAAAAAATTTTAATGCTGCCTCAAATCCTCCACATACTTAATTTTTTTGTTCAGGAATTACTGGCAATAACATGTAAATTTTGTTGCTCATTTTCAATTAATTCGATTTCTTTTTCCACATAAATTGTACGTGGAAAAAAAGTATTTTAATAGAATTGATACGTAATTTCCTGATTTATTGACATTTCACTAATAAAACATTGCGGTTTCTATTGTAATTATTGTTTAATTAGGGAAAGCCATAACAAATAATGTAAATAAACACAATAAAAATGTCTAATTGAGCGTGCAAACTCGCAAATAAATTTCAGTAGAATTCAATATGGATGGTGGACAGTTGCCGGCATTAATTAACTTGGAAATTAATTCCCATTGAGGCTGCCCCAACTGTTTTATGAAATATTTGCGGTCTTGAAGTTACGTAAGACCAGTAGTGTTTTTATTCTTTGGATTCAATGCAGCGTACATGAACAGGATTAATATTATGCGAGGCGATTCATTATAAATTATTAGAATCTTGGCGATTCTAAGAGTGAAATTATAAAAGAAAAAAGGTGTGAGTAACTGTTCCCTACGATTTTTCCACATTAACATTTAATTAAGAGGATAAAGTCGGAGGTGATGAAAATTTATTATTATATTTAATAGAGCTTTTAAGTAAGTGATGTCAAATGAGTTGCTAGGAACGTTAATTATCTCGGGATTTGACGACATTGAAAACTTTTTGAAATAACCAGAAACTGAAATTAAACAGGTTGTTACGTACAAAATCGCAAATACTTAAACCGCACGTACAATTCGCATGGAAACGTCATCGCATCTTTGATCTGACGTTAAAGAAATTGCCATACATGCAAACTATGCAACACCCGAAATTGCAAAAAATTAATTTTCGAACAATTAAAAATAGACGTTTCAATTATACACTTGAATAAACCGCCGACAAAAGTTAATCTCGCCGATCAAAATACTTTTGTTTGGTCCATCCAAAAACCGTGGGATCAATGACACATAACATTTAAATCGGACGGAATGCCTTTAAGCGAAAAACGCCAGCTTTTTAACGGACCCGCTCCTTTTTTTGTTGTTCTTCACCCGTTCCTTTTTTTTAATTATTCGCAATAAAAAATCGCTTTGATTGTTCCACGGACACTCCAATTTAAACGTCGCCGAGTTTCTCCCTAAAGTATAATTTAAATTGTCATCATTTAAAGTTTGTTGTTTTTTCCAGGCACATTTTAATGTTGTTTTATCAAGATCCCATCATCCCCGTTAAGATCTCTTCCCCCCTGAAAACGTCCAAGACCGGAGACCCTAAATCTTCCGGTACACGATTTTTCCGTCCAAATAAAAGGAATTACCATAATTAATTGGGCGAAACAGATCGAACCATTAAATTTGGTCCACACGACCTTTAGATAAACCCTGTTTTTTTTTCTATCGAAATCACATCCTCATGACCGTCTGTCTCTTTCTAAACTCGGGGCCCGTCAACATGACGTGTTCCTTTCGAGTCCATGGTGCATTCCTCAATATCTAAGGTCTTTTGTTATTCACATTACGAGCGCGGCGTAGCTTGTTCGCTTCTATTATAGACGTGAGCACAGTTGTCGGTTTTATTTAGCTGCCAGCCAATTTGGTACCAAACCAAATCCGGTCTTTCTAACAAAAATTAACTTGATCTTTTACGACTTCGTACGTGAAATGTGTTTGAAAATACTAACATAATTTGAGTGATTTTCAAAAAATTTGAGTACTTCAGTTAAAGACGGCAACGGTGCGACGTTGCGTACAGGTAGAAATAGTTTCCTACAGGTGCAGTTCGGAGATTAATGTCCATTTAAAATTGATGAGCGAATCTTTTACTAGGCGTGAATTTTCACAAACATTTCCAGCCGCCAGTCTCAATTAAACGTCAAAATCGAACAGCTGACCAACGGTTAATCCCCGGGAAAAAGTCCACCACAATGGCTTATTTAATTTTGTGGCGCGTTAACGAACGCACGGAATTTTTTCGGTACGCCAATGACGGTCGGAACATCGGTAATTACCGGACAGGAGTGGCAACTTGGCAAAACCATAACACTGAATCGCGTCGGATTATTTTTATTATTCGGCCGCAACAATGCGCAGTCTCATTTATCAATGCAAATATTATGTATAGGAAAAAGGTTGGATAATTGAGATTTATAATGCACACAAAGGCATAGTTCAACTTTTATTGCTGATAGGATTTTCGAAATTGCCATGTGGGCAGGCCGTAAAAATCAACCGGCCCCACAATTGTGATGCTGATTGTGTTGATTCGCATTAGAGTCGGCGAAACTGACAAAAGATCCTAATTGGGTCAGTTTAAGACATTAGCTTTTCGACGTTTCGATTACGACTTTTTCAGTGCGGCTGAACGTTTTCAGCCTGTAATGAACGCGTATCTAATAAGAGAACATGTAACGTGAAACAGTTGACTTTATTGTTATTTTGATTAAATCTGAACTAGGAAGTGCCCGTTCGGCTACTTGTAAATGTGCCTGTTATTTCGCAATGTATAATAATGCGATTATAAAAATTACACTGTCGTTGTGTCTGAGATATGATTGAATCTGTATGCTAATTCGAGACTGGAATTCGAATTGTACATTGGAATTATTCGGTGTTTCCCACGCGTATGACTCTTACTAATACTTACTATTAATACGTTTCAATATCTTGTACAGATCTGTTGCTTTAAGAGGAATATATGAAAGTGGATTTTGTTTAAAACATATTTGCCACTCTGAACAGCAGCAATTTTGTATCTTTCAAACTATAAATGGAGAAACTTAAGCTGTAACATCTCTACAGTTTGACCAGTAACAATGTAGTTCTAAAAGTATAAATTAGAAGTTCTTGATAAAATATCTTTGTTGCTGTTTTAAAGCTGTAAAAGAGAGAAAATTACATTAAACGAATTTTAATTCTTTGCTACTTTGTAATGGTAGCAATTTTTAACTCAGAAACAATATATTAGAGAGACCTAAAGCCGTAAATTAGATATACCGATTGGAAAGTCTTCGGTCCTACTGAATTTTGAGAGAGACATCATGCATGACAGAGGCAATAAAAGATTCCCATTACGAACTAAAATTTGCAGACTTCTCTCTCAAAATTCAGTCGAATCAAACAGTTTTCGAATAGTAACAGTAACAAATTCTCACTTTAAATCTATTCTAGAAGAGGCGTATTTGAAAATTTGAACAGCCTTTGAAACTCCGACAAATAGAAAAAGTTAAAGTTGTAGAAGAAGCAGTAACCATGAAATGGAGAATCCTGCGGACGCAAAGGAGAAAAATCCTTGCACTTTTGAACTTGAAATCTTGGAGAAACTTGTAGTCAAGTATGAAACTTTTACAGGTTCGTTTCTTGAAGATTGCATAAATGTGTGAAACACCGGCAGAAAGTTAATGTGATAATGTTCGTCAAAAAACAAAAACGCACATATGCTAAAGACACGAAGGCCGTACATTAAGTCCCTTGGTTATTTCCAGATGTATTACTTCCTACAGTACCATGTAATCTCGTAATAACTAAAACGCCGTAAACGTACATACATCCACATCGATATGTTCCGAAGGAATCCTTGTGCTGCGCTAAACTGTTTGAACTATGATTTGTCTTGTGAATTCTTCATGTTGTGCATCATAATTGAATTGTCCGTGCAATTTTACAATTTTATTGTTGCCGGGCTTTTTAATAAACTCAATTAATCGCAATTGCGTAATGGCAGTGTGGGAAGTCACGGAAGGCTGTTAAAAACTTACACATTTCAAATGCTCATACGGAACGGCGTTAATGATAAATAAGGATCAAATTCACTGTAAATCACTCGAACATTTAGAAACTTTCAGGATATGCAAGTGTAATTATTGAAAGGAGTGCAGAGAGAATCCATCTATATTAATTAATTGTTTTCTGTAATAGTGACACCAGAAACAGCAGGAAACAATAAATAATCCCATTGAATGGAAATATAGTTCCCAGTCTAAAAGAAAACTGATTTACGACTTTCATTGCAGATGAAAGTTTTATATTTATTGTCTCTGGTGTCGCTAATTGTAGTCCAATAACAATTTCAATCATTCCCAGTACTTTTACTAATGCCGCCTTGTGCCAGTAATGAATAGACTGATTAGAAATTAATAAGCCGTTTAGAAAGGTCTCGAATATGATCTCCATAACACGCATAATTGCATTTGGAATTGCCGCAACGGAAATTGGGTCTCGCGATATTCGAAAGGAAGAGGAAGAACAATTATAAAACTTTTGATGTGAATATCGGCCGCAAAAACTATCTGGAACAAATCTGAACCGCTGCCATAATAATGTTTCTTCATTAAATCGTATGGATGTGTGTGTGTAATCATTTCTTAATCTCTAACATAACTCAGTAAGCTATATTTTACAATTCTTCATTAGGTGATTATTTATGTACCATTTGTAATACAATATAAAAAGCTTATTGATTGCAAAAAACTGTCCATAACTTTTGCCATAATCGTGTTTCTTTCATTTGAAGAACGTAACTCAATAAACTCGTCTTCGTTATACAGATTATTGATGCATCGTTTGCAATATACAATATAATCATGACGGTACAAAGTATAAATATGTTCCTAGGCAAATTTCTCCATTTCCTATTAAGGATGTTGATACTAATCTAATTAGAATAATCGACAAACACTGGCAGAGAGAGAGGCTAAGAAAAAATGATAGTGAAATCAACAAAAGCAACAGTCCTTGAGTGATCCTTTATTGTATCCCAGATAATATAAATAACCGACAAGGTCGTATAACAAATTCAACTATTTGCTCTATAACATATCGTTATGTCTAAGGTGCATTTGCATATTTTTTACATTAGTATTATAAATGCGTATTCAAATGAGCTTTGTAATTTTTTTAGACGGTCAGAAATTCTGACGCCACATGTTAATGTATGATAATTGTTCTTATTATTCCCCATTGATTTGCGAATTCCCCCGTAAACAATAGGTCAGCTAATGTCAACAAAGTATATTTTATTAAATGCAGTAGCATGAGCGGCCTAATGTAATCGTCAGGTCATTAATAGTGGCCATTCCGCTTTTTTATGGTTGCCGAGTTAATGAATTTATATTTATTAGTGTTTAGAAATTGTAAATTAACACACTCGTATTGAAGATATATGCAAAAAAAAAATTAATTAGCATTATATTCCTGCGATGAAGTGTCTGCGCAGAATTTCGCCGGTTACGGATCTTTACGGGTACATTCACACGTGCATTAAGATGTCGTTATGAACGATTAATTATTGAACGGGTAATTAAAATCTATAACCAACTGCGTACATCTCATTTCGTAGCCGATTGATTTGCGAACGCCGTTTTTTACCGAACCATTCAAATAATTTGCGTGGAGATTTCAAAATTAAATCATTAATGGATGATTTCATATTACAGTGATATTTTCATTGGACAAAAAATTTTAATACGCCAAGACATGCGTGCAGAGCTGATCACTCAACTGATAGTGATGTCAAACATAAAACTGATTTAATTCGAGTTGTAACCAGTTTTATAAAAGGCGAAACGAAAATAAAACGACAACCGGGTTTATTACCAGAAACCGACTTACAGCTTTGTTATTATATCGTTTTAGAAAATTGCACGTTATCAAGCTTAGAAGTTTACTAAGTACAAAAGATAAACGACTCAAGGACTAAAGCTGCAACAAGAACTGATTAATTAATGCAAGAATCTTAATAAAGAGAGTTGGAGTTCACCATATTGGAGCCCCCAAAGATTCCACCAAGCACCAAAAGGTAATCATGTGGAGGTCCAAAGCAGCCACACAAAAACGGCAGATCTTCTAATTAAATTGTCATAAAAACAGGCATAATAAATTAATTAATGCAACAATGCTAAGCTTGTAAAAAGTATCAGGCAAAAAGCAAGGTCGTGCTTAATCCACGGAAAAAGGAGCTTCTTAAAGTTTTTTCTAGACTCCTCGATCAGTTGTCATTGAAACGATCCCAGAGTTTGCAACTGCGTTCGATTAATCAAAGTTCGAGCAGAGCAGCATTCGTTTTTGAACGTACTGTCATAGTAACAAATAACAATAATAACAAACATCGTTTATCCGCAAGTCCTACTTATTATGTAAATGGTCCAATATAAAAGTGTCACTTGAATATTAATGACAGCGAAATATTTCTGCAATTACCAGCTTATATCTAGATTTGGCCCGACGTGCCGATTAATCAACTATCGCAACAACGACTCTCGGACTCTTTCGAATGGAGTTTTTTCTTTTCGTCCGTTCGATACCGTCTAATAAAAATAAGACGGTTTCAACAACTGTGTGCCCGAACTGTGAGTCTCGGGCAACAATCGACGTATTATGAGCCGAATGCGAGTATTAATCTTCGTTATATCGCCCTTGTGCCACGTACAAGCGGCTCACTCATTTGCTTCGGAATACCACCATACAACTATCAACTTGAAATATGAGCTTCAATGTTGCGATTTGTGCTTGAGAAACACACTCTTCTCTATCATGGGATAATGCAAATCTCTATTATCCTTTTCGATGAAAAATTCATCTCTTTGAGCATTTGAAGGACTCATGCTAAAACATCTCTTATTGATGAAGGTATCAAAATCTTTTCTAATTGACTTTTTTAAAGATATTATCTATTTTAGACAATTCACAGTATATACTTTTAAATATGATCATTAATTATAAATTCTGTGTTCTAATAAATTTGAAAACGTGTATATATTCTGGAAACTTGAACTAGATAATTGAAAACTTATTTCTAATGAAATTTATTTAGTATTTAAAAACATTTTCTTAATGTTTTCATTTAAAAATTAAAATTTAAATTTATGTTTCAGAAAAATCTCAACTTAATATAATATAATTTTTCTAAATTCCCTTTAAAACTTTATTTATTTATATTCTTATAAATTTTTTACGATGTCCTATGATTTTCAATATAAACCACAATATTCTTAATGGTTTTTATTTTTGGAAATATAAAATTTTAATTTTTTAAACATATTTTTAAGGAAATTGTCTAATGACAAGTAAAACTATAAATCACAAAAGTATTGTTAGAAATTGAAAATTTCTTTAGGATTTCGTATTCTTCCTTTTGCTTCATTAAATTTTTATGAGGGGAATACTTGTTTAAAATTCTGTAATTGCAAAAAAGTAAAACAATTAATGGTTGATTTAGTTGGTTATAGTTTTTGAGTCCGGTACGCCCGTATACGCGATAACTTAACATCTTATTAAAAACGATTGCACGCGATCCGGTCGCCTAAGTAGTCGACTTCACGCCATTTTCGTATTTCGTTTGGGGGCCCCGAAGGAAGATGGGCGCGGGGGGGTCCGGCCATTTATGTTTTTACACAAGTTTACGAGCCAGCCGGCCTGTGTGCCTCTCGTGTAATTGGCCGGACATTTGCTTACAATCCGCCGATTAAAATATTTTCCCCGCTAATAACTTTCGATCTCCCGTGGCACACAACGTGCAACACTTTAGTTTTTGTCTTTTTTTTATTTTGTTCTTGCGCTGCGCCTGGGAACGGGGGGAAGAAGTTACGTACGGTCGCGTCGTTCCGCCCGAAGGACTAACGGGGGAAAAATCGCGGGGCGAAAGACAAAAGATCGTGCCGGACCACGGCTTTTCGATCATTCGAAGACGCGGAGGGACCCTTTTGAAGTCGACGAAAAAATACGAGCCTATTGGCGCACAGCGTGCAGTTAGATACAATCTGGGCTTCAGTCACTACACGCGGTCACGTGACCACATAAAATTCGAACTTTATTATTCGAATGTTTGTAGAACAAAAAGGAAATAATAAAGTGAATTCTTAACGATGATAATAATTTTATTTGGTGTTCTGATGGGTCGATTTTATTTTTTTCTCAGGCGGTGAATTATTCAATTTCGTGCCCCCATGGGAATGTTATTTGATGAGCGTTTGTTTCCTTAATGGTGGTGTAAATAAAACATTTTAACATATTAGATGGATTATCTGAAATAAACCATCGAAAAAACCTAAAATTAGATTTTCAATTTGCATAATTGCTAAACATTTAAACGATCGTACGAAAATGGCGTGGCAAAAAACTAAATATTGTCGACGTTTTTGCGTCGTTTATCTAAAAACCCATAAAGAAAAAATCCACGCTGAAGATCTCATAAATTTTAAAACCTACAAGTTCGAGTTGCCGATAATTAAGCAGATTCCGATCGTGCTCATAAAAATAATCATAATATTTATTTTAAATTAGTAACTAATTAAATTTGCAAAAATTACTGCCCACAATGCGAACCGGTAACGATATACGATATAAATTAACAACTTGTTTGAAGATAAAATTGTGCTATTAAAAACGTTTATTGTCCCTTCTTAAATTACTTACTATTAGTTTCAATCACATTTATGCACTGCGGTATCCATGGAAAAAGAAGAATTTAGTCTAAACATGCTAAATATCTTCACAATATATCTGTCAATAAATTATCTTAAAAAATATGAAAATGAATTTGTACTGTTAAATAATTTCTTGACTAGAAGAAATAGAATTTAGTGTGAAGATAATAAATATCTAAAAATATCTATAAAAAAGACCTGTCTGGAGATTAATCTATACTGTTAAACATCTTATTTGTCTATTTCCAAAATTTTTCTTCTTCGCTTGTATTCAACATGAACATTTGAAATTCATAAAACTAAATGAAGTAAAAGAATTTTGTCAATGCTAAATTATCTTTTAAAATATCTATAAAAAACTTGACTGTAGATGTATTTGTTAATTATTTTTCTGGATCATGTTCAAAATTCTTCTTTTTAGTTTAAATCCAATTTCATGAACATTTAAAAATCAATATATGTACAAATAAAGATCTGTTTGAAGATAACTTTGTACTTTCAAATTTTCAAATTATTTTTTTTATCTTTATTTTAAATTATTCCGTCCATTATAAATATTTGAAAATTATAGATTTTTTCAAATTTGCAGAAAAATAAATGAAAAATAAGATAATTTTAGTCCAAAAATGAGAATTTCATTAAAAAATATCTCTTCTGAGGTTCAATCCACTTTTTATTTGTGATTTCTTCACTATATATAATAGAAGATCCTCTTATATAATCGAATAAAAAGAAATTTTAAACATATTTAAGACTTGAATATAATTAAATTGAAAAGAGGCCTATTCAAAATAGTCTTTATGAATAAGAGTGGATTTATATTACCTTGTACTTTTAAAACTGGAATATTTTTATTCGAAATACCGCCATACCGAACGCGAGAGCCTCAAAATTCCAGTCGCATGTCCGACTCGGGCAATAAATAAGCCGAATAACAACTATTTGACACAACACCAAACAATAATTCACTTTATTATTGGTCCGTAAGCCCAAGCATAAATTAATAATTAATTTTAAACTAACATCCATTGAATTACCTTGATTTGAAACCCGTTTCAACGTTTCGATTTTACTAAATGTTCAAGCGGGGCTTACCTGAAAAAAAAAAATATAAATATATGAAAAATTCAACGTAATTAAAAGTAAAAATAAACATGTTATTTTAGATTTGTGTAATATTTTATATATTTTTAATAATTAATCTCGCAACGGGGAACCAACAGAGGGGAACTCAGCTTACATGCTTGTTCCTCTGCTTGGATTTCTTCTTTTCCACGATACAAAATACGTGTGTATATGTTTAGAGAACTGAATAAATTAAATCCCGACAAGTTAATGTAAACATTCATTTAAATAATTAGGTAAAAATAATGTATACATTCAGCTACAAAAACAATGTAAGCAATTGAAAGCAGGAAGAATAAGAATCCGGTAAAAGTTTCAATGGATAATACTTCTTACTGTACATGTTTTCTTGAGCACTTAAAAGTATTTTAGCAGTATTTAAAATGACAAGGACTAATGAAATATTATAACTAGTTGTATAAAATAGTAATAAAATGTTGAGTCCAACTCTGTGCGTTTCATTATCACCAAAACAATATTTTATAGTTTCTAATACGTTAAGCAGATAATAAATTTGTCGTTTCACAGAAATTAAGCCTAAATAATTATGACTTATTAGCAATTCCATTTGAATAAACTAGTAGTACATAGCACGATGGAAATTAACGTTATATTAATGCCATTAATAAACACCAGAATCTGAATAGAAAATTTAAATAAATAATACTCATTTTTGCCGCAATTAAAATTAATGACAAAATATAAATTTTTATTATTTCGTAAAGCAACTGCTAATGACACAATCGTAAACGTATTTACCGATTAAACAATCGGCAAGACACAAAAGAGTTTTGACATCCCGAAACTTTATTGACACAAAATATTGATTTTGCTCAAGCACCAAAATGTCCAATTTGCACTGGAAACAAGTACAGTCGTGACAAGCAAATTTAAATGCCTTCAGGTCAGTGATTTTCTTCAACAGTCGTCTTCTTTGAATTGGCCTCAATCTCAGAGTTTGTGTAGAAACGAAGTCACAAATATTTCTTTTTTACTAATCTCAAAAAACGGCAACATTCATCTTTAATTGGATAAAAATCTTAAACCTTAAATGTTACAAAAGTTACTACTTTATACTACTGTATCAAAACATTTTATATTTAAAGAAAAGCTTCAAATCTCATCACTTCAATTTTATTAGAATAGACCAAAAAATATATTTTTTTGATAAAAATATTTCATATTGAAAGAAATGCTTCATATCTGATAACCATTATCAAACCATCAACACCACCAAAGAGGTAACAAAGCATTCATACTAGGTAAAAGCTTCACAAATGGCTTGACATTATCTAAAGCCGAAAATAAATCAAATTGTAAGTACAGTTTGACTAACATAAAACAGAAAATATCTTACAACATTACAATTGTAGTACTAACAACTGTGATACTAAGTAGAAGCTTCACAT
Source organism: Aethina tumida (assembly GCF_024364675.1). Classification (NCBI taxonomy): domain Eukaryota; kingdom Metazoa; phylum Arthropoda; class Insecta; order Coleoptera; family Nitidulidae; genus Aethina; species Aethina tumida. The sequence goes on from NC_065441.1 coordinate 15,886,516, forward strand.
ATGGCACATATGCTTCACGCTATTTAAAGTCTAAAGTAAATCAAATTTTAAGTACAGTTTGACTGACATTTTAAATTGAAATAAAAGCTTCAAATTTTCATTTTTCATACTTTTTAACATATATTTAAAAAATACATTAAATTGTAAGTACAATTAGATTGGAATAAACAGAAGACATCTTAAACTGAATAAAAATCTTCATAACATCATTAATGACAGTAATGACAATAGTAGTACCAAAAACTTTTATACTAGGTAGAAGCTTCACATATGGCAACTATGCTGACGCTATTTAAAGTAGTAGTAGTATATCAAATTGTAAGTGCAGTTTGACTAGAATAAAACAGAAAACAGGATCGCGATCGCCGTCACCAATTATCAACTTGTCCCCGCACAAAAACGAAATCCCTGACTGAGTCATTTAATTAAGAACTCGAATATCGGTCCGTGCGCCATAACATCAATCACTTTCTAATCCATTTCATCTGTAGGAAAATTAATTAACGGGCCCCGGACAATTATTCTCGGACTCGAACGAGACATGTCTCCCGGTCTCTCGGACATTATTATCCGAGCGTAGTTGCGTAACGCCCGTAACTTAATACGAACCGAAAAGGGTAAAATGACAAACCGCGCGATTACACACATCGTCGGGTACGCTCATGACGACCAATCCGGCCGGAATCGAAACTTGTCAAGGGACAACATGGAATGCGGGTGTAACTACTAATGTTTACATTGCGGACGCGCCAAACCATCACTTCTTCGCCGATGATACCATTAGAAAATGGAGTTATACGCGTTTATAAAATGTTCCAGCGGTGACAAAACGTCGATTCGCGTTTATTTAAATTTTAACGTTGCCTTTATGTGTTTATATCATACAAAATCGCAAACCTGTCTTGTAAATATCTGCAAAACATTCGAGACAAGATAAGATTGAAGGAGATTTGTATTTATGTAATCTGTTGGTACACGATAATTGCAATTTAAACATACGTGTTAATTCTTTAACATAAAAACTCTATTAAAATGCGTAGATATCCGGTTGACAATGGATTATCTCAATTTGTTTGTTACAAAGCAGAGTAACCATAATCCGTAATCTGATTATAGCAATTAATATCGATGTTGCTGGTTCGTTTCGAGTTACTTAATCACAGAAAAACTGTTGTTAACTAAAGGTCAATAGTAGTTGCGCTACGCTGAATACACTTCAAGATTTATCACCATCAATGTCCTGATGTGTTTCTGCATCTATAATATTCCCAGGATGTTGATTATTATTATCATGACATACGAATAAAGTTTCTTTTATTTTTCTTGTGAGGGGACAAGTATAGTCATGTTTTACGAATTAACGTTAAACATTTGATAGAAGAACTTTTCTGTTTAATGACATATGGCAAATAAATAATCTTAAACATTATTTTACAAAGATATGTATCTTATTTGTTTTTTTTTTTTCGCTGGTTTATTTGTTAGTGAAGTTTAAATAATTAAATATAAATTTTAAAGTTTTTACTTCTGTATAAATACTATTTTAGAAAAGGATTCTTAAGATTAAAGATGTATCAAGTTTGCTTTTAGTTTTTTTGTAGAGGAGGTGGTTTTTTAGACATTTGGTCTGATCATAGTTGTAATAAACGAAATATCAATTTAGAAATTTTGATTTTTTTAGGAACAAGTTTGATGAATGAAAATGATGAATGAAACACTGTATAGAATAAGAACTTTCTTCTTATACATGTTACGTCTAAAAAAGAATGTCTCAAGATTTTTTATGGAAAGAGTATGTTTATATTTAGAACTGCGTTGTCTAAAGGATTCTCTTTATTTGTGGAACAACCTAGATGAAGTTTAACCAATGTGTAGACGAAGAAGGTTCCATTTATAGTACAACCATTCTATCTAAATATTATTTTAGAATACAATGCATCATCTTTATTTTTCGACACTGTTCTATCTAAACATTGCTTTAGGAGAGAGTATATGAACTTTGTTCGTAGAAGTATTAGTTTATTGATGGAACAAGTTTAATCAAATCAAACATTCGAATCGTGGAATCTCAGTTCCCGTCACTCCAAGACAAAATACACGAGAGAACAAAGACGTTGGGCAACCGCATCGATTTTTTCACCCCGTACATCAGGCGAATATCTTGAGCAGCTGTTGAGGAGAAAGTGGCCGCGTGTGGGAGTAGCGGGCCGCGTTCCGGCGGGGTGGTGTGAAAACAGTGACGCAAGGCGGTACCCGCAATGTCCGCAACCTAATTTTCATCCACACGATTAACTTGAACGAAACGAATTTGCTGTTTGTTAATCGAATTAGGCGCGATCTTGGTCTGATGCGATTTTAAGGCGGGTTCGCGAACCTGAGAGAGTCTATTTCAGTTTTAATTGGTGGTTTTTTTGTACAGTTGAGTGAGTAGAGGAAGTCTATTATATTAAAATCTGTGTGGGTAATAACATTCAGATATTTCCAATTTACAAGCAAAGAATGTAGATTATACATCAAAAATAGGCGTAGAAAAAAATGTTCCCGTCAATTACATAGATGTTGTTGAGATTAACAACAACAGTATTATTTATATTAGCCATAAAATGATGCTTACAATTTATTTATCTATTACGAGAATCGGTTAATGTATGCAAATTGTATAATGACGGTGTACAAGTCGAATAATTATGTTGTTGGCCAAAAATATTAATACGATGCCAAATATCGGTCCTGTATAAAAATAATTTGATATCATCGACGTTTTAATGTTCGTCAGTCTTAAAACCTTTTTTTTCCGTTTATGCATACATTTTAATATAATTAATTGGCAATTTAATGTTTGAGTAGTCTCATCTCTGTCTTCAACGGTTTTAAACTACCAAAAATATTGACACGCATATTTTACATGTTGGCATTTCTCACAATTTGTAAATCGAATTTTATTCCCCCTCATTATATTAACAAATTCCGTTCGTAAAGGATCAATGAATCCAAAGCAATTTAAATTTTAAAGACTGAAAGCACAACGATGCACAAGAATTTAAATATGGATTTTGAACCGTATAAAATGCACCCAACAAAAATGTATCATGCCTATTTGATCAGAATTTTAATGGGTTACATTCGTTATACTTTGTTGTGATTATACAAAAATGTTGGGATGGGACAAACCTCGGTTCCTTCATTTAATTTAATTCTAACTGTTAATATACTAACAGTTTATCATAATTTCTGAAAGTTGACTTTACCAGGAATCCAGTCCTCTTGAAGTCTGTCTAAAAAAAGTTTTAACTTGTACTTTATATGGAAAGAAAGAAAATAGATTGAGAACAAAACTTCTCCAAAGTTTTCATCTCACGTTTCTCAAGTATTGTCACCCAGTCAATGTTACTGTGGCAAACTATACAAAAACAGAAGGTAATTTTCTACAAGACAAGTGTATTTATTTATAATTTTAAAGTCTATTCATGTATCTGTCTGGATGTTATGATGTGATCGACAGGTAAATATTAGCAGTTGATTTTAGCAGGAATGAAATGCAAGTTTTAACTTGTACTTTGTATAGAAAGAGAGAAAGTAGGTTGAGAACAACTTTGCCAAAGTTTTCATCTCACGTTTCTCAAGTATTGTCACCTAGTCAATGTTCCTGTATCTTTTCAGACTTATTTTTATCATTAGTGTGTGTTCTTAACACCACAAAACTTTTTAATAACTAGACAAAAACATAAAGAAAGTAGTTTTCTATAAGTCAAGTGTTTTTATTTGTAATTTTAAAATCATTCTGTCCATGTATCTGTCTGGATGTTATGATGTGATCGAATGGATTTTCCACGGTCGACAGGTAAATATTAGCAGTGTGGCCAATCCTTCATCCAAATAGGGCTCTCGAGAAAGTATAAATATAGTACACGGAGACGTCGCAATATATCATTTATAATTTTTGACGTTAGAGTATGTAAAACAGGTTGGCGCAGAGGTCTGCAAACGCAGAACAGAACCAACGAGCAAACACAACAAAAAAAGGCACAATGAAACTGAAAGAACAGCCTGCTCGTGTCGTTGCTTATACACACAAACATGTTTATATAACAATGCCATCTCTTTCGGTTTGAGAGATTTCTCCTGGAAAAATCGTACATGCAACAGAATGCAGATGCATAAACGGCCAATTAATTCGGTACGATCACAATAAGCCACGGTGGGTCGAAAACTATACCTCTGCAACGCGAACAATGACCAAAAGAAAGTTGGGTCGGTTATTTAAAGGGGAAAAAATACCGGGTACGATCGCAATTTTACTTTCACGGTTTAAACACGAATTCCTTAATGCAATTGTGCCATTATCAAACAGATTTTAGTCGGCCAGTCTTGACAGTCGAAAACCGAGAAAAACGTTTAAGGTGAATTACCATAAATCGTGGAAACGGAGAACCTTGTCAATGTGACACGTGAACGTTGCGCTGCGATAATGTTAAATTGCAACGAAATTCGCTGCGGCAATAAATCAATATAATTAAATATTTTCGATCTTGTTACGGCCACAACGAGTTCCAACGTAAGTTCTAGCCCCGGCAAATGCGAACTGGAGCAGCAATTAATTCCGCTCGCACCGCTTAAAAACTGCACTGCTAATATTGCAGAACCCGTTCCAGCTGAAAAAGTGAAAAGCTTTTGTGTCTGCTGCGAGGGAAGTTTTTTTTTCCCGTCCGAATCGAAACGGGAAAACGGTTGCCTCACCTACCATTGTAGCGGGGTGTAGGTTACGAGGTTTCGCAAATACCGTCGCGGTATTCATGCCGAATGGACAAGCCTCCGCGATAAATAATAAGCTCGCGTTCGTATTTTGCGCGCTGCCAATCCGTACTATTGACACTTACTTAAGTCGGTTTCTTTAACGTATTAATGGACTGCGCCAACCAACAGATGTAATTGTGCATTCAAATGCCGGAAAAAATTGTTTTATTGACGTGCTCCCCGTTTGGACTTTCTATATTGTTTGTAAACAACGTTGTTGCAAATAAGAAACACATAGTAAGCGAAAATGACTGACTGACCGAGTAGATGTTATCAATTTCCTAGTCCATTTTCTGCCGTCGTTTATGAATGATGGATATACAACCGATCGGTGTCAATTAATCACTCCATAAATATATTTTTGGTGAAGATAAACAAGTTTTAAGTCAAAACGTCAAAATATCGTATTATAAATAGCATGACATTAGATTTGCCGAAAGAACACCCATGAGAGCCACCCATACATATCAAAATTTATAGCGAGTCTAAACGAACAAACTACCTTAGAAAGTAGTTGCTTAGCCGGTCCTTTTTGAACGCTTTGTTTAATACAATAAAACAATAACAGCAAATTAATTTTTCCTTCATTCTGATAAGATTCTTTTCCCATGGTTCCGATGGCGATCGACCCAAACGTTACAAAACCATAGATGAAAGGCCATGCAATAAAAACCCGTTAGATCTAAAAAGCACCATAATCTATTATGCGAAAGTCCAAATAACATGTAATTTTTGTGGTCCGGTTGATTTGACATACTATATATAGAATTTATCTATGGACAATATCTAGCGGTGCGAGGCAGACATCGTGTAAGGCCCGCGGATCTAAACTTAAACTGCGAATTGTTTTCCATAAGCAACCTTCAATTATTTCTTAGTTATGGTCCGGTCGGCCAAAGTGGTACACGCTTTCCCACACTGAGAAATGCGATGTTTTTATGCACGCTCCTTCCCCGACTAGTGTGCAGTAGTTCTTATTAATTGTTCATTTGGATTAAAAACGAAAAGATGGATGGAACCTCGTCGTTTTTAACGTGGGGGCAAGTGCAGCATCATTTGTACGTTATTTGTCCAAAAGTTGTAAGTATTGGCCGATAAAGGAGAGCCTCTTGTCACTTCTTCGTACATCTGATTTTATCTTACAAACGTCGCGTCAGTGTTCTTGCATTCTTGATGGTACCTGTCCATCTTCTCTCTTTCTGCGCCACCTGTGCATATGTCTCATCAAATTGTTCATTTTTCACCACGTTTTCCGAGAATGTTTGGTCGAATAGTTGTTGGAAATTAAAAAGTGGATTAATGAAATTATCTATTATCTGCGGCACCACAAAAGGACCAAGGGAATTTTTGACCCATAGAACTAGGTCTAATTATAATAGTGTATAAGAAAATTGATTAAATTTTGATGATGGCAACAACAAAGTAAATGTACACGGGTCCAACCAACAAAAAGGTAACAGTAACAAATTGTTAAAAAGTCATAGGGTGATAAATAGTATCGCCTGACTTCACGGTTAACGTGAAAATTGACCGGCCATAATTTTTGTTATATTATAAACAGTACAACAAATTGATGTACGAGTCTCCGAGCATTGTTACAAAAGAGGCCATACTAACATTTTAATAACCCTGCTACCGGTTGCTTCGAAGCAATTTATCACGAACACGTCAGGAAATTTACGGTTTTTCTCGTTTCGCGTCTAATCTTCGCCTTTTTTTCATTCAAGAAAACTCGTGGCAAATTGTCAATTATGCCCAAACGCTTGACTGTAACACAATCAACTAGATAACAGGTTATTGCAAATGAACATTCAGTTACATGGTTTAATTGGTTTTTTAATGATTTTCATATACCAATTTAAGTGTCTATATCTTTAAACTGTTTTAGATTTGCTCTTCCATTTCATGACAAATGTAATTAACTTGGCAAAAAGTGAATGGTAGAAAAAAGCTACAGGAGAAGAAAATATTGTTGACTAGATGCTTTTAAATTGATCAATCTAGATCGTTAAATGACTTCAGACGATTATTTCAAATGATGACATCATCATCATCAATTAACGTTAATATTATAATGTTAAGACTTCTCGGTCCGTTTCAAAGATGGTTCCAGACGATACAAACAATCTGATAAAGCGAAAGATCCCAAAGAGACTGTACAATACTAAAAGAGCCGCAAACAGTTACGTAATTTCCCCCCCGAACGATAAGAAGGAAAGAAGAAGATGTGGAAGAGGCGACTGTTTAAAGCGCAACTAATTCATGCAAAAATCTTGCACGTTGATGTATTATCGTTGCAGCCACCAAATGCTTTTATCTGAGGACTTATCTGCCGCAATTACCCCGACGTGCCCACGGGGTGTGCGAAACGGACGAACTGCGTTTCGCATGCAACGGACAAGGAACGAAGATCATTTTCAAGTCCATAATCTCGTGGGGCGGGGCCATAACTTTTAAAATGTTCCCGAAAAAATTGATTCCGCCAATAACATTCGGTTTAATATCGAAATATGCATCGATGCGCTCTGACGTACCTGATTTATGCAAGCGCATGAAACCGAGCGCTGACCGAATATCTTTAGGCATTTGGAGAGGGAGCGCTGTATGGGGTGATAAATTTATAAAATTGCCGTATTATCGTTTTCGGCTATCGAAAATTTCGCATGAATAATGCCGCATTTGACCGACCAATTACCTAGTTTATCAACTTCACTCGCCTCATCTTTTTTTTGTAACATGTCAGTTTCTTTCCATCATTAATTTCCAGTGTGCAACTCCAAAAGTAACAAGTTTTTTGATCAAATTAATTAGTGCATATAATCTCCTGAGAGTTTTTAAATAATTTTTAATTACACTGCTCTTTTGAGGTGTCTTATTATTCGAATAGTCTAAGTGGTCAGTATTTTAAATTTATTTTACTTTTTTATATTTAATAGTCATAGAAATAGACAATAATCCATTAGGTGATATTAGTTTTATTACCAGTTTAAAGTATTTTTGTTGATGTAAATTTGTTTAGTTTGTACAGGAGATTATATTGTTTATTAAAATTGTTTTTAAACCGTTTGGAAACTGTGAACTATGGTGGTCAGTATTTTAAATTTATTTTACTTTTTCTATATTTAATAGTCATAAAAATAGACAAGAATCCATTTTTTGTAAAATTTTTATTTCCAAAAAACACATTTTAATCGGTTCATTCTGAATTTATCCGTTGTTTTGTACCATAAAACACCTCAAAAAAGACTTTTTTCTGAAGATTGGTTATTCAATCAATTATTATTCCATTTGCTCAACATTATGGATCAGATTTAGTGCAGTGGCCTCCGCATTCACCAGACTGCAATCCACTTGAACTGTTTTCAAAGAGAAATTTACACTCGAAATCACTAGTCTCAAAATTTGGAGAAGCTTGCTAATGCTCTCAATGAAGAATGAGTTATGGGTCAAGAATTTTACCATATACTAATTTTGAGTATGCCAGAAAGCTGCCCCTAGAAGAAGTAGACCCACCAAATACTAATTGGAAAAATGTAGCGGTTCATATTTTGTTTTGTTTTTAATCTTAACTAATATTGTTGGTAATTTCCCAAGGAATTTGGTGATATTAGTTTTATTACTAGTTTAAAGGTACTGTTGTTGATGTAATTTTGTTTAATTTGTGCAGGAGATTATATTGTTTATTAAAACTTATTTTTAAACCGTTTGGAAACTGTGAACTGTTTTAAAAGCTTTTAATAGAATACATGTTAAATTAACGGTTTAAAATTCCTTAGAAAATTTACAAATTACGAAGAATAATTAAAATAATTTAATTTGGAAATTTTTAAATAAATATAGAATTATTTACTTTCTTTATAATAAAATTCTAAATGTAGTTTGGATCGTAAATTATAAGAGATTTATTACGCAATAATTTGTAAGAAACTTATTAATTAATCGATCATTAAGGAAATTAATAAATCGTTTAAGGAAAACAATTATAAGTAAAAACTGAAAGTGAAATATATACTACTTGTTAATAAAAGGTTATTTATTGCACAATGTAGGAATTTTAAAACCATATTGCGTTAAATATTAGTCATTTAATTTATGTGGATTTTAAACATTTTGAAGTAGCTGTTTTACAGTCGATTATAAACACTAATCCTGTGAATTAATAATTCAAATTTTATTTTATTAATAATTTAAAAATATAGTTATTAAAAAATAATTTTGTGATCTTAAATCGCTTTCTAAATGTGAACTCAATTACTAGTTGTTTATTACATTAAACATTCTTATTAATTTAAGATAATTAAATATTAATAATGTAATAATTTAAAGTAATTAATTATCAGTAAACAAATTTAAATATAGAAATTAAAACCAATTAATGAATTTGTTTAACTTTTTATGTGTAGATAAATATAAAACTAACAATTATTAAATTAAAAATTTGTTATGAGTACTAAAAGTAATTTATTAACAACACAAAAAAAGGTAGATTAAAAAATATTGCTCAGATCATTATTTATTTGACTCAAAATTCGTTCGCCATTAATTCGACTGGCACATTGTTTCGATCATAAATACGAGGCATTTTAAATTCTGAAACGAATAATTATGCAAATGGAATAATAAAAATTTGATATGTAAATAATAAATATAAAATAGTTGAGTTATTATAATAGTGAGAAAAAACAAATATCCTGTACGGAGTGGCGTCGAACATTGAACCGTTCAGGCGTGGGCAACGAAAACGTAAAAATGTTTTTCGAATATACATCATAAATTTGACGGACGCGAATCGAACGAATCCGAGGCACCGTTCCAACATTTTATATTTTATAAGCCGTAATTACTCAGTCTGGTAAATAAAACTTGTAAATTTGGTGCCGCCAAAAATTCGTCGGCGTGATAATTTTACTAACGATTTATAGTCGCAACTTGTTAATGGTGTGCAATTGAAACGTTATTATTGTACGTAAATAACACACAATGCAATCGTTATTAAGATACGACGAGTATTAAGTTTATGATCTGGTTGGAATTTGCATTATGCGCATAACTGTTTAAACCTTCACATGTTGATGGATTATTACATTTCGTATTCATCATGCAGAAACTAAGAACGAAGGGAAAGGATTCTGGCTGGAGATCGCTTTTAAATAGACACATAACGAACGGGTCGCTAATTGCAGTGCAATTAACCCGAAAAATTGTAATAAACGAAAAACAACATTGTGAGCAAACAGACCCTGTTTGTCAATGTGGGACAAAAGGCACCAGTGCAAACACCGGCCACAAAAACCAACATCATTCGTATTTAACAAGCCTTATCGTTGTTTGACCAAAGAAAGAATTCTGTTTGACGATTTCATTATTACAAATTTACCAGGTTCTCGGAACTCTCGGCCGGTATAAATTTGTTTAACCAGATGTATAATAATAACGATCGAACGGTTACAAGACTTGAGTTTTGCTAAAATTTGCCTAACTACGTTAGACTTGTGGCGTATTTAAATTTAGTTAAAGTTATTCCGAGATGCTGAACCATCATCTGCATTTCAAATCTTCATGTCCGACCACGAACAAATTTCATTTCATCCTACCTCCTCGTACTTACTCGGTTACTTACAAAAAGAGTGTGAACGTACCTGGAAAAACAAACTCAATATTAAACGCTGTCAATAATTCAAGAACACTGTTAACAGGGGCGTCAGTAACGTAAATAACGACGAACACCGTTTTTCAAATAAAATACAACATCCTTAGTGCACTTTAGCCAGCAACATACATCATAGCTCCTAAGTACATACAGAAAATTGTTTCATTCCGCCGTCGAGTGCAGCTTTCCTCCTTGGAATCGTGCGTAATCACCGCGCCCGAGGTACAGACAATTCCCCGGCAAAATGAAACCAATGATTCATACCATTTCCACTCCATAACTAATTCTTATTTAATATGAGATAGATTTATGATAAATGCCGGCCCAGAGCCCGATTCTTGCTTAGAGACACACGAGACCCGCAATTATTTTCCTCCGCTTTTGTGGAATTAATAGATTTCATAGATGAGCCAGGAAATTCATCATGCATTGTTTTAAACACATTCCATTGCAAATTTATTTTGATGGATGCCCAAGATTGGTGGGGACGACAACTGTAATCAATTTTCAGTCCACTTACATTTATGAGAGATTTATGTTGTTAATGGCAAACTCACATTTGAAAGAAGAATAATAGAAAGAGTTTTTCTTTAATCAAACTATACAAGAATATGAGGTAGTTCATGTTTTTCCTTTAATACTAATCAATAAAATATTAAAAAAAAACAACAAACAGTATGTGGCACAGAATAGATTTAACACTTCATATTTCAAATGATTGTCAATATTTATCATAATAATATTTGAAATTAATGAGACCAACAGTAAGTAGTACAAAATTAGAAACACGATCTGTTTTTATTGAAATTATCTAAAATACTTAACAATGTAAATGTTTCTGAGAATATGTAGAAAAGATTTATTTTCATTGAAACTGAGCTATGCAAAAATTAGATCAAAAACTCTACAGTTTTCAAATAATTTTCTCTATACAACAATATTTGAAAGGAATGAGAAAAGACTTTCTTTCTTCCAACAAACAATATGCGCCATAAAATTAGAAATATTTCCAGTTTTTATTGAAAGAATGTTGAAAAGATTTGTTTTCATCGAAACTGGATAATGCTAAAATTAAATATAACTCTTTATATTTCAAAAAATTGTCAATATTCATTAATTTAATATTTGAAATGGATGAGAAAAGATGTTTTTTATTCTAATAGTAAGTAGTATAAAATTAGAAACAGTTCGTGTTTTAATTGAAATAAACTTAAATATTCATTCTTTCTGAGAAGACGTAGAAAACATTTCTTTCTATTGAAATTGTGTGATGTAAAAATAAAACCAAACTCTAGTTTTCAAATAATTTTCTTTACTCGACAATATAATATTTGAAAGGAATGAGAAAGGACTTTCTATCTTCCAACTAACAATATGGTATGTGCTATAAAATTAAAAGAAATTAAGAAATATTTCCTGTTTTTATCGAAATAATCTTAAATATTTAACAAAGTAAATTTGAACGAAAAATGTTGAAAAGATTTATTTCCATCGAAACTGAGTAATGCTAAAATTAGATATTTTCATATTTCAAATAATTGTCAATATTCATCAATATAATATTTGAAATGAATGAGAAGATATGTCTTTTATTCTAACCGATAGAAAATATTATAAAATTAGAAACAGTTCCTGTTTTTATTGAAATAATTTTAATTATTCAACAAAGTAAATGTTTCTGAGAAAATATAGAAAACATTTCTTTCTATCGAAATTTTATGATCAAAAATGAGATCAAACTCTATAGTTTTAAAATCATTTATACTCGACAATATAATATTTGAAAAGAATGAGAAAAGACTTTTTTTCCAACTAACAATATGTGGCATAAAATTAGAAATAGTTTTTATCGAAATAATCTTAAATATTTATCAAAGTAAATTTGTATAAAAAATTATGAAAAGATTTATTTTCATCGAAACTGGGTGATGCTACAATTAGATATAACTCCTCATATTTCAAATAATTGTTAATAATAATCAATATTTTATATTTTTATTGAAATAATTTTAAATACTCAACAAAGTAAATGTTTCTAAAAATATATTATAATATCGAAATTGACATCTAACTTTTTAATTTTCAAATAATTTTTTATATTTATCATTGATAGATGCAAAAACGGTAAAAAAACTTTTTGTAATAAGCCATTTTTCCATGTTAATTTTAACAAAAATAAAAAGGCCTTTTTGTAACAACAAAAGACATTTTCCCCAAAACTGTGCTTATTTAAAATATCGGCAACGGCCGTGCGTCGTGGCGTTAATTAATTTAAAAGTCGAGGGAAGTTAATAGCGTCCCCGGTGATTTAAATTGTCGACAGTGCGAGATCACAGATACCCGTGGCCGTAGTGGGAAAATATGACGACTCAATAAAAAAACAAAAGAGCGGAATCGAACAGACGACATCGTCGCAGATAGTGATCGGTACATCGATATTTCTGCAGATCGTAAACTCATGCCGGGCTCCGTGGGGGAAAAAAATGGAGAAAAACAACCCGCGACAGAGCGTACGCACAGACATATATATATATAAGGACGGTTCCGCGAGGTTCGCATAGGAAGCCGGAGCGAGACTCGATGCTCATTAGAAAAAATAGACTTACAAAACGGTGCGAAACACGTACGGGGACATTTTATTTTACGTGTCATTTAACGCAACACGTTAATAGAAACGGACGATTTTTCCAGACGGACGTTTTGTTTTTTTTACTGCGGCTGAGCCATCAATTTTATTGATAATTAGCAGATGATCCGTTCTCACAGTTTAGACGGTTTTAGAAATGGACGGCGATAATTAGGAGAAATATGAGTGCGGGTGAACGTCGTGAAGGAGAGGCGGTAAAAAGTGAGGTAACACAACCATCAATTTGGCGAAAATTAAGGAGTACAAATGACATTCTGTAAATACTTTTATTTGTACGCCCATTGAAACCGACGTTCGTCCGTTCAAAGAGAACCGGGTGCGCGCAACCGAAACAAGTTTTTTTCAATAATTCCAAATACTCAAAACTCTTAAATTTCATTTGGTTCCTGCGACATCACTTAAAAATTTCGACACTCGCACCGAAGATTTGATATATGGCGCGTAATTGAGGGTTACGCTGACATATATTGCCATGAATTATAACATTTTCTTCGATAATTGTTTGGCCAAAAACGATCCGTTTTTAACTGGCCTCCATCACTGATTTGTTGGCTGACGCTTCATAATTTACAGACGATTTAATTGCGGGACCACATCCTTTTTTTTTCATCCACTTGCACGAGGGCAACTCTTCTTTCTATGATTATAGGATTAGGAAATGTTTAGAGAGAAACTTATTTCTGTCATAATTTGTTTTATTAACAGCAGCATAAACCTATCATTACCTTTTCACTATTTCCATGTTGGTCGTTTTGAGTTCAAAGTGATATTTTCCATAAAATACCAAATGAATGCAAGAAATGTGCTGATTTATGTGGTGGGTGTATATGTAATAATGCAAATAAAGGTAAATTATGTGTAGCTGTAGAAAAAAGAAATCGTTTTAATATTTCATAGCTAAATATTAAATATGTAGAAAAGAGAGCTTAGCCATGTTTGGCCTGAGTAGTTTATATTAGTAAAATACTTTAGTTAATTGATCGTTTATTACCACATAAATATATAATTTAATTACTACGTTATGTATCCATATTTTGTATGTTTTATTAATTTGCTTATCCCATTAAGGTCCGTTTCGTAGGTTAATGTCCATAACGTTTTAGATAAGTTTGCATTCTCCGCGTTCTTTCACGTACTGATTACAAATTGTTAAGCGAAATATGGAATTCTAATCAGCAACTTTAACGACTCGATTTACTCTCGAATTTGCATTATTGACTCTTAATCACGAACCACTTAAGACATAAAACTGTGCCACTTTTAGAAAATTAACTAAGAATTTGAAGAAACCGAAAGGCTGTGCAAGAATTTCTAATTATTCATTCGTACAAGAAATGATGTATGTGAATTTATTGTCAATAACTTGTATATGGTAAACGCTGATAATTGAAATTTAATGTTTTTAAAATATCCATGATGTAAACACATAAAAATGCATAATTCACATAAATTATAGTTCATTCCTCTCTAAACCGTTGAATCGTTGAGTTTCTGTTCCCGGAATGGATATTTTTTGCTGTGTGACTCATCAATTGATCAGTACTTATCCTTATTATGATTAAGATCGAGTCGTAACATTATTACACGGTCGCGGCCGGTTCATTATCAATTTTTCCAACTAAAAGTCACATTTGCATAAAACGTTGCCCATAAGAATAAATTAACAGAAAATATTCCTGAATATTGTCATAGATAAAAAAAAGTGGTGAGCCCGACGAAATGCCCATGTTCCCTACAGGTCGGAGTTATAAGAACATATTTATTCCTAATACCCCGTTGAGTCGTACACAACAGACATTAATTTTAAACCGTTCGGATAGCATTTCGAGATCGGTTGCTTAGTGAGACATTCATTTACATGAAATTCACATTTACTAGCGTGTTTTAACAGATTGTAGCCGGACAAAGGGGATTTGTCAAAATTTTAGATCCCACCAGATTCGAAGAATAGAAAAAAAATGACGATCGATCATTCCGGATATTTACCGCGCGTTATTATTTCCTAATGGGAGATAAGTGAAAACGGGACATAATGGGGCACAGGAAGAGTGATAAATAACATAGATTACAAGACTGTTGGAAGTAATACGCGTAATTACGAAATAAAATGGAATGCAAGCGAACCCGATACGACTTATATACAAGTTTATTGCCGTGTTCCGAACTGGGACACCACGGATAGTAGCTGGAACCGGCGAATGCACTATTTATTATTTACAATACCGTAACGCCGGATCAGCGATATTGATGCGCCTTAATGAGCGCGTTTCATTCAATATCCATCGTATCCATTATTATTCGCCCGTTCCTCGATGTTATGAATGTCCCGTGCAATTATACTCTTCTCCTTGTAAGAAACAATGGGACAAAATTGGAACTGTTTATTTATCTTCCCTGTTTTCAATCGGGGTAACTTGAAACTATCTTAAAAATTAGACGTTCAAACCTGAAATATCTGTATCAGTTTGTGAGTGAACCTCATCAATTCTCATAGAATGTTTAGTTCATTTATTATCTTTGACTTCTTGTAAGAAATTACCTAAGAGTAAAATAAGGACTGTCAATTGGGAAAACTTGAAACCACCTGAAATATTAAGTGTTCACCTCCTAAAACGTTTGTATCAGTTTGTAGTGAATCTCTTCAATTTTTACCGAATGTTTTGTTTAGTTAGTATCTTCTGTACTTCTTGTAAGAAACAATGTAAGGATAAAATAGAGAATCTTTATTTATTTTTCAAGTTTTCAGTTGAGGAAACTTGAAACCTTCTAAAAAAATTAAATGTCCATCTATATTAATTTATTTATTATTCGTTGTAAGAATCTACGCAAGAATAAAATAGCAATAGTTTATTTATATTTTCTATTTTCAAGAAAAGAAACTTAATCAACATTGAACCTCTTCAATTTTTACCGAATGTTTTGTTTAATTAGCATCTTCTGTACGTAAGAAAAAAAATATTCTGTACTTTTTGTAAGAAACAAAAAAAGGATAAAATGGGAACTATTTTTATTTTTCTTCCCTGGTTCCAATTGGAGAAATTTGAAACCATCTAAAAATCTCTCCTGAAACATCTGTATCAATTTATGAGTAAATTATTATGGTGTGTTTCGTTGAATTATCTTTGTACTATTTGTAAATACATCGTAAGGATAAAATAAGAACTGTTTATTTATATTTTCTATTTTCAAACTTGAAATCAACTTAAAAATTAAGTATTCAATCTCCTGACGCATATATCTCAATTTCTGAGTTAATTTTATCAGTTTTTACCGAAAGTTTTATTCTATTATTATATTCTATAGTGCTTGAAAGAAACAATGTAATGATAAAATAAGAATTGTTTATTTATTTTCTCTGTTTTCAATCACTTGAAACCAACTTATTATATGTTCAATGCATCGGAATATCAATTATGAGCAGATCTGATCATTACTTTTTGCCGAATCTCCCAAGCAAGTATTAACTCGTGGGAGATAAATAAGAAACAGAGAAACTTAAAACCAACATTAAAAATGATACCTTCAATTTCCCTAAACATCTGTATCAGTGTGTGAGTGAGTCCGATCAGTTTTTACCATGTTCCTACGCCTGGCTCATCAATTATCCGCTAGACCTTCGCCTTAGAACAATGGACTGTTATCAATAACAGCGACTGTTAAGTTGTTTAGATAAAATGATAGATTAACAATGGCTGGGGCAATGTTTTCAGTTCGAACAATACTTTGTTGTTTTATAATGTAATTGTTTATAAACTGGTTGCGATAGACTATAATCAATATAACTGTGATGGAAATCCACAAAAAATATTGTTAAACGTTACATCAGTAAATCGTGAAATTTGGACCAAACGCGGCGTTGATCTTAAAAGATAAACACTTTCCAATTTCCTCCAATAAATTTCCAGTAACAATCAAGATTTCATTTGTTACGTGACCATTTTCAATTGCATTCATTTGAATAACAATTTCTTTCTGCCTTCAACGTCCAGATTGAAGTCCTTAATTAAACTTAATTGCTTGGATTTTGTTCAGATGTTCAAGAGAAACAGGAAATCTTTAAGATCTGAAAAAAACCCATATTCTTCTTTTATACACTCACACACATACAACTGTCGACTACTCGGTTACTTTGTTAGGTCCTTCTAACTGTTTGTGTTTGGGTCAGGTAGAAATAGTTTTGCTATCCATATTTTATACTAATAATCGTAAACTAGCCGTTTAGATGAAAGTTCAACCTTTCGTTGTACATTCTGAGGTGTATTTAAACTGAAAGAAAGTAAACAATAATAAATATATTAACAGGTTGAGAGATTGTTATTGTTAACGAATATGTCTGACATTTAGCTATGCGAGAGCCTATTCAGGAAACAGTGTATATATCAATGGGTTTTTTAAACTTTCCTAAACGATATAAACATCTTAATACGATGCCCGTTAAAGCACGCGATTTAATTAACACATTGATTTATGCGGTCTTTCAGATCGCTGACCAACAATAGACGTTTGCAGCTACGAATTTCTCTCGCCTTTTAATTAGCATCTAAAAGACAAACGGGGACAGTCTATATGTTTTATCAATCAAAATTGTTGCACCAAAACTGTGGGCATTATCCGTTACATTATTTTTTATCTGAAGGTTAAACCGAAGAGTTGTTGTGAGTTGTGTAGGCTGGCAAAGCGTCAGTTGTGTAATCCTTACAAAGGCTAACCAATGAATGGCACTTCGCCCCAATTACCGTTTTCAGTTTACTGACATCGTTCGATTTTACTCAGTTTTCTGGTCATCCGATACTGTTTAATGCCCAAACCGCCCACGAAACGTCCCATGAGACAACCTAGAATCGCGATCCGTACACGGGTTTTATCGATTCCGTACCGCACACATTTTTATCCCAGCAACGGCTAACACGTAATTAAACCATGTGTGTGTTGTGTGCATAAAAATATAATAATAAACTTTCTCTTTTGCCATTCGTAAAAGGCGCAACAGATGTAAACGCATTGTGTTATATAGAAATGTTCCTGGAAAAGACAAAATCGCAATCGAAAGTAAGGAAAACATTTGCATTAAATGGCCTCGGCAAGGCCGACTGGATTTTTGGCAAACTTGACAAATGTGGCGATCCGGTTTACCGAAAACAATGGATAATTTATAACTATCCTCCCATATAAACAAATGTTACATTCTGCCAATTAGTGTTACGAGATCTGTTCGGGTTATCGAAAAAAAACCTACGATGTGTTTTACTGTTCTCGACGTGTATATGCGTGGCCTCACGTTAATTTCGAGTTTTTTTTTAATTTATCGGATTTTGGGTGACGATCGTCGTGAGATTGTCGTACGGTTCTGGTTCCAGGAAACGATCGTTTTCGCTCGTTAGAAATTCCAATAGAGCCCAATAAAAATCGTTCGTGTCCAAATAAATTGCATAATTATGAAAATTTATTGATCGAATCACAACGCGACCAGAATAACCAAACAGTTAATTGGCACGTAAATACAAACGATTTCGTTGCCCGGCATCAATTAGAGGCAAAAACTTTAATGTTGGATACAGATTATTATAAACTGATGCGACCGCAATTGCAGGAATTACCCTATTGAAGCTAAATAAGGAAATTAGATAAGAACTGGACGTCAAGTCACACAGCATTCTACAATTACCATCATAGGACTCCGAGGAGAATACGGACATCACACGGAAAAGATAAAACTAAACGGAGAATGCCATTATTATTTATTAATAGTCTACACCTTTAAAAACAAATTGTATGAGTACATGGGAGTAAAACATAATACGAGTATATAATTATCTCTTAAAATTAATGTCAACTCAAACATCACTATGTATATAAACAAAATGTTAATTATAATCTAGTAATTATATCTACACTATAAAAATACCGAATTGATGTGTTTATTAAATTCATAATCATAACATATTTATTATTGAAACAAAAACAAAATTTGGACTAAAGAATATTTTTTACATTGTTAAAATATTCAATTGTTAATTGACAATAACAAATTTCATATTTTAAAATACACAAGATGGAATAAAAATATTAATTAGAAAGGACTTAAAAACTAATTTTGTAAAATATTTATCAATATTAAATTACTAATAAAATGTACAACAGCAAATTTAAAAATACCTGAAACACATTCAAAAGACACATAAAATAATTATCTTTTAAAAATTGTAGTTATTACCAAATTCAACGGAGCTAGAAATAATAAAAAAACAAATGAGAAATTTTAACAAATGTTAACAAGACAAAGAAGATCGACCTGAGTTTTGTAAAATTTTGTCTTTCTTTAAAAATGCCTGAAAAACATTTAAGATACATAAAAGAATTATTAATCAAAAATTGTAGTTCTTAATAAATTCAAAGGTAATAAATAGAAATATTAATAAGAAAACAATTAAGAAATTTTAACAAAAGTTGAATTTTGTAAAATACTTCTTACATATTCATCATTATACATTAAAAAAACATCTGAAAATCATTTAAGATACACATAAAATAATTATAAGTTAAAAATGGTAGTTCTTAATAAATTCAAAGGTAACAGAAATATTAATAGAAAACAATTAAGAAATTTAAACGAACCTTGACAAGATAAAAAAATCGATCAGAAAAATTAATTTTGTAAAATATTTGTTACATATACATCTGAAAAATATGCAAGAATTATTAGTTAAAAATCGTAGTTCTTAACAAATTCAAAGGTAATAGAAACACAAATACGAAAACAAATAAGTAATTTCAACGAATATTGACAAGAAATAAAAACATTGAACTTAAAAATGAATTTTGTAAAATATTTTTTACATATACATTTTTAAAATTGCCTGAAAAACATTCAAGAATTATCAATTAAAAATCGTAGTTCTTTAAAAATTCAAAGGTAATAGAAATACACATAAGTAATTTTAACAAATGTTGACAAGAAATTAAAACATTAAATCTTTAAAAATACCTGAAAAACGTACAAGAGAAACATAAAAAAATATCAGTTAGAAATCTTAGTTCTTAACAAATTGAAAGGTAATAGAAATATTAATAAGAAAATAATTAAAATATAAAATAAAAGAGCCACAAAAATAATTATCAGCTAAAAATCGTAGTTCCTTTCAGATTCAAAGGTAATAAAAATTAAGGAATTCTAATAAATGTAGACAAAACAAATAAATGTTAAACTTAATTTTTTTTTTCAATAATTGTTACATATTTAATTAATAAAATATTAATTACTATACATTCATAATAAAAGATTTCATATATAAAAACATTTAAGTTATCAGCTAAAAATTATAGTTCTTATGAGATTCCGTGGCAATAAAAATAATAAAGATTTTAACATAAGACATAAAGATGTTGGATTAAAAAGTGAATATATAAAATATTTATTGCTTGCTCATTTGTTGAAATATCTAATTATAAAATACAAATTCCCTCGGAGAAAGTTCACATACAATAATACATAAAAAGACATTCTATAGACATTCAAAATAATTACAATTCGAAATAATAAATTTGTTAGTAGCTTTGTAATAATAAATCGATGATCATTTCTAAGGTCATTAGCGGTCCGAAAATCGCCAGTGCATCATGTTTAACAACAGTCGGCCAACAAAAAACATCGAAACAATTAATAAAAATTTAATGGCGTCCGAATTAAAAATTGAATGTGTTCAGTTTCGATCGTGACGCGCGGCGCGGGGAAGACGACCGGAGAGACGGGAGGATGAATAAAAAAAACGAGGCGAATCTGAATACTACACGAAATAAACTGTAGGAAATTCTTGTTACTTTAAACCTGAATATACCGCTCGTCCAACTAATCAAATATCAAGCCAGTTATTGTATGGCCGTCTCAGTTCGGCGCGTTTTTATTTCGATATCGTCGTCCTCGTCCTGCCTTGGCTACTGTGTATCCGCCCCTTATTAAACTCCGTGGCCGGCACTTTAATTCCACCTAAACAATTATGTCCATTCTTTATTTGCCACGTTCATCTCCGTTCCGAAGAAGAGAACCTATACGTATCGTTCAACGGGTCCGCAGTTTCGTTTTGCTCGTTTTTCGGTGCGATGGGGACGTGCCATTATATTCGCCAAAATTTGCAGGAAATTTTTGACCTCAACATTGAAAAGACTAATTGAAATTTTATTCTTAATATAACCTCGAGTTTTTGTAATAAGAGATTTAAATGTGTTCTTCTTTTTATTTTATTGAGCTTTTTATTAAAAGTGACATATCAACATTGTTATTTCAAAATGGACACCCCACATATTTTTACATTTTTTAATTGTACATAAAGTTCTGAATAAAAGATCTAAAGTATAAGTAATTTTAAAATCATTTTCCAATTGTTAATCAAAAATAACTTTCCTGTACATGGAGTTAGAAGTTGTTCATAAAAAACTTTTTTAGTTTGCAGTAACAGTTTCTGTGATTGAATAGACTTCTCTATTAATATCCAGAGTAAATAGATAGTGGTAGACAATCATTTTATAGAAAAAAAGCTCATTTCACTTTAGAGTCTTAACTAAAGGAAAACGCTTAAAGTTTGTCGAATCCTTTTTAGTTGTAACGTATCACTTTATGTGGTTGAATGAAATTATCTCTTTTAATATTCAGAGTAAATAGTAGAAGACAATCATTTTATAGAAAAAAACTCATTTCACTTTAGAGTAATAACTAAAGGAAGCTTTCATAAAGTTTGTAGTGTTCTGTAATCCTTTTTAGTTTAAACTAACACTTTTTATGATTGGATGAACTTCTCTCTTAATATCCAGACTAAATAGTGATAGACAATCAATTTATAGAAAAAAGGTTATTTCACTTTAGAATCATAACTAAAGGAAACTTACATAAAGTTTAGTATTCCCGATTCCTTTTTATACTTTCTGTGACTGAATGATCTTCCCTCTTAATATCTAGAGTAAATAGTCGTATATAATCATTTTATGGAAAAAGCTCATTTCACTTCAGTGTCATAACTAAAAGAAACTTACATGAAGATTTTCCAATTCTTTTTAGTTTAATCTAATAGTTACTGAATTTGAATGCACTTCCATCTTAACATCTAAATTAAATAATGAAAGACAATCGTTTTATGGAAAAAGCTCATTTCACTTTAGAGTTATAACTAAAGTTTAATACTCGCGAATTCTTTTTAGTTTAAAATAAAAGTTTCTGTGATTAAATGGACTCCCTCTTAATGTCCAAAGTAAATAGTGATAGACAACCATTTCAACTTCTAAAATAAATAGTAGAAGACAATCATTTTATGGAAAAAGCTCATTTTACTTTAGAATCTTAACTAAAGGAAAATCGCTTAAAGTTTGTCGAATCCTTTTTAGTTGTAAAGTATCACTCTTCTCTTAATATTCAGAGTAAATAGTAGAAGACAATCATTTTATAGAAAAAAGTTCATTTATCTTTAGAGTCATAACTCTAGGAACCTTGCATAAAGTTTAGTATCCAAACTCTCTAAATTACTATGTTAATTAAATTAAAAAAAAAAATCGTATAGAAAATTCTAAAAATAATTTTCATTTATTTTTTTAAACATTGGCTTTTAGTTAGTAATACATCAGTTCCAATAAAGCATAAAATCTTGACTAGATTCGACCGATCGATTTCAAAATGGAACAGGCCAACTACAAGACGTTTCAACATATGTGGAAATTTTTGCAACATTTTCCGGTTTCACCGAAGAAAAAACGGACAAAAAATCAAAAACATTTGAAGAGACATCGAGGCAAATTGCATGCGATTTCATTCTCGTTCGTCGAGATCTACTTCCTGATCAATTGTATCGCATCGGGTTTTATCCCTGGTACCTGGTGTCCTCTTTTCTCGTAAATAACGTCAGTACAAACTTGCTAACACACGTGGACGTGTAGTCCAAGTCCCGACATTACACAATGGGTGTTTTAGTTTGCTCAACACACCAACAATTTATCGCGACTTTCCGCCGGCGTTGTAATTAATTGATTTATTATCTAGCGATTGAAATTGCGGATAAATGATCGTTTTTCGTTTTGGATTGCGCCGGTTGGAAAAATGTGCTGTTTACTATGACAATTAAATGCAGAAACATAAATAGCACACGCCTTGTCGGACCACGCGGTTAAGCGCCATACACACTCACGGCCGGTCCGCTATCTCTCGCGACTTCTGAAGGATAGACGAGTAATTAAATGAAATGCGCCGCACGCTTTTTTTTCCGTTCGGAATTCATGAAAACGAGTTTTTTACGGTTTTAATTAATATCGTATCTATTGTAACTGGCGGCAGGAGAAAAATTACACTCGACGTGGTGTATCTAGCATTCCACTCTGATCGTTGGATAATATTCAAGATTGAACAGTTACTCGGAAATTGCTGGTGCCAAGAAAGACATCCGAACGCGTTCTATCTGTCTACAGAGTGCTCCAAAAATTAGCTCACATATTCATCCACTTATACCTTTTTTAAAAAATTTCAATGGGGTGTTTCTATGTTTCCTTCATATAAATGTAAAATAAATATATTAATAAAATTGCCGTGGATATGTACCTTTGAAAATCCTAGATTTATAATTCAAGAGAAAAAAAACAATAACGTCTAAGCCAAAAATACTTCAAAACCTCAGAACGGACCTATCTTAACTATCTTGACCACTTTCAATCCGGCTTTTTCAGGGCACTTTTGGATGAATCAAGATGTCGACCAAATAAAAATAGAGTAAGAAGTTGACAAAGCAACTAAATTGTACCAAATTGTCCAGTACCATATGGGCATTATCAAATATTATTTAATAGAAAAAATTACCTAGTTATCTTATTTGAAAGGCCATTTTGTTCTCAATTTGATGCTCTGGCTAAATTCAAGTTATCATCAAAATAATTTAAAAAATTATCAGGGAGGGTACGATTTCATTGAATTTTTTACATAATCCGAAAATTAAATCGTTTGGACGAGACAGATTAATGGATCAGTGGTATCTGGAGTAGAACCTAAAAAACACTCTCATTTAATTCACGGTCATTACCAACAAACCGAAACAAAGTTACAATGTTAAGTAATTGTACATTTAAGTTTTTATGTGCAAGATAGCACAGGCATCAATTACTGCTGCTTTAATAACGTGTGAAAATCATTGTGTATGCATTACAAACGGTGTGTTTTCACTGAAATGCTTCAGCTGGAATGCCGCACAATTTTTTACGCATACATTCTAAACAATTATACAGGGTGGTAACGAGTCGACTGCATCAAAAAAATATCACCATTCAAGTCAATTAGTTGAACCAATTATTTTTCAATAGAAGTTCAATAAATTAAAGTGATCAATTAAATATTTCATTTCAAGGATGAATTACTGGTTACAGAGCCGCAAAAGTCAACCAATCAAAATCGTTATGAGGTTATTGTTTACTCGGTAATTTAACATTTTCGACAGGAGGAAGCCAAAGTAAACTTGAGATTTAAAATAAAATTTTATAATTGTTAGTATTGCAAACGATACTGTTTAAATTACGAAACTTACACGAAACCTTGAAGATACGAGATCTACATCAAAACGAGCGCTATAAAAAAATTACACGTAGGCGTATTTGATTTATGTTTAATTGTTCGTAGTTTAATAATTTATATGTTTTATAATCAGATATTAATTATTACCATAGTAGACTGTTATTAATTACCTTAAGGTGTCTCACAAATCATGCATTACCTGAAAATGTAAAAAATGTTTCATTAGTTCATGTTTACATGTTTTTGCATAAAAAATAACATTCTGTTTTTATTGATAAAGTTGTGTTACAACAACAACTCATGAATATTATTTTTTATTGCCCTTGTAATTTAAAAAATCTAATAAAGTTAATTTTTTTTAATGAAAAACAAGGATTTAACGTAGAAATCAATGTTTTTACATAAAAGTATTACATTTCTTTCAACACACTTGTAAATGTGGAATTTGACCCAAATCGTTTAAATAAAAAAATGGTATAAACTTTTATAATTTTAATATATAATGTAAGTGGCTTTTTATGAGTTTTGTAATTTTAAAATTATAATAAACGGTAAAACTAAATTAAATTTTTCCTGACTAAATGAAGACAACTTAATAAAACTCATTATAGTAAAATATACAGGGTGATTAAAATTTTGTAAATAATTAATATAATTATTTACAAAATTTGATAAATGTGTATATAAAGAATTTTATTACTTATAACAAGTGCCAAATAAGTATTTAATATTAGTTGTACATACTTATAAATGTGGATTTTGACTTTTGATCTTTTAAATTATGTAATATAATGTCTAATAAGTAATAAATTTACCTTTTTACGAGTTTTTTTTTTTTTAATTTTAATATAATAATAAATGGCGAAACAGAATTAAAATTTTCTTAATTAAAATTAATTTCCTTTTATAATGTGTTTATATAGATAACGAATTATATAATTTCAACTATTTATTACCTTACATATTTGTATGGATTTACACAGGTTTTTATTATATTTCTGTATGATAATTTTCAGTATTATCGCATAATTAATTAAGCAAATTCCTTATTGAAACATAACAGTTTTTATCATAGATATCGGTCGAAAGCTGCGGACGCACAAAAGACGTCCGCGCGCCTCTCGCAATTATTTTAATTAATTTCTGCATAGCAGAATCGAATGCATGCGTCGCCGGCGATTACATCTTCCGACCAGGTGAAATTCCCTTTCGCATATACGTTTGTTCTTGAACACTACCGCGGGACGAGAACGACACGCGCAAGAAATATGATTTTTTCTTTTTACTTATTTTTTGCTTTCGTTTGGTTTGGTTTTGTTGTTTGTGGCGGCGGCGACACTCGCGGTAACTGGTAACTGTACCGCGATGCCACACCGAAAAACGCTCCATCGCGGGATGAGTAATGGACGTATATTTGTTTACAGTAAACCTTGAGAGATACCCATATTCGAGTTTAACGGACGCTTTTTAATTTCATACGCTACATGATTCGCTCTTTATGGTAAAACGTTATTAATTGAAAATTTTTCAGACGGGCCACCGCAACCACTTGGCTGCGCTTTTAATTAAGGACGTTTTCATTGAAAATCGACAATCGGTTACTTCGGCCGAGTTTAAATCACTGCACAGAAGAAAACTGATATTCAACTCTTTGAATATATTTAAAAAAATATATTAAACCATTAATAATATTTATAAAAGAACATTTACAAACATTAGTTATTGAAGTTAAACCATTTAAAATTTACATTGGGTATTATAAAAAACTTTTGTTTCGTGTACAAAAATATAATGTAATTGTATTAAATTTGTTTTATGTATTAAAATTAAACTTAAAAAATAATAAAATTCTATTTAAAATTCTCAAAAGATATCAGAAATTATAAATAATAATAAGAAAAAATAATTAAAAAATATACAAAAAATTGTATTTTGAAATATAATAAATCATTTGTTATAAACAAATTTTTCATTCTTATTACAAGGAACATTTAAATTTTTAATAAACATATATTAAAAATTATAAATTTACATTCAATTGTATTGTTCAATTGAATAATGAAATATCAACATATACAAAAAATTGTAGAATTAATTATAAGATGAAATAATTAAAATTGTTAAAATTTTGTTTAAAACAAATGTACTTAAAGAACTATAGAAAATAATAAAATATAATAAATAATTATTTTTGCAAATAACATTAATAAAAATAAATATATTAAAAATTATAAATTTACATTCTATATTTATATGTATTTATTAGATAAAAAAATTTTAAAATTCGGTAAAACATACTATTG
This sequence comes from Aethina tumida, assembly GCF_024364675.1. Lineage (NCBI taxonomy): Eukaryota > Metazoa > Arthropoda > Insecta > Coleoptera > Nitidulidae > Aethina > Aethina tumida. The sequence continues at coordinate 15,913,443 of NC_065441.1, forward strand.
AAGTAAAATTAATTAAAAATGTAAACCAATTTTATTAAATTCATTTTGTATGACAAAAATAAAATTAAAAATATTAAATATCAAAGATATATCTTATGAAATCTCAACACATGTCAAAAATTATAAAAATAATCAGATGATGATGATTAATTTTTTCAAAATATGTACTTTTAATAAAATTTAATTTAAAAATATATTATAAAATAAATAAAACATTATGTAATTTAATAAACTATTTGTTTCAAATAAACTTACAAACTTTTATCTCTGTAGGTACTTAAAAACTATAATAAATATGTTTTCAAATAACAAATATCACACAATAATATATATATATATATATATATATATATATATATATATATATATATATATATGTGTGTGTGTGTGTGTGTGTGTGTGTACAATATATACATATTAAAATTCGGTAAAACATATTATTGAAGTAAAATTAATTAAAAGTTTAAACCAACTTTATTAAATTCATTTTGTATGGCAAAAATAAACTTAAAAATATTAAAAATTAAAGATATTTAAAAAAAACTATATATATCAAAAAATATAAAATTAATTATATGATGCAATAATATATAAAATATAGAATATAGAATATAGAATATAATATAATTTTATAAAATATATTTTTTTAACAAAAATTAACTTAAAAATATATTAAAAATTAAATAATTGCATTATGTAATTGAATAAGCCATTTGTTTTAAACAAATGTACAAACATTTATCTTAGTAGAAACTTAAATTATATAATAAATATAATAATAATTTTTTATTATTTTTGACAATTTTTAATAAAAAATATTAAAAATTATAAATGTATATATTTATATGTATTTATTAAGTATTAACATATTATTTAAGTAAAATAATTGAACATATAATATAATTTTATTAAATTCATTTTGTATGAAAAATATTAAAAACCTTTAAAAAAAAACCCCAATATATACTAATAAATTGTAAAAAACTATAAATAATATTCAATATTTTATTACAAGAAACATAAAAATTTATAATAAAAATATATTAAAAAAATTAAAATTTATATTTAATTCTTAGATAAAGCTTTTAAAAAAATAAAATACATATATAATATAATTTTATAAAATTCATTTTTTTTAAGTAAACTATAAAACTTTTTATAAAAAAAAATTATGAATTATATTTTTATGTCATACTTTTTTATTAATTTTACTTAATTAAAAAATTATATTTTGAAATTTAATAACCTGTTCACAAAGATTCCATCAAAGTAATAGTTTTTCTCGTTTCACAAAGAAGAGATGAAACGCACAGGAAACGTCGGAGTTCTCACAACTCTAGAAATCTAACAAAACCCACAATCTAAAAATTCTCGTTATGAGTCGTCTTAAGGGTTTATAAAGAGCTCGTTTGGCTGATAAAGAAAAAAAAAACTGAAATGTCGGTGATGAAAGTTCCATCTCGTCGGGCGTCCTTGGGATATTTTCGATTTCGTGGTAAATAAAATGAGTCCCATCCATGAAACGTATTTTATTATTATTGAGATTAATAAGGAACCCCGTGGGTAAAGGAGTTTTTGTAGTGTGAAATGAATTTGTAAGGACAACAATTGAGAGGCAGTACAATAAGTAATCAACATACCTGCGATCATTGTGTGAGGTGGAATGTTCTGATTGAAATTATAAATAAATCTTCTACCAACTGTCAAAAGTCATAATAACTGTCGATATGTTCGATGCGCTAAAGACATTGGGATGCAAAGCGGGACGCGCACCACATCACAATCGTAACGCCGCGAAGCTCTCCCATACAATCCGCACATGACACACCATCTTAAGAGGATAACTATTAGTCCATTGTCGATGGTTATTGGCACAATGCGTTCGCCAACAATGCTTCTAATCTATTTGTAATTTCATCGAAAGCATAAATCAGTGCGGAATTAGTGCGGCGATGATTTTTCGCTTGTTGAACTTGTCGACATTCAAATTAATTCGTGAACGCAAACTAAGCACAACTGAAATAAATTTTTTTCAGCACAATCAGATCACATGTTCGTTCACAGAGAATGAACACACGGTGCCCCATTATGTTGCACTCACTAATTCCGACTTACATGGGAGAAAATTCCCCCCCAGATAAATTACTATGGATATAGCGTGCTTCCTTTTATTAACATTCTTTAAGTGTTAATAATATTATTACCGCGAGTCCGGCCGCGCCAGCTTCGCGTGCAAAATGCGGACCGCATAGAATAATAGGAAAGTCTCGACATGAAAGCAATTACAAATATTCAACTTGTTTGCTTTGCGACTGACTTAAAATTACGCCTGTGTTAACATAATAGATTGTATAAATTCGTTTGTTATTCGTCGATAATTATTATAAACGACTACATAGGTATTAATATCGTTGATCGTTGGCTACCGTGCACAATTGCGTTTAGGGAAACCCGTAATTATGGTTAATTGTGGTCGGTTTCCGACGAAAATGGTGCAGTTTGATCATTTCTAGGTGTCCATATAATTAAGTCAGGTAACAATGGTTAAAACGAAACGTTTAATTAATGTTTTAAAGTAACGTTATTATTTAGTCGGTTTCAAACCACGATTCTGTTCTGTCAAGATGGATTGTTTTATTAGATGTCAGATAAAAATGATTGTAGACCTTTAATGATCAAAAGACTTAGTTTATTGAGGTTTAACAACTTTAAGACATATTTTACTTAGAAACACAGTTAGTTAGTAGGTTTTATGGTACAACAACAAATGTTCTTATGAGATTTTGTCATTTTTTCATACTCGTAGCAATGAATAGTTGTTGGTGTTATTGAAATAAAAAATATAATGTGAGACACCAATAATTATTGCTTGAAATTATTTGTGTTCATGACTTAATTAATATTAAAATAGTAATTGATATTTAAATGTAATTTGTGACAAGCAATAAAAAATGTTAATGCTTTTGAAGTAATAAAAAATCCTCTACAAATACTTTCAAAACCCTCTACAAACTATTTTTTCTTTTACATCATAAATTATATACATGGCTCTTTGGAACTGTAAAAATTTAATTATATAAAATCTATTTACTATGAGAAAAAATATCAAAAAACTTGTTACTTAAAATATCTTCAGAAACTTTGTTTTTCTGTCTTAAACCATAAATATAATTTTATAATTGTTAGGAACTAAAAACAAATATTCAAATTCGAATTATAAATTATTTTAGACATTATTTAATTCAATACTAAATGTTTAAAGTGTGATTTTGTAAAGATCTATATACTGTACTTCAAAAGAATATGAAAAATTCATTACAAATATATTTAAAAACTTCTATATTCCATTTTTTCTCTCAAATCATAAAATTTATTGTGTGGTTCTTTAAAAACAGACAAGTGATATATTTGAGATAAATTCTAGTAATTATAAATATTAAAAGTAAAAGACAACAACAAATATTTTGTCATAAATTGGATAATAAGATTTTTAGTACTGATGTGCCTTGCTCTAAACTATTTGTATATCATAATTTATTTGTATAGTAGATGGTTAAAATTTAGTTATTGTGGAAAGCAGTACAAAATATTAAAGGTACTTATTTAAAAGAATTTAGATGTGTTATCCAACTGAACTTCACAAAAATCTATTTACTTTACTTTAATAAGTGTAAAAAATGTCTTTAGAGCATATTTAAATACTTTCAAAAACTTCTACATTCATTTTTTTCTCTCAAATCATAAAATTTATTGCGTGGTTCTTTAAAAACGGGCAAGTGATATATTAGAGGTAAATTCTAGTAATTCTAAATGTTTAAAATAATAAATGGAATACAACAACAAGTATTTTGTAATAAACTGGATAATGAGATTTTTAGTAACGATATACCTTGCTCTAAACTATTTGTAATCATAAATTATTTGTGTGATAGATGGTTAAAATTTAGTTATTGTGGGAAACAGTAAAAAATGTTAAAGGAACTTATATAAAAGAATTTAGATGTGTTTTCCAACTAAACTTCACGAAAATCTAATTACTATACTTTAAAATCCGTTCAAATACTTTCAAAAACTTCTACATCCATTTTTTCTCTCAATCATAAAATTTGTTGCGTTGTTCTTTAATATCAGATAAGTAATATATTTGAGGTAAATTCTAGTAATTATAAATGTTTAAATAATAAATAAAAGCCAACAACAATTATTTTGTGATAAACCGAATAATAAGATTTTTAGTACCGATGTGCCTTGCTCTAAACTATTTGTAATCATAATTTATTTGTGTAGTACATGGTTAAAATTTAGTTATTGAGGAAAACAGTAAAAAATGTTAAAAGTACTTATATGAAAGAATTTAGATGTGTTTTCCAACTGACCTTCGCAATGATTTATTTAGTATTCTTTAAAAAGTGTGAAGAATGTCTTTAGAGCCCGTAGGAATACTTCCAAAGACTTCTACATCCATTTTTTCTCTCAAATCATAAAATTTATTGTGTTGTTCTTTAAAGACAGATGTGTTTTTATGTTAATACAAAAGAATTAATGTTTTTTCCAATTGTACTGTGCAAAAGTGAAAAATTATTAAAAGTCTGTTCAAGAATCACTGCATATATTTTCGAAAACTTCTAGAATCTTTTTTAAAATTAATATATTATTTGGTTCTTTAAAAACAGAAAAGTGCCATATTTATAGTAAATTCTTGTAGTAATATACTTGTAGTAATTGACAAAATATTGCAACAAGAATTTTGAATTACATCGACCTTTATGTTATCATTTAATTTAGTAAAAAATGTTAATGCTATAGAAATAAAAAAGTTTATATATTTTTTCAATGAGATCGAACAAATATCTGTACGTGATTCACTATTAAAAATCATTTAAGAATCAGCATAAACTCTTTGAATAGATTTTTCTTTTAAATCGTAAAACAAATTGCGCAGCAGGTTTAGAAGCAGAAAAGTGAAATATTTACAATGAATTCTCGTAGTTATAGTCTTGTAGTAACATCGTTCCAATTAAAGCGAAACAGTGAAAAAAACTTGACCGATACATAATAATAAAAATCAAAATAGTGTTGGCCGGTGACATAATAAAAGCGACATTCCATCAACCGCAGCAGCGTCCATTTATAAAATTAATTGTTGAATTGTGCATGTCGCCCATAATTATTTTCCTATATGCGTCCATCTCTTATATGTCTATAGTTATTTTGATTGGAGACGTGCACCTAATGGAAATCGTTCGATCGGTCTTAAACATTTCTGGAATTCTAGTCGACGATACACACACTCTGTACAACAACCGGACTATTGCCAACTTTTTCCATTCTCTAGAACTCAACATGCCAGCCACGTTGTTGCCGCACCGTAACTCGCGACTCGGACGGCAGCCAGCCAAAGCTGAAACACCGCCGTTTTATCAGTTAAAAATTGAGCGCGGGGCGAGGGGGCCACCACGACGGTGTCTTAATTGAGGTGATAAAAACGGACCTCCCTCAATGGCGTACGGGCCGGCATAAATCTCCACCGCGCGTACAATTCCAATCGGCTTACGCGCACCTTAATTTACTATTTGTCATAATATGACACCGCCGGATAATAAACTGCGGCGATTCGCATTTTTCGTCAGGCGCACGCAGCCTTGGGTGTCTCCGATTCTATACGTTTTTAGTAGGCGTTCGATATGATATTTTAATCACGTAGGAAACGCTTTATTAATTATTTTTTTTTTTTTTGCTCCAGCGGCGTCTCTCGCTTTTGTCGCCGGTGATAAATGTTGGGGCATTTTTCAGGCGGCGGACGTAACCGTAAGTTATTCCCCGGCCGTGCAGAATGAAGAAATAAAACGGCCACGTTGCAAATGGGAAACGCAATTATTATCAAGGATAAAATTGTTCTGTAGTTCTGCAAGTTGAAAACAAAAAAATCTGTACACACACACACATTCATAGTCAGTCGTTTACTTCACACGTATTCACGGGCGATTTTTTCGAGTAAATCACGTTCATTAAAAACGGTATTCAAGGAGCAGACAAGTTAAAAATAGACACCTCAACAGATCATCTTAATGACGCTTATCTTGGTGGAGTTTGAGGTTTATGTTAAATTCCAGAAACGAGCCATTTAAAATCTGTTTTTTACAACAAATGTAAATTTTATAAGAAAAGCTTTAAGCTTTCAGTCAATCTTTTACTTCATAAAGATATTTGACAATTTAAAATTGATTTAATTTTATATTTAACAACATGAAATCTGTAAAATATTTGAAGTTTAATCGCCACAATTTTTCCATAGATATAGTTAAAAAAACCTAAATACAATATATTAATACTATATATAAAAAACTAAATAATTAATTATATAAAAATATCTTTAAAAAACATAGTTTTTATGACAAACTTCAATGATCGATCAGAAAAGAAACCAGTCTATTTTCTTTCTAATCGATTATTGAAGTCTCTCATAAAAATTTATTTATTTCTCATAAACTTTATGTTTCAAGGCCTTTGTTTTATGTACTTTTTTATAAAATTTTATATATCATAAGACAAATATAAAAATTAATGAAATAAATTAAAAATATATAAATTTTACTATATTTAAAAAATATAGCTACTTTCTTTATGGAGAAGTTTGAAAAAAAGCGAATGAGACTTCCAAACATAAACCTTCTGTTTGGTATCGTTACGTGGATGACCCTTTCGTGATATGGAAACATGGAGAAGAACAACTAGATCAGTTTCTAAAACATTTAAATTTTCAACGTAACAATATTAAATTCAGAATGGAATTGGAGGGATTTCTGGACATCTTATTAAAAATAGTGGGTGAACATTTAGCCCATACAGTACACCGAAAACCTACACACACTGATCGGTATCTACATAAACTGTCTAACCGTCATCCTAGTCAAAAACAAGGGATCAGCAAAAATACTAACCAATTGAGCCAAAAAGATATGTGTCGCATACCATCTCGCTGAAGAGCAAGAACACTACAGACCAACGAATACAAGAGCTCAGAAATAAGACATACAATGAGACCTCATACTAATAATAAAGATCAATCCAATAAGCTCATGATTCGTAAAGCGTTTCTCCCATATATATCTAAAGTTTTTGATAGAATTGATTCGACACAATCTCAGATCTACCAAAGATAGAAGGGACCCTCAAACGGTTTCTCGGATATACAGCATATCATGCTCTTGAGAGAAAGTATATATCAGTACCACAAAAGTTTCAATGAGAACTAGAATTAAGGAACACAAACAAAAATGCAAACTAGGACAATCAGATAAGTCTGCTGTAGCTGACCATGCACTATTAGGTGGAAATCGTAAAATAAAACTCCAAGTCCATAAACACAGAAACAACTTCAACAGAAAAGAAGAAACATTGAAACTTGATAAAATATGGACACCAGCTCTCAAAAACACCAAAATCACTACGCAGATAAGAATGGTCAACGAACAGAACAAAATATCTCGAACTTCAGTTATCTAAGTTGTCATTTAGTTGTCAATCAGATGTCAAAGAGGCATGAACAATTCCAACAAATGTCGACAATTTTAATTATTTATTTTATCAAATTTAAAAATTTATATTTTTATTCATATTCAAAGACCAAGTAAGATAAAAATGGATATCTTGGCAAACATTTATCTTGGTATAAAATATTTCTGATAAAATGTAATTTTTGAAAAGGTTTTAAGACAAATGTCAACGACCAATTAGTAGGCAAAGATTTCTTAATAAATATTTGACTATATAAAATTTTAAAAAATATTTTCATCTAGTTAAATTCTTATTAATAGCAGGTGGGTAAATCATACGCTCACACAATTTCTAAATATTACTTGAGGTCCATCTAAAAATCTCAAGTAACTTTAATCCCCACGATTTTCCCGTCGATAAATTAATATTTATTAATTATAATCATTAATTACAAATATTTACTGTCAAGGAACGAAAATTAATCTGACTTTGGTCGCTAGGATTAATATAATTACGCCGCTTGGCGAGAGCTGAATAACAAGAATAGTCAGCGTTTGTTTACCAGGCCCGATAATCTCGTGATTAGCGATATAAATATTGATAAACATACGTGCCTAATTAGCCTAAAAGAACCGATAAAATTTACCTGTATATGCGTGTCATAAATTACAGCCCGAAAATTTTTCCCAAAAACGTCAAAAAAGCCATTGTTTCTAATCCCGATTTGCATAAATGCAGGTATGGCCCGACGTGAAATACCCACGGAATTGACGGCGGCAATTTTCTATCTTTGCATCGCATGTCAAGAGCCCGTTTGAATAAAAAATCGTTTTCGTCCGTTCGAAATTCGTATAATCGTACGAAAAGTGCCGTCCGTCGTCCACCCTTTGTCCCCGGACGGTTTGGGAAACGGAAAGAAAAGCGGGACGTCTTTACGACGCCCGGCCGCACATAAATACGCGCTACTCCTGAGTAATGTGCTGCAAGAGCATCGTTGTAATTTGCGCCTCTCGCTAGACGGGCAGGTTTGCACGCAGCGGGTTACACACCACCGCCATGACGCGGGGCCAAACGCAAACATCATAAATACAGAGACGCAAGTTTATTTTTCACGGTGACGAATTTATTTGGCAACGATTGTTGCGTCAGGGCTATTCCATTTCACATTGATAATTAAACAAGTATATTTTTTTCTTAAATCAATAAAATATATCTATATCAATATATAATCTATCTATAAAAACTTGTTTCTCCTTGATCGTTATAGCATCTTGCAAAAATTTCACTTTTTCTCATAAAATATACGTGTATAAGTATTTTTTTAAAAGAAATTTGCTTAATTTTTTTAGAATACATTTTAAGAAATTTTTAATACAATTTAACCGATTATCAAACTTAAAAATAATTGAATATAGAAAGTTTTTGTTTTATAATTGATCGTTCAAGTGTAAAAACTTAATTTTTCCCTATTTTTTGTAAAGTTTATTTGTTATTTATAAAGTTTTTATAAAATTTATAATTAATATACTTAATAAAAATGAAATATTTAATGACCGTTGAAGTCTCCAAAAAATAATATTCCCAAAACCTATTTAAGTATTTTTTATATACGTTCATTTATATAAGTTCATTTTACTTAAAATATGTGTAATTAATTTTTTTATACAATTTAACCTATTACAAAATTTTACAAATTAAATTTTAAAAGACGTTTCTTTTCTAATTGATCATTGAAGTCTCCATTAAACAAAATCCTGTTCCCAAAAAATTTACGTATGTAAGTATTTTTTATATACTTGGTACTAAGTTCATATTATTTAAAATATATTAATCAATTTTTGACACAATTTAACCTATTAATAAACAATAAATAAAAATTAAATATTAAAAGATGTTTCTTGTCTAATTGATCGTTGAAGTCTCCAGTAAAAAAGTCCTTTTTCCAAAAAATTTTACATATCTAAGTATTTTTTATACACTTAGTACTAAGTTTACTTTATTTAAAATATATTTAATCAATTTTTTACACAATTAAACCTATAAATAAACTATAAATAAAAATTAAATATTAAAAGATGTTTCTTTTCTAATTGATCGTTGAATTCTCCAGTAAAAAAGGCCTTTTTCTAAAAAAGTTTACATATTTAACTATTTTTAATACTAATACATTTCTTTTCTATTTGATTGTTGAAATTTCCCGTAAAAAATTTCCTTTTCCCAAAATTTCTACGTATTTAAATATTTTTTATATACTTAATACGAACTTCATTTTATTTAAAATATATATGATATACAATTTGACTAATTAAAAAAAATTATAAATAAATATTAAATATTAAAATGTGTTTCTTTTTTAATTGATCGTTGAAGTCTTCTGAAAAAAAATCTCTTTTTTTAAAAAAATCCTCATATTTAAATATTTTTATATAATTAGTACTAATTTTAGTTCTTTTAAAACCTATATAAATAAATATTTTATATAATTAAACTAAGGAATAAACTTTAAAACTAAAAATTAAATATGTAAAAGTTTTTTAAAAGTTACAATTATGATTGGAGAGAATAAATGGAATATGTGATTCATATGTATAAAATGCTTAAAAATTTTTATGGCGAATAAAACAGAACACATAAAATAGAGCTTAAACATTATTCAGTGAAATAAACTTGTGCCGTAAGTTTAGTAGATACGTTTAACTAATATATGAAAGCTCTTATTTCCAATGTTCATACCATTGGAGAGCTGTTATCGGGACGAGCATGGATTTTCTATACTCGTTATCAAAAGTGCAGCGTTCACTTCGCATAAATCAATATGTGTTAAGTGCAACGGACATACCAAAAACAACTGCCGCATTGCCAATAATAATTAAATAGATAAAGTAATCAATTAGATGCAATTTAAATTCTACTTATCGCCTCGGTGTATACGTTAAGTAAAACTAGATTTTCTACTATTTTATATATTTATTGGCAACTTCTTGTTAGTACTTACAAACTTTTACCGGCTCCGATTCTTTATTAGGTTATCTTTATTTAGCCACTGACATTTCCACGATTATAACCAACACTTACACCTTATAAGCGATAATTTATATTGTTATTGAACGCCGTCTCGTGTTTTTCCAGGCCTCCGCAACCACTTACAACCATGCCGATCTTCCCAAATCCAAAATTACTTATCCATTTCTAAACTATTATGTTTCGAAATGGACGGTTGGAGCATTCGTACGAAAAAAAGGGGGGAGAAATTAAGTTGTCGATCATCATTTGCGACGCTAAGTCCTGCGATAAACACGAAGAAAATGAAATCGGTCGTTAGTTTTAATCAAGCCCGCGACAAATCTAATAAAGCCGTTGCAGGATGCAAATGGGCCGTTAGTCATGAATGGCCTTTAATGTATGTAAAGCAAATACTTCCACTTTCAATTATTACAAATCGCCGTATATTTAAAGCACCGACCATACAAAGCGGCACTAAGCCGGGTCTGGATTAGTTTTCTATTAAATCAAGATCGAAACGTCCGCACTGATAAAATCGAGACCTTCCACGAATCAGATCAGAAATAGATATTGCAATTTCTTTGACTTAGTGGTCCGTAACTGCGGCACAAGTTAATAAAAATTGACGAACAACTCGTTTCTGTTTTTCCTCTTTTTTCCGCTCGCAGTGTCTTTGTACGGGCGGTCTCATTTAAATCAAGTGGGAGGTCAAAAAACGATCTTTCCACGAGACGATTGCGATCGGTCGTGGAAAAATTGTCGCGATGGTGGATGAGGAACGCACATGTCAAACGGTTGATGATCGATTATCATTAGTCGTCGGGCATCCTGGATTTGATTGAGAAGGTTTTTAAGAGTGGAACTTTCACAGCCCAACGCACTGATTGATCTGATTGAATAATTGTCTGGTGTGGTTGCAAACGAAATCATCCTAATCACATTATTAATAATATCCGGTTGAAATGTACGCACGTTGAAAATAGAACAGTCAGCGTCGGCATTTCAATGCGAATTTAATGCGGAAAATCGAAAAATTTAAATTAGCACTCAACATATGTAAGATTTATATATTGAGATATTGCAGACATGGAAAAAATTCCACGCATTTATCATTCGTAATGGTTTATGCAACGTTTCCTATTTATAATAACATACTCTACATGTAAAACATTGCTGGATCGGCTATGAATTTCTATACGAATGCATATTTAATTAAACAATTTCCTTTTCACAATTACAAAACATAACATAAACAACATAAACAAAAAATAAACAGAATTAAGTTACAATATTTATAAAAATTCTTGCTAAACAATTTAATTTTTTAATATCAAAATAGTTTTAAAAAAGCAATTGACAATTTATAATTTATTAAGAAATGTAATTAATTTAATTATAAAATTTAAAATTATATATAATATATAAAAAATTTTAGATAATATACCAATTCGAAAATTATTTTAAAAACTAACTATATTAAATAAATTAGTTGTTATAAAACTAAACACAAGAAAAAAATCAAATATTTTCAAAGCTTATGATAATTTTAAAAAATAGTTAAATAATCCAAAATTTATTAAAAAAATTTTGTTTTAATATGAAATTGCTTAAACAATTTAATTTTAATATCAATATAGTTCTACAAAAGGAAATTGAGAATTTAAATTTAAAATTTATTAAGAAAAATATTTAATTTTAATATGAAACGAATAAAAATATTTTAAATAATATATAAATAAATTAAAGGAAAAAATATAATAAATAAAAATTTTAGACAACTTACCTATTTGAAAATTTTAAAAATAGAAGAATAAATCAATTGATATAAAAAAGAAAAAAAATCAAAAATATTAAAAACTAAAGATAAATTAAAAATTTATTTTTATGTTTCTATAAAATATACATAACAAATGGCCATAAATAAAAATATTTAACCACAATATCAAAAATTATATTAATGTATAATAATATTTTTTCTTTATTATTATTAACAATTAAAATTATTATACAATATTTTTAAGTTTAATATTCTACTTCTATCTATAAATATTTTAAAAATTTTATAATTACAAAAAATAAGAGAAAATATAAAATTAAAAATTTCAACAACAATTTCAATATTTCAATAATAAATTATATTAAAAAATAAACAGAAATAAATGCCAAAAAATGAAATAATTTATTTTAACATTTTTTTACAAAAAAAAAAAAACAAAACAAAAAAATAATCAATTTTACTACTTTTAAACATAGAAATAAAATTTAAAATACTTTTTAAATTATTATTGCTTGATAATTAAGAGAATTTTGCATTAATTAAACAAAACAGTGGTATGAAAAACATGGCATTAAAATATTTAAACCGCCATTGGTTCATCACATATAATTCCGTATTGTCCCGATAACAATCTTAATTGTTTAATTGAATTAAATAATTAATAATACTTTCCAATAGATAATTACGGGCCATAAAAATTAGAAAGATTTATGGTGTTTAGCGGTGTACACACAAACAGTTGTTATTGTTTTATTGTGTGGAACGTTAAAAGCGGTAATTATCAAAAAGGGGCGCTTAATAAAAGAATGTACCGTTCCAAATAGCATGTAATCATACAACAAATCATCGAAAAGTCGAAATTAAAAGAAAAAACAATGGAGTTGATTTGTGTTAAAAGGGTGGGACAGTATGTTCGTTCCAAAGCCACCGAAAGCTTTCCGTAGGGTAATTTTGACAATATCATACAATAAATTATTCCTTTTTTCTACCTTTAAATGTTTTATTGTTATGATTATCTTAATTATTGGCCAGCGCAAGATATTAACATATTTGAGTCCATTTTAAGCCCGTACTCTATACTTATGCCGAGATACAAATCTATTTCGCGCATAAAAAACTACCTTATATACCAGTAAATGATACCAATGGGTCCGCTATCTTATCTCGGAATATTTGCATGCTCTACCCCAATCTAATTATTGTTATTATTCGGTATATATGTTTTTATAAGCCGGACTCCCCTTCAGTTATTTGCTTAATTAGCTTTTAGCTCTCGGTCATATTTGCGGGCAAAAATTAAAAAATTCCTTTGTTTCGAAATTATCTGATTATGCTATAATGAAAATGTGCAGATTATCGACAGCGATCTTGCCGAGAATGTGGAGCAAAATAGCGCAAGATTTATTGCCATTTTACTAGATCATAATAACCAATAAATCTACGAGCAACTTTTGCGTTACGCAAAATACCCCAATGTAAATTAATTCTCTTGTTACGCAACCGCACGAAAAAAATATCATCCGTCGTCCGATTGATTGCAAATTGGCCCTTGCGCAATACCAGAAAGAGTTTTTTCAATTAAACAATTAAACATCAATGAAATGAAACAATTAACCTATAAAAAGCTATTCAATGTTTTCGCCGTTGTCACGATCGCAGCTGAAAAAAGCCGTCTTAATGCGCTCCTTTACATAAATCATTGTTAATGTATGATTATAGATAACATATTGTTTTGCCTGTGCTTTCCCAATTGACATAAATATTGAATAAGTCGACTTACGTAAACGGTATATCATTAATACGGATTAGGCCAAACACAATCGTACATAGAACAAGTAAATCGATTAAATTTTATAATTATTCACAACATATTAAATAGTGAGTTTCTTAAATTACAAGAAAACAGACAATGGACAGTCTAAACTAATTCTTAGACTCTTTCAATAGTTGTTTCTCTTGTAAACTTAACAAAATTAACAAAATTAGTTAATATAATTAAATTAATTTATATGATTAGTGATCCCTCAATTCTCCATGAACTAAAAGAAGAAATGAAAAAATGATGTAACCTCATAAAATATATGAGAGTAATTGATGAAATTTTCAAGTTTCAGAAGTTTAGTAAAACTTAACAAAGCTAAGAAGATTAGTTAATATATTCAAATTCATTTTATTATGAATGGTGATCCTTCAAGTGTACATGAACGAACTGAAGAAACAAAAATAAATGATATAAAACTTAAAATATATAAGAGAGTAACTGATGAAATGTTCAACTTTTCCAATGTATGTTCCTCTTGTAAAAGTTGAACTAAACTTAACAAAGCTAAGAAGATAAGTTAATATATTCAAATTAATTTATATGAATACTGATCCTTCAATTGTATAAGAACAGAATATATGATATAACCTTATGAAATAAAAAAGATGGAAATTGATGAAATCTTTAACTCTTTTAAAGCTTGTTTCTCTCGTTATAGTAGTGCAACATCTAACAAAGTTAATAAGTTTAGTTAATATTGTCAAATTAATTTATAATAATGATTGTACAAGAACGAAAAGAAGAAAGCAAAAAATGATGATAAACATCATAAAATATAAAAGAGAGAAATTTATGAAATATTAAGTTCCTGTTAATTCTCTAAAATCTAAATAAAACAGCAAAACTAAAAAAACTTTGATACTGATATTTTTAAAATTTTGTACGAAAAAAATTCTAGACGAAAAAAAAGGAGAAAAGCCTGGTTAAGATATTGAAATGCATCAATTTGAAAAGTAATCCGCAGCTAATTGTAGGTATACTGCAATTACACACTCGGTTTAAAACTAGAGCTGCAATTAATCGAATAAATCGACATAAATCCACGACACATGTAACTTGATATATTAACTCCCTAATTAGATTTTCATGTTATTGTACAGAAAATAAAGCAAATCATTACACAAACACATGTTTTCTAAACGTTCGCTTTTTACTGCCATTAACTAATCTTTGAATATCTAATTCAACTTGTTGATTATTTGCATATCGTGTCAATTGAAAATCATTAACGGTCGCATTTAAACACGGTAATTTTCCTTTCCCGATCTGTCCGGTAATTGTGTCCGAGTAGATTATTATTAACACTGAGAAAGAAATGCAGAATTTCGTTCGGTTTAACACGACCGCAACGAATATCGCATTACATCTAATTTGTTTTCGACATACGATATGTTTTAAGCGCAAACGTACTTGACATGTTCGTAATAGTTATTAATATCCTGTTGATTCGCAATAAAATCTCGGACGTGCTTTAAAAATTTCCAAATCATTAGCTACCTACCGGAAATTGCGGCTAATAACGTGCTTAAATTAATAGTGAGAGAACCTTGCAATGCATTTATGTTATTTATTTATTGTCGTCCTTTTTTCGACTTATTATTGCACTTAGATTATTGAATTTATAACATTGTGTATTGCAATTTAATATCAAGTTAAGTATGTTGGATGCGTATGTGCAACTTTGTAGCAGTCCACTCCCAACTAGTACATACTCTACTTTCAACACATTAAATTATATTAAGCAAAAATTAATTATTTATAGACAGCAGTGACAACAATCACTTTTTACGTAACCAGTACCGTTCGTTATGGATTGTTCTCACATTGGACAGGGATTATTCAGTGGAATTAATTAAAATCATGCCCGTGGAATCCGAGACAATGTGGAAACTCTCACCTGAAACCGATGGAAAAAACGACATTAGTCGGTTTTACGTAAACAAACGCCTGCACCTACATCTAAGTATGAGAGGCGAACGAATAAAAAAACGACCATTTTGCCCATAAACGCGATGACAAAATCAATAATTAAAAGAATATTTCTCGCTCCGGAGCCTTAAATGGCCGTTTGGAAATTATTTAAACATTTGCCAGGCCGTAACCGGCGTTTTTACTATCTTCTTAGAGCTACTAATAAAGAAATGCGTGTCAGCGTAATGTGTTATTGCGAAAACCGCTTTTAATGTCACATTGTTGGATAGTTTACAATTAGAAACTATGCATTCTTCAAATGATAAACGCCAGCAAATTGCCGATTGTCTTTATTAACGGCCGGATTAACGGTTTTCGAGCACTGATTTTTGACTTGACGACAACCAAGAATTTTCCCCATTACCATAATCATAAATACGCGTTTGGACACACTTTCATCAATACGTCATTGTTGTTTAATGGTTTTTTTTTAGTTTAATTAATTAATTATTTTATTAATACATCATTTATAGACTATTGAATTTTGTCGTTACATCTACGGGATCCACTTTGAATTAGTCCCGGCATATGGATTTATGTATGTATACCGATTTTTTCAGCTATCTCGCAATTTATCTATCAATCGATATTCAAACCCCAAGTTATCCCATTATAAATTACAATTTCCACATATGAGTGATGTAAATATTTATGTAAGTAGCGTGTACCAGCAGAAATGTGAATTTCAAATATGCTCAGATATGTACATAGTTAGGATTTAACTGATTTCCAAGGAGACGCAATAAAACATACAAATCTAACTCAAAGACAGTGTCTAAAATTGTCGATACAACTGATTGACAACGTATAACTTATTTTGCATTCCATTAAAAACACTTAATTAGTGTTTTAAAACATATCCTTTCCCAAATAAAACACTATAAATAGATTTAACGAGAATTATTGAGATAATTTAAATAATTTATTATATTGATTAGTTTCACAATTGACTTAATTGTATACAAAAGAGTTTAAGAACTTTAAAATAGTATAAATTGACTATATATTATAATAAATTTGGTTATACAATTTAAGAAATTTGACACTGTCCAAATTGTAAAACAATGTTTAGTTTAAAACTGACTAAATGGCACATATAATATTGCTTATAAAGTTTATAACTGTCTCAATTGAAAGAAGTGTTAAGGAAGTTTTAACTGTCTAAGTTTTATATAAAATTGCTTATAAAACTTCTTAAATGTTTTAATTATATAAAATAAATGTGTAATAAATTTTTAAATGTCTAAATAATATGTATTAAATTACTTATAGTATCACAACTCTCTTAATTGTAAACAGTATTTAGTTTGAAACTGACTAAATCGTAAATATAACGTTGCTTATGAAGTTTGTAATTGTCTCATTTGAAAGAAGCTTTAAGGAGTTGTAACTATCTAAGATTTATATAAAATTGCTTATGAAACTTCATAACTGTCTTGATTTGTATATGAAATTACTTATGAATTATAAATTAACATTGCTTATGAAGTTTGTAACAGACTCATTTGAAAGAAGTGTTAAGGAAGTTTGTAACTGTCTAAGATTTATGTGACATTGCTCATGAAACTTCATAACTGTGTTGATTGTATAACAGAACTGTTAAATAACTTTGTAATTGTCTAAATTGTATATGAAATTACTTCTAAAGTAACACAATTGTTTTAATTATGAACAGTGTATAGTTTGAAACTATCTCAATTGAAAGAGGTATTGAGGAAGTTCTTCTTCTGTCTAAGATTTATGTAAAATTGTTTATAAAACTTCATGACTGTCCTGATTGTATAACAGATATGTTTAATAAACTTATAAATTGTCTATAAAATTATGAAATGTCACAATTTGTTTGAAACTAACTAAATTGTAAATATAACATTAGTTATCAAGTTTGAAACTGTCTCAATTAAAAGAAGTGTTAAAAAAGTATGATATCGCATAAGTTTAGGTTTAGAAATGTTTAGGTTATTTAGTAATATCAAAATTGTATATAAAAGTCTTGTGAGTTAGTTTGAAACTAAATTATACAAAAATCTTCTTCCCACATCTTTTACAAGTATATTAATTTGTATATATAAAGAAGGAAACTTAGAAATGTTTCAACTTCATATAAATTGCTTATGAAGTATCTAATTGTATACGGAAGTGATTTAAAATGCCTTAATTGTAAATAAAATTGCTTCACCCTCTTCATTGTATAGAGAAATGTTTATGAAATAAATAAAACTTATTAACAACATTAATTAAAAACAAACAAGTTAAATTGTTAAAACCACCTATATGAACAGCCCGACAGCACACAAGAATTTTGAACCCATTCAAAAATCCTTAATACATTTAAATGGAAAAAAGGACGGCAAAAGGTTGGCAAAAGGGCAGTCGTTAGGCCTACCTGAATTTCAAATAAAACAAAACCGCCATAAAAGCGGGGCTTTTTTTTACAGTGGCCATAAAACTACTTTTAGTGGTTTGGACTAATTAAAGTGAAAAATTCTAATTATTCCCGATTGAAGAAAGCCAAACTTTGTGCGTTTTAATGGATTATTGGTTTTATAAAATACACGGCGGGAATAAACTTAAGTGCTTTTTTATTGCCGATCGTTTTTACTGCGCCGTTTCCGATGTACGGGGGTCGTGCATTGGAAAATCATTCGGGGAATAAATTAAATTAATCATAATTCACGATCGGTCAGCGTGAAAGTGGCGCCCGATGGTTCGCCAGTCGAACGAAAACAGAATGATCATTTTCCGCTTGTTTTCGCGTATCATGTGTACACATGTAGATTTTAACACGTGAACGCTTCGTAAACATCATGTTTATTATGCAAATACGACCGGTGAGCTTTTGGACTCGATTTCTGGCCAACGTTTAGACACAACACGCGTGAAAACATATTTTTAACAAGTGCAAACGATGAACGGTGCGGCGTACGTATATACGTAGCATATTTTCATTAATCCCCGGTTTAGAGCAATATTTCATGTGTTAAATAGAGTTGCGTAGAAAACTGCTATTAATTCAAGCCGTGATCTTTGAGTTGATTTATGCGCTATGAAAAAGGAAATATATCTGAGCTAATTACAAATAAAACCAATGAACATGCCGATTTATATTTATAAATATAACATAAATTATCGGTTGAATAGAACACTAATCGCGATCTAAACATATTAATAAATCGCGTTCCTAATTAATAAAATAAATAAGTAGTCAAAGGTAATGCAACAATTAGAGGTGTGCGTGTATTGTATATGAAAAGGCTAATTGGATAAATAAAATAAGTAATTACGATAAACGCCACATATAATTCACATACGAACATGCACCAAGTAGGAAAAATACGAAAACGACCTCACTGCGTTTGATTAATGCCATTCGCTCGATTTTTTTACTAATGCTGATATAAATGATCTCACAGCTCGAGTCGACATTCACAATCACGACCAGATAAAAACAATTATCGCTATCATGTGATTTAAACGGCGTTTGTTGTTAAACATGCTGAATTTATTATTTGTTAATTGAATTTACACCAGATGAAAATTTACGATGGAAATTATTCAGGTGATTCATTATTTATTGTTGTTCGATTGCATTGTTCTCGCCGTTTGGGTGCGGTGGTGATCTTTTTCCTCGCAGCTGTCGCAGGAAGTGAGATGTGACACTCGAAACATATGGAAAAATAATCAAGTACAATTTTACATGGGATTTTTTAAATTAATAGTTTTATTTTATTGTTTTAGGTTTGGACATAAAAATTTTTTATGTAAATCGTTACATCTCGAACTGTTCCTTATTTTGTGTTTGTTCGACAGCTTTTTCTTGTCGTAAATTATTCTGTGACATTTTTCAGTTTAAATTAATACTTTTTCCTTCTTTACGTTTTGTTAATGTGTAATAAAAATTGAAAAACATGTTATAACAATTCCTTTTTTATATTAGATTTAAATTAATATTCCAAAATGCTTATTTTAATAAGAAACTTAAATTGTTGTTAATTACGGTTTAATACACATACTACGTTCTTATCTACTTTACCTAATCTAATCTCTATTATTTTTTCATATTTTGCATTATTTTATCTAAATTAATATTTGAAACTAGTTATATTAATCAAATTATTACCAACAATTTTTAATACAATGTATTGAAAGAAATATTATTCGTTCTATGTTTGTTGAATAGATATTTCTTGTCATTAATTAATCTATAACATTTTTCAATATAAAATCATATACTTTGCATTTCTTAGTTTTGTTTATGTTACATCTCAAAATGTTCCTTATTTTGTGTTTGTACGGCAGCTTTTTCTTGTCATAAATTATTATGACATTTTTCTGTTTAAATTAATACTTTTTTCCTTCTTTTTGTTTTCTAATGTGTAATATAAATTGAAAAACATGTTATAACCATTCCATTTTTATATTAGATTTAAATTAATATTTCAAAATGCTTATTTTAATAATTGTTAATAATTATAATTTATAATAGACATACTATGTTCTTATCTACTTTACCTAATCAAATCTCTATTATTTTTTCATATTTTACATTATTTTATCTAAATTAATATTTGAAACTGGTTATTTTAATGACTGGTTATTTTATTCACAATCTTTAAAACAATGTTTATTATTGTGATTTGGACAATGAATTATTTAAATCATTACAGCTCAAAATATTCCTAAAATACTAATTAATTTGTATATATTATTAGTTTTTTGTTTAGCTTAGCTTGAAATATTATTCGTTTTGTGTTTGTTGAACAGATATTTATTGACATTAATTAATCTATAATATTTTTCAACATAAAATTATGGTTTTTGTGTCTCTTAGTTTTGAAACAGTAAAATAAGTTAAAATCATTTCTTTTCAAGTTAAAACTCAATTAAATTAGTAAAACACGTCATAACCAGTTCTTTTTTATATAAAATTAGTATTTAAATTAATATTTGGAACTGGTCATTTTAATACAAACTTAAGTTGTAATTAATTACTTTAACGATTTTAATGTCAAATTATTTTATACAAAAAATTGCAAAAATTTTATTGAAATCGATAGAGCCCGATAGAGATATTTCTTACATTATATTTATTCCATAATTTTTTTCTTGTTATAAATTAATCAACATTAATCAGCATTTTAAACTTAAATTAATACTTTTCAAGTTCTTTTTTTGTGTTTGAAAACAATTATTTTTATTTGAAATTGTTATTAATTGCAATTTTATTTCTTCTACGGTGGGGACAAAAAAAATCGTTATAGCTTGAAATATTTCTTTATTTTTGTTGGTTCCACATGTATTTCTTATTATAAATTAATTTGTAATATTTTTCAGTTTAAATTAATACTTTTGGCATTTTTAAGTTTCGTTAATGTGTCATAAATATAGTAAAACATCTTACAACAAATTTTTAATTAATACATTACTCAGGTACCTATTTTACCGACCCTAATGTCAAATTATTTTGTGGCGAAAAATGAACAAACCAGTAGTTTTTACAGTTAGTGACTCACTGCATCATTGAAATAACAGTTTTTAAGGTGAAACACCATTAAAAAAGGAAGAAATTGAAAATGGCTGTGTTGGGGCGTAAATTTTTGTCCCGAAACGTCATTTTTTAGATGCCAAACCGCCATACCACTCCTATATTATACGAACCGAGCTGAGCCTAGCCTCTATCCAAGTCAATGCGATCATATATCATATTACAGCCTAACCCAGAAAAGACCATTACATATGTAGACTACTTCAAGTGTAACGCTATAAATATTATTCCCATGACCCTAGTCCGATCCTGGTGTGGGCAGCACTATTCCAAACCGTTTTGTACTCGGGGTATTTTTACTCTGCCCATACAAGAATGTAGTTTTTCATGCATCTTGAACGGTTCCATAGTTTGGACAGCAATGTTATTTTGTTTACAAACAAACCGAATTGTGCTCAGGCAGTTAGGAAAAAAAAGATGGAGAGCACTAGGAAAAAAGTCCGGGCTGAAAAGTTTTGTGCATGCCGGTAACCGGAGAACCCTTTTGGCCTATTATTAAAAACGACAGGTAACCAACTCAAGAAATCAGATAATTGTTAGAAATTTTGATAGGGCTATAATTTTGAAAAACTTGTTTGGCGTGTTTCGTAACGTTACCTACGGTCATGCGTTTTTACCTAATAAGGAATTCTAATAAGCGGTTTCTGAATAAAATGCTTCGACTATTAATTGCTTCTTGGACAATAAAACCTAGTTTTAATATTTGCAGAGAAATCGATAATAATGATAACTTGCCAATTTACATAATTCCTTTAATTAGCACTATTAAATATCAATTCAGCACAAAGAAAAATGATTAGAAAATGCGTATGTAAATTTAATTGGTTGGAAATTGAGATTTTAAAGTAATGACAAGTAAGTTTAATTGAAATTTTCACACAAAGTAAACGACAGTACTCAGTAATTAAAATAAACTTCATCGTCGGGAATGAGTCGACTGCCTTGTGTGTACATTCACAAAAAACTTATTAAGAATTTACCATTATAATAATAATGAAGGAAGTGTCTAATGCCTCCTTTTCATAATAAACTTAATCTAATCTAATGGAGGACGAAAAACGTGTATGTAATTTATTTTCTTTTGTTGATGATGGACACTTGGATAAAAAAGAACTGAAATATTTTAACGTTTCCAGGCAGTGAAATCTACAGAATTTGTTAAATGCATGAAATTCTATCTTGTTATCGCTATTATCCGTAATTTACTAATTAGAAAGAAGTTCGAAAATGCTCATTTATTTAAATGATAAAAGCAATTACGGACAAAATAAAAATACAACATTACTTAGATATGCACAGAAACTTCGAAAGTCTCAGTCCTAAATTTTTAAATTATGCAAAACGACGTCACAATTATGGAAGAGAATTATTGGGTTTCAGCCATTCGTGTCGTTTCGCATTTTATGAATGCCTCAGAACTAGTTTGCCTCAAATTAGCATATGAATTCGTCTAAGGAAACAATTGTGCCGTTGCGTTTTCTCCGTCCAAGCCACACAAAAAGTGTTAAAAAATCATTTTCAGGTTAAGTTTCAGCCTTCGATCCGGCCCCTCTACAAGGCGGATGACAAAAATTCAGAAGAATCACGTTGAACAGTTATCCGCACGTCCAACTGGCACGTAGTCATTCAGCCTGGATTCCCGCTCTGATTCCGCTGTCATACGCATCTAAGGCGCACCGAGAAACTGGCCAATGATTATAATAACTCATAAATTAGGTGGATTTTTGTATGTGTCGTGTTGTTTTGGCCCGATATAAGTTATGGGACAGATTTATGCTCGCGGTTTTCATTTGCACGTGACAAATGGCTTTCGGTACATTACACTACGGCGAGCCGCAACAGAAATCGAAACTGGACAAAACGACCAGGCAACTTCATTCGAATGCCACACGCGCAAAAAAAAATCACTCGATATTTTCTCCCCTGTCCGATGCGGAGTCCATTTTGAATTTTGCCGGTCCTTTATTTGTCAAAATGAAATCGGTACCTTTTATTAAAACACATTGAAAATATACGTACAGAAACATCCGTACAACGGTCATCACGAAAGAAGCAATAAAACGAACGTGCCAATTAATAAAATTAGGCGGAGTAACTTCTGTAATCAATAATTATAATAGCCGCCTGAAAATTATACAATAAAATAAAACGTTAATAAGGTGCCACCTAGTTTATTACAAAAGCGTTTTAATTTTATAGGTAAATGAAAAGATATCTCTGGCTTGAGCTTTTAAGCATTTACATGCCGGATGTTCGTCGACTGCATAGTGGAGTAATAATTTTTCGTCATAATTCCGCCATTAAAGACCATTTTATTAGTTTACTCGGTGTGTGTTCAAAACTTACCGAGATGTTTTTGCATTTTTAACTCCTGAAACCGATTCATGTATAACGAACACTTGTATGTTTGTTTTTTGGTTCGCTTTGATTATTATAATCACCTGTTTATGTTTAAATATTTATTAAATTGTCAATTTCATAAAAATAATACTATAAATATATAAATTGTACATTTTATATATATAATTGTTTATGAAGATTAGAACTGTCAAAATTGTTTAAAATTATTATATTGTATATAAAATTTCTCAAACAGTTTTATTTATACACAGAAAATTTTAAGAAGTTTAATACTACCTAATTTTTGTATACACAACTGTTTTAATCATATACAGAGAACTATTTAGGCAATTAGCTTAAGATATTTTAACCAAAAATATCTTAAATTGTATATTGAAACGTTTAGTAAATTTGGTAGAGTCTGATTTGAATATAAAATTGATTATGAAATATAATATCTGTCTTAATTGTATACAAAAATATCTAAAAAGTTTAAACTGTCTAATTTTAATATAAAATAAACCTGTAAAGTTTCATCGTAATTATAACTAAAATATGTGTGAAGATTGAACTTTTGTAAATAAAATTTAATACGTAGTTTCACAACTGTCTTAATTATATATTAATGAAATTTGAGATTATCTGTGTTTTATATAAAACTGTTTACGAAGTTTCTCTAAAACTTTCCTTAATTGTAGTGTTCAAGAAGTTCGAGCTTCTCTAATCTGTTTATAAAGTGTTTAATAAGTTTGATAATGTCTAATTTGAATATAAAATTGATTATAATGTTTAACATCTGTCTTAATTATATACAAAAATATCTAGGAAGTATAACTGTGTAATTTTAATATAAAATAAACCTGTGTTTCACGATTATCACTGTTATAAGTAAAAATATATAAAAAATTTGATCATTTGTATATAAAATTTTTATGAAGGTTTACAA
Organism: Aethina tumida; assembly: GCF_024364675.1. NCBI lineage: Eukaryota > Metazoa > Arthropoda > Insecta > Coleoptera > Nitidulidae > Aethina > Aethina tumida. Next base: position 15,938,344 of record NC_065441.1, read on the forward strand.
CTGTCTTAATTATATATTATGAAATTAATTATGTATGAATGAAATTTGAGATTATCTGTGTTTTATATAAAATTGTTTACGAAGTTTCTCTAAAGTTTTTCTTAATCGTATATAATTGTTCGAGTTCAAGATTATATAATGTGTTTATAAAGTTAATTATAAGTTTTACAACTGTTTTATTGTATGCAGAAATGATATGATTTTATATGAAATTGTTTACAAATGTTTTAATTATACACAGAGAAGTGTTTAGGAAGTTTGAGTTTGTTTATATTGCACATAAAATTGTTTACGTACTTTTTAAAGTTTTAAATATTTACAAAAGTGATTAGAATGTTTCAGATCATTTATATTGTATATCAAATTGCATATAAAGTTCCCCTCTTGCCTTAATTGTATATAAAAATATTTAAGAAGCTTGACCCTAGCTAAATTGTTTATTTATTATCTTCTATCTACAAAATTGTTTAAGAAATTTTGAACTTAATGTCTTAATTGTATATACAATTGTTTATGACGTTTCACAGCTACTTGAACTGTATACAGAAGGGTTTACAAAATATAAAAAGTCAATTAAAAAGTTTCACAACTTTTTTAACTTTATACAGAAGTGATTAAGAAATTTGGAATTGATCTAATTGACATAAAATGGCTTATGGAGTTTCACATCTGTTACAAATTGTATACAGAAGAGTTTGAAAGTTTTGTATATAAAATTTAGTTAGTACTACCTAATTTGTATGTATATATTATAGAAATCTGAATAAGTTTCACAACTGCCTTAATTTTAGACCAAAATGTCATGTTATGACTTTTAAAATATACACAGAGATACAAAAATTAATTTAATAATTATAACTTACATCATAACTTACTAATCATTATACTGATATCAATTTTAAGAAACCATATGCTGAAATGAAAAATATAAATGAAGAGCAAGAACCTCTAATCAGACCTTGCACCGAGCCTTTAGTAAAAATCCTAATTAATCCCGCGCGCTCTTTATAACCCCGCCATTCGTCAGATAAGACTAATAGTCAATATCGGCAATATCGGACCTAAAACCTGTGGGAGAGCCGTGCACAATGGCGATGGGTGAAGCGGCAGCAGCGGCAGCAACGGCAGCAGCAGCGAGGAAGAGAAGAACCGAAGAATCCGTCGCTGGGGCAGCGAAAGGAATCAGGCAAGCTCGCGCTTGTCGTCGGGGAATGTGGCTTAATGCGCTTTTGCTGTCCGTGGCTATCTCCTGATACAGATATCGGTGCGGAATCTAGTTATGAAACAGGCGAAACCGACAACCCCGGATCGTCGCTAGCGCTAAAGACGGCCGGCCATTCGTTAAATATTCCGAAAATGTTACACAAATTTTAATTTGCATACCCGGCAGGACTCAGGAAACCCACTAAATTAAACGCACCGTGCCATCGACTGGCACCAAAGACGGATGGATACGTCGGCTTATCTTACAGTTACATCTGTACGAAATATGTGAATATTATTCGGAATTAGACGACGTAACTGTTTGAATATTCTTTTTACGTGTACATCACTAGATAACAATCAGCCAGTTAATATTTTTGTGTACAGTTTCTAAACGTTACATGGAACCTGTCGTTCGGCGATAGTTACGAAAAATCGGATTTAAGCCACAGCAGTGTTTCCACTCGACAAACCTCCGGAGTGTAAATCATTGTGAAGAATGGTTAATTAACGAACAAATGACGAAGCCGCACATAAATAAATCGTCACACACACACCGATAAATCGAAGGATTCCGTGCCAACAGTAAGTTTATACATTGGTGCATTTTCCTTTGGCAGTTAGACAGTGAGACTGCGGCAATTATATTATTTGTCGTGCCAATTACGGGCAGTTAATATTCATAAAAGCGAAAAACTGGTACGGCTCCGGCATTAACCATTCACACTTCCAGCGGCGTGGACCTTGGGTGTGCGTTCCTTTCCGAAAAAATCAACACGAATATGACATTCGTATGATTAAGGCAAGAAAGCAATGGGTCATTTCGATCGTGTTGCGTGGCCGCGCCGCCGATGGGTTATTAAACGAGCGAGACCGAGACCGGTGAGTTGCGTGAAGGCAATTTTCTGACGAATTTTTCAAACTATCTGACCACCGGACCCCCTATGAATTTATAAAGAGTCTGACTGAAATTTATCGCTGTTATTTTAAAAACAGGTATCTGCATTTGCATTAAATAAATTGGGTTTAATTTTCTTTATATTTATGTGTTTAGTTTTGTTAGGAATTTAATAATTGCCACAACGATCAAACCCATCACATCAACTCTACTCAACTTATCATTATTACTATTAAACTTAAATGCTATTTGCACTATCATGCTTTCAAATTCTTATATGATTCAATTTCATTTTATTTCTTATTTCTAATTTTTCAGTTCTGCCAAAAAATCTTACTAAATTACATTTATACAGAAATAATTCGAAAATTCAAGTTTAATTAAAATTATTGTAATTGTATAAAAAATTTATTATGACATTCCACATTTGTATAATTTTTTATTGTTATTAGAATTATTTATAAAATACGAGTTTTAACTGCAAAATTGCTTGTCAAGTTTTACAAATGTTTTATTTGTATATAGATATACTGCCTTTATTGTTAAAATGATAAAAGGGTTTATGAAGTTTCACAACTGTTATAAATTGTATTAAAAAATATTTAAGAAATTTAGAACTGTCTTAATTGTACATAAAAAATCACTTAAGAAGTTTCACAACTATTTTATCTTTATACAAAACTGTTTAAGAAATTTGGAATTTATCTAATTGACATAAAATGGTTTATGGAGTTACATTACATATCTGTTATAATTTATGTACATAAATATTTAATAAGTTTAGAACTGTCATAATTGTTTATAAAAATGACTTAAGAAGTTTTACAAATTTTTTAACTTTATGTTTAAGAAATTTGGAATTGATCTAATTTTCATAAAATGGCTTATGAAGTTTCACATATGTTACGAATTATGTACAAATATTTAATAAGTTTAGAACTGGCTTAATTGTATATAAAAAATCACTTAAAAAGTTTTACAACATTTATAACTTTATACAGAAGTGTTCAAGAAATTTGGAATTGTTCTCAGTGACATAATATACAAATTGACTACAGAAATATTTAAGTCATTTAGAACTGTGTTGATTGTATATAAAAAATCAATTAAAAAGTTTCATAACAATAACAGAAATATTTAAGAAATTTGTAATTGATCTAATTGACATAAAATGGGTTATGAAATTTCGTATCTGTTACAAATTATGTACAGAAATATTTAAAAAGTTGAGAACTGCTTTAATTGTATATAAAAAATTACTTAAGAAGTTTTACAACTTTTTTAACTTTGTGAAGAAGTATTTAAAAAATTTGGATTTGATCTAATTGACATAAAATGGCTTATAAAATTTTACATACATTATAAAATGTGTGGAGATATATTTTGGAAGCTTAGAACTATTTTAATTATATAAAAAAATCACTTAAGAAGTTTCACATCTTTTTTTAACTTTATACAGAAGTGTTTAAGAAAATTGGAATTGATCTGATTGAAATAAAATGGCTTATGGAGTTTCATATCTGTTACAAATTGTGTACAGAAATATTTAAAAAGTTCAGAACTGTCTTAATTGTATATAAAAAATCATATAAGAAGTTTCACAGCTTTTTTAACTTTATGCAGAAGTATTTAATAAATTTAGAACTAATCTAATTGACATCTTAATTATATATATATAATTGTTTATGAAGTTTCACAGCTGCTTGAAACTAATTGTATAGAAGGGTTTAAAAAATTTAAAACTGTTTTAATGGTACGTAAAATTAATTATGATGTTTCCCAACTGTTATAAATTGTATTAGTTTCACAACTATTTTATCTTTATACAAAACTGTTTAAGAAATTTGGAATTTATCTAATTGACATAAAATGGCTTATGAAGTTAAGTTTAGTTTAGAACTGTCTTAATTGTTTTAAAAATGACTTAAGAAGTTTCGCAAATTTTTTAATTATTTAGAGAGTCCAAATTGTACATAAAATGATTAAAAAATTAGTCAATTATCCAATACAATGATCTTAATCCCCCCTTTTCCTTTATAACACTTTTTATATATTAAAAAACAACGAAATATCCAAAATGTATCATCCGTGAATAAAACATAAGTTCTTAAAACTAGCTACACACACAGCTTATTTCTTGTAGATGACGGACAACTTTTCAACGACCTGTTAACAGTCCATCATCTTTCTTCAACACAAACTAGACCTATAAACAACAAATATAACAAGTCCAGAACAATCCGCGACCATTTCAGGTCTCTTTGCCCCGTTCCGCAGCATGCAAAGACGGTCTGCCACAATTGCAACGACACAATCGAAATGAAATTTATAATCCCTCCACGGTCCGCTCTTCCACACCCAAAAGCATAAATTAATATTTAAATGGCGGAAGCTGTCGCTACGTTAAACATTCCATCTATAAAAAATTGTGCATCAGCTCCTTTAATTAAACACATCTGCAACCATATTGCATGCATCGGGATTTTATAATTGGTTTCGATATTTTTTCTGTCGACGATTTTTTATGATTATACATCGGCGGGTTCGGCGTGTCCGCGAGAATAATTGGGCGGGATTTTTATGGATGGAGTACAGGAATTAAAATTTTACGCAACAGAATTCAATTTAAGAACAACAAAACCGTTTCGCTAATTATTTTTTGTGTCCCGTACCTTTTTCTTTTCGTTTGTTATTTTAATACAGTTATCACACCGAGTGATACGTCACAATTAATGGGGTTGGGATCCTTCCTGATTTTCTGGCAATTTTCGAATTCCCCCAATCACGATGACAGGGCCACATTTCAGGAGAATACCTTTTTTTTGGTTTCAGTAAATTAAATTACGGTTTTTGCGGCCGGTGAATGTTGTTCATAGGTACGAATTGACATTCAAAATAATTAAAATTGCGTTCGTCATTTCATATTTCACCATGATTTCATATAATCTCCATAAAAAAAAATTTAATGCGTCACATTAATAGTGCTCTCAATTATTTCCAAAAGCAATTTCGCTTTTATGTCGTTTATGGCCATTAAAGTTGTGTTTAATGATATTCTTCCTTTTTAGTCTGGTTTCATTCGTTTTAAGTAAAAATGGAGATTTCTGCACCATTCGTATATTCCTAGCAAACAATAGTAATAGAAGAAATTATTTTTTTAACGCTGACATTCAATTAAAATACATAATTAACAACTTAATTTCAACTAAAAACCCTTGTAAGGATGGGTAACTTAAAAGTAACTCTTCATGCGTTCATGTACTCAATCTTTTAACTCGATAAACTATAAATAACATTCCTAATACATTAAACTGTTGGTGTTGCTTGAAATTTTTGAATAATAAATTCAGAACATATGGATTGAACCATCCAAACCAATAAAAAACCCTTTTAATCAGACAGGTTGAAAACAATATAAATAATTTGGTATTACAAAACGCTGCTTTTGCTTATTGAAACCAGTTTTCTAACGGCACTCGCAGCCCGTGGATGTTACGAGTTCTCCCAACAAAACTACACGAAACGTAACACGATCTTACCTTAGTTTTCGACGTTTTCGGCGATCCGTTCCCAATGACGATCGCATAGACTTCCACTTCGTAAACATCTACTCCAACTTCCCGGTCCAACTCAACGGCGGTGGACAAAATTCCCAGCTTGGTGTCGATGTCAAACAATCTGTCAACTTGCACACCATCACCTGTCACATTTGTCACATAATACTCCACGTCACCGGAAGCGAACGTTGCGGAAACCGTCAGGATACTCGTACCGGGCGGCTCGTTCTCGTACACGCTACCACTGAAGGTGGTGCTCTCGAAACGCGGTCCATTGTCTGAAGGGCTCGCCGATATTATTGTCAAGTACGCCTCTATCGACTTCCTCTCCGATTGCACAGCTTCGTCTGTTGCTTTCACCGAAAGACGATACGTGGCTTCCGGGTTTTGGATGTGTCTGCGCAGTTTCAGTACCCCGGTGCTTTGGTCGAGCTTAAATAGGTCCGTGTTACCGCTGGCTAGTTCGTAGGTCACCAAGCCGTTCGTTGCCGAGTCCAAATCTCTGGCGAACACAGTCATGATTGATATGCCGTCTTTTTCGTACATCCTGGAAGAGTGTGGGAGTACTGCGGCGTTCATGGACACGAATACTGGCGCATTATCGTTAACGTCCTCCACTATCACTGTCACTAACTTTTCGGCTGATAATCGCGTTGATGGTGGTTCTGCCTGGTCTGTAGCCACCACAGTAAGTCTGAAAGTATCTATCGTCTCCCTGTCGATGGGTAGTAATGTGTGGATAACACCTGTTACGGGGTTGATTCCAAAATGTCGTTTGTAATCTTCGGGATCTTGTTGGGAGATGGTGTAAGTGACTTTGCCGTTGAGTCCTGAGTCTGGATCGTCTGCTGTTACTGTTACTATTGGCGTTCTGACCGGAATTCCTTCCCTGATTTGCCTGACGATGGCCGTGCTAGGGAAACTGGGCGGATTGTCGTTGGCATCCTCCACCGATATCGAGAAGAGGATGGTGGTGAACAAACGAGGGTTGCCATTGTCTGAGGCGGTGATGTTGAGCTGATAAGCACTAAGTTCCTCATAGTCGAGCTGTTTATGCAAATACAAGACACCCGTGGCAGGATCGATGTGAAAAGTGTCTTTTCTGTTTCCCGCGGTGATGCTGTAGACGACTTCGCTGTTCACGCCCAGATCGGCGTCCGTGGCACGGAACTGAATGAGCTCTGTGTTGATTGGGCTCGTTTCGATCACCGAGATCCGCGAGTTGGTCTGCGTGAACTCCGGAGCGTTGTCATTCTCGTCTAAAACATCTATCGTCACTGTCGTCGTTGACGTTAATTGTTTCGTGATTCCCGCGTCATGTGCCAACACTGTGAGCATGTACTTGGAGTTGGTTTCGCGGTCCAGGGAACGGGCCAACGTTATTTGCCCCGTGGCCTCGTCTATTTCGAAACGTTTTTCCGCGTTTCCATTGACGATCGAGTAAAACACGTCGCCGTTCAGGCCTTCGTCCGCGTCCGTCGTGTACAGTCTCAGGACTTGGGTACCGTTCGCTGAACCTTCCGATATTTGCACTTTGTACGGTGCACGGATGAATTTCGGTGCGTTATCGTTTACATCGGTCACGAACACTTTCACTTTTACTTTGTCTTTTAGGCGGGGTGCGCCATTGTCCGTCACCACCGCTTCCAACGTCATGAAGTTCTGTCCGGAAGTTTGGACCAAATCCTCGCGATCGAACACGTGCAATGTTTTTATGAAGCCGTTTTTGGGGTCGATGGAAAAATCGTTTTGTAGGTTGGACAAGGAGAAGATCAGTTCGGCGTTTCTGCCTATGTCTTTGTCGGTTGCGGTGAGTTTTCCAACGAACGAGTCTGGCGGCTCGTTTTCTCGGATGCTGAAGGTGAACGTTTGATTGGTGAACTCGGGACTGTTATCGTTTTCGTCGATTACGTGAATTACAACGGGTACACTGGACGATCGTTGTGGATTTCCTGCATCGCTCGCCATTACGATTAACGAGTAATAATCTTTATCTTCACGATCTAACGCTTTCCTGACATACAAATAACCATCTGGGAAAATACCGAATTTGTCTTCATTGTTGCCTTCTGTGATCGTGTAAGAAATTCTGCCGTTAGCTCCCAAATCGGCATCGCTGGCCGCTAAGGCGAAGAATCTCTCATTAACGGGCGTGGACTCCAGCAACGACGTCTCATACGAGGTATGATCGAAAACAGGTGTGTGGTCATTAACATCCTCTATTGTTATTAAAACCGTGTGCTTGGATGAAAGTGGCGGTTCACCGGAATCGGTAGCGGTCACTTCGACGTTCAACACGGTTCCGGGTTCAGTTCTAATCGGCCTGTTCAAGTAAATCACGCCGGTCGCCTCCGAGATTCTGAACTGATCGTCCGGATTGTAGGTTAGACTGTATGTCACCCGGCTGTTTATACCTGCGTCTATGTCCCTCGCCCGTGCTAGATAAACTTCTTGTCCCACCGCTGCGTTTTCTGGTAATTTTATTTCGTCCTTATCGCGTACGAACACGGGCTTATTATCGTTCAAATCTTGAATTACAATATTCACTGTGGTGTTACCGTACGACAAACCCACACGAGCCACCACCGTCAGGCTGTAACTTATCGTTTGTTCACGATCGATCTTTTTCGCCGTACTTATTTTACCCGTGTTCTCGTCGATCTTGAAATTGTGCTTCGGATCACCGAAAACTATAGAATACACGGCCTCGCTGTTTCTCACGTGAACGGTGCCGACGTCCCTCCGCTTAAAGCTCGACGATTCATTGTGATCTTCCACGATCTGGAACTCATATCCGCCGTAGCTGTCAAAGTGCAATTCCTCCAAGTACGTTTTCTTGATTATCTCGACCGTGGCATCTTCCACTGCCCGTTTATCGCCGTGATCTTTAGCCGAGATTTTCAACTTATGCAGCGGATTCGATGAAGTCTTCAAATTACCCCGCAACGATATAATACCAGTCCATTTGTCTATGGTAAACATCCCGTCTCCGCCGCTCTCCAATTTGAACGTGATCATCGCATTGTCGCCTTCGTCCAAATCCGAGGCCGTCACTTTCAAAATCGACGCCCCTGATTTCAGATCTTCGGACACCGACATGAAATATTCCAGCGGATAAAACTCGGGATTATTATCATTGACGTCCAACACGTTGAGATAAACGGTGGCGGTCGAGAACTGTGGTGGAATGCCTTGATCACGCGCTATGACGTGTATTTCGTACTTGGAGATCTCCTCGCGATCTAAAACCCTTTTAGTAGTCAATTGTCCTGTTAATGAGTCCAATTGGAAGGTGTCGTCGTAAGTTTGCGAGACAGCAGAATGTAGAGAATAAGTTACACTTCCGTTAGTGCCTTGATCGTGATCAGCCGCTGTCAGCATCGCAACCAAAGTACCGGCAGGCGCATTTTCCGACAGCGTAACGTTGATTTTTGACTGGGAAAATTGCGGTGCCTCGTCGTTTTCATCTAAAATCGTCACTTTTAATTGGGTGTACGCCCATTTCGGATTCGGACCACCGTCGCGGGCTGAAATGTTCAATTCTACGGTACCTTGTATCTCCCTATCCAGAGCTGCTATTGTCGTAATTAATCCGGAATTCGAGTTGATGGCGAACCACTGATTCTCGTTGCCGGACACAAACGCGTAGAAAATTTGCGCGTTCACTCCCGTATCTTCGTCCGTTGCGGTGATCCCTGCCACGTAGGTGCCGGGAGGTGCCAGCTCACTCAAAATCGCCGAATATTCACTCTTTTCAAACACCGGTTCGTGGTCGTTGACGTCGTTCACGTGAATTATCAAAAAGGCGGTGGCTGTACGAGGTGGAGTCCCTTTGTCTGTCGCCACAACTGTTAAATTATACTTTGAGATTTCCTCGCGATCTAAAATGCCGTTCACTCGCACAATATCAAAGCTGGGAGTGTAATCGAGTCTGAAATGATTTAATTCGTTGCCCGAGACAATCCGCACCGTTGTATCACCGTTCAGTCCTTCGTCCAGGTCCACCACCGAAACGGCAGCCACCACCGACCCATTGCCGGCGTTCTCGTCCACTGTCGCGAACCCGGCGGTCGAAGGGAAGTACCGGAACTCGATGATGGGGTCGTGATCGTTGGCGTCCACCAAATTCACCGTTACGTAAGTCCTGCCGTCCTGTCTGGGCGTACCGTGGTCCCTGGCGAACACCGTGAAGACGCAACTCTTCGGACAACTGCCTCCGGGTTTGGTTGTTTGAGGGCAGTTCTGTTGTTGGGGACACTCTAATATTTCTGTCGTCGAGATGACACCTGTTTCTGGATCGACGGCGAACTGGTGTTCCGTGTCTGCTAAGTAATAGGTGATTTTCGCGTTGTCCCCCAGGTCGTTATCGGTCGCCATGACTTGTAAAACAGGTGTTCCCGGTGGTACGCTTTCGTTCAAGGAAACGATGTAATCGCTGTGGTCGAAAATTGGTGGATTATCGTTCACGTCCAGGATTGTCACGTTTACTTGGAGGTACCCGTACTTTGGTGGCTTTCCTCCATCCCTTGCGGAGATGTTCAAGACGTAGAACCCCTGTGATTCCCTGTCGAGTTTGCCGGTTGTTTCCAGGTGGAGATAGGAGGAGTCTCCAGTTGGATTAGCCGTGACAACGAGCCTGAATTTCTCATCTTTATTTCCTGCGATAATTTTGTAGTCGTCGCTGACGCTGTTATCACCCGTATCTTTATCAGTGGCAGCGTCTAATAATAGTCTTGTTCCTGCGGCCGCACTTTCCGAAAACGACACTGCTATGCTGGGTTCAGGAAACTCGGGTGCATTGTCATTTATGTCGTTGACCACGATTCTAACTTCGATGGGGTAGGTAGGTTGACTGGATAGTACCACCAAATCGTACCGATCGTTTTTGAGCATCTCCCTGTCCAAAATCGCGTTAGTTTTGATCTCCCCGGTGTTGGGGTTAAGGGTGAACTCTCGGGGTGGCTCGTTAAACCTGTAGGTGAATCCGGGTTTAGTTGGGATGCGTCCGACGGTCGTGCCTTTGGGTTGGCCCTCGGTTATTTCGAGGGTGACCCGTGTGTCGACGGCACGACTTTGCATTTGGGCCGAGTAGCCGAAAGGCGGTTCGGTGATGGTTTGTCGACGTCTTCCGGGTCCCGGACCGGAGTTGTGCGCTCCTGCTAGCAGGATAACGCCCGCGGCGAGCAATAGACAGTATGAACCCCGCATCTTGTGAATCAATTCGGTTGACACTACCGCGACATTATTTTGAAAAATTGCGATGCGGTTTAATCAGCGTGGACGATTCGTCAATTCATTTTCGGTTATCGAAAATATGACACGTGTGTGTGTGTGTGTGCGTTAGATAGTGCAATAGTCTAACATTCCTCGACTTCTTTGCCCCGTCTATCAACTGGCTTTGCCTCTGGTAGAACGTCGTCTCGCTCTTGCACGTGTTGCGCCGCCGACAGATCTCTCACTCTGAGTGGTATGCAATATGGCGGCTAAGCTAAGAGATCAACACTGCAACTTTTACGTCTTCTTATGAAAACAAAGTTTCGGTGCGTGTATCACAACGCGACAACGCATGCACATCCTCACTGACAATCACACTGGCCGAATTCGAGCGCACTTCACTGCTGTTTTCATAGATGATTCGATCCACGAACGGAACACAGTCACTGGTAACTGAATCTTCCGATATCGACGATCGTACCATTCATACCATTAAGTGTGGTAAGTGGTACCGCGTTCGCATGGGACACAGTGCGAGAGCGGCGTACTGCGATGCGATGCGATGCGATGCGATCGGGTCGGTACCGGTACACGCGCGCCTGTAGACTGACCGTCGAAGACTGAATCCGTCTTACCTGAGAGGAAAGAGATTCTATGTCCAATCCAATGGTACCTATACCTGGAGCACCAGGTTGCCAGATCGACCGGTCGCCACTCTGCGAGACTCGCGGCCAGCCCGGCCGATCTAGGCATAAACATTATTTATGGATGTGTCAGTCGAGATGGCTATGCATCGTAAATCTATTGTGGTTATTTTTTAGTATCTAATACCAATATCTTGAATGGATTAATGGAGGGTTGGGGATTTTCTTCGTGCATTAGCATTTTCTAACAGCGGGTTTTTATGGGATGGGGCCTCGAAGCGCAGACATCTAACTGAAACTATCCACTCTATTCAATGTCAAATGCTACAACACATTCATAACTTCAAAATTATACTTTTTCAGTCGGTCAATTATTTTACATAATGGTTCCGTACAGAGACAAGAATCAAATCAGGTTTTCAATAAAAATTATTTCTAATAGTACGAATATGTTAATAAAAAATAAAAACTTGCTTAACAACATTGTTAATGTAAAGTCTAACTGGCGTTGTTTCTCGAATGGTACCCATGCCATTTACTGAATTTTTAAAAAATAGTTTCAAAGTGGACTTCAGGTGTACAAAGTATAACCTTAATTTCCCGTTAATAATATATATTTTTAAATGCTCATAAACGTAAACACGGTTCACATTTCTATTTTTAAATGGAAAAAATATTTTCTCGAGAGAACTCAAATTATTAGTTTAGGACAAATAACTCATTAAAAGTCTAACTTGCTAAAATTTTATTTAATAAACCAATTTTAACATTTTTTATATTTACTTATATTCTTAATGTTTTTATTAAAAAATATAAAAACTATTTAAATTTTCAATTATCTCACAAATTCTATAAAAAAAGTAATTTTTAATTTATTTATTATAATTAGAAACAAATATTACTTAATTTATACAACTTGTTGACATATTATTTAATAAACTAATGGTTTTCTATACATTCAATTTTCAATATAGCTTTTATACACAATTTTTTAGAGTATAAACTTTTATAAATTAATATATAATTGTAATTAGAAAAGAAAATTGCCCAATTATAATAAATATAATGACTTGTTAAAATGTTATTTATTAAACCAATAATTAATGCTATTTTTGAATATACCCCATTTTCAAAACAGTCATTTTGTTTTTTATAGATAATTATACAAAAATAAATTAAATTATTATTATCAATTATTTCAGAACTTTTATGAACTGAATAGTAATTTTTAATTAGTGTATTATAATTAGAAACAAATATATCTGAATTATAAAAGATTTTTATTATTATTATTCTCAATTATAAAAGATTCTTAATAACTGTTATTTAATTAACCAATAATTAACCATAATTTTTGTTATATATACTTTTTAAACAACTTATTTTATTCAAATATTTCAATTTTTTTCATTACATTAAATATTCAATTATTTCAGAACTTTTATTAACTAAAAAGTAAATTTTAATTGATTTATTGCAATTAGAAACGAATATTATTCTATTATAAAAAATATAATTTTTAAAACATGTTTTAATTTAATTATGCTTTAATTTTCAATTATTTCATAACTCTTGCCACCTTAAACGTAATTTTTAATTTGTATATTGTAATTATAAACAATATAATAACAATATGTCAATAATTAACTAAATTTATTATATATTTTCAAAATAACTTATTTTCAAAATAATTTATTATTTTTAATATTTTTATAACAATTGCAAAGTATAAAAACTATTTAAAATTTAATGATCATATTCAATATTCAATTATATTATTACAGCTTTTATTAATTAAAAAATAATTTTTAATTGGTGTATCGAAATCAGAAACGAATATTGCTCAATTATAAAAAATATAATTTTATTGCTGAAATGTCATTTGATAAAGAATGATTACCCTGATATTTAATATATATTCAATTTTCAAAACAAGTTATTTTATGCATACATTTTTAATTTATGTTATTTATGAAACATTATAAAAACTGTTTAAAATTTTATTTTTTTTTTTTTTTGTTTACTAAAAGGTAATTTTTAATTGGTGTATTGTAATTAGAAACAAATATTTTTGAAATATAATTTAAAAAACTTTTTACGTTGTTATTTAATAAACTAATGATCAGTGCAGTCTTTTAATACATTCAATTTTCTAAACAAATTATTTTATACATAAATTATTAATGCTTTTTATGCAAATTTATTTTATAATTTTATTTTTCAATTTTCATTATTTCACAACGTTTATTAACAAAACATTAATATTTAACTGGAGTGTTGTAAATGGAAACGAATAGTGCTCAATAATAAAAAAATATATTTTTTAAAAACTTATAATATAATAACATCTTAACTTAATTTCCTGCAATTCTTAGAAGAAACGAACGTGCATATTATGTTTAATTAGATTTCCACATAATAATGTTAAAAATTATCGTTAAGCTTAAAATACATTTGTTTCGCTTTTATTGAAGTATTAACTGTAAAATACATGTATTTCCTCGAGAAATATACAAACAGCACTATTGGTTTAGGTCAGGTAAAACATGCCAATGACAAATATACATATACAAGAATAGTATCATTTTATTATGAATACTTTTGTATATTTTAGTCTAACAAATTATTTTTGTAATTATAGTTAAAATGTGAAACGAGTAAAATCATTTTTTAATGTACGCAATCATTAAAATAATTTGAATAAAAACAGATAAGTATTAGTAATATTACAAAAAATTTCGATTAGTTTCACAACTATTTTCATTATAGCATATTTTGTTTCGAAGAGAATATTTAATTTCCCCATTTATATGTACAAATACGTAATCAAATCGTCCCTGTGTCTATAAAACACAGATAATAAAATAATCTTGGTACTATGAAATTTAATATCGATTTTTAAAACTTAATATTAAACACTTAATACCTCCAACAAAACCAACCGTCATTAAATCCGCTTAAATCGTATAGAAGATGTGAAGAACACTCAGACAGTACGATAATACATCCGTAGAGAAAAAAATTTATTATAAACAGGTTCCATTGTAAAATTATAATCTTGTGATGCTTGACATTATTTGAACAATTCCATGTCGAAAATATCGGCGCGATCCAAGAGTAATTGATAGTTACGATATGGACTGTTTTACGAGATAATTTATCCACAAAGTGCAGATTGTAAACAATCATTGTGCAGTCACTTCATAAATCGCTTATAACCTTTGCACAGACCTTTATTGTTATAATATTTATGCCGGATGGAAGTTCAATGAGAAAATTCCTCGCATCTCGCCGTTATGTTATTTTAATTTATGGTCACATAAATAATTAAGAAATTAACAAATGTGACAACGATGAATTAAAACGTTTATTTTGTAATTTTCTTCTTATAACAACCTCGTGTTTAATTTCTGATCGAACGATTTTAAAATGAGCCAATTAGAACAAATTTAAATATTAATGTGCTTTAAATATAAAATAGGTGGTTTGTTTCAAAAAAATTTTAGCTTGTTTTCGTGACCAAACACATTCATGTTTAATTTATTAATGAAAGAACGTTTTAAAGTTTCGTTAATTCACAATATGCTCAAAAAGTTCTTAATTTATTCGAAGCATCCTAATGTAAAAGAATATTATAATTTTAATATGAGATTTCTTTGATATCGCATTAACATATTATAAAATTAAAGTTAATTACGTATTTATTCCTCATTTTATTAAAAATATTCATCTTATTAATATTAAACAGTACATATATAAATCGTTACATATGTTTATTACAATTTCTACAGAAATATCGTGCATCTTGAAATAATTATTGTGAGAAATACTTCTATTTTTTATTTTAAGTTGGAAACTCTTATTCACCGTAATTACGAGTTACATTGTTGTCTTCCAAAAACACTAATCTGTAACATGGTGTTATGCGTGAAGTGTAAAATGAACACGGTAAATATGAATTGTACAAGTTAATTAGAGAGTCTACTTAAATAAAGCGTTATGTAATGATGTAATTGCATAATAGTTTAGTTCTTTTTAATACTTCTCCACTATTTAAATTAAAGAATTTATGTACTAATTCAAGAATGCAAATTAGCGGCAAATAAATATACAGTAAATGTTAAGTAAATAACAGAGAAATATAAATGGTTACAAAAGTTAAATCTAACGAGTTTAAAAACGGTCTCACACATGTTATAATTTAAAGAGCCAGCAGTCAAGTGTCTCGTTTCGGTGGACAAGAGAGGAAAATATATCGAGCCACCTGACCGAACGTCGTACAATATCCTAAAGTTAAATAATGTCATAACATGAATTTATTACTTCATTTGGTGGACCATGTTCGGAGCCGGTAAACGCATTGTTCGGCCTTTTTACCTGGACCCCGGCTTTAACTTTTGGTGTTTTTCTTCTACAAAATGCTTAGTAAAATTTTATTAGGTATTAGCTTAGTCAAAGCTCATGTTGGTGTTCAAAATTGCCTTGAAAATTACATCTAAAACTACTATATTTATATTTAATATTAAATTTTAATTTTCCCAATTAGAATAAAATTATTCTGTTTGAAAATTCTTCCACCAAAAATATTAGAAAAAAAAATAACAAATACTGTTAACAATATCAATAATCAATATTATTTTGTTTTATTTGATAAAATAATTAGAAATTGTTTTTAATAATTTATCCTTCCAATTATATTTGAATTATTCCATTTCAATACTGAAAACTTATGAGTTTTTAAGAAAAAACTGTTAATTGTCATTATATTTTATTTTATATGTATTTTTAATTACTTTATCAAATTAATTAAATATTAATCATTTGTCCTTCCAATTAATTTTGAATTATTCTGTTTGAACATTTTTTCACTCAATAAAAAATGTATTTTCAAGAAACTAACAAAAACTGTATTTTTTAATTGTTCATTGAGAGGTTATTCCACAAACACAATAATATATATTTTCCTGAGAACTAACAGAAATTGTTAAATATTTCAATATTACATATTATATTATATATATTTTTAATTATTTTATCAAATTAATTAAAAAATAATTTTAATTATTTATCTCTCCAGTTAGATTTGAATTATTCTGTTTGAACAATGTGGTTCTGAAAATTAAAAAAATACTTTTAAATACTTCAATAATTTTATTATATTTTAGATATTTTTAATTATTTTCCTAAATTAATTAATTTTAATCATTTCTCCTTCCACTTAGATTTTAATATTCTGTTTGAACATTGTGCAGTTGTTCCATACTAACAACACAATGCATTTACTAAAAACTAATAAAAACTGTTAAATATTTGAATATTACGTATTAACAGACTTATTTATTTTCAATTATTTTATCAAATTAATAAAAAAATAATTTTAATCATTTGTCTCATCAGTCAGATTTGAATTGTTTTATTTGAACAATGTGTCCCTGAAAAATTAACAAAGATTGTTAAATACTTCAATAATTAGATTATATTTTAGATATTTTTAATAATTTTACGAAATTAACTAGAAATTAATTTTAATCATTTATCCTTCTAATTTTATTTGAATATTATGCTTGAATATTGAGAAGTTCTTTCAAAAGACAACATAATGTGTTTCCCTGAGAACTAACAAAAATTGTTAAATATTTCCATACTACATATTATATTATATTTATTTTTAATTATTTTATCAAATTAATAAAAAATATTTTAATTATTTATCTCTCCAGTCAGATTTGAATTATTCTGTTTGAATAATGTGTATTTTTAACAATTTTCCTAAATTAACTCTAAATTAGTTTTAATCGTTTATCCTCCCAATTAGATTTGAATATTCTGTTTGAACATTGAGAAGTTGCTCCACAATAACAACACAATGTGTTTATTAAAAAATAATAAAAACTGTTAAATATTTCAATATTATGTATTACCTTATGATTCTTTTTAATTAATTTATCAAATTGATAAAAACATAATTTTAATCACTTGTCCCTTCAATCAGATTTGAATTATTCTGTTTGAATAATGTATTTCTGAAAAATTCACAGACTGTTAAATACTTCAATAATTACATTATATTTTAAATATTTTTCCTAAATTAATTCTAAATTAATTTTAATCATTAGTCCTCCCAATTAGATTTGAATATTCTGTTTGAACATTGAGAAGTTGTTCCACAATAACAACGCAATGTGTTTACTAAAAACTAATAAAAACTGTTAAATATTTCAATATTATATATTACTTTATGAATCTTTTTAATTAATTTATCAAATTGATAAAAAAATAATTTTAATCATTTGTCCCTTCATTCAGATTTGAATTGTTTTGTGTGAACAATGTGTCCCTGAAAAATTAACAAAGGCTATTAAATACTTTAATAATTACATTATATTTTAGATAATTTTAATAATTTTACGAAATTAATATTAATCATTTGTTATTCCAATTAGAATATTGAATATTCTGTTTGAACATTGAAAAATTCTTCCACGAAAAGCTCACTATATGCTCCCGATGGACAAGGAGATTTAGCTTTTTGTTAGACAGTTGTCTAATTTGAGCAGCCGAGAGAAAAAGCGTATTTGGCATCGTCTACCTGTCAGAAGACAATAGACCGGCGTCTCCGAAAATCCTCGCATCCTCGAAGGTCAGGGGTGGAAGACGGAGGTCCGCAAATCGGCATCGGCCGTTTAATATGATGATATGTAAAAACACAAGTTATTTAACAAAGCGGACCGTGGTTCGTGGCATGCACCAACTAAGAAAGGCATACATAATATATGCAGACATGCAAGAGCTCTTGACAGCTTTTGAGGTGTCTTCAGCTTTTTTATTCTTCACCTCGCTCGTCCCACGCAATCTGTTCCTTTACCACCGAAACAACACTGGCTCACACTCAATTCCATCACGAAAATCATCTAAGGGTTCCTTGCAACATTGTAAGAGGCTGAAATTGTTTGATAGTGAATAATTTAGGTAAAAAACCCGTTTATTTGGTGAGGCTCAATCTGCGATAATTTACTGGCAATGTGTTAAAATAAACATAAAAATGTAATAAAGATTAGCGACAAAAAAACAAAAGTGATTGTTTTATTTGGGAACAAATGCAATAATGTAAATTTATTGGAGTCAATTTGCATATTAGATAATAAGATGACAACAAACTCTTAAAGCGAATGTATTTCTTGAATATGGTGGAATGTTTGCAGTTATGTAGATAAAGAACATCGAGTGAATGTTAGCGATAAATTTTTATACGAGGTGGCCAGAAAATTATTAATTGTTTAATTTATTCGTTGACAAGAATATGTTTTAAACCACAAACATAGTTGGTGACACTGATTGGTTACTTCCTTAATTGAGTCGTGATAACTCTATACCCAATAATGAAAAATTTTTAATGTACAAATTAATTCACTTGTCGGAAATACCCACGAATACTAATACTAACGAGACAAATTTCAATATACACTAACTCACAATCATTATTCCATTGACACCAATTATACGAAGACGTTCCACGTTTTCAATAAAAGTGATCGACCCGTTCCTCATTTCAGAAGTCCGCTATAACTCACGAGGCCCGTACCTTTTATATTTTTTCTTTATCACAGCTCACTTTTGAGCCTTTTGTTGTCTTTTGGCTCGCGAGATCGAAGTGCGAGATACGCGACGGAACAAATGGTGATACCCCTTTTGTTTACCAGTCGTTTCTGTCACTCGATGCGAAAACGCCGGTCGAAAGTATGCGCATAAAAAGCTGAGATAATATTTTTTTCATATTTTTCGACCGGTACGGCACACGGCGTCACTTTTGTCCGATCGCTGTATGTCTCTCTGACCGTTGGTCTTTGGACGTCAATTTTTAATGATTGCGAAAACATTCCGACCACCATTATGTTTCCATAAAAGTAGCAGCGAACTTCGACGACATTCTTCTCGGTCAGTGTATTTAAATCCGGTGAAATTTGAATTTACAATCAAGGGTTGGTGCTCGAGTGATACATTTTTCAGAATACTAAACACGCAATTATCCGGTATGACATATCAATTACCTGTAACAAATTAACCATTATTAATAATTTCCCCCTTACGAATTGTCATAAATTATTTTGATATTCGTGACAAAAAAACCCACACTAACTAATTACCCAGTTGGCCGGAAAAATCCGTGTTCATGTAAAGGCACTCGAATTAATTAACAAAACACATCAATTTATCAATTTTAATTTTGCTATTAAGCAGAGGATTTAATCCTCTCAGTGGTATTCTTACGCTATCTAAACATGTATCACTGCCGAAGCCATATTTTATTATAATTACACGTGTTTGTCATAATTAAAATAAAGCTAATCGCTACCAGCATATTTACATGGAAAAATCGTAAAGAAAACGCAATATCTGTGTTAGCTATTCGCATTTTTTTATAACGAGCACTTTTACTTTATCCTTCGCATACTTTGAAAAACAATGGAATGTGAGAGCAATTACAATTTTTTCCCACTAATATAATATTTAAGACGAAAATTCAATCATTTTTAGACAAAAATTAGATTAATTAATCACAAAAAGTCCTTGTCAATTAAATTAAATTAAAAAAAATACTCCAGAAAAACTAGGACAAATTAGGTGAACCTTAGGTCTTGAAGTAAGTCAGCAAATGAGAGACCACAATTTCCTATTGCTGGGTATCGAATTTCTGTTCACAGTTTCCTGGAGGAGGTCATGAGATTATTTAGATAGATGATGGCACAACAAATTTTCGGGTTCAACCAACCATCACCATCAAACTCTCTGTTAACCCGTTTAGATCATTTTTCGGAGCAAAGACACGAAAGGAAATGGGATACTTTAATGACACCATTGTCCACACGTTGATGTGTCTTGAACGGATCCGCTCCTTCCTTGTGAAAAGAGTTTTGGGTCCTTCGGTCCCATTATCCGATGGAATCCGGCACGGCATTTTACACACAATTTACAAGAATTCCGTGTGGGCTTTCACCGTACCTACAACCTATTCAACGATGGAAATGAGCCACGGCGCTTTTGTGACCGAAAACAAAAAGGGACAATCGTCGAAAATTTTTATTCAAAACCGCTGACACCTATATTGTAGCCAATTACCCGATCACTTCATCCCGGACCAGTTCATGGCGGTTCACTCGACAACGTTTTTATTAGGTAAACTCAAGATTTAATCCAAATCGAAACTGATTGGGATTAAATAAATCGATTACCAACATTAATGAATAGATATACAGATATATTACATAAAACGAATACGGTTTGCATTACATTTGAAATGCAGCAGTGAAACATTTATTTTATTTATGTGCGTTATCTCGCGGCCTTGTCATGCCTACGTCTATGTCACTTATCAATACAAATTATCGTGTCAATTAGTTTTGCATACGCTCTAATGAAAGGCATTTCTGTAAATAAATTTCATATGGATTTATATTTGTAATATAAAGTGAAATGGAATAATTATGGGTTCAGGATCTTTCATTTCAATCTTGAGGAAAAAACATTAATGGTTGATAATCAGGTGTCAAGTTCAATAAGGATTTTTACATAGCTTTAGTAATTTATGTATTCAGTCCTTTTGGAGTTCACGTTCCGTTCCCTTTCTCGTTTTCGTTTCCGTTAGCTGAGGTAAACTGTGCAGCTGCCTTAACATTCTAAGCTCAACTAAAAACTATATAAAACGTTTATAAATATCAGTGTCTCAGAACTCACGGCCTTATATGAACATTAATTTGACAGTAAAGAATAGAACAAGATAAAATCAGTTAAGAGGCATTAAGGTTACGCCGCCTACAAGTTTTTTTTCTAAACTCGCCGCATACTCCCAGGATATATTCAATTATTCAAGACTATTACCATTTCTTAATCTATAATACCAAAGGATATCAATACCAGTTTAATGTTGTAACAGTTATTGTTATTTTAATCTTTCTACATGAAAGTTCGTTACCCTTTTATAAAACATTTTGTTTAAATAAAAGCACGCCAGTGGTTTGTAAAAAGGGTAATCAAAAACAGTAACGCGTGACATTTGTAAAAACAACGGCAATAAAAATGCACAGGGCAACTAAAAGAAAAAAATCGGGTGGATTCGTAGAATTTACATATGTAGGAACATAATTACAATTAAAAATATTAAATATGACATGGTGCGAGTCCGCATTTTTATTTCTCATTTCTACCTGGGAAACTCGTTCGGGCGCATTGAGGTGCACAAGCAAAAAAAACTATTGATATCAGCTTATTAGTACATGCCTAAAAACAACGGAGCTTCATATTTATTTCACTTACTTTATTTTAATGGCCCAGCAAATATATTTAAAGTCGAAAGAGTCTTAACCGGCCGGCGAATAAATAATTAAAACAAAATAGCGCGATCCCAGTTTTGCCACAGCGTCGGATCTGCCCAAATCGTGTTCACATTTTATTTTCTCATGAAATATATAAAATGTTTTTCCTAATTATAACTATCGTGTCTTACACTAGGTTTCCTTTTGTCAGTTACTTAACTAAATGTAAATATTTGCATTTGGTCGTTACTCTTCGAAATATCATTTTGATTAATTTCTCATGATTAAACACATTAATTATAGTTATGCAAATACACCTATTAATGAAATCCAAACAATGAATAAACTATTATGTATGAGTAAACATAGATGAGTATACATTAAGTAATGTTTTAGTGTTCGGTACACTTGAGGTTGTTGGTGAAGAGAATTTCCAGCTGTGAAAACCCGTGATCCGTACCTGTCCAGCACAGTTTGTTATGCTCCGGTCATTATCTGCCTCCTTTTTTAACATGATTTATACATTTGTCATAATTTGAAGAACTTCTCATCAATAATTGGTATTTTAAAATCTCTTATATTTCGTTTCTCGCAGTGGCGGGTCCACATCAAATGGAGGCCAATAAAAATTTTGTTTAATCACCGCCAGCGATCAATTAATGCCCGGCGGTTCTTTTCAGTTTGATTCTTTATCACGGTACTTGTAATATTTAGTCATCGTTATAAATTTATATTATTAAATTGTATTAAGGCGATAGTTTTTATAAAATTTTTAGTTATTTATATTTAACTTTTAATACTTAATTTTTAGTACAATAATTATTTAAAATATTTACAATAATTTTTTATTTAGTTTTATGAAATATTAAAGTAAAAATGTGGTTGCTAATTTCAGGAATTGGAAATATATAATTATACAAAATTTTATTTATTTGAATAATACAGGTGCTGCCATCTATCGAACTTTGTTTGAAACTTTCATAAAATTAAAGAATGCTTTATTTTTTATTAAATAGGAATTAATCACAGTTATATATACAAAAATTTGTATATATGGTAACAATTGTCATTTCATTAATTTAATAAACATATTATTATTGAAAGCAACCAAGAAATATATTGAAATTAACCTAACAAACATCTGTCAAAAAACAAAATGATTATTTGTTGTCACACGAAAATGAAGACTTTTAATAAATTATTATGAAATGAACCATGTACGAAATATAGCAACACCAAAAATAACATGGAGGAAGATATTTGTAGGACTTGTCTGAAATCCCCAACTAAATTGTCAAGTCTCTATGAAGATGTGAAACTCATGTACAAAATTGAAACTATTGCTTCAATTGAGGTAAAAATTGTTCATTATTTTAAATATTTTATCAGTTAAACTGACTAATATTTTAGTTATCTAATGATCCTGCTTATCCAACAAAAATCTGTGAGGAATGTATAAATAATGTAAACAGCTTATTTAACTTCCGAAAGCTGATAATTCAGAGCAATAAAGCATTAACAGAAAGACTTCAAGAAGAATACTTAAAAAAGGAAAAAGCTGCAACAGAGCAATATATTAAAATCGAAGGTGATGTGGAAATTAACAACCCAATTGAATATGATAGTTCTCCTGATGAATACCTTGAAGAGACATCTGAAAATAACACAAGTGAACCTGACATAGCACCACATATAAAAAATGAAACACAGGAGAAAACTAAAGTGTATGAATGTAAAGAATGCAACAAAGAATTTAGTAGCAGATTCAAAATGTTCAACCATAGGAAATTGCACACCAGCAAAGGAGTATGTAACATTTGTGGCATGGTTATTAGGATTGATAACTTAAAAAGGCACATTTTGTTACATTCTGAAACCCCAGTTACTTGTGAAGTGTGTGGAAAGATTTTTAAGAACAGTGAATCTTTGAGAAGTCACAAGAGAATACACATGGGAATTACATTTACTTGTGAATTCTGTGGAAGATGTTTTAGAGTAAAATCAGAGTATACCAGACATCTTAAGGCTCATTCAAGTAAATATTATAATGAACAATGAAATACTATTAAATAATGAAATTTTTATTTTAGATCCAGAACTAGGTAAAGTAATGTGTCAAGTTTGTGGGAAGAAAGTCCGGGACATCAAGAGGCATAAACAGTCTCACACTGGAGAAAAGCCACATAAGTGCACATTTTGCAATAAAGGATTTACAAGTGGTTATGCAGTCAAGGTTCACACACGACAACATACTAATGAGAAACCATTTATTTGCGAATTTTGTCCAATGGCATTTCCGCAAAAAGTTTCTTTAGTGACGCATTTGAAATCTAAACATAATAAAGATGTTTAAGTTTTATACAAAATATTTGATAAGAAAATCTTAGGGTACATTATTTTTATAACTGATTGTAAATATACATATAGTGTTATTAAATGAACATTTTTTTAAATCCTTCACATTAAATTTGACATAAATTTTTACTTTTTGTGAATATATTTTACTTATAAAATAAAAGTTGTTTTATTATATTTTTTCATAGGCATTTTATTAATTTGAAATATTTAATTGATGCATTTTATTACTATCATAAGTATATTTTATTGAAAGTTTTTGTTTTAAAAATAAATATATGTTTGATATGAAAATCATAGGGCAAATTAGTTTGTCACTTTTGACAAACAACTAGTTTTGTTATCAATTGGTAACTTCTTTGAAGAATGAGTGTTACCTCTAAAATATACATCATGTTATTATATGATTATTTTAAGAATTCAATCACCACTTTTTACTTGACCCATTTTATTATTGTCAAAGTACATTTTATTGAAATAAATAAAATTTTTAACAATGTAATTCGTTTTCATTTTCAAAGCTTTGTATACACATTTAGCCATACATTAAAATACTTGAACACTAAAACTTAAAACAAAATTCTGATATAAAACACTATATACACATTAAAAGTAATAAGTTTGTTAATTTTTAGCAAATCTAATTAACACAATCTTATAATACAATATATTACACATCTAGTTAAATTAAATAGGCTTATATAACAAAGTAGTGACATATTTCTTTCTATAACGATGAGTCGCACTCAAAACCATCACACCATCCTTTATTGACAAGGCATATAGGTGATTTAACATCACATGATTTGGTTCTGGTAGTAATGTTGGTTCACACTACAATAAAAAATGTGATCATAGTAATATATTCTATTAGTACTTGTTCTAGTTTTTATATAATAAAAATATTAAAATAATGTTGCAACTGGTAAAAAATACTTACAGATAAAGGGGTATCCTTATTAAGTATAACTTGCAACAAATGCGGCGGCAAAATGGGAGGCCCAGATACTTTCTCCCATGGCTTGTTAGCTGGAATCTCCTGTCCAAACTCCTTCTGAGCATCATTCGTGACATTCTCACTGTCCTTATCCAAGGCTTGGAACACCTCGAAATCAGACTTTTTGACAGAAATCAAATTGTTCTTAATGCCCTCTTTGTCTTCAATCATCTTGTTGCCTGGATCATTTTTCCACTCGCCGTCCACGTAAAATTTATACTGGTGTTCACCTTCAGGTAGGTCTATGATAGTTACGAAATCGCCGTGGCTCTTGACCATCGGAATCGTTTCCCAATTGGAAAACGTGCCACTAATTTGTACATCACGGCCGCCGCCCTCCCATCGAAAAACTGTCGGCGTTTTGTCCGATGAAGTTGACTTTGTGCCCTCTGAAACTACAATTGGAAGTCAGCAATATGCTTCACTTTATATTTCGATTGACATACCTGTGTTCGCCCTGGGACGTTTGCTTTCGTAACTGCTGGACACCGGTTTCGTGAAGTAGGGCTCCTCATCGTCTTGCGAACCTTGAAATTGAATCTTGTCAGGTTTCTTGTCGAACGTGAACGCTTGTCCTTCTTTCGAAGGGGACGAGGGGGCTGTTTCGCCCGTGCTCTTCCTTTCCCTTTGGGCGCTGCCGCTACCCGCGTTACCCATTTTGTGTGGATCGCTATGCGTGCATTATTTTTTTAAAATGCGTATATTTTAGACTCGACTGTTTTGACGTGTGTTGTTTTGAAGTTGGTCTGTCTGGGTTGGGTGATTCAATGTTTCAGGGATAGATGGATTTGAAAAAATTTTTTGAGGCAAAAAATGTATTTGTATTTGTGATAAAATATTGAAAACTATATGAAAGTGCCACTTAAAGTCAAATTTTTATAATGTGAATGATTATAATCTATAAAAAGATAATATTGTAATAAAAAATTATAAAAATGGCAACGTTGCACGTCAAAAATGTCATATGCTTTTTAACAGTACCGTATTTAACAAAGTTTATTATTTTTGATATTCAATGAAAGAAACCAAATCCTCAAAAATATTTAACATTAAATAATAATTTATAAAATATCTATTATAAATAAAGTTGCTTAAGGTATATATACTAAACAAGTATATTTATGAACGATTTACATTATTTATTTTCAAATATAATTTCCTTTTTAAGAACATATTTCATATATTTACATTAACCGTATTTGCCATTCTTTTATAAATACTTAGTTAAAAATTTAAAAAATTCATATATGTTAAATCGTATAATTTTTTCAAAATCATATTTAAAAATTATTTTTTCGTTTGGTTGACGATTATATAATATAATATATTCTGTACTATTATTAGTTTCGCATACTTTGTAAAAAAAATATTACATTATATTATACAAAGTTTTGAGTACGGTTCTGTGTGAGGATATTTTCTGTTTTCTATGAATTAGATGTCTATGGAACTTGGTCAAGGTTAGGTTATTTATCAAAAATCGATTGGAAACCGTCAAAAATTTGCATAGTTACACAATCATTATTTGAAATTATACAACAATAAACAATGTTTCCCCTCTTTTGTTTTTTAGTCAAGGGAAACTCGAATAAGTCACTTTTAAATCGATTGTTTACATTTTTTATATTGATATTTATTCTGTTGGTAGCCCTTTTCTAAAATAATTGACAAATTTTAACAAGTATCAAATCTAAAACAACACATTTGATAAAGGTAAGTTCTACAACAATCAAAGTGATAAAATAATTATATTTTCCCCCTCGCAACTGCTATATTTATTAGGGCCGGATGAAAACGTCCCGACTGTAACACAAAATAAACTGTGTGTCACCACAGACACCATTTCGTAAACAGCAGCAGATAAGCGTACGAGATAGCGTCGCGCGATCCAACTACGTGTAATTTTCCCGTCCACAATCGATAATCTAAACGACGGGGCCACGTAAATGTGGTCGTATACGCGCACTTGATCGTACACCGTAAACAGCTCTAGTTACCTGCCAAGAAAATGCGCGACGACGACCGCAAAGACGACAAATCGCCGAAATCGGAGCCGGAACAGCCGAAAACGGGCCGCACACGGAGCCGCAGCCTCTCTAACTCGAACAGCAAGAAGAGCAGGAGCCGCAGCAGCTCCAAGTCCAAAAGCAGGAGCAGGTCGCGTAGCAGAAGTAGCGAGATCGACGGCTATCGGTTGCACATCGCCGACATAGGGGATGAAACTCGTCGATCCGATTTGGAGAAGGTGTTCGCACCTTACGGGGAACTGAAGGAGATATGGATGACGAACAGCGCCCCGTGTTTTGGGTTCGCCGTGTTCAAAGACAAGAAATGCGCCAGTGCAGCTCTCAAAGCCACGGACGGGATGTAAGTATTTGAAATCATTGGACAGCTTCATGTTGTTACAATTCGTGTTTTGTTATAGGGAAGTAGCGGGGTCACGAATAACAGTGACTTATGCAAGACCAAGGACTCGCGGTTCAGGCAGAAGGTTCTGCAATTCAAATATGCGTTGCTACCAATGCGGATACACCGGTCATTTTTACAGGGACTGCCCCGAATTGACCGGCAATGATAAACGAGATAGAGGGTAAAGTATTAATTTTTCACGTACAATTTTCTAGTCACATACAAAAGTGGTTAAAGGATTTTTTAAATATCAAAATACATTAGTAATCCGTTAATCACTTTCGTATTTATTTTTTCAATAAATACATTAAGCCAACTCACCTTCAGATTCAAGCCTTCGTAACAATCTCTGCCTAATTCTTTCCATTTTACTTGGAGCACTATCTGGGGAAACAACTGATTAAGTAATGTTGATAATTGATAAACAAGTCTTAAACGTATTTGTCTTGTTTGTATTTTAATAATCACGTCTCTTGTGATTTAATTTTAAAATCTTTATGCTGGATGCAGCAAATATTTGCTCATACTATTTATTTTTAGCCTTATTATTTATCTTACCCACTATTTTTCAATTTTGTAACTTAGTAAACAATGGGTTTTATCAGTGTTGTTTATTGTTGCAGGCAAATTGTATTAATGTTATTCACTGTCATTGTATATATAAATGATACTGTTGGAATTGGCTTGATGTGTTTATTACAATTGACCTTGACAATATATGCTTTTTCAATTTTAGTATTTTTGATTTAAATATTTCTAATAATATGGATTTGTTCACACTATTTCCATAGTTTAAGTGAATGCCATGTTTTATTTTATGAGCTTTTTATCTACACAAAAAATAGTAATTTTTAGAAACCAATTAACAGCTCAGTAAATACAAATTTTAATTCAATTACTCATAAAATTGAAATATAATAATTTCCACAAGTTATCTGCTGATAACTTTTGTAACTAATGTGTACCACTTTAAATTATATCAAATACGTAAAAGTAATTTATAGTTTAATAATTCATAAACGAAATTGAATAATAGCTCTCTGAATAATTGAAACCGTTTTATTGATTTCTTTAGTAATTGAATGCTGTTGTGTAACTGACGACAATATTGTATTTTACCTAACTGTGATAAAAATACATTGACGTGATAAAACAACATATTTATGTAATAAAACAGAGTATTTTCCTTATTATATTTTAGATAATAATGATAAACAAACAATTTGTCATGAGTATCTGTTGATTTTTTATAGCTTCACTTGCGACCTAAGTAGGTATTTAGATGGCTTGAAAATCAATAAGTTGTGTAATAAATCAGTTATACTACAATATAGATTTTCAGTGAAATTTATTGAGTTGTTAATTGGAAATGAATTTAAAATTAATAGTACGTGCATTTCGACGTGCACACCCCGACCGTTGTATAATTTTGTTTACCTAATTGTTGTTTTGTGATTTTGTCAGGCACATGGTGTTATATTTAATGGTTTGGTTAAACTATATTTCTGGATATGTATGATGGTTGTTTGGTGGTTGTCCCCCATAAAAATTCGGCCTCGCACAATATAATTGGTATTGGTGAATTTTGGGCGTGTGGAAACGCAACACGTTGCTTAAAAATACAAACCGTAATTAAAAGCGCACGCAGTTTGGGCGGCTGCGACTGGGCGCAAAACTGGGGTTGTGAGACGCGGGTCTACTTCTGGTCGTTGATTGGTGCAATGTTTTTAGTTACGATCACTACGAACGGTCGAGAAGACACCGCGATCGCGGTCGGGACCGAGACTACGGCCGAGACTACGATAGGGACTATGACAGGAGACACAGGTCATCCAGAAGGTACGATGACTACAGAAGCTCCCGAAGGAGCAGCAGGAGACGTCGCTATTAAGGCGAGTCTTTCTGTTTATTATTACATTCATCACTGACTACCTTACCTTTCAATGTCCCTCTTTATGCGAAAATCTCGACTGGATCAGATGATGTGACCTTTAAAAATCAGTATTTTAAGTGTTGGTGGAAAACGTTGTTATTATGCTTTCAGCACTGCATAATAGACATCCCTTTTTTTATTGGATTGATTTTTTTTATTCACATCTGAATTCAGTAGATTTTTTTTAGGTGTTCGAATATTGCAGATTAGTGACTAGATACTCAAAATTATACTGATGCTGTTTATGAAAATAGGAAATTTTAGGCTAGCTAAATTGTTTATTTGATATTCTAGTCGTTAATCTAATTAAGTAATTTGTAACTTTTAGAGGTTTTAATTAATATTTTCTTAATATTGAATTCTACCTCAAGCAACAGAAGTATTGTTAAACATTATTGTACCTTTTTTGCTTTAATGAATTTAATTTTAAGAATGTAACAATTAGTACTATGCTATATATTATAGATTGTTATATTTACTTTTATTGTTTTGGATATATTAGCGCCGCAGACTTACATTATATGGATGTATATTATCACTACAAAAATTATTATTTGAAACGTTGATGTGTGTGTTTAAGATTTTTTTATGTGGTACAAATATAAAAAAAATTGCAATACTGTTAATGGTTTGTTTCATTTGTTTTTCCGTTCACATCCTACACTAATTCATTAAAATTCAAGTAAACTGTATAATCACTCCTTTTTTAATGGTCTACTTTAGTTACTGGATCAAATAACAGTTAATTTTAATAAGATATATTTAAAAAATCATAATACATAAATATTTCTGTACAAAAATAACAAAATAAATCTAAAATTAAAATTAAATAGGTAATAAATACAATCTGAAACAATAATACTTTTACATAAATGAAAAATTAACCTGGGGCAAGAATCAATATGATCATGTCGAAATATTTTCCACGCCACTTGATAAATATCCGGTTACAACGCAAATGAATTGCGTCGTAAATTGAATTTGAAAATGCGTAGAAAATATAAATCGTGATGTTTTCAAACCTATTTCAGCATAGTAATATTTAAAGCTTTAAAAAGGATTGATTGAAAATTTATTGTCGTGTTTCTTTCATGTTCCTTATCGTCTTAACGGCGGTGTTTCTTCCAGTTTCCTCCAAACAACCTAAAAAGAATGTTCATGAAAAAATTTATACTATACGTCTATTTTTTTCAAAAACAAAAAATAACATATTTACAAAAAATGTAATTTTTCTATTCTTTATGAATTTTTGAAAATTTAACAATTTTTATTAAAATGGGATTTCACATTTTATATCATAAAAAATCAAAATATTCAATTTTTTATGAATTTTGTAATTTTTGTTATTATATAAATATTTGGAAATCTTATTATATTTAAAATATTTACAAAAACTTCGAATTGATAAATGTTGTATAAACAATTTTTTTTATAAAAACTTATCTTTACGAAATATTACATTTTTTTACACGATCAACATATTCTTTAATGCACCGAAGAGTAGAATATTTTGAAAAAAATATACATATTCTAAACAATTATCAAAAAGTTTAACTTCAAACATACATTACACATTTCGCGGACCAAAGCCTTCTCGCCATCGTCCATGTCCGTTTCGGGTATCGGATCAGCCCTGTCCGGCACCCGACACTCCCTCTCCAACTGCTCTCTGACCTCGAGAACCTGGAGGGCACGGACAACCGCCTCCGGACGTCCGGACAGCACGCCGACTCCACTGTCCGGCGGTATGGCGATGCTGGGGTCACCTGTCGTTGACGCGATCTGGTTTATCTTGTGGGTGAGCGCGCGCTTGTCCTCCTCCAGTTGGTTCACGCGCTGCTCCAGACTTCTCACGTACTGCATTATTTGGTCTAAAAATAAAATATGAATCAAAATCATGCGTTGACATAAATATAACCTTGTACGTAATTAGCTGACTATGTTTAATAAAAACAACAACTATTTGCTTGTGCAAGCGTATAAATATGAAGCCATTGTTGGCTATAAATTTCTATGTCCCACCTTAATAACATTTACTCGCGTCTTCCTTAATGTGAGAATTCAAGGCCTGCACATTTACGAAAAGACTTTCAATACTTATTGTTAACATGTCCTCCATTAATCAATCAATATTTTCATAAAGATTGGACTTAATAACAAATTATGCTCTTACATTTTGTAAAGAGTTAAAAACTATTTAAACAAGTTTCAATTCAGACTTTTAAATTTCTGTCCTTGTCCTTAATGCTTCAAAACAAAATAGACATTTTAAAATAACTGTCAGGTATTGCTCAAACTATAATTTACATAGAATAATATGTCACACCTCAAGAGTCTGAATCAAACATACACGTAGTGTTTAAATATTAACATAAAGTTGTCGTAAAAATCTTATTGTCAGTGATATGGACCTACCCTAATTCTCGTGTCGTGTTTATCTAGTCCATAAATGCTTTCACTGTTGTTTAAACGAATGAACTGAATTAATTCACTTTCTAATAATATTTGGGCAATTTATCGATTTCTTATTGTTGAAATGTCTCACGATTTAAATATGCTTGTTATAATATTAATAATAATAATTAAGAGATAATTAGCTGAACTTTCCATGATTTTTTATACTGTTCTCACATCGTGCTTTCTAACAACTCTAATATAGATATACCAGTGTAATTTATAGCCTAATTAACAGATTTAAATTTGAATTATTTTCTCTTTCTATGCAATAAATTAATATTCCACAAAATCACATGATTAATATATTGAAAAATCTTCACATCCAGATACAATCTACAAATAAAGTACGGTGAGTTAAGAAATTTAATTGTAATTTGTGGGAAATTATTATTAATAAATATCGTTTCCTGAGCTCAAAGTGTAATTTACCAGTGGATAATAATGAATAATTGTGGGAATCTCAAAACCAGTAGCTGATCCGTCTTATAACTATTTTAATTGCAGCGATCTATTGCTTCTACTTAACAACCAGAGCGATTAATTTCAAATTATTTTTATTATAATTAAAACAATTTTCTTGACATTGTGTTTAATTAAATTTAAATAATTACACTGTCATAAAATTAAACGTGCCCATTGCTTTTCTAATTAACGAGTGTTTAAATGGTCTCGAATGCGATACAAACGTTAAATACAATTATCCGTTAATCTGAATCTTTCAACGAGGCAATCTATTATTGCATTGCAAGTGCCATATGGCACTTTTCAATCGGCAATCTGAATTACTTTCGACTAACGAGATATTACCTGAAATTTATTTATTCCTCCGTGGAGTGCATTCCACTCTTTCATGCCGCATTCCGATGCATTAAAAAGTTTTACTATCGGAATCCGGTAACAAAAGTAATTTTCAAATCGAATAGAAAACCAGACGGTTCGAAATTGTAATGTAACAGTTCCACAATCATCTGCCGGTGATTTTTATTCTTCGGTAATGGACACCGTAATGACGAAATGAGGGAAATTGTCCGACGAACGGATTTCTGTGCACTGACAACTAATTTAATCGATCAGGAAGTGGAAATTTACAATAAAAATTGATTGGATTGTTAACGCTAATGGGAAACGGTTTGTGCGTTTGTCAATGATTTAGTATGAAATTAATTTTTATCATCTGTTCTTCTAATTTATATTTCCTAGTTAAGATCCAAGTTATCGCGAAAGATAAAGTGAAATTCTTAACTTTTCTAACAATACCACCGCTCCCACATTCCCAGGTACCGACTCAATAGAATCAATATCAACAAAACCAATAATCCCTATTTGTATTATCCTAAAAAACAGGTATATCGCATTACAATGGGGGCGGTCCCAGACACAAAAGTCATTACCCGTGTTTCCTGTGAACCTGGCGAATTTCGTAAATGTGCATTCGTCAGTTTTAATGTCACCGTGCTCATTGTTTGCATGGCATAACGGCTCTCATGAACAGCGTTGCAACATTCGTAAAAAATACAAGTTTGACAATTGTGTTGCGTGAAAAATAGCTTGTAACATAGCTTTGCTGGTAGCAGTATATGTTATTTAAATTTTATGGGCAATTACAGAAACAACTAAATCTTTTTACTGTTGAAATAGTAGTACTTTATGTGAAAATATTAACCTAATCTGCTTTTATTTCCTACAACCATTTATTTCATTTTAATAGGATTTTTTGGTTTAAAGTAATTAACATTTACGGAATGTGCATTTTCAAGTAATTAATGTACATTATAATAAGTTTTATATAATGAAAACGAAATGATTGAAATTTAGGAAAGTCTTTCCTCGTCAAATTCCTGAATTTAATAGTGAAAATGAGCTTAAATTTAAAAATCTGATGAACCAATTCTTTTCTAGTACTTAACTATGGTGATCAGTTTAGTTCCAATGTTTCCTTGACGTATTTTGTAATCGAAAACATTGTTTTTATGTATTTTCTCCCACAAAGTAGTACCAAAAATAAGAGTTACATACATTTGTTTAGAAAAGAGAAAAGGATTTTAAATGTTAATACTGCATTGAGATTGGTAGAGTAATTTTTAGAAATATATGCAGAAAAGGTCCTTCATTTTAAAGTCTACTCAAGACATGATATTTCAAATAATTTTGAAACCAATTTTGACGGTGTTTTTAATAGTTTCGATCACATTTTTCATAACGTTCTCTTTTATGTGTTCTTTGATAAAATAGTATAGAAATGAAAGAGTACTGACAACTGTGTAT
The DNA here is from genome assembly GCF_024364675.1 of Aethina tumida. NCBI lineage: Eukaryota > Metazoa > Arthropoda > Insecta > Coleoptera > Nitidulidae > Aethina > Aethina tumida. The sequence continues at coordinate 15,972,586 of NC_065441.1, forward strand.
ATATTTTTATTTAGGAACGATAAATGATCAATTTAAATGATTTAATTGCGAAAATCTTTCTTTATCTTTATTAGGTTTTTCATTAAAATTTTAAGTACTTTTAAATTAATACCAAAAATAAACGTGTTTAATGGTGAAAACGCGTTTTACGACACAATTTACGAGGTACAATAAGTTTTAACAGTCCTTTGATTTTTAGTGTTGCTAGAAAGTGCTAAAACTTATCAACGGTGAAGAAACCTGTTTTTGAACAAGACCTAATTCCTTATTGTTAGTTGTTTTGAATATCTATAACAGAAACAACAAGTCGTCAGCAATTGACCTCTTTTTTACATTCTTAGAACCAACAAATACTTAATTATTATTCTCACCGTTAAAAGTACTTCTTTGCCTCGCCAAATTCTCATGGAGCAACCTCTCGCGACTCGCACTCCTTCTGGGTGGATCCCCATTAGTGAATTGCTGCGGAACCGCCGGCTCGTCAGCATTCGTACTAGAACTGGAACCATCACCGTCGTCCCGTAAATTATTCGCGGGAACACTGCCACAATTGGCGCACAGCGAATTACTGCCCCTTTCCTCGTCCAAATACAGGCACAGTTCCTTCAATTCCAGATTGTCCTTGATCAGTTCTTGCTGCTTGTTGTCCAGCTCGCGCAGCTTGTTCTGGTACGCGGACACTTCCTGTCGCATCACACTGGCTGTGTAACGTCCGAACCGTTGCCATTCCCGGGCCAGCTTCCTGCCTTTTTGCCGGTCGTCGTCCAGGAAGCAGCACAGGTCCCGTAACTCCTGGTTGTCGTCGGCGAGGTGTTGGTTGGCCTCTTTCAACGAACGCAGTTCCATGAGATAGCTCTGCATGTGTCGGTTCTGGTCCGGAATGATTCTGGGGTCATCTTGTTTGCGTACGAACTTGAGCATTTCCGGTCTGAGGAATTCCTCTTCGTATCTGACGGGCACACGGTGTTGTTGTCTTGGGTCAGGGTGAATCTGGGGGATGCCGGGTTCGTCTAATGGTCGGGGTCTGGGGTTGTCTTGGTGGATTTGTACTTGGGTGGTCTGTCGTTGATCGTCGGGGTGCGATTTGAGTTGTGGGGGGTATACTGGGTAGTGATACTGTTTGTTGGGTTGATTCGGATAGTAGTACTGAAGTTTTGGGTCTGGATAAGGCACTTTGGGCTCTGGATAGGGTTTTGTAATCGGTATATTTACGTTATCCCCAGCTTTTCCTGTAAAATTTTTAGCATCTTTTTGTGCGGGATGTTTGAGTATTCCCTGATTGTTGGGTACCGGTGGCGGTTGATATCTGGGTGGCACTATCGTTTCATTGGTTTTCGGCATAAAGGGCGGTTTCTTATTGGACATGTTAAAAACTTCACTCACTTCATGTTGTCACTAGAACTGTTGCACGCGAACTGAAGACACCAACTCGGATTTTAAATGCAATGTGGGTCAGAGAAGTGTTACAGCTTTTACATACTGATGATTTCACTTCGAATACACTCAAACCATACACATGACACTGTCATACGACAACGTTCCGGGCCCGTAGTCGAGGTACGTTTCTTTCGTTCGTATGAAGCACACCAACATTAAAAATGATACTAGGCGTCCTCTTGTACTGCCATAGTCAACATGGCTGAAATAACACTGCTTTGGTTAATTCTTGAGACGTCATCAGGTAGTTATTCGTGGTGGGGCGAGGCGAGTGCGAGAGGCTGAGCAAGAGCCTCGGACTCGGACGGTGCTTTCAATGAATAAGGTGAAAACGTACAACTCCGGAATGGAATGTCGGATATTGGACCGTCATTGGTTTTCGACTGTTTTAATTCGCGCTACGCATTTACTACGCACTCGATAATTGATGGTGGGCTGTCCGGCCATTCTCAAAAAATAATCACCACATTCCTAAATAGAATAAAAAAATCAATTCTTAAATATGTAATTACGATTAATCTTTTAGTTAATTAAACTTTTTTAAGCAATATTATTAGTGTTAAAATGAAGTACCACATTTTAAGAATTTTGTAACTGTGCCTGCCACTTTTGAAATTCAAGATCTGCAGATTAAATCTGCAATACCGTTTCAAGTTTTTAAAATGGTGCAACGCACAGAAATAATTACTTCTTTTCTGTATAATATTCGTGTTGAGTTTGAATTTCAGAACATTTGAGAGCACATCCAAAGAAACAGGTATATTATATTATACCTTTACATAAATTACAGGGAAAGGGGAGAGGCAGCCAATGCACTTTTATGGGTTTCTTCTCATTATTGCCCATACATTTACATATCATGTAGATTTAAGTGTGTCGCACGAAACCACATCTCTATCGTGCATTTCAATCGGTGCTATGCTAATGAATTGTCGCGGTTTTATTAATAACTGATGGTGACTGTTTTAACTGAACACCGACATTTATTATTTGTTTATTGTTGTAACCATTATTTAATAGTACGCTGATTTACATGGATACGTGTAATTATCGGAGTGCTATTCTGAATTTCAATCAGGAAATAAGCATAAATTGTGGAACATTTTACAGTTTGAAGGAAAATTTAAATGAGTATTTACTTACATTTTTATTTTTAGTAAGCAACATAATTAAAGTCATTTATTTTTGGAATATACAGTTAGTTAAATGTATGAATAGATCTTACAGTGCATGAGATTATTTTAAAGCTTTTAGTTTGTAAAGTTTTCTATAGGCAACCCATAATCCAAGACACATGTCTCGAGTATAATACGCATAATAAAAGGTTGAGAAGATTTAGTTTATGACTTTACATTTAAATTCTAAGAAGAATATTAAATTTTACAATTTCAAAATAAGAAATTCACTTTGAAGGACTGTATAAGAGTATTACAAAAATGATGATGAATGGGAGGTAATAAATTTCGTATATTTATTTAAATAATATTTAAATAATTTATTCATCATACAGTGGTTAAAATAATACATAATATAGCTGAAAAGCAATTAAATATTTCTTAAGTTTTGAATAAATAAAAATTTATTTTTTAATTTATTTTAATTATAGTATTTAAAGACTAGTTTATGAAAAAAATGTATGTAATTAATATTTTAAAGGTTCCCACTCACAAAACTTTTTCATGTACAAATTTTTTTCGCTAGTGCTAGCTATTTTTGTAGCAATACGAGATATTATTTTTTTAAATAGACATGAGGTATTTGAAATTGACAGTTACATGAATGAATCAAACTTAAATCGGCCAAAGTAAATAAAATTTTTTACTAACATGAATTTTTACAAATAAAAGTGGAACATAAAATATGATTTTCAGGACAAGTTAAAAGAAATGAGTATTATAGTATATATAGAATTATACTCGTATTATAGAATTATATTTATATGTCTTTACAAAAAAGTAACTGAAATTTAAATTTGTCATGAATGTGTAAATGTTTAAGTTTCGAAGGTATCTTTCAAAAAATTTTATTAATATTTACATTTCAAGTAAAAGTGTTTTAAGATTTTTTCTGCAAAATTTTACGTAAATCGACCAATTTTTTATTATTTACATATATAATATTTGGGGAATATATAATTAAAATAGATCAGAAAATCTTATAAACAGCCTTTTTATTCATGATAATATTAACAAATTTTACAAGTTAATTTAAATATGTTAGTATTGAAGCTATCTTTAGAAAAAGATAGATACAAACATATTTTAGATAGAGATATAAATTAAAAGAAAGGAGAATTATCAGATGTCTTTACAAAAAAGTAATTGACAAGGATTTAAATTTGTCATAAGGTGTTAAAACCCAAAAGTTTACTTTAAATTGATATATTTTATATCTTTTCTACTAATTCCTAATAATTTTAGTGTTTTTAGTTAGCGCATGGTATTATAGGGCAAAAGCGGAATTATTAGTAATAAAATAAATCATAAAAATCAAAATTCAAATTTTTATTCAATTACTCTCACTGCACAGGATTAACGTTTTTTGTCAATATAGCAGCGAAAATCGCATTTTCATAAGTTATCGTCTTTTTTAGAAGAAGAATTATGAGTTTTTTTGATGTTTTTATCAGGAAATAATCGTAATTTCCTTTCTTATGAAGTTATAACTTAAGGGTCTTTTTATTTTTGATAATTTGCGTGAAATTCAATGTTATAGTTTCAACACCCTGTGCTTTCTTTAAGGATAAATTGTTCCTTTTTCTAAATCCCAAAAACCGGTCTTCTCCGGGTTATCTCTCATCGTTAAAAAGAGTTTTCAAGTTATTTTTTTTGGCAAACTGGCCAACATGCAATAAATAAGGGTCTAGTGCGTGACCCATGTACAGTGGGGTAAATAGGTACCTATTTACCCCACTGCACCTTAGTAAAAACGATGTTTTAGAGTCAATTTTTTTTAAAAAAATATTATTTATTAAGTTTATTTTCATATTTAGTTTAGACTGAATAGGCATTTGGAAAATTATGTTCAGGACATGTTTTACTGTTATTTTAACTATTTTCTTTTTAATCTAAATAAAATTTCCAACAGAAATGTAACATATTCATTTATAGATTTTCCAATGACCTCAATTAACGTAATAATTACAACAATTGATATTTATATTGTGTTTTACAGAAATTCAATATTATTTTACAGAATTAAAACGGTGCATAAAATGTCAAAAAACTTGATAAAAATCATTTATAATATAGGATGTAATACACGCCATTTTTATATTTATAAATTATTATTAATTGAGATATGAACTTGTAAACATGCGTCGATCAGTCGGACGTTACAATGTCGAAATAGAACATCACAACTACATACATAAAAGTACAAATATTCTGCACTTTATCTTTTAAAGAATAAATCATATTATTTATTTTCCTGCAGTCTATTATTAGTTTTTGCCTCCGCCGCTTGATTTTAAAAACAAATAATAATTTTCTGTAATGGTTAACGTTAATAAAGGAGTAAAAGTTTAATAATCACATTTTTATATTTTATACATCTGTTAAAAAATAATTAAATTTATAATAAAACAGTGTTAGGAATATTCCTGCGTGTTGCTGCAAGCGTCTCCTGCACTGCGTTCTAAAAATAAATCGATAGCGCACCTCCCGACACGTTATCTCCAGCAAACCGCAACATATTCAACCAACGTTTACCACCGAAACAATAAAAAAAAATGATCCGTATCACACTGATCAAAAACCGCCAAATTTCAGCGACTGAAAAAATAATAGACCATACTCCATAAAGTCAGCTGTTAATGTTTACATGTCCGAGCGTATGGCCGTGGCGCAGGCGCACTGAAATGGCATAGTCAAGGTGACCCCTTATAGCAGGCCGATTCATTTGGAACCCTTCAGTTCGCCGGCGAGGGTCCACAAATTTACTTGCGCCGAATTATTTGGAAGTCTTGAATTATGGCGAAGCCACAGAGCGACAGCGAACGCAGAAAGCAGATCTCCGTCAGGGGAATCGCCGAATTAGACGATGTGAACGAGATCAAGAAGACTTTCAACAGACATCTCCACTACACCCTCGTTAAGGACAGGAATGTGGCCACCTCCAGGGACTACTACTTCGCCCTGGCCAACACCGTCAGGGACCATCTGGTCTCAAGGTGGATCAGGACCCAGCAGCACTACTACGAAAAGGACCCTAAGGTAAGCCTTAAATTTAATCCAATAATTTAATATATTAATTATAAAAAATGGAGGGTGTATCTCCAAATAATTAAAATAATAATAATAATTGAATTAATTTGTGGCAAATTATTAATTAAATCATACTTTTGCGTTGCTGAAAACCGCACTGAAAATTTAATTAATCAAATGTGAGAGCGAAAAAAGTGCGCTCGTTAATTCACATGCCAAATAATTAGCTTGGCTTTAGTAATTGATGTTTACGTTCGATTCTGTGTCATCTGAAAAATCGATGGATTTGTTTTCCTTGCACGGAATTTTCAGGAAGCGAAGCTTTGAAAAATGGTTGACCTTTACAATGTCTAAGGTTAAATGGATGAAGTCTATTTTCGTATAATACGTGTGACCATTTTAGATTTGGATTTATGTTGGTTAAATGACCGCGTGTTTCTTAATTCTATTATTAAAAGCATTTGAACGATAAAAAATTTCTAAACATTGTCGTTATCTTTTTACTCATATTCTTAATTACTAAAATTGGCGAATTCCTGATTTGAACTGTGAGATTTATCTCAACCGGGTTAGATTGTTGAAAACTATTATCATTTATCTTCTTTACTTTAAAATATTATACTTTCTGTTATAATTTGTTAATTTTATTCGATCAAAAATTAATCTGCACTATTGCATGTTCAGGCAAATAAATTGTTCAATTTATGTAATAATACCCTCATAATGGTTCCCCTATTAAGTGATTTCTAGCATTTACTTCTCGTTAATGCTAATTTCTTTTATTAAATATATATACAGGCTGGCCGGAAATGATGAACAAAAATTGAAGAAAGTTGTTATAACATTTATAAAATATGTAAATTTTTCAAATTTTATTCATTTTTTGTTACGATTTTTTATCAATTTTTCCAAATTTGACGTCAGCTTCCGTAAATCAATCAACTTGTTCTCTTACGATAATATTAACAAAAAATAATTTAAATATTTAAGTTTTGAAATAAAATAATCCACTTTTTATTAGTTTTTTTTAATCTTATTCAAAATTTTACGTAAATCGACCACCTAATATTTTATTTTCCTATCTAAAATTTGGAGATAAATAGTTTTCTTATTCTTTCACGATAAGTAGTGATGCAATCTTTCAAAAAAAAAAAAAAAAAAAATACATAAGCATTTATTTTTCAAGTAAAATTAATTTATTTTTATTAAATTTTTGTTAAGATTTTTTAAAACATATTCAAAATTTTAAGTAAATCGACCTGTTAATTTTTTATTTTATACCCACCCAAAATTTAAAGAATATATAATTAAAATAGATTAAAAAATCTTATAAATGGCCTTCTTATTCTTTTATGATAATATTAACGAATTTTTTAAAGTGATTAACCACTTTGAATATTTAAGTTTGAAGCTTTCTTTCAATATATATATATATATATATATATATATATATATATATATTGAATTTGTTAAGGCTTTTTTAAATCTAATTCAACATTTTAATAATTTAATATTAACAAATTTTTGAAAGTAGTTAACCAAAATTAATTTGAATATTAAGTATTAACTTATATTTAAAAAAAATTATATAAGCATTTAGTTTTTCAAGTAAAAAGATCCGCTTATGGATTTTTTGTTAAGACTCCCATTCTTTTTTATTTTCTCATCCAAAATTTAGAGAATATATAATTAAAATAGTTCAAAAAATCTTAAAAATAGCCAAAATTGATTTGAATATTTAGATATTAAACTATCTTTCAAAAAAAAAAACATTTATTTTTCGAGTAAAATAACCCACTTAATGTATTGTTCATCGTTTTCGACTCTCTCTCTACAAAATAATATTTACTTTTTCCTCGTTATATACCAACAGTTTAATTTCATTAACTGTTATTTTAATATTTTTAGCCAAATATAAACAGTTGCCACCTGTGATTTTTGGCAGAAAATCTTATTACAATTACAAAGTGCTCATGTAATTAACATGTTGTAATAATAAGTATTTTTATGGTGCGTATTTGTCTTATGACCCAATCAATTAACATTTATTAATGCTTGTTACACAAACCGCAAATAAAAGTGTTAAAAATCTAATATTTTCCAGAAATGTTCAGATAAATAATGCATGTGTTATGGCAAAAATCCAACTGAAATTTCCACCATTCGACATATCAATATAATTCAGTCATATGTGCAGAATGCAAGTGTGGGTCAATGACAATTCGTTGCCGTTTCACATATCAAACAAGTCACATGCAAAAACTCATAAAAATAAATAAACAAGCATGAATATATCGTGAATCGTAACAGCTCTGAAAAAAAATTTTTGTGTGACTTTGACCTGTGTTATCATTTAAATGTTGCAAAAGGGATGCAACTAAACTAACATGAATGTGGAAGATTTGGTTGACAAACCATGCTTCTTATCTATTTTAATGTTAGAATTTATTTATAAACAATTGCTGAAATTTTATCAAGACGATTCCAGAATGATACAGTTATATCAATTAAGACTGTCACGAGTCACGAATTTGTAAATTATACTTATTACATTTAAATTCACGGTTTGTTTTATTTTAAAGAAAATGTTTATTAGCTTTTGTATCGGAGATACATAATAATTTAAAAATTTTCGAATGATAAAAGCATTGACGTATATAATTTATTTCAACAGGAATGAATAATTAAATCATAAACAATTAAGGCAATATATTACCATTATGATCTCATAGCAATATAAATTGGTATGTTCAAGTACTACAAGTTATTTGGCTGTAACTGAATAAAAGTAGTGAAAATTATTACGTCACTACATTTAACAAACTTTTTTATTACATAATATATTAATAATTTGTGTAATATTCTAGTATTAGAATTATATTCATTTGTTATTATTATTGTTATTATTATTATTATTATTATTATTATTATTATTATTATTATTATTATTATTATTATTATTATTATTATTATTATTATTATTATTATGTATTCATAGATTCATAAATCATATACATAATTGTTTTGACACAATAGGAAAATAAAATCAAATTTTTTTCTTGATTAGATCATTCACTAAATTATATTAAAACGGAAAATCATTCGATGCCAAAAATTATAAATAGTTCGAAAGTAAATTTTGGCAGAGAAATATGTTCGATACGATGTGTGAATCAAAACAAGCAGGATCAACCTTTGTCCTACTCAGTGTTTGAATACAATCAATATTTTGTTTAATTAACTAAAATAATTAAGAAACATTTTACTTAACCTTTCAAAGTCCAGAAGAATTATTTGGAAAAATGTTATCTGCAACAAGAAAACATTCATGACAACATGATTCACGCTATTTAATAATCGCTTTAACAAATTTTTTTTTACATCAATAAAAATATTAAACAATAATTTTCTTCATTTTCAGAGAGTTTACTACTTGTCACTTGAATTCTACATGGGCAGGTCCCTGCAGAATACCATGATCAACTTGGGAATTCAAAGTCCAGTTGATGAGGCCCTCTACCAACTAGGTTTGGATATTGAAGAGCTCGAAGACCTTGAAGAAGACGCCGGTCTTGGAAATGGGGGCTTGGGACGTCTTGCTGCCTGCTTCCTCGATTCTATGGCCACCTTAGGCATGGCCGCTTATGGTTACGGTATCAGATATGAATACGGTATCTTCGCCCAGAAAATCGTCAATGGCGAACAACAAGAAGAACCCGACGACTGGTTGCGTTATGGTAACCCTTGGGAGAAAGCGAGACCAGAATATATGATTCCCATCAACTTCTACGGTAACGTTATCGATTCACCTGAAGGCAGGAAATGGGTTAACACTCAAATTGTCTACGCTTTGCCCTACGACAACCCCATTCCCGGATACAACAACAACGTTGTCAACACTTTGAGATTATGGTCCGCCAAATCTCCAGTTGACTTCAACCTCAAATTCTGTAAGTTACATCTTTAAAATTTCTATAAGATGTATTATTAACTTATAATTTTTTTACAGTCAACGATGGTGATTACATCCAAGCCGTCCTCGATCGTAATTTGGCAGAAAACATATCACGTGTCTTGTACCCCAACGATAACTTCTTCGAAGGCAAGGAGCTCCGTTTGAAACAAGAATACTTCATGTGCGCCGCTACTCTTCAAGATATCATCCGCAGGTTCAAATCCTCGCAGTTCGGAAGCCGCGAGACCACTAGGACTGACTTCAAGCTACTCCCCGAAAAAGTCGCAATTCAATTGAACGACACTCATCCAGCTCTGGCGATTCCAGAACTCATGAGGATTTTGATCGATGTTGAGAAACTGTCATGGGAAGAAGCTTGGGACGTGACCGTCAAGACTTGCGCTTACACCAATCACACCGTTTTGCCCGAAGCTTTGGAGAGGTGGCCCGTCACATTGTTGCAGAGCATTCTTCCGAGACATTTGGAGATTATTTACCACATTAACTTCTTGCACTTGAAGGAGGTTGAAAAGAAATGGCCTGGTGATTGGGACAGACTGAGAAGCATGTCTTTAATCGAAGAGGATGGCGAGAAGAGAGTTAACATGGCCCACTTGTCTATTGTTGGATCCCACGCCGTCAACGGTGTTGCCTGGATTCACTCCGAAATCATCAAAGCGGATTTGTTTAAAAACTTCTACGACCTCACCCCAGAGAAATTCCAGAACAAGACCAACGGTATTACTCCTCGTAGGTGGTTGCTCTTGTGTAACCCCGGTCTGTCAGATTTGATCTCTGACAAGATTGGAGAAGATTGGATCGTCCACTTAGATCAGTTGCAGAAACTGAAACAATGGGCCAAGGATGCAAACTTCCAGAGGGCCGTTGCTAAAGTCAAACAAGAGAATAAGCTCAAATTGGCCCAACTTTTAGAGAAACAATACAACGTCAAGATTAATCCAGCTAGTATGTTCGACATCCAAGTAAAACGTATCCACGAGTACAAAAGACAACTAATGAACTGCTTGCATATCATCACTTTGTACAACAGGATCAAGAAGGATCCATCATTGAAGGTCACTCCAAGAACCATCATGATTGGTGGCAAAGCTGCTCCAGGATACTACACTGCTAAAAAGATCATCAAGTTGATTAACGCTGTCGGAAACGTAGTTAACAACGACCCCGTCGTCGGTGATAAACTGAAAGTAATCTTCTTGGAGAACTATAGAGTAACTCTGGCTGAAAAGATCATGCCTGCCGCCGATTTGAGTGAACAAATCTCCACTGCTGGTACAGAAGCCAGTGGTACTGGTAACATGAAGTTTATGTTGAACGGTGCCCTTACTATCGGTACTTTGGACGGAGCCAATGTCGAAATGGCCGAGGAAATGGGCAACGAGAACATCTTCATCTTTGGTATGACCGTCGAAGAGGTTGAAGATTTGAAGAAGAGAGGTTACAATGCCTACGACTACTACAACTCCAATCCGGAATTGAGACAAGTTGTGGACCAGATCCAGAACGGTTTCTTCAGCCCCGAAAATCCCGACGAGTTCAAGGATATTGCTGATATCCTGTTGAAATACGACAGATTCTTCCTGTTTGCTGATTATGAAGCCTACATTAAGAAACAGGATGAAGTCAGCGCTGTTTATCAAGTAAGTAAATTTTTTGTATAAAAGTCTTGTTGATACTTAATTGTGATTTTGTTTCTAGAACCAATCTAAATGGTTGGAAATGTCCATCAACAACATCGCCTCTTCAGGAAAATTCTCGAGTGACCGTACCATCATCGACTATGGAAAAGACATCTGGGGTGTGGAGCCCAGCTACGAAAAACTTCCCGATCCTTCTGTGCCAAGAGAGATTGCCTTAAAATAACAATTAGCCCCTAATCCTAATCCCCAATATTAGTCAGCTTTTGTAAAGTTGACCTAATTAATAATTGTTTACAATGCACTATAGATGTTATTTATTTCAAATTGTCAAAAAATACTATAAGATGTTAATGATACGAAAAATATATAAATATTATGCATTCGCATAGACGTAACGCCAAAATATTAAAATAATGAATTCTTTATATAAGTTCGTTGCAACAAGTTTTTAGGTGTTTTTGAACAACGTTAGTTTAATAAATGCATTAGCTTAAGGAACTCACTAAAATGAACTTGTGGTCGTTTAAATTATTATGTCTAGTATTATTGATTGCCATTGTCCAAAAAGTCATGTCTTCGTTTGTACACCTTCAACCATCGTGGTGCTATTTTTTGTTTAATAATTGTTTTCAATATTTTAAATAATAAATTATATTTAAGTAGAGTTGTTGCTTCCCTTTAATTGACTTCTAAGATAATAAAAATTATTAAAATTCAAATAATGGGACCTTTGAACATTTTTTTTAAACAAAGACTACGCTGGCAGAGTTTCAGCTAAATCGATATTTTAAATAATTAATTAGGCCTTTTTGAAAATATTGAAATAGCTCTTTAAATTTTGAAGGATATGATAATTGAATTGAGAAAGAAACTTGTGGTGTAAACCTGACTTCTATATTATGTTTTATGAATTGATAGGATTGTTAAATGAAACGAAAATTTTTTTACAAGAATATATTACAGGTTTTTCCAATTAAAACGAGATTCCTTCAAAACAACAAGTTTGAATTTGAGCTTTCCTCAACAGATGTAGACAAGTACTCATTTTTGAATACAAACTGTGTACTGTGTGCAATTCCATATAAACTGGTATTTCTCTATTTGGGCAAATCTAGTTTTAAAGTGAATCTAAATGTTTGAAAATGTTACAATCCATTGAAGGTATATTTCAAAAAGGAGAATTTTTTTGATCCACTATAATACAGTAATATTTTTTGTAATAAATAATTTACAATAAATTAATATAATAATAAGGCAAATTTTATAGAATCAATAAGGAACAATGAGTCGTAATATGAATAAATTACGACTCTAAGTTACATAAATATTTTATAAGAGATATGTGAAAATATTTGAGGGTTTCCGCGATAACACAAAGAATGTACATCAGAGGAAAGACCGGAAAATTAATTAAACTTCTCAAACATTTCATTTTCGTCCAAGGCGAGACCGACGATGCATGGAAAGCAGGGAGTTTAATTATACTGTACAGGCTTAAAATCACTTAAATATAAATTACATCATTAGAAACAGCGATTAGGTTTTTACTACAGTAATTGGTGTGAATTGATAATAAAATATAAACTTACCATTTTTAGAAATAATCCTGTAATTAATGAATAACACCTGTTGTAGAATACATTTTATTACTTATAAAAATCACAGTCAAAAATTCAGTATAAATATATTTCATTAGTCTAATGCATAATTCGTATTAAGATTAAACACTATATATAATTCCACAAATCACATCTCATACATTCATGATAAAAGATGATTAAGACAGTGCCACTGATGGAATCAAGAGATTAGTTATCTTTTCCAAATCTAATGTCAATAAGTGGTGTACTATCTGGAGATGGGGTAGTTGGGGGTGGAGTGGTTGGCACAATCAATGGGGGGGTGGTTATTTCAACAACAGGTTTAGGTTTCTGTGTTATAGTTGCACTTGTACTCCAGTTATTTTGCCAGTTGTTTCCATTCAAATTGTTATTATCTGGCCCATTCCATTTGTTACCATTGGAATTGCCATTACTTGAACCATTTCCTGCATTCCACTCATCTTCTTCACTGGAACATGGTTTTTTCGGGTCACTGCCGAGGCCATGGTGATGGTGATGGTGATGATGGGGTTTATCCCAGCCATTATGTGGTGGGAAACCTCCTGGAGACCAGAACGGAGGAGGTCCTGGTCGCGGAAACTCAGGTCCTTTGGGGAAAAAGCCGGGAGATTGTTTCGGCACGAATTTAAAGGGGTCGAAGCCGAATCCCGGTCCTTCTTCACGTCCTTCGAATCCGCCGTGTCCTCTACGTCCCCCAAATCCGCCGTGTCCTCCATGTCCTGGAGAACGTTTCAATCTTTGTGGATGGCGATCACGGACTGAAAAGTCAATTGATTAATTACGATACAAAAATCTATCATAAACAATTTTTAGCTGAATTAATTAATCCCTTAGACGGATATTGTGTGTATGTTTATTTATGCGAATATTTTTTTAAATGGTTTTATGAACGTAGTTTATGGCCATATACAACCAAATCCAACCAATACTTATTGAAACAACGAAGTATTTTTACCATAAATACGTTCAAATCATATTTTAACACATTGAAACAAAATAGGTACATAATTCTGGGAATTCACAATTAATTAACAGCTACTGGGATTTCCTCCACCATTGGGACAAGCCACATTACTGAAATGTGTGCATTAATTACTGCCGTTAATTGGGTACACACACAAACGCCATACTTTCGCATGTTGTCTGGACATTAAATTTATAATGAATATCAACACGGTTTTAGTATGTGTCCATTTAAATTTCTGAGCTCGATTTCATCCCTAGGGAAAAGTTGGTTAACTTAATTTTAAAAATTTTAATGGCTTTGTCACTTTAAAGTTTAAGTGTGTTTCTTAGATTATGTAAACTGTTTTTAAGAATGTTTTTAAAATAATATAACAGACATGTCTGGAGACACTCAAAGATAATAAAGTGCTATTTTGCAGTATAATTCAGTTTTCGACATCCACTTTATTTGTCTGACCCCAGGTCAAAGATCTCCAATATAATAATCACATAAATTGCGTCTTTTATATTAATTGATGCGCTACATTATAAAATTATTTTGTGGAACTCGAGTACATTTAGAATCATTACAGGTATAATTTCATAATTCATTTAAGACGGGGTTAATGTACACACTTAATTTCATTTAAATTAACCATCCAGGATCAACGAAGAAGACTAATTTGTTTCGATGATTTAACGATCAATTAAAATCAAATTTCAGAACACAAAATTCAATTTCCATTCAAGTCTGATTACCGTAATAATTAGTGTGTTTCCCCAAAACCTGAAGTAGCGATGCACATGCATTACCGATTTAATTAGGGCTTATTAGATAGAATGCGTCCATCCACAATAAAACAACTGAGTCACAACGTTGTTAGGGTTTGTAAACTACCATTTCCTTTGTGAGAAAGTTGTCAACTGGCGTTTCATCCTATGATTAAACCAGACGGGAAAGTACCCAGTTTATCAGTATTGTGAAGGTCGATTAATTAAATGCGGTTTACGTTGTTGAAACAGTCAACAGTAGCAATGGTACCAAAAATTGGAAGTCATCAGCATGAATCAGATTTTCTCATAAGGAATATTATGAATGGGAAATTTTAATTTAATTTTACTAATATTTACTTTTTGCTTATATTTAATATTGAGTTACGAGTTAGGTTGGTTATTCATGACGAATAATATTGTTGTTTGACTAAAATTATTTATTTAGCAATCCATTTACGATCAAAATAATTAAATAAAATATGTATTTTAAATTTTGACCTTGGAATCGATAAATATTATTGTTTCTACTTCTTTTATATTTAACTATATATAATTATTTTCACAAAAAGTTCAATTATACATGTCAGGTTAAAATAAAAAATATCTGTTTGATATAAATTTAATTTTATAATCGATAGTTGTATCCTGTTACTTTGATAAATTTAGATGCAAACATTGCATAGGATAATTTAAATTAATGATTCATAAAACATTAAAAAATCTTGTTTTAAATGTTAATTAAGTTTTAGATTTTATGATTATGTAACTTAAATTTGAATAATTTCATGTTTTTTGGTTATATTATATAATTTAATTTTCTGGCAAACACGTAAACAATAAATATATAGATATAAATATTTAACTAGATTTCATTAGTAATTTTATTTAGAAATCAAATAATGCTAAAAAGACAAAATGAAGAACATGTTTACATTTTCAGAATGCAAAATACAAAATATTTTGTTCGATTCAGTAATTATTTACATATTTAATTAGTGATTTCTTTAAGATGTTGGATTAATTAAGTAAAAACTTTACCATTATAACTGAACGATCCTTCCTCAGGGTAAACTCCACCGGCTCCACGCCAAGTAAGGATGTACTCAACCGTAAATCCACTCTTCAGATCCACACCTGGATAATGCAATGTCAACTCGGGCTTGTCGGAGTATTTCGTTCCGATGGTACGACCGTCCAATCCCCTAACTTTGGCGCTAATCCCCAAGAACTCGTCCTCCCCATACGCCCTTATGATCGCGGTATGGCGTCCGTGCATCGAAACATTGATGTTCGAGGAACACACAAATTGCACCAGCAAAACCAGACACAGCGTCCGAAACATCTTGCTGCGATCGTACGATACTACTAACGAACACGGTCGCGACGCCTCTGTTTTATTTGTCGAATTTAGCCTTAAAATGCGACCGGCTCATGGTTTTTCAGTTCCCGGAGCTCGGTGGAATTTACGTCGAACGTTGACTCGCCAATTTCGAACAACAAGACGAGCCTGGTGAAATGGCAAACCTGATCTGGACACGCATTTTCAACTGGCAGAATAGACGATGGCCTATATTTCATATCTTTCAACAAAAACTTATCTGTGTTTTGTCTTGTTAATCTTTTCCTAAACTGTATACCGGAGCATTTAATAAATTATAGTCAATGACTTGGGACAAAGGATTTGGAACAAAAACCAGAAGATAGATTTCCCGGTAATTGAAATTTGTAAATCATCATTATGGTTTATAAAATGTGACAAATCAAATATTATTAATGAAACTTCCTTTTAGATTAATCAACAACATGAAGATGAAAACTTATATTTTAAATATTATACAGTATTTTTACATTTCAATGAATCAATATTGAACTCTCGTTATTAGGTCATTGATAAATTCTAGTAATTATCTCAATGAGAAAAAATATTTATAAACCAGCAATCGGTATATAATAATAATTATAATTCTTGTATTATAATATTAAATGCAAATTAAATAATAAATTATACGATTTCATTGAGCTTCAGGCAAGATTAGAGTTGTTAAACTTATAGTGGTTGGTGCCAATGTTGTTGAGGGTGATGTTCTTGGTTGTATTGTTGTTGGTTCTTCTGTTAATGTAGTTTTAGATAAAACTGGAGTTGTTTTCGATACATCCATTATTGGTTTAGTTGTAAAAGTATATATACGATGCTTTGTTAGCTGTGGGACATAAACATATGGCGATGATTGTCCAAATTGGAATGATATTGTTTTAGATAAAACTGGATTTGTTTTCGATACATTCATTATTATTGGTTTAGTTGTAGTTGTAGTATATATATGTTGCTTTGTTAGCAGTGGGATATAAACATGAGACGATGGTTGTCCAAATTGGAAAGATGACGGTGGCGAACTGACACTAGGTGTTAGTTGTCCAAATTGGTTTGGAGGTTGTTGTCCAAATTGATATGGAGGTAGTTGTTCAAATTGTTTGTAAACTATTGGTTTAGATGCGGTTGTAGAAGTATATATATGATGCTTTGGTGGCAGTGGGACAAAAACATGTGACGATGGGTGTCCAAATTGGAATGATAACGGTGGCAGGTTGACACCAGGTGGTAGTTGTCCAAACTGGTTTGGAGGTAGTTGTCCAACTTGATATTGAGGTAGTTGTACAGATTGGTATGAAGGTAGTTGTACAAATGGGTAGAGGGGTAGTTGTCCATAATGGTATGATGCTGGTGCTGGTGTTAAGTCGAAACCATGTGGCAATGGTTGTGCAAAGTGATGGTGATGTAGTGGTGGTCCACCTAAAAACATTATTTTCATGTGATTTAATAACTGATATTAATTTTAGATATTACGTTTGTTTAAGAAGATCCCTAATTTCGATCCAATTGTTTCTTTATCCAACAAGTGGCAGGCTTCTGCTGATAGCCAGATAACAAGAATGCACAGAATCCGAAACATCTTTATCCGATATATGCTTAAGAACGACTGAGACTTTAACATTTGTTTTTCCTACTTTGTGATTTCCAGTAACTTGATAACCACTATCTACTTTATTTTTTTTTAATTATATTTTTTATTACGTTTAATTTTGTTTATTTTTTATTATTTTATAGAAACTGCAATTATTACATCACTGCTGTTAATAAAAATATTCGATATTGATAATAATTGATAAATTCTGAAATTTATTGATATGTAGATAATTTAAATGACTAATATTACATTTTATATAACGTTAATTTATTGAATTTCGATCTGATTCCGTTTTGCGGTTTCTACCTTTTATTAGGTATATTTGATCAAGGTTTAAAAAATAATTCGCTCACAATAAAACGATCGTATATTCCAATCTCTTTGTTAATAATTACTCAAGGTTAATTAATCATCGTTTGAGTATCTTTATGACTTTCTGCCAAATCAGTGGGTTTTATTCCTTAAGAATTTATAATCCACTTTTTTTAATTATTTAGGTTTACATTCACATATTAAGAAATAAATTTATTTATATAATGTTATTATAAAAATTATTTAATTAAAACGTCACATTTAAAAATAAACATAACATAAATCAGACTTTGTAATTTGTTTGTTGTTAATTCGTTAAATCTGACAATTTTCATGATTACAGAGGCAATAACTTTTTAACATTGTTCATATTGTGCACAAACAGATTTAACCCAACCCGACAACATGTATTCATACAAAATAAAAATACATAAGCATCCATATAAATGCAATTAATTTCATGTTTATTAATTATGTTGTTTGTCGTGTTTTAACAGTTATATACAAATAAAAGCGATGTACTATTATCAAGCATTTCCTTGAGATCGTTTTACTTGTCGCATTATAATAACATGAGGTTCTATGAATTTAATAATGTTAATTAGATTTAAATTCATTCTTTGACATAAAATACATATGGAATAGGTTTTACTAATATGTAAATAAATTGTTTGAAATCCTGTTTAAGATAACATTAGTAATTCGTTGTTAGTAGGATTCATTAACGGAACTATAGGAATAATTAATAATTGTTTCCAGTTTCTTAGATACTGGGTAATTGATTTACAATAAAAATTTCGTTCAACAAATATCTGAATTCGTAGAAAACTCCTAAAATCGTCCATGGATTATCTGTCAGAAAGACTTATTTTTGCCGTTAAAAATATTCAAATATTTTGTAATATTCCTACAGTCACTTCAAAGTAGGATATCACATGTCACTTTCAACTTTAAAGGCGAAACATGAAACTCTCAAATAAATAAAATGGCATTCTTTTAGGAAAAATGTATAAACATGGACCGACTTTTATCTTAATATTTCATACAAGGTAAAACATTTTATAAACGTGTATGTTTTAATGAAAAATACACAGATGTGCTCAGTTAATTAATTCAGCTAAAAACCTTCAAAAGTGTTTCATAATTCAGTGGCACAGAAAATGAAAAATTATTTTCTTAAAACTCTTTCACGTTAAAATGTACCTTGATTTAAAGCGAAATTGATGATTTCTCGGATGTAGACAAAATCACCCTGATCTAATTTGTGTTCTCGTTAGTTGTTCGTTTAGCATTTTAGAGAGAAAACCCAATTATCTCAATATTGATTGTGCAACGTTTAATATTTTTATTCTATTATATTTTGTGTGGTTTTACTGTTGTATTTGCAATAATCCAATATTGGCGATTCAATAGCGTGATTAAATTCAATTATTATTTCAAAATGAACAAAAAATTAAAATAATAAAAATATTACAACTTTCAACAAAATGTCAGCTGGTCACATTTAATCTCATTTTTATCGAAATATATGAGTAATATAATAGTAGCATTATATATATTCTTATTAAAATAGTGGTCAATAAAATTATGTGGTTTGTAAATTAGTAATAAAGATAAGGATAGTTTATAAAAAATACTGTTTTTTGATGACTAAATCGATAATAAAAAAATAAAATGTTATAGATTACACACAATAATAATTTAAACAATTTCGGAGGAATAACAAAATTTCCTCTGACTCATAATTCTTTGTCCCTGATTTGTAGTGCATAAATCATTTTAAATGATCTTTGACTTGTAATTAACTTCCATCAATTTATCACTTTTAATTAAAAATTAGACAATTTTGTAAAACCCTCCAGAAAAGAAATCGCCAATTAACTCCCCCCAAATCAACGTCCAGTGGACTCGACAGTAGAAACAGCGAGCTTTAACCTGAATTTTTATCGACGCATTTCAGCCTTCCGACCCAATTTAAACGGCATGGAAAAAAAACGACCGGCCCAGCGCAACGACCTACCTCATTATCGCTGCGAAAATCGTTACTACTGGGCCCGGTGGCGGGAGGCCGGTGCCAAGGAGCCAAACTGAATGAAATTTCGGCAGTTTCGGACCGCGGCGGTGGGGACGAGCTAAAAATAGCCCGCAGCTGCAGCACGGTCGCATGCGGGGGCGGTTTGTAATGCCGTAACCGTGGGCGTTCTACCCCCGAACCATGGGCCGCCGCGAATTCTGACATACGAATGCTCCCCCAAAAACGATTTATTATCCTAGGATGAAAAAACGGCGTTGGCGTTTTATTTGCCGCGGGTTAATCCCAGTATCGCCCGCGTTTCGGGGCCTTAAGCTCCATTGTCGGAAATTTCCACGAAACTGAAGAATGGAAGCATCGATGAGACGTGAAATAACTTTTGCTCCAACATATTTACAAACTTACCGTTAATTAATTAAACACTTGAATAAAATACGAAAAAGGAAGAAGGGGAAAAACGAAGGAAACAAATTAGACCTTCGAGTTTCCTTGGAAATCATTTTGGTGTGGCGTATTTTTCGAGTCCAATTAAGGAAACGTTCTTTTAAAAAGCATATTTTTCTTTAGTAAACCGGATTCCATTTGATCAGTCTGAATGGACGGAGATTACCTAAGCCGGTTGAAATTTTTAATCGTGATACAGGGCGATGAAAATTGATCGATAAAAACTATTTTCTGGGATAAATGTTCAATTTCCTACTTCACTTCCTGTCACCACATCCATAAGTGTACTTCATTTGTTCTCGTTACCTACATACATAGTAATTGATATTTTTATTAGAAAAACTACAAAAATATCATAAACGACAAAATTATGGTATTAATTAAAATGAAGTTAGGTATAATCATGCTCAAAATGCAAAAAGAGTTTTTAATTACTTCAATAATGGTCAGTCACTTTTGGACGCCAAGTATATTATCGGACAGAAACGAAGCTGAACTTTAACCTTTATCTGAATTTTTTCTTTCGGGAGGAATTGACTACAACAATATACAATTTCTTTGTTTTTTTTCTTATCTTAGAAGCGAACATCAATACTGATAAAAAATTTACTAGGTCTGAGACCTGAAAATACTGTTTTGAGTGTGAAATTGAATTAATAGTGCGAGCTGTTAATTCAGGCCAAATAAAATAAAGTTAGTTAGTAACTAAGTTTAATCCAATTGTTAGTTTTATAATAACATTTGTATTTGTTTATCACTAAAAGCTAACTGCATCGCCGTTAATGAACTTAACTAATTAATTTAATTTATTTACTATTTCGCTATTTCAGTCAGTTTTAAATTAAATTTATATACTTGCGCATTCGCCACTTTTAAGCACATTAAACACCAACAACATTGCATAGATATCGTGACGGCATAGAAGGCATCAGGTGAGATGTTCTAAAAATAGACAGTGCCCGGTCGCTCAGGGATGCAGAAAGCGAAGAGGAAAGTGGGCAAGGAGGAGGTTTCGCCGCCCCATCGGCACGGCATCCCCGGCGGCGCGCCTGTCTGGAGCCTTCGGCGTAGTCATGCCCTCCTACTCGTTTCTCGACGAGTTCGCGCCGTCTTTTTGGGACGACGCAATCCTTGCATAATGCCATATGCCTATCTGTCACGGACATTCCTTATTTTCTTCACACCCAACTGAATCGTTACAATTTCCAAAGCTATTTGTTGAGTTGGCACTTTTTTATCTAGTTCTGTAAATGGCAGGTTCAAACTAAACAACATTTGTCGGGTATTTAAGTCTGACGTAACTAACAAATGGCTAAGACAGAGTACGGTTCAATGTTCGGCGAGATAAGATTAGTCTGAATACGTTATTTTCAGTCACAAACATTTTTCCATTCGATTTCGCAACCGTGACACGTTCCAATTTCAGCAAGAGTGCATAAAAATTGTTTATTAATTATGGAAATGGTTTCTCTGCGAACCTTTGTTCAGTTTTCCTTAGCCCACAATCATGAATGTTCTATTTTTAGCGAATCTCACCTGATGCTATCAACGTAAAAGCGAGACAAGGAGTAAATTGCGCTTATTTCCAAGTCAGGAAACAAGTAAAATGCACGATAATGGATTGCAAAAAACTAGTCGTTTTCTGTTCTATAAATCAACCTATAATGATTCAAAAACATCAATCTATCAGACTACAAAAATATACTTAAGGGGTAATAAATGTTTAACAGACAGGAAAATATTTCGGTAAATTGTATTTTCGTTGTCTTTTGATTTTATTTGAGACGTTTTCACTTTCTGGTTTTTTATGTATTACTGCTGTATTTCTTTTGTCTAAAATCCTCTGCGCTTTAAAGAAATACTTATTAATTGTTAAAAGGGTTTAATTCTGTTGATAAGAGTACAATTTTTGTCGTCATTATTTATGGTAAGACATGAAATTATAATAATTTTATTTTAAATCACACTCTATTATAAATTTAGTGAAAAGCTGTCCTCAAATGCAATACGAAAATAAAATAGTGCAAAATAAGCCGAAGGTTTTGGCTCCCGGGAGATTGCGGGGGTGTTAGCTCCATCCGGGACAAAAGTATGCTCTTCGGGAAAGTTCACCAGCACCGCAGCCGCGGAGGGAATATTAGATGGTCCTGTAATTATGCACTGTCCATGAGCGGAATCCACAATCGATATCGTGGTGAGGACGTTGTTTTATTCTATCAAATTTTCTTCGAACGATTTCAGAAAATTATTCTAGAGCTAATTGGAGCAGAATTAATTGAGAGGTGTAATCTTGATTTTAATTAAAAACAAATTATAACTTGAAATAAGTCATAAATTGCCTCGTCACTACTTTTAACAGATATAATATTAATGTCAGTACTTAGTAATAATATTTATTCATTATATCATCATTTGGTATAGAAATAGCTATGGACCTTAGCTCATTCTGTACATGCAGCTGTGTATTCATAGTGTCCTGAATAAAAACAACAAGAGGGGACTTGATTCCGTAACAAATAGTCCCCCAAATCATAACTTCCAGTGTTTGAGCAACGTGCGGTTTTACAGAATGTGCTGCATTACGTCTTTTTTCCGGATTCTTATGACTCTTTGATGACCGTCATCAAATCCTAAGCAAAATCAGATATAAATATTATCCCTAACAAGTCATCAAAAGAGGTGGCACGACAGTATATTTACGATAAATTGCATTATTGCAAACATATTACACGATTTGTAGAGATAGGGCAGTTTCTAAGGGTCACAAGTCGTAAGTATGGGCATTATCTTTCTGGAGTACCTCACAGTCGTCCAGAGTCTCAGGTACGACCTTCTCGCATTTTTGAAGACGATGGAATACACACAATACGATGAACTCTTCTAATAATTTCTCAGATGGAAAGGCCATTGTTCTAATAGGATTAATTAACGAAACCCTTCAACGACATCTTACTCAGAACATTAGTGCATAATTAGTTTGACTGAATGAAACCAAGTAGAAGGCAATATTATATCAAATAATATATTGAAATTAATAAGAAAGATTCTTACCTACACTAAACTAAAACTGTGAGTTTTAACACTGTGTAAATTAATAAATTTATTATTATACTATTAAATTCATATTTTAATAGAAATATATACATTGATATACAAATAATATTTGTAATATTATTTTGAAATTTATTTGCATAACATGTTAATAATAAATAAATATATTTAATTAAAATTAAAATAAAACATCTATGCTACAACTGGCGCATTCACCAAAAATGGAAACTGGATATGTACAGCATATAAAAAATAAACTAAATACATACAAAAAATATATCTGCAACCAGAATTTGCATCTGAAAATTTATATGCAGATGAAGTTTATATATTTGAGCGATTTCATTATAATATATTCATTAATTTAAATACAATCAGCATTTGTACCTGAAATTACATACGGAGTGGTTTCATTATAAATTTATTAGTTTGCAAAGTTTAATTGTGAACTAATTAAAATTCATCAACAGTTTTTTTGAGACTAATTAACCTTGTTTATATTTAATTTTGGTTCATAACGCCTTTAACGTTTTGTGACATTTAAGCCCTTAATTAAGCGGGCGTGCTGAATTTTCCGGAGAAATTATTTCCGGAAGGCCGCAATGTAATTAGGAATAATCGTGATTACACAGATGTTTCACTGCGAGAATGTGATGATCGTATGCAAGTCATAATGTTCAACTAAATTTCACTTATCTCCAAATGTATTTTAATGCAAAATGGTTGAATGAAATAATTTAATTTAGTGTTATATAAGAGTATATTATTATAATGTTTCAACTTTGACTTTGAAGGAGAAAACTGTGTGTAAACATTCTCATATTTTACATTTATAAAGGTCAAGTTCAAAGTTACAAAGATGGGAAGTGGAATTTGACTAACTCGATATTCTGTTTTTTATGTGTTCGTTTTTCTCAAGAAATATCTCCCGGCTTATTTAATTTACTTCGGGCGAAATAAAGGCATATCCAGGCTCTGTCTATTTTTGTGTTTCTCTAGACTTTCCGTTACCATCCAGTATAATGGACACTCAAGTTTGATTGTTTATTTCTCGGGTCGATAATCAATTCATTTTGTTTAAGGTTTTTTCGAATTCCCTTCATTTAATTACAATTAAATTTTTGTTTTATTCTATTATTTTCATTCGAATTAAATTTAATTGGCTTCTTTTCATGTTCAATTTATAATCTTTGGAAATGTGAACTTGGCTAGCGGAGCTGTTAATGGATTTTGGAGCAATCCATGTCCACTCAGCCATGTCAATATAAATGATTACCTCTATGATTGGCTTTCAGATTGAATATGGTCTGGCTATAATTACGTTGTGTCAATGTGTGCACAAATGTTGTTCGCCCTTTGTTGATATTTAATCAATTTTGACACATTTGAATACGATGCAATATATTTTTCTTTTATTAAAGTATCCTTTATCATTGTGGGTTAAAAAATAATATATTTAATTTCCATGTTACGATATTATTGCATTTCCTGGGAACAAAAATAAGTTAACAACAATCACGGACGTAATAACTTACTGTATCGAAATTCGTAATTTAGATTTCGGCAACAATTTTTATTGATTTATGCCATGATAAGTTATTTTGTGACTTGTGGTTTTATGAATGAATATATATGCGCGGGAAGCACACCCATGCGAAGTCGCATAGAATGAGAGCTTCGACATTAAAAATGACGCAGACATTCGAACGGTTCGTTCCGATTAGGCGGGAATTCTTGGAAAAAGGGAGGGGAGTGAACGTCAACCAGATCCGTACAAAAAATACATGGAAACTGAATTATTTCGTTATATAATTTAGTGAATTAATAGGAATGTTATTCGGCTCCAAAATTATTCATTAAATTGTATTTATAAATCTTTACAATTTTAATGAAGACAAATCACAGATTTTGAGACTGTCTGTTTTCATTATTACTGATTACTAATAACAGATTAAAATTTAGGTTTAATGTTTAATAATAATAATTACAGATTAATTTTGTCGAATTTAAAATTAGGAGCATTCGCCACAATTCAAGTAAACATATTAAATTAAGCGCATCCGCCAAAATTTTAAACTTCAGTGAAATTTCGAAATTCCGACTCTGTGGACGTTCCCCCATTAAACCGGCAAGCATAATCTTATCTCGTATGCTAGACACGAGGTATACACTACCGAATTTTCCTCCCGCCGATCAATAGAGGAAAAATACAACCGTCCAATCACCAACCAGCTTGTTGAACGCCCGCCCAATCGGACCGCGTTGTCGCAACATCCCCCACCGTTTGCGTGTTCATTGATAACGTGTGGGTGACTGAATAGGGGAAGCGTGTCTTATAAATAGGGGTGCAACCTAAGGGGTAGCACATTATCACGTTAGTAGTGATTGTGGAAAGTTTCAGTGGGTGCTAACTACCGTTATTTGGTGAACATTCAACAGGATTACTATGGTGAGTTTTGCCCCATTTTTTTAAATTAAATATATTTTATCAAAATATTATTTGTTTTTTTTTTAATTAATTTTTTTAATCAATATTTGTGTTTTGTAAAGAGTGTGCAGTCAATTAATTATCAAAAGATTTTTTTGTCAGCTCATCATTTATCAATTATCAATTTGAGCGTGAAAAGTATTTGAGCGCGATAAAGATATAGGACAAAAGCGGCTTTGTAGCAACCTGTTGAAATTGGGTCACCACTTTCCGATGAATTTTGTATGAAATGTATTAACTTAATTTAATTTTATCAAAAGCAAAATAATAATAAAATTTTAAAATGCTTTTTATAAAATTAATTTAGTTAGTTTTAATTAATTTGTGTTTCAATTTATTAGAGTGCAGTTATTAGGAATAACTTTAAAAAATCAATATTATTGGTGATTTTCTAGTATTCAATTATTACAACAATTATTATATTTTTTAATACATTTAAAATAAATATTATATTATTATGAAGTGGGTTTTAATATGTCTTGTATCAATTTAATGAGCCATATGGAGTAAGTGTCAAAGAAACACTAATATTTCAATCGATTCTAGAGGAACATTGATCTATAGACCAAAAATATTCGCAACATATCCAATTTCTTCCACAATTTCAATAAAAATTTCTTTCCAGATGGCGTTAAAACTCCTTCCAATCATCCAAATAATTATCATACTCTTCACACAATCCACCTTAAGCGTACCGATTTACGGTACTAAACGGTATGGCCAATCATACCACGTAACGCCATACCATTCGATGGTGCGCACCACCCGTTATCCCGTCGGCTACTACGACAACTACCCTTCCGCTTCCAACTACGATGACTATTATTACCAAGACGGTTTTCCACTATACTATCCTAGAACTTCGAAATATGAAGTTTACCAGGCGGTCATGCCATACTATTATGAGGAACGGCCAGTTTCCGCCGCCAGATACGGCTATAATTACTACGGATATGACGATCCAGTCGTAGACTTGCAGGAGGAGATGATACAGGAGGCTGAGAGAGAACAGCGGGAGGATGCGCAGCCCATAGGTCATGAAGTCATGTACGAGAACGACTATGACGAAGATCCGGACGAAGCGGACGATACTAAAGTCGCGTTCTTGCAAAATTTAATCCTCACCCAGATGTACAACGACCAACAGCGCGAAGACGACGGATACGATACCATGTATGACTCGTACGATAACTACAGACGTTACGATGATGCTACCGATTTGCCGTACCGTCAACAAGAAGACAAGGACGTTGATGACTTGAAACAGTTGGCCAGAGAGCAAAACAAACCGAAACCATACAGGAAGCAGAAACAGAACAACCATGTTCCTCAATGGTACAACAACAAGCCATCTCAGAAAACCGTTGCGAACGTTTACAACCCGGAAGCGAAACGCGGAAACAAGCAACACGACAGGAAGAATTTCATTGACAGGAAGCCGATTCTGGTAGTACCGACGACCATGCAGCCGGCTATTGAGACTTCGACAAAGAGGGAGGGGCAGAAGGAGATTGTGATGATGAGGCCCGCCACTCCGGTCAGAAATCCTTTCTCCAATCAAGTCTTGGAGATGATGACCAAGAACGACAACAAGAAGCGGACGCCCTCTGTCTATGACACTATCAAGAAGATGTTGGAGATGGAGAAGAGTTTGGAGAATGTAAGTATTTACATGTCATATTATTTTCAACGAACCTTGGGATTTCACGAGGGTTTGAAACACACATTTTTCACCTTTTAATGGGGCACAAATCAATTTTCTAAAATGATAAAAATGAGCTAGAAAACATTTTCCAAAGGATTTTATGTACTTTTTGCTTAAAGATCCAATTCTGATCTGATTACTATTCGGGAGTTAGTGATCTGAACGTGTGCAAATCATAATTTTTACACGATTGAACAATTTTATCTAATCCTCGCGTGTTTGAATCCATGATATGGATAATGTGTCACAATTCATTGAAAAAATTGCGTATATTTATTTAATTACCTAGATAGCGGAGGATCGATAAAAATTGACGTCAACAGACGCAGGACAAAATTGAACAAAACTTTATTAGAATGTTTCGTGACGCCATTAGATAAAATCAATAGTCGGCGATGCTACGACTAAAAGTTTAGATGTCTGGCAAACAAATGGATGTGAAATTTTATTTACAAGACTTCTTGGCCCTAATTCAGTTACTTATTGCACTTCGTAAAGTTGCATCCGAAGGAAAACTACTTGTCTTCAAATTGATTTTCAAGCGTAGCTTTAGAAAGTGTTATTATTAATAATTCAGTAAATGGAAGAGCACTTTACATTATAATAAATGGGTTAATAGTGGGGCTTCTTCGTGTCCGGGTGCAAAACATGGAACGTGCCCGATAATGGAAATTCGCAAAGCACTCAATGCCGAAACGGAATTAAATAGGTAAATTGACGGCAATAGAATAAATATTGGTTTGCGTGTGGTATGACGTTTTTGTCTGTAATCGATGGCCCAAAGCGACGTTCAACAAAAACCGGTTGCATCATACATGATTGTGGAAATATCCATTATCTAAAGTGGGACAAACTATTGACGTCACTAAGTGGCAAAGTGGGATTGCCTACCCCAATGTCGGATGGACCGAAACCGGTTTGGCGAGATGCCAAAAGCACGGGATATATTTAGCGCAGTGCAGTGGTTATGAATGGAGCCGCGGCGGCAGCGGGGGCAGCCCCCGGGGTGTGGGAAAATCGAAGCACGAGACAGATTTGCCGAAGCCCACGAGAATCACCGACCCTCGTCAATAAATCCTTTAAGTTCGTCCCATAATTGACGCTACTCAAAATCTATACGTCCTTTCTGAATTTCATTCATTTCATTCTCAAAGGTCGATTTGTTTCAGAAACAACTCGCCGGACATGAGATCCGTCCCTCCATGAAGAAGCGCATTGTCGCGACGGAGGACAGCCTGACAAAACAGCTCACCGTTCTCAAAAAGGCACAGTAAGCTTTAAATGTTTTTTGATTTCGTTGCTGATGTAACCAACTTGCAATTTCTTCGTGTATACATAAACATAAGAACCCTATCGCTATAGGATACATTATAAGCGCTACTTCAGACGGTCAAGAGTGTGACCTGAATGTTTGTTACAAAGACTGATTGACATTAGTATTAATTCATGTATAAATTGGTAGTATACAAGGTGATTTCCAAAAAAAGGTTTTTGAGGGTTACCTTGTATATTCGTATAACTTTCGGATAGCGGGGTAGGTGTAGATTATAAAAAAGATGATTATTTTACAATTGCATTCCTTCCAATAAACAAACTGCTTGTAGTTTCTTGTAAATAGTTAAGGACGCAATCTAATATATTTATATATATAATATATGTATGTGTGAGAACAATATTAATTATAATTTATACGATATGAACTTTTCATTTAACTCGGAAAGAGATAAAATTTAAACTGAGATGGATTATTAAGACTGATTAGTGAGATTTTGCTGCTGGTTGAATGAAAAGTTATTTTCTTAATAAGAATATCATTAGACATAGAAATAATAATTTAAGTCCAATTTTAACTTTAATGGATGAATTTATATTTGATGAAATCAAACGAAGTTGTTAAGTAACAGTTATCAGACTAAAATATTTTCATTAAATGAGGAAATCAATAACAAGTATTAAATTAAATCATTAATAAATAAGTTTTAAGGTAACTTCTTTATTAAGGAAAATATTTTTGAATTAAAAGTACTGTTCATCCATTTGAGTTTTCAATTACTACTCATTTGAAAATTTTCGATTTCGAAGCATCTCTATACGAATTAATTTTAGGTAGCAGCTTTAAAGTCTTTGGCAAAAATTGGTATTTCAATGTTTAATGATTGTTGTATCTTCTTGAAAATATGCTTAAAATGGTATAAAGTTGCCTATAATATATTTTCTTCACATGGCGAATGCAAAACCTGTGATAACTGAGAAAAAGGGACTGTGCTTACTTATATAATTATGTTTCAAGCACTTTATGATAAAACAAAATGTCATAAAGGTCCATGTTAGATAGCAGAAATAGCTTTATCATGAGTTATGATAATATTTAAATATGTCAATGTCGATGTTAACATAATCGATTATGTTGTAGTACAGATTCTTAGATAATATTATATAACATAATATACAAGACAGTTAATAATATTTTAATCACTTAAAATTTTCTTCATTAATTTATTCTTCATGTATTATATTTGCTAAATGTGATTCATTTATTTTTAAAATTTAAATTTTAGTTGTAGTCCCAAATTTTAAAATCTCAAAAATTACTCATTCATTAACTCTAGTAAATTAGTCAATATTTTATTAAATCAACTCAACTTCAATTAAATATTTTATAAAAATCTCTGAAGTTCCATCCAACCAGTTTATAGTCAATTTAACCAACATATCAACAACATTGACATAAATACGTGTTGGAATTATGTCAAGTAGATGGAAGCTTCAGATGTTGCAGTCAAAATTCAATTTATTTCCTTGCATTCCATTTTGTGAATATTGTATGAGTTCCAGATCTTTAAATGGTTTTGATGTTTATTTTTTAGTGATTTTAGTTTTGCATACAAAATTCACAAAATCAAAACTATTTTATGTTAAATCTTGATCTGTACATATCTCCTCTATTTTGTACCAAATGTATATACTATATTTTGATATGTATTATAGATTCTAGCTCACTACATTAAACAGTTTGTTTTCTGTTTATTCATTAAAACCCATGAATGTAAACACCGTTATTATACTGACTGATCAAAAATAAATGTATTTAAATGAAAATTTGTTTTATTTCCGAGTAATATGGTATAGGAGAAACCCTACAAGTTCCTTAACAGGTAAGTTGATTAACTTCCTTTATGATATTCACTTTAGTAAAATTTTGCAATTTTGCAAGAAATCCTCATATAAAACCATATTGCAAAACTTCAAAGAACTGTTGCGGAATAGAAAATTTCCCAATTCGAAAACAAAACTCTTGAAACCCTTTGTCGTGGCCTCCGCCTCTAGCACTCGGTTTTATTACGACGGCTGCGTCGCATGAAACGAAGATTGATTGATGAGGGTTTTAAAAAAGTATACACGAGCCCCGCGGAGTCATAATTTGCCATGTCAACAGATTATTTTTATACATAAACTGCGAAAATAGGTTTCGTGTTTACACAGGCGTTTCTGCTACAAATAAAACAATGCTTTATGAACTACGTGCTTCGTTGTGCCCATATTGATTAATTTTGATGGATGGAGGTAGAAGTTTAATGGTTGTGATTGAGTGGGTAAAACTAGGAATTTATTTACTGATAATAAAAAACGGTTTATGTTAAATTATTGTAATTATGTTATCGTGTGCAAACGAACGAAATCGGAACAACTGATTAATGTCACGCTACTAACAACTGGATGCTAAAAATGTGTTTGCGAACTTAAATGGTTTCACTTTTATAATAAGTTGTTAAATATAGAACTTGAGAATTTTATTATCATAAAATGTTCCCCACATTTCAAATTACGAATAAACAAGGAAACAATTTAAAACTTACTTTGTGTAATAAATATAACAAATTGTTAAAATAATGAGACAAATAAATCTCCATTAAAGAGAAAAATCTAAAAGCTTGAGATGTAATATTAAAGACAATCGGAAAAGTTTTTTTCGTGACGGAAATGAACTGTTTACAAACATCGTTCGAAATTACGAATAAACTTGATGATAGACGGTTTTTAAATGAACCTTAAATAGAACCTTTCGTGTCTTGAAACGAATTACAAATAAATTATTCAATTTCAAATCAACGAACTAATAACCAATAATAACCTTTTTTTGGTTATTTTTAGCTTAATTAATTCAATCGATACTTTCAGTAAGCTTAAATAAAGAAATGTCGTTTCATTTGTTTCGTAACAGGAATTATTTGTCAGATCAAAGGCGCAAATTTGATTAATATATTCAATTATGCACATTGAATTTATATAACGTGTAAAATGAATCTGCATAACATCAATTAAATTATTCTTGGAAATAGTCATTATTTAAAGCTTTAAAGCTCCATGGAAAACATTTTAATTGCTCCAGAATCATAATTTGCGTCTGATTGTAATTGATAAAGGATTAATTTTAATTAAGTGGGTCAATGTCAGTTTAATAAGTGTCATATTACGTTTAACAGGCTCTAATTTCAAACGAGTAACATTGCATGACTTAAATCATCTTCTCCTGTTTCCAAAAAAGCACATAAGATCACTCCCTTTTGTTTATACTGGAAAGGAAGGTATGGTGGTAAACTTTCTCAGAATTTCACGAACAATTTTCCCGCTAACATCAACAAAATACACAACGTTAATTGCAAATTTAATTAACCACAATTGTCGAGAATGGGGAAATAAAATTTCTATTATGGTAGGAATACATGAACATATTCGAAATGTCGAAGGTCGCAGGTTCATTATATTTATGACCGCATGTCGAAAACAATGGTACAATTATAATTTAGTGGAGTTTATTGGAATGTTTATAAAAAATATCTTTAGTATTAGAATTTCGCATGAATGTCAAAATTTAAATGATAAAAAATAGAGTTATTATGAAAGATATTTTTGTTTCTTTTAACTTATGAATACTAAATGTTTTATTTGTTGAGTTTTACATTAAAAAATACTGAATTATTATGTAAAACTTTGGAGTTGTACGTAAAAGTTATTCTATAAACCTTTTACGTTTTGTTTCATGAAGTTTAACGACGATAGTTAATTAACTTGAACTTCAATTAACATTCAAAATAAATTGTTTGTTTTAACAGTATAACAAAAATTGTAATTAATATTCATTCATTTAGTTATAAAACAAACTTGGAAATTTCTCATTACTTATCGGACATCCCCGCGAATTTTTCGAGTTTTAATGAGTTGACCTTAACCTTTTCAAAAATTATTTGATGGTAAAGTTCAGTTTATAATCTGTCGAAACTTCATTAATTAATTTAATATTAATTGTTGCTTGACTTTGAAGAAGTGGATATTCAAATTTTAGATTAAAGGAGGCAGTTCCAGAATAACTTTATTAATTAATTAATTACTATCTACGTAATACTGTTTTAATTGTGGTATTTCTTTTAGTAGATCACATCGAAGATAATAAATTTATAACAAGCATAAAAATAAGACCTTCTTAACTTCTAATATTATATTATTTTATCCTTACTATAAATTAATTATATTTGCCGAAGCTGATATCTATTAATATACAGGGTGGAATAAATTCGCTTCCATATTTTTTAGAAAATATCCCGAAACACGTCAACGTTTAAATATATTCATCCACCTATTTCATGCTAAATTTAAAATTTTATCCTTCAAGAAGAGTGGGAACCACCCCCAACAACAGCGTGTAACCGCATTTAATATTTTTAAGGAGGTTGAAGGTTATATATATATATATATATATATATATATATATATATATATATATATATATATATATATATATATATGTTTAATTACTTTTGAAAATAACAATTCCTCAAAATAAGCACAATTTATATGTTGACAACCTTATCTGCATTAAGTTTTGTCCCTTATATTATTTACTTCTTATTTTGAGTGAAATCGTACTTTTTAGATGCGATTAGTTGACTGAATTCATCATTTTCTTACCTTTTTAATGAGGTGTCGCAAGTTGGGGTGGTTCTCAAAATTTTAAATTGAAAGAGGTAGGTAAACATATTTAAACGTTGACGTGTTTCGGGAATTTTTTAAAAAATTATTCAGCATCCTGGTAGTGGTTATTAAAAAATAAAAAATCCTGTTAATTCCTGATATTTAATTATTAAAACTAAAGTAAGATTTAGATAAGAACTTCATGAATTATTAACATGTCAACAAGTTGTTTTTCCTCCATCCTCATTATAACTATTTTAAGGAGGTTTATCCTTGAGTCCGATGTATTAAAGGGGTTCGTTGCTGAATGCCATATTTGCTCCCTTCTATAATAACAGGCCATAATTTCGACTGGGTCAGTTATTTTTAAAACTTAATTACGTATGTATCGATCCATTCCTGTGAACGTTTATCAACAAGTTGTTTTTGATCGTAACCACTTTTTCAACGTTTAAACTAAAACCGTAAGTGTTTGCCAGATTGCAAAATATGTATAACTTTTAATCATAACATATTGCATAAGAAGTTTGTCTTTGGACAATAATAAAAATAATTAGGAGAGAAAATTACAAGCTGTTTATATAATTTTGACGTAAGTTTCTTCGTCTGTTTGCGACGTTCCGAAAGGTATATTGTTTTTTATATTTAGGATGTAACACTGAAATATTATATACCGTATCAAAAATGATGAGCGTGTCTACTTGCATATTGAGACGGAACATCAATACCCCTTTGTAAACAAAAAGGAAAGATATACATGCAATTATGTGGGCGGGCCGAACTGACTGGAGGGGATCATTTGGTTTTGCTGCGTTTAGCATGCGGTTCGTCTCCGCAGACGTTGTTTTTAGTATATTTTATTTAATTTTTGGGATACATTTTTATTTTGAAAAAAGTAGTTTATTTTTAGAATACTTATTTTTGTTTTTGATATACCCTCAAAAAATATTTCATTTTACAGATTGAAAATTATACAAAGTTACGGAATTTAAATGGAGCATCCGAAGAACTCGAACTACATCCCTACGCATACGGAGAGTTACTAAATGCATTCGCAAAGATTAATTTACATTGTGCGCCGGCGCGCACCAGCACGGCGCATTGTCTCTGAGAGTAGGGATTCTTACTACCGGGCAAAACTTTTCTCTCTTTGTCGTGCATCCATCTCTTACAACATCCAGACACGAAGAGCATTTTTCGTACGGTATAATGGATCGCTGTATGTTACGTACATTGAAATAATTAGTTTTAGATTTGGAACGTAGTTATCCGACCGAAATATTTTAAAATTGTTTTAATAAAATTGGACGACAATTTCAGTGCAAAAAATCTCCTGCCAACGCTAATTACTAATTTGAGTAAACTGCCGCGGACAACCGGAAATGCGGCAATGTAGGTAGGAAACCGCGTTCACGCTCCGGCAATTCGAGCTGGAAATCTGTCGCGAAATTTATTTATTTACTCCAACGACCTTTTTTATTTGCTCTGCTTCTGCCTCGCTCTTTTACTAACAACAAACGAAATAACCGGGGTGTACAGGCGTCGCGGAAATGTCAAAGTTCACCGGGAGCCCGGGATATTTCGCAGCAAGGTCGATCTGATCGTGGACCAAAAACAAACATGCCTCACATTTAAATTACAGGGCCTAACGTTTTTTTTTCCGTAATGAGAGAGCAAAATAATGGACACACAGAGAAAAGGCCTTTGTTATCCTTTGACTTTATAAAAAAATAAACTCATATTCATGAAGATGTATAGAAAATATTTTATTAAAATAAAGTAAGTGTTTTATTAAAATGAAAAGGAATATTTGTAAATTAATTAAAACGATTTTAAATAAACTAATATTGTCTTTAAAATTTTGTAATATTACAGATTAAATTAAAAAAAAAAAAGAAATTAATCACTATACTTTTCTAATCAGCATCTCTCGCGGTAACTCCGCATTGCTCAACGATCTGCTTGCACCCTACTTGGCATACTCAGTAAACTTCTAAATTCTTGCTCCTTAACTCACCGTTCTTCTTAAAAATCATTAGAACCTCTAAAGGAACTAGTTGGAGCCATGTTTTACTCATGATATCTTTCACCACGTTCACTCCATATCCAGATACGACTATCCAAGTGATAATGTGTGCCTAGATTCATTTGTGAAGAAACAATTACACCATTCAGTTGTAGTCCACAGGAGGTCATCACTGACTTATCTATGGGCAATCCAATGCTCTCTGTTTTTTGTTTTTTAAGGGATTGAAAACGTATAATACGTGTAAGATTAACTTCATGGAAATTTACTTCTGATGGTAGACAAGTTTACAGTGATTTCAACGTTCGCACGAAGGTTTGATGTAGAGAATGTCTTCAGGAATAATTAGAAAACGGTCCTGTCTTCTGGTCGTAGCTCATTGTCGATCACCATAATATCGTATATTGGACTACTTGTTGTTGATTCAGATTGCCATGTTTCAAAATTGCAATTATAGAGACAAGAGCTTCAGAAGAAAGTTTCCTTTCAGACATTTTACGGTGCTAAACAATTTAGAAATAAAAATTTTACAAGAAATGTTTACTTTTATGCCTTTTAAAATACTAGTGATCACAGGAAATTCAAATTATCTACATAGTGTATATTAAATATGGAGGAATTTGTTGAATTAAAATATTAATGAAATGAAAATTAGTATTTTGATATATATATATATATATATATATATATATATATATATATATATATATATATATATATATATATATATATATATATACAGAATTTTTCCTTAATTAATTATTTTATTGATGTAAAAAATATTATAGTTTATTTAATGCCCATTAGTAAAAGGAGTAAAAAAGTTTTATGAGATGAATAGCATGTAATGACTTTTTCCTAATAGTATGTATTAATTATTTTCATTAAAAAAAATATTATTCTCTAGACAAAATGGTGACATTATACTTTATGTAATTGATAGTTTTCGACGTGGTTCAGAGAGACAATTTTTTCAGCAAGACGTTGAAGATTTGTTGTCTCTATTATCGCGTGTTTTGTTGAACTTTTCAACGTCGTTGAACAAAGTAGCATGTACTAAAATCAATTATTAAACAATGTTTATTGTCTTTTAGGTTAACCGCCTACTTTTACCGTAACTTTTAGATTAAACACATATAATATGCATCAAGATGTTTACGTTTTATCGGCGCATCTTTTATCGAAACCATTGGAGAAAACCTAAGACAATAAACTACGAAGTAAACTTATAAAACCCACTTTCCAGCTGGTGCAAGGAAAAATAAATAAAATATTCATATTAAAAGTTTAATTGGCGTCTAAAAAACACCTGATCCATCCAATTTATCTTTCTTGTCCTTTATTATTTTAACAAGGACATGTTATGTACTATAATTATAAATAAAAAGGGCAGACTGCCTGATTCAATTAGATTTTGTTGTATAACGAACGACAACGACTGTTTTTGTAATGGAAACTTCAATAACAGGAAGAAAACTAATTATAAACAGTCAAACGAACTTCGCAATTCGCAATTAAAATGTCACTTTGTTTTCTCGATATTCGTTTATGTTTCTTAATCCATTTTGTCGACAAGGACGAAGTGTGTCAATTAAACATGCAACAAACAGAAGTGAATGGTCACATTTGTACAGAATTATATATTTTATATTTTATACGTAGTTGATTAATGACAAAACTGAAGCAAAATAAAGGACAAAAAGCAATAATCCACGTGAACAGCGGGTTGGAATTGATGACAAATAAATCAGTGCGAGTAAGTGGATATTGTCCA
This sequence comes from Aethina tumida, assembly GCF_024364675.1. NCBI lineage: Eukaryota > Metazoa > Arthropoda > Insecta > Coleoptera > Nitidulidae > Aethina > Aethina tumida. Next base: position 16,009,953 of record NC_065441.1, read on the forward strand.
GTTCCGGTGTTCCGGTAGGCTCGCCAGCTAAGGTTGGTGAACCCGTGGATCGCTGGCCCGTTTCCACCCCATTTCGTGCAGCAAACACTGACTCGAAACACGTGGTCCACCCCGCGAATTGCATATTGCATCCGACGACCTACATTTCAAGGCTTTATCGACTGACGCGTATTCGATCCTTCGGGGGGGTTAGCCCGATTCCTTAGCCAGGTGGTTAACCTGACCCGGTCTCTGGGGCAACACACTCAACGGTTTCCGGACGAATGAAACCAGTTCCCGGATCTTTTGTCTCATGTTGTCGATGCCCTAAATCAATTTGATTTGGCTTGCTGACTTGGAAACGACTTAATCGGAATAAACTGCTCCATAGTAATCTGGTGATTTTATAAGGCCAAACAAGATTTAATAGAAGATTTAAAATTTTAAATCTTAGATTTAGAATTGGAAATCACCAATTATATGTTATTTACCTACTTAGAACCAATTATAATTTCCTTTTCTTCCATGTCATGCCTAAAAGAGAAAAAAATTCATAGAATTCAAGGAAATAAGGAGAGTAACAATCAGTCGTTTATATGTAATTGTCTTTCACAATTATTTGACACGTGGAGTGCTTGCTTTGACAAAATCAAGAGGGAAATATTTCTGTAACAAGAAAAGTACAAATAAAATTTAATGTCACCTTTTAACGTCTTGAAATACAATTTTTCCATTGTTCTGTTTGAATTGAACGTATTCACTTATCTACTTTTCATAAGATAAGCTAATTTTTGAAAACAAACGGGAAGTAATATTACTTTCAAAGAGTAGAGACAAGATAATTACATTTCTAAAAATAAAACTCCTTGACTCTTGTTCATCTTATTATAGTTATGTCAGTTGTCCCTTAAAATTAACATCAAAATTGCTTGGAAAACTACTCTAAAGTTACAAAACCTGAAAAAAATATTACATATCATTTGTGCTTAGCTCTATTTTTATATGGTAACGAAAAATCAAAAGTAAATAAAAATGGGAAACCTGAATTAATTGCTTTGCAAATATTTAACTTTGGAAACGTGCTTTTTAATAATTGAAATAGTACAACCTCCATATAATCTAATGCCCTTACACAAAGTGAATAACACGAAAATCAAATAATTGATTGGAAAACTAGTTGGAGTAATCTAATGTTACATATATGAAAAAAATACATATCAGTGATTAGCAATAATTTTATCTGGTAAAGAAAAATCAAAAGTAAATAAAGTTCTTCATCTAGAATGAATTACTTTGTAAATATTTTACTTTGGAAACGTGCCTTTTTAATAATTAAAACAGTAAAACCACCACATAATCTAATGCTATTCAAACAACGTGACAAACGCGAAAATCAAATAATCATACGGTAAAACTGGAGTTGAGTGTGCTTAGTGGTGTGTTCAAAGGCATATTAAACTTAGATCCCGTACAGCATGGATGCGAATGGAACTTCAGGAATGATCTCTGTGTAAATGTCACGGGTCAGACATATAACAACCACCCTTTGCGAACCCTCCATTTTAATCATAATTTGAGATAATACGTTAATGGGTAATTTAATGCAAATGGTCTATTATTATCTTTGGTTTATTGCTGTTACGTTTTGCCAAATCAAAACAGTAAAACCAGACCGAAATCATTTTGCTACGTCATGCAAAAATACTCAGTTACCCTTAAAATATCACATGAATATTACGTCAATATTTGTGTAGTTAATAAATCAACTTCAGGAACTTTTCAACCTAATGAAAATGAAGCGACTTCCAGAAGTTCAAGCGAGTTTATCTTACACTTTTCCGGTTAATGGTTTTGCGCTGACTACACTCTTGGCGAAGGTAAATGAATAATAGAAAAGTTTTCGGTGGGTCGTTGCTCCCTGTGTGCAACCGAAATTATGGATTTGGAAGCTGTTTCAGACAAACATCTCCGGCGCCGACAAGTCGCTACAAATCTGGGGGTCTTCCTGACTCAGGAGTACAAATTTTCTGGCAAGTCCTTTTATTTTATAATTTATTGAGCATAATTGAAAATAATTACATAAAAAAGCTTTAACTGTCAATAGAAAATATTTGTTAAATTGATTGAATAGAGTTTTTCGTTTTATAGAGTGAATTTTACTCGGCCACTTATTTACATTTATGTGGTAATGTGTCACAATTCGGTATTTGAAATGAGAATTTTGTGTCATAAATTGTTTACCTTTAAACAGTACATGTTGCGAAAACCCCACAAATAAAAATTTTAACGCCACATTTGTACTTATATTTATAAAGGGTCTATTATTTTTTTGTGATTTGAAGTGTTAAATTAGTTAAATTATTAATATTAAAATATTGGAATTTCATTTACTGTAACAGTTAATTTACATAATCTCGTTTATAATTTTTTCTTGAAAGTGGAGATTAATTTTATTGTTATATAATTTAGTACTTCCATTCGTAATCGTCAAAAGTGACGACAGAAAATGACGCTCATTCATGAAGAATTTAATCAAATTGGTTAGTGTTAATTAATAAAGGCTCTAATACAATTATATTTGCCTGTCTTAATTTTAGAAACATGGAAAATTTAACTCGTTTTAATATTTAATTGGATAAAAACTAAATCAATATTAAGAAGATAAAAGAATGGTGAAAAAATTATAAAAAGGCAAATACTAATCAAGGGCTAAAAGCATAATTTAATAAATTTGATCGAATGAACAATCGGTTACATCTTGAGACCTCTGTTGCAGAGTAGCTTTATCAATGTCGAATTGTATTAGTTTTCTGCTCTAAAAGTCTTGATTCAAAAATGTTTTGGGGAAAAAACAGCCCACTCTGAGAAATTCCATTTTAAATGGCATTTCTGATGTCTCCATCTCAACAAAAGAACACAGTTTTCCTCTAGCAGTTGACCCAGTGTGGTTCATGTATCATCGCAGTGATGTCGGATAACGAACGAAACTCTATGAACATTCTAAACGACTCTATGAGAAATGTTACCTCGAGTTTAAAGACTGGTGTAATCGACGACATTTCGAGGCAGTTACTGAAGAAGCTTTGTTGTATTTTTTGATGGAAAAATTGTAAAGAGTTCGACTTTGTGGAGCATCTACTTAATGCTGAAAGAGTGTGCTCATGTTAATAGATAATTTTGATGTCAAGAACTTTTTAAAACTGATACCTTTTGTGATGAAAATGTCGGTCTTGGATGAAAGTTATTTAATAGAGGGTCGATGTAAAAAATATGTTTTGTATTTCACCAACTTTATTAATTAAAAACTTTATAAAAGATCAATAGTAAATAAATAATAATAATAACTTAGTTTTTCCTGAAGCTTCTCAATATAGGATAGATGTTGTCTAAGGAATCTTTAATTTCCTGTCGGGATTTCGCTCCCGTGAACACAATTTTACCGTTGACAAAAATCAACAATACGATCCTAGGTTTTATCATTCGGTAAACCAAACCCGGAAACAATTCTGGCTCGTAACTAAAAGAAACAACAAACATATATTTATTACTAATAAAACTGCAAATAGAATCAATAATAAACCTGCTGAATTGTCCGTGCATTTGATTCAAGTTTTCCAATTTAATCGGGAACCGCAGATCGCATGTGGCTACCAAGTTCTGTACCTTAAAATTGGCAAATTGAATCTGAAAAATTAATTAAGCCTTCCTTATTTTTTGTACACGCTAAAACACTGACGACTTACGTTAAATCCAAGCTTCTGTATAATACGAGCGAATTTTTTCGACGCCAATAAAGCGTCGTGTTCGTTTCTGGCGCCCGTGCACACAATTTTTCCAGTCTTAAATATCAGTGCCGTTGTCCTCGGCTCACGTATTCGCATTATGACTCCGTGAAATCTAGACGGATTATATTCCGTGTTTCTTGTTCTCGCATTCACTATTTGCAAGTCCAGTGGTGTATGTAAATCGACCGTTGCCACACAATTTCTACAAAAATAGATCGTCATTAAAAATGATCGGTTAGCGGTGAGGAATTCAATTACTGTAACGTGATGTTGGTTTGGGGGTCCCCGAGGGCGGACCCGGGCGTCGCTACGATTAAAGAAGGATTTGGGGGACCCTGACTGGTTGATGGAGTTTGTGGCTAATACACACAATTAAAGACGTTTTCTAATTAATATAATTTAATTAATAAAGTACAAAAAAGCTGAAATGAAGTTATATTTAAATTATAAAATATGTTGGCATTATATTAGATCCGCAATTAGTTATTCGTACGTCGTATCCGAAACCTAACCTTTAATAATATTATTAAATACGTAATCATAATTACACGTACATTTAATTTTAAAAAATATGAAATAGTAAGCAGTAATATTAATAAAACGTGGTGTCTGTGTATCAAGACCAAATAATCAATAAAAAGTGGTTAATGCTGTTAAAAATCATGTTTTTCATTCATTTAAATATTATTATTATTACTAATATTTGTTACTATAAAATTAATAAAAATATGTAATAATAACTATTATACCATATACCATAACTACTTTAGAATATTATGAGCCTATTGTAATTAAATTTTGAATGATTTTTTTTATGAAAAACCTACTGTTGCTGGTTGCGTGAGGTTCCAATCAGGAGTAGGCACTGCCGGTGTGTACCTAGCGGGGCTGTTGAGCATCGCCCTTAAATGCACATCACTCTTCACTTCCATTATTTTGTACTTATTGCTATCACAATTATTTTATAGTTTAATGCATTGTCGGGTATATTATTGCAATTATGTTGCAATGTTTTGTTATTTTATCAGCTTATCAGCTGATCTTTAATGTTTTACAGGTTATGCTCCATATGGATAGACGGTCGGAGCCAAAAAGAGAGATTTGAGCAATTCGCATTGAATACATAGTACACGCCCTGTATTATGCGGTTCGTGTCTTCGCTAAGGGTACAAATTCCAGTAAGATTTCTGTTAAACTTCACTCGATTTAAACGCACCAAAACTCCAGCACAGTATTCGTAAGTTACTAAAGTATGGTTTTAAAACTTTTACTTTTAATATTTAATGTTTTATTAAGTAATTAATGCGGAATAACTTTGTTTATTTACGTTTTCAGTTTAGTACTACTGTTGCGCCATCATAGCTTAGTTTTTAACACTAATTGATCTATACGAGGGTTTATCAGAATGTCCCAAAAAGCTCGAGTTATTGATTTATATAAAACGGTAAGAGTCTAATTTTAGATTACAACTATAAAATTTTGGATAGCCTTACATTAGAAATGTATATAATTATTTATTAACATACTAGGTATAATATCAAACATTTTGTAATCTTGGTTGCATAACTTATATAAACTTAAAACTTTAATAAGACATTATTAATTAATCAAATTAATGTTGCAGTTATTGCATCTAGGTAAAGAATATCCGGCAGGTCACGAGTATTTCAGAGAAAAATTACATAAAGCCTTTATGAAAAACAAGGATGTAACCGACGCAGAAGTAATAGAAAAGATGATCGGTCATGGAAAGTTCGTCGTTAAAGAATTGGAAGCTCTGTATATGCTAAAAAAATATCGAACTCTCAAGAGACGTTATTATGACTGATATTGTTTCTTGAAAAATTGTATATAGTTTTTATAAATAAAGTTTATTTTGTTAATTTAATGGTTTAAGTAACAAGGAAGAAAAACAAAAATTATCAACAGGACGAGTGATATGATTTATTTTTTTTGTCTACTTAACAAGAGCAGGGTTGTCACATTGTTTCACAATATAATATTATCAATACTTATTGTTCATTTTAACATTTAAAAAGTAACTATAGACTTTTTTATAATAAAGTGCTAGCTATAGCTATCTGGATAAAGCTGTTGATAGTACTTTGTTTATTCCAACTAAAAAACCAAAGCCAACCCAATGATTTAGTTGTACCACAGTAAACGACCCGTTATTTCGAATTATCCAGATCGGCACTGTTGTGTTCGTTTTAAAATATATTTTATTATCATTATTTAAACAGGCCATTTATGTAATCAGATCTAAAAAATGGAGCTGGCGATGCTAAAAACTATAAACTAACAGTTACAATGTATTAAATATATGCATGTTTGTAAAAGTGTATGGATAATAATGCGTATGATAATCAAAACAATGTTTTCAACGATTGGATTAACATTTATTATTACAATCAATGCATATACATGATAACACTCTGATTCTTTTAATCACGTCATCTAATTAATATACAATCTCCTAATATTGCCATTCAGTTTATAAAGCCTTATAGTGCAATACATTTTCATCAATTGAACAGTCCCTTTAACAGTTTATGTTAACCTCAGTTTGAAACTGTATTATTATAATCATAAGACATTAAGCAACAATGTCACATTTATTTTCTGAAGCAGTATAGTTTCAAAATGAGATTCCTGCGATGTGCTACCTTGTGTATTTTTATGTAGAACTAAATTTATTAAATTTGGGCCCTTAATGCATAAGATGTGGAAATGTTACGGAAAAAATGGGGCCGACAACGATCTTATTATGTTTCAAATATTTCATTTTTCTTAATATACACAACATTTTAACATGATATATAAATATATGTACAACAGGAAAAAGGAAGATAAGATAATATCAGTATTTTGTAGAGTGATTCCATTAAATTAATCTAATCCAGTTTAATACTTGTTTGTCTATTTATATTCTAATCAACTGTTAGATTAATTCATGTTCTACAGCATGTACTTCAGACACATTTGGTTCGGATGGTCTACTCTATCAAAACTAGGACAAATAGATCTCCACGGTTCGATCGAGAAGCTCAGAAATCCTATCTTAGAATAATGATGACTGAGCCTGGTAACGAACATTACAGTCCATAAATGTAATAATAAAAAAAACGCAATAAAACTTCTCTTTAAACTGTACAGTAACGAAAACAATAACAAATTTATATATGGAACGCCCCAAACTGTTTAACTTCAATCGATCACTATTATTACTGTAGTAGTAGAAGCAAAGCTGTTTGAAGGGATGGAATTGAAACAGTTTCAGATGTTCCGATCTTAAATACATAATTAACAAAGAGTATATAAAGAAAATAATAACGATCAACATTGCTAATTTGTACAATATATGCATGAAATGTTTTACAATGTGATTGTTACTAATTTCTAACAAATTGGTTGTGCAAGTATCAAAACAAAGCTAAACATTATACATGTTTTGATCTATGAGCTATTATTCTTTCTATTGTCTGTATAATTTTTCTAACACTCTATATCTAGAATTTATATATATATATATTCATAAATACACGTCAGGTGTCCCTCATAAACGATTTTAACGCTTTTATTATCAAGAAAAGTTTTATAAGGCTTTAATTTGGAATACTTCATCAAACTAGTTTCATGATAAGTCTAAGGTTAAGCTATCACAATGAAAGATGAAAGTGAAGTATTAAAAATGATGCTGGGTTATGTGGTTGAATACGTTAGCGTTCAGGGGATAAAAAAATCGTTTATGCGTCAACATTAGAAAGAAAATTGGATAAATGAATTTGATAGCAATACTGTTTCTGTTATCCTTTACATCTACTGTGGAAGTAAAAGACATATTTACAGAAAAAAATGGGATATGACAATGAGTTGATGTTCGTTGAAGGCATTAAGAGTAACCTTAACACATAGGACCAGTTATATGATAATCAAGCTATTCAACGATAAGTTTCCTTAATTACGGTTAAATATAACGGTTACTCCATTCATATGTTAAAAAGTAAATAGATTTGAATGAATAAATATTATAAAATATAACATCTATACATTTATACCATAGTTTAAAAACGAGGGATATTCATGCTAGGTAACCATTATCTGCGTAAATTGTCTGGAAAAGAAATAGATTTATGTCCAGCAACACATTATCAATGTTTCACCTTAAATATTTCTGCGTTGTTATGTTTCCAGGACATCTTAGTCCTTCTTTTCATCCTCAGGGTCCTTCAGTGTGTGCCACTGTGCGATCGGTCTGCGAGGTGATGCTAACATATCAGACCAGTGGCGCAGTTCGGTCCCGCTTGCGTTGTAACCCAGTACTACTTTGCCGATAGGTTCCGATGTGCCAATCCTGTCGTAATCCACCACTGTCACTTGCAAATTTACTTTCTGAAAATCCATAAAATTATTGATCCGTGTTGAAAAGATAGTAAGGTGAAACGTACTTGAATTTGTTCAAACGGTACTTCGAAAGTGAACGATTCATTGTAGTACGGGTTCAAAGTGCATTTCTTGATGCTGGTCTTCTTTTTCTTCAGTCGCTTTCCGTTCTGCATCAAAGCAATCTTAACGTATGGATCTAAACGGAGGAAGAGACCGATTAATATCTGTTCGTAGTGTTTTTCTAGTTGTGATTCCTTGATACGTACCAGATAATCCGCCGACGTCCATCTTTTTCAAGTTCTTAGCTTCCAAAATCACAACGGTCAATTTTCCAGCAGTCGGTACGTATCGAAGGGAGAAGCATATATCTCCCAACTTATTTTCCTGTAATAGTGGACGATAGAGTAAAGTGTAATGGATTGCATTTCACTGCGACAGCTTAATCACATTAATCTTTTCTTGCGATGCAGATGTTTTTAAAATTGGATTGATGAAGTCTTAAATTTTGGTAAACTTAAAGTAAATGCAGTCAAGATATTTGTGGTATGTCAGTGGTATTAAGGAAATATGGTATGAATTATTAGGTTTTCAAATAATAAAAAAGATTTACAGTAATTTCCTTAATATGTGACATAAAAAAATGAATAAACATAACATCGTATAAAATTTGTTTATATGAAAATCAAGCAGGAATATATCGACAGGACAAAATTCAAAAAATCTTTCCTGAATTACAAACTGGGACTGTGTGACTAAAAACACTTTCTAAGGATTTTAGGGTGAAACATATAAATTGAAAAAGTGATCGAAAACATAATCCATCATATAATATATCAAAAAAACATATAACACCCAGATTTTTTTCAAAGAAAATATGAAAAACAGACTATATAACGACTCTGGAATATAATTTTCAAAATTATCAACTTTTAACTTAAATTAATATATTGTCAATTAATAGCTTTAATTTAGTGTATTCCAGAGGCATTAGTCTAACGCATGCGCAATCAAAGAGTAGTGTGGTCAAGCCCGGTGGTGTGTTGGGTAAAAAAACAAAAATCCTCACAATCAATATCGATTATTTAATATCTTAAATTAGAAACTAAAATTTTGACTAATATATTTATCTATTTTTGATTGTGTAAACTTTTGCGACACCTCTCATATCTGTGGGGTTGGTTCGGGGAGTAAGAAATAGAAAATAAACATGGGGCTAAGGGGAGTGGGTAAGAAGAAACAACAAAAGGAAATGCGAGAAAGGGACTCACAACATTTATTTTCGGATGGACAAAAACAAGTATACATACAATTAGCACTTAAAGTGTTTTTGCCTAATAAAGCGGGGCCAATAATCATCCATAGTTGTCGTTCAAATTATACAAGAATAAATTAAGTCATGCAATTATTAGATATTGTTTTTAAAAATTTAATAACTGCATTAACTACAGAAAAATTTGGCGAGGCGGTGAAATAATATATAACGTGAACGACAACTATAAGATTTTTAAAAATTTTAAAAATAATTTAAATCTATCTTTGCATCGTTAGGCATATTTAAAATCTAAAAAAATGTCTGCAATTTAAAAATAATGTCCTATATTTGGTTCTTCTTCTAAAAGAAAAAACACCCAGCTCAAACCAATATTTTCCAAAATGTATGTTCATCATCCATTTTCATTTTGTTACTAATATTAAGTTACTACAATCTAAGTTAGCGTCTTATCAAGAAAAAACTGTTACTAGTAAAAAAGAACATGTCTAAAAGTTCTAAGATTAAAAATATCTGTAATATGTCTTAAATGTTTGTCAAATACCTTAAGTAGAATGTCTCAGGGTCTTCTGAACGAATATACAGATTGCATCGAAACTCCACAACTTAAGCACCCAGTATTTCTGTTGTAATCAACAGAAAAACTAAAGGTAATACGAAAGTTACAGAATTTCGATGACATTCTGCATAGAAAATGTTTACATACTACTAAACAGAGACTGAAAAATATTCTGTGCTCTTTAAATGCTATAAACTATACGGTGCTGGCATGCTGAGTATATACAGGGCTACACTGTTCTATGTGTTTATATTGGTTCAAATTTGTTTTTGACATATAATTTTAAGAATTATTTTATTTCAAGAGATTACTCCAAAAGATTTTATATACTTATTATTATTTACATATACATTTATTTTATAAACCATAAACAAAATGATTAATGACTAATAACTGATTTATTTATTAAAATAGAAATATAGTTTTTTTTTAATAATTATGTTTGTCCTGAAACCAATATAAAAACTACATCAGTAGAAGGCCCCACTTCGATACGCAGACATATGAATCTGTTTGTTCATGTATTACAAAAAATTGTTTGAACTGTTGTGTATTTTGAAATACAAATATTGAATAAAAACAGTAAAACAGCCAGATGCAGATGCTAAACAAAAGGGTAACATGCATGTGCAGAAATATAATAAATATAATCGGGAACAGAGGTAGAAAAATTCAATTTGGGCAATCAAAAGAGAATTAAATCTTTGTTTTACTAAATACAGTATCTACAATAAATTCAAATTATAATATTTTTTTTTATTGTTGAAATATTTTGATGGCAAACATATTTATCAATATTGTTCAAAATGAATTTGAATTTATTGCTTTAATAGAATAGGTAATAAATTTAGATACGAATATTATAAATATGACAGTACATAGTCAATATTAATGCAACATTCATAAAAATCGATTGCATAATATTTTTATTATATAGTTAATTCGGCTTACAGACTTCATTTTTCCAACGTTTATAAATTAATTCACTAATATTGTCAATGAAATCTATAATCCTTTGCTTAACCTAAATATAAACTACAGTGTAAATGTTACAAAAACAAGCAGAAAGTCTAGAAAAATAATAACTATACTTGTTTAAAAATGTTACTTGCTTGTTTCTGTAAGTCTGACATATATATGAATTTAAGATCAAGTGATTCGAAGGGTTGTCAATCTTAATACTTCTTTAAAAACTTCTTCAATTCAAAAGTTCTAAATTTTGCTTATAAAAGTTGACTGAATTGATTTTTCTGAACACTTGATCTTGCAAAGTGAGACATAATGAAATGAAATATACTTACGTGAAGAATTTTTTGATTTGGAAGCATCATGCATATGCGCCCGCAACCATATAACAGAGCCATAACCAAAGCAGAGCGAAATTTTTTAAGGAAAAAGAGAAAAAACAATTTACGTCAATATAGTTTGTCCACTGCTTTGAGATTTGGAGGGTTGTAGATTATTCATTTCACTTCGAACACTGACATTAGCAACACTACATGGATTTTTTCTCATTCTACATTTATGAATCAATTAATGGGACAGAATATTTTTGCACATACCGAAAGATGTCTTGTAAAAGTATATTTTTGTGATGTAAATGGTAAAAAGGGTGGAGTGTGTCTTAAAAAATCCATTTATGTTGCTGTTTGTGGGGGTGTGGATAACTCAATTCTGCTGGTCCATAACGTAGAAACCTGTAAGCTAATCTCTTCATTTGGAAGCTTCAAAGCTACTCTGATTGAGCATAAAAACTTGAACGTTAAAAATCTACAAAGGCTCAATTCTAGAGTAACCAAAACAAAGATTACTTTAGAAATACGTAAAACATTTCTGGCACTACGATTATCCTTTTTTTTTGTTGTTGTTTTCCTTGTTTGATTGATTTACAGGTTTCTAGATTAGTGCCAATGTTTAATGTACCAGAAAAGTTTCTATTAAATCGAATAAAGGTGTAAAAAGTGCAATTTTAATGTTTTCTTAAACTTGTGCAGGCATCTGATGGTCAGAACTGGGTGTAAAATACAAAGTAATGCGCCATATCTAATGGCGCACACTACAAATCATAATATTCATCAAAACTCTCTCTAATTCATCTCTTCATGACCAGAATATTATGATCCTCCAACAGACTACAAAAAATACTCAATTATTAATTAGTCGACGCTCCTCCAGTTACTCTGTTACTCTGACACACACTCTGTATATTTTTTGTAGATCTAGTGAATAAAGGTATAAAGAATAAACAATTGACTATGATATCACCTGACCACCCTCGCCCTCAACGCTCTGCAACTCGCGCCATTCCTCGATTGTTTGGGCCAAGTCGATCTGGCAAAGAGGCACCTTCACTTCTCCAATCTGGTCATGTTTCGAGAATCTGTCGAAATCGAATATCGCGAATACAAGTGTTTTGTTCATGGCATCAGCATACGGTATACTCTGGAATTTCAACAACAATTATTTCAACAACATCCCTTCTAAATCTAAGCAAAAGAAAAAGAGACGTACCTTGAAGACGAACGTTTCATTGAATACAGGATTCAAGGTTTTTCTGTGGACTTTTGTTTCGAACTTCTTTTTCTTGTCAGGAAGGAGATAGACTTTAACATAGGGATCGGATGTGCCTCCCATGTCCAAAGCCGGAAGTTCTTCCGCTTGGATTACGGTCACCGAGAGACTGTTTTGGTTGAAGTCGTACTCCAGCTTAAAAATTGATTGTGTGTTAATTTCAAAAAAGATAAGAAAAATAGACACTGACATATGTAAGATTTTAAAAATCATAAATATATAATTGGTATTGTGTAAAATTAAAACAATAGTCGATAAAAAAATATATATTTAAAAAAATAATAAGACATTGTTCGCAGCTCTTTAGGATTGTACCTTGTATTGCAGCTTGCCAAGTTTCTGCACTTCAGGCTTTTCACCTTCGTCCGGTTCTTCAGCATTTTCGGTCAGTTCGTCCATGTCAGGTTGTACCTAGTCAACAGATTTGAAAATTACTAACACGAATTGAATTTTTCTTAATTTCTTGCCTTCTCTTTGTATGATGAACCTAACAGTTGCACCGATTTCAAGTCCACACCTTTCATGCCCTTCTTTCCATCTTTTGCCCTTCGTTTTCGGAAGCATCGTCTTATACAGCAGAAGCAAATGCCCAAAATAATAACGCAAACACCTAAAAACGAACCAAAAATACAACCAAACCGAAAAAACTGTTCACAAAGTTACCTATTAAAATGGTCACCAGAAGCCATGGTTCGATTCCAACCTGTTCGCCTAGATTTTCGGCCGATTTGACCAGTCCGGTAAACGTTGACGTTTCATTGGTCGGTTTAACTAGAAGAAGAATTTCATCCCTTACATGCGACAGTTCTAAAGATGCTGTTAAAAATGCGAACAATCCCTGATAGAAAAGGGGAAAGAATTTCAACATGCGGTGCTCAGGATAGTCTATCCACCTGGACATGTTGTTAATTTGTGTGTTGTGCGTTTATTGTTCTGTGGCGAAGGCCAATTCCTCGTTTTGTTGAGCAATTTTGTTGTAATACCATAATTATTAATGAGTGTAACGTCAATGCAATAATTATTGTTTCTTCTTTTTTATTTTATTCTTTGATTTGATCACCATTTTCTTTCATTTGATTATTCTACTGGTTTCTTATTCTTTGATTTATTTGGTAGTTTTTATATTATATACCTTCTTTGTTATATTTTCCGTTTAAATTATTGCACCGTAGTAAAGGATTTCAATACTGTTTGTGATATTTATTTTTTCTAAAATTTTAGAAGATTGTTAATAGTGATGCTTGTGATATATTTCAATATAAAAATAATTATGGTATATACTTTTTTTGGTTACTATATACTATTGTTTGAAAAATTAATTATACGAGTACCTTAATTATGGTTTTATGAAGCAATATTTTCATTAATTCATACTTATTGACATCACTAATGTGATAATTATGTACATTATCGATTTAACATGTAAATGCACTTATTAAAAATCCTCTTTATGATTGTCTATCAATTAGATTAAGTCAATTCTTTGCAGTTCTAGAGTGTAATTTCTCTGTTTTCTGTTTATGGGTTGAAAATTAAATATATACATTAAGGAATGGTTATATTTTTTAGAAAAAACATGAATTTTCAAAAGTGAATATTTAATTAAAACTTGTAGTGAAGCAATGGAAAACGAGAATATTTTAAATTTCCTTTAGAATGTAACTAATTGCGCGCCTTAAGCAATATTTAAAATTCAATTTTGTTACAGGTATGCTACAAACTCTCAAAGGTATGTAAAGAAAATTTTCAACCAGATTTCCTTTGTATTTTCTTTAAGCCAATACGCTTTGAAAGTGGTTAAAGTACAAACGCCATCCAACATAACATTGAAGGAAGCAAACCTTTCCCACCTACCTAACTATTTCATCAACATGCAATTTCAGTTATCAAAAAAACTGAGGACCTTTGAAGCTAGCATTGTTGGACTTACCAGTTTCGGGATGGGGCGTCGAATTGCCTCCAGACGGATGGAGCTTCTTGTTGCCGAAGAAATTGTTCGAGGGCTTCAAGTTTTCCAATTTCGTGATCGGAGGCGGGGATCCGTCCGGTACGGACGATCCGGCCGGCGGGACCGCACCGGAAGACGGTGGTGGTACGGGCGGTGCGGCGGACGCCTCAACGGGCATCCCCTCTGGGACGGGGGGTAGTTGGGGCGCGTTGGTGGCCTGCTCGGGTTCGATTTCGGGGGCGGGCGCCTCCCGCTTGAAAAGGTACGCGATATTCGGCGCCATTACTCTGCAAATTAAAAACGGTATTCTTACGCTGAATCGGGTTCGAATGAATCGCGTTAATTGTCAAGGATTGTGTCTCGGTTAAAAAAAGTACGCGAAAATATCGAGTTTCATTTAAAAGACTTAATAAAAGCTCATTTAAATTTTCGTATTTCTTAAGAGATTTTCCACCAGACGAAACAATTTGCATTTTCTCGTTTCACGATTTAATGGCGTTTTCGTTCGAATTATTCAGATATTAAAAATTGTTCTTGATTGGAATTCAAAACTCTCTATTAAATAAATCAATAACTATTGTAATAAAAGGAATAATTTTTCTAGTACAAATTTAATATTAAATAATTGAAAACATTACATTTGTAAGAAAACATTTTTTTTATTTTTAATTATATACAATCATGTGAAAAATAATAGAGAGAATCAAGTCGCAATTTATAATTAAAACAGACAAAACATGAAGGAGGATATATTATGGTATGGGGATGCTTCTCCTATTAAGGTGTTGGTTCAATATACCGTATTAACGAAGTAGGTTTGTGTTGCCATATTCTGAGGGCAATATGCAACTGCGATGTGTGTTTCAACAAAACAACGATCCCAAACATACATCGAAAGTGGCAAAGAAATGGCTTTTAAACTGGCCTGTCCAATTACCTGACCTAAATCCTATCGAAAACAGGCAAGTGAAGATACCTGTGAGGGGGATTGGTGGAGGAAGTGTGAAATTTAACTCCCCAGGAAAAGTGCCAAAAGTTGATAGATTCGATGCCTCGTCGATGTTTGGCAGTTATTAGCAAATAAGTACTAAATAGATTAAAGAAATCCGTTCAAACATATACATTTTTCACAATTCTGAAATTGTTCCTATCTTATTTCACATGAAAATTTAAAGAACTTTATGAATCAAATATTTTTCTTTTTTTATTTTTAAAGGAATTTGCAATATATTTTTAATTTTGTACACTAGGAAAATAAGAGTACTTAAAAATAAATACTCCGTTCAAAACTTATTGAAAACATTGGATTAATTTACATTTCTTTTGTATACGTACATCACTGTATGTATTTCATTAAGTAACTAAAAATAGGACAAAACAAAATACTATATTCTAAAATATTATCATTATTTATATAAAAAATGAATATGAAACATTCGTTTAACGAACAAATATTCCTTTGTTTGCAATGGATACAAAGTTGACATTTGTAAAAGGGCTGATATAATTGATAAAGAGTAGTACGATATGTTTTATACATTGTTTTAGCCTTGCACAATTGATAAAACCAGAAAGAACGCATTATTAGTGCACGTGAAGGTTTTCTAATTAAACCAATATTTGTTCAATGCTCGTTTTATGTTCATGTTGGAAAAAAATATTACAAGTTAAAATTGTTAAAATTAAGTTAATTATTGTAATTTCGTTTATCAAAATGCGTTAATGGAAATTACGTACTTTTATTTAATGTTTACATTTAATTAAAACGTCTATTTAATTATTCGTGTGTATGAAAGCACACATAATATCACATATCACAAAGATAATTTTTAATATTTTTTATTTGTTATGTAACATATCACTGTCTATTAATTCTAAGGCAAAAACCCTTCATGGAAATTAAACATGAAGAAATATACAAAAAAGTGTATCAATTTGCTTAAACAGTTTTCCCACTGGTAAATAGAAATTACTTAGGTAAAGTTATAAATATTAAGTAAATGTATGGTTTCCAATCTGGTAAATGTCGATTGTTGTGGAAAGTTTATAGAACATTGTATCACAAAGTTCTCTATGTAAACAATTTGCGATAAAACAACTAGATTCCTAGTCCATCTGACTGTGTTTTTCTTCATTCCAGTTTAAAAGCACGTAAATAAATAAAATTATGAAGTTCATGCACAGACCTGGAGATTAATAGTCATTTTGCCACTATTACCATTAATTAACGTTGCATTAAAATTTGTAATTCAATTTACTCTGTTTATAAACAAATTCCAGGGAAACTCCCAAGAGCACAAAGTTACAAGGGATGTAAAAGAAATAAAATAAATTGAATTGTCATATCTACACACAGGGCAAGCTTTGAAGGCCGAATTTTCGTATAATTACAGTTTACAATCAGTGTTTGGATAATTAATATAATTAATTCTAAAAGAGATTGTTTTATTCAAAAATTTTGGAAATTTGAGATTATTCAAGTAAATTGACTTATGTTTGAATAACAAACAGTCAAAGAAAATGTAATTAACCTTTGACAGATATGCTTTTAATTTTGTTATATAAATTCAATCTGTTATATAATGACATGAAAAAAATCTTTTTTTAAGTCAATAACAACTCTCGTTTAAATAAAGTAGAATAAAAACAACGTTTATAGAATTATTATAATTGGAAGAAAAAATAACAGTTAAAAAACTGAACATTATTAATCAGGTCAGTAATTAACGAAATATACTACATTTTTTGTTTTTTTTTATGATGAATTGTCACTTTTCTTTACAAAGATACTTAAAAGAGTAATATTGCCTAAAACCACCTGTATGTTAAATTTTTTGCTTCGTCTCCTTCCGTTTCACTTTAATTCTCTTCTTTCGTCGTAGATGAACGCTTAAGAGAATAATTCGCTTAAAATGAAAAACCACTCGTCCAATTATAACTCGACAAATTTTAAAGCATAAATTTCGAGAAGTCGAAGTAAAAAGCTTTAGAGCTTGACATCGATTGTACGGAAAGAACAATCCTGAAAATTGGCTGAGCTTTCGATCCTCCATCATTTTTATTTCGTTTCAGAACTCTGATTCATTTTCCATTTTTGTTTCAAATTTAATTATTTCCTATACAAAGAAGAGAGGCGTTGTCATTTATTAACTATTAACCGTTAATGAAATAAAAATAATTGATTATATATCTTTTTAGTAAATTAAATGTCTAGTAATTATAAAGTAAAAAGCACTTGCAAGTTTTTACAATTAATTATACGTGTATAAAATACGCAAAAAATCTACTCAATTCTAAAGCTGAGCTATTTAAACTTCACCTTTTCTATTTGAACTTCATCATCCTGATTTATTTTTGTCACAGAAACCTTTTATGGAAATTTTTAATACGTAAAAATGATTCTATATTTAAGAGTCGTTAAATTTCTTGCTTCAAATGAATAATATCACATGACATTCTCTTACTCACTCAGCCGTGGACTTTTTTTCAGCCCCAATAAATATTTACTACTTCCAACTTCATGAATGGGGAGTTTTATTACTACAGGCGACAAAACGTTTTATCCCAACATATTCAGTTTTACTGCATGAAACTTAACTAAGAACTTACCAACATACAAATTTTGGGAAGAAGTTCTTTATGTCTACGTCATTATGACTTGGTATATAAAGTCAAGATCAATAAACAATACCAAATATTTTGCATTCCTATATGTTTACACAATTTGGGAGAATATACAATACAGTGGCACAATTTAAGGAAAGTAATCAATAAAAAAATGTTTACAAATACACGAATCGAAGAAAAGTTTGAACCCCCACATGGGGGTAACAGTTCAACTTTAGAGCATTTAATGAAATAAAAGTTGCAATTATTATAAAAACTTAATGAGTACATGCAATTAATTAAGTCGTACATTATACAATACACCACGGACAAAAAATTAAACGTACTCACGTTAAGCTTTCACCCTGTTAGAATTTCCTTGATCTTTCCTCAAGATTTGGTGCACATATTGCGTTCGGGGTGCGCTGAATCTGAAGCTGTGCGGTCGGTCGGACCGAAACCGTCGATTTCAGGAGGTGATTTACAGAAAGTGTCGGCAAAATGGTGGCCGACTTCACCCTGAACCGAAATCGATAGTTAGAGCTTATTATTCTACGCAAGCCTGCTGAAAAAGCCCTGAGGCGTGTGCGCAGGACGGTACCCGACTCCTGTTGTGGAGGCGAAGGCAGATTTTATCTTTATTGCACGAATAAAATGATTCGAGTATTATTTCTTTGGTAATTCGTGACCATTAACGAGTCAAGTCCACCTACTACGATTTGTCTGTGAATGTGTACTGGTAATTTTTTGAGGGATTTTTCTTCCATGACCTTGAATTAATTGAGTTTTGGATTCACTCCAGCTTCGTTTCCATTGACGAAATTTATCGTTGTCCTAATTTCCTTGCCACTTCTAGGACCTACGTCACGAAGCCACTGGTTACCACATACAGGGTATTAAAGCATGAGTTCATTAATGCGATTCAAGCAATTATTATTATATATACTTAATTTTAATTTTTAATATATAAAAACTTATATTTTATAAAATTCCTATAGTATTAAAATTCATATATTTTTTAGGAAGCTTAGTTTCTATAACTTTATATAACTTATCTCTTTTCTAAATTATTTTGGAGATTTATTTAATTTATAAAAAAAACGAAATTGTAGAAAATCACTGAATATTCACTGATGGTTGACTATGAAATTTGAGAGATTTGGCATCTCGAGTGTATCCGAATTAATAAATGATTATTAGACACAAATAGCAGGTTTCAAAGCTTATTTGCGACAATTGATAAATGGGTACATGACGCACTTCGCCCACGTGTGCAATAAACCGCTCACTGTGCGTTAGTTCGATCGTTACCGGAAAATGTTTCCAGCTTTATCTTAAGCTCCCAATCAAAAGTCACGATATCAATAATTAAATGTGCTATGAAAGTAAAAATGCTTGATAATTTTATTTGACTTAATAAAAAATAAATATAAATTTATCACGTTATTTGCCATAAAATGTATAAAATTGAAGCACAATTCCAATAAAATAAAGTGAATAATTGTGTAGTAAATATTGGTATTGTTTTTTTATTACGAACCGTTAGTGATTAAAGAATCTTGGAATTGGAACGTCATAATAAAAATTTTACAGCTTAACCATAGTAAAAGAGAGAGATAAAATTAAATCAAAATATTTATTTTATTAATATTGGTGCTTCGTTAAAGTTTAATGAAAGATTTAAGTAAGATTGCAATAGTAAAATTTGCTTAACTAAAATTATACAAAAGAAATCTGCTTATTTGCTCAATTTCCATAAATTTGATTATAATGATTTCCGTAAAATCGCATTTCAACTTCTGAGATATAGATGGCACATGCTGCAAGTTAACAAGTAAAAGTTTATTTTAATTAAATATTGAGCAATTAAATATTCAAAACGAAGTTTTGATCCTGATTATATTTTAATTTACTCAATCGTTTACATTATTAATTGTGGTGAATTAATTTGGTATGATTAGAACGTCCCATTTAGTGTTATTATTTTGCTATTTTCGTGTGAATGGAAAGAAATAAAATAGATATTTGTTTTGCTTTTGTATAATAACTCATGTGTTTGTGTGGTATTTCCTCGGGATGGCGATATAAATGATAATACTTTCTTGTGCACTGCCCGTAATACAAAGGCTCTTTCCACTATTGTAGAATCGTATAAGAGCAGAACATTTTATCCAGCACTGGTGGCAAAAAAGTGTCGCCCTAAAATGAATGATCACTGCTAGTGACAACTAGAACCGTTGGGATAAATACAAAATATATTATTTTCAACCACAATACGAAGTTGTATAATGCAGCCTCCCGCAATATTTCAATATAAACCCTTAACAGAAACCGAGTATTTCTACGAAATTTCATTTCTATTGGTCCAAGCTGAAAAAGATACCTCGCTCATTATAAATTGTAAGTACGTTGCACGGAACTTTTCTTATTTATATTCGGCGCCCTTTATTTTTATTTATGACGGTGTTTAATGCACTTTCAGGAATTTATTATAAAAGGGCTGGGCATTTGGAACACAGTAAAATTTGAATTTTTAATTAAAAGAAACTTTCCTCCGAGGAACTCGAATATGAATAGTTTTAATCATTATTCATTATAACACTCTTAATTACGAACGCTTAAAAATCTTAACTTACAACGATTTTAAAGCTTTTACTTTATTCATGTCTTGAATGAGGCTTTTAAATTTGTTTCATTTTGTTGTTTTATGAGTTTAAAAAACCTAACATTATTTATACTCTAAAATTAACGTTAAAAATTTCTAAGAATATTAATTTTAATAATTTCGTTGTGAACTGGTTTAAAAATAAAAACTAATTTGAAAAGGAAATTTTAACTAAACGAGTATTTAATGTAGAAATACACATTAAAAAAATAAAGTAAAAGTGATGAATAGTAGTTGCAACATGCATATTTTAACAATTAATATTTTACCTATTGCATGTTTCTTTTCGTGCCTTATTCGATTTCGCGTATTTCAGAATTTCCTTGTCCTGAAAATAATTTATTTGTCGCTTCAGTCCCTATGACAAAGCAATATGGAACGTGAAAAATTGTATCTAAAAATACGGCGAGAATTATTGTTTTAAGCTGCGACTTCCCACATTCAACTGATTTATTCAATATTCGAATAGATTGTTTTTATTTGTGTGCATAGTAAAATACACTCGTTTTTATTAGGAGGTAATAAATAACTGGTTTAGAATAAGCTAGCTGTAATTGGGTCATTTCTTTTCTTTGTTTTCAGAAAAATCGTTGACAAATTTTCAACATGGCGTAGTGAATATGATAAAGTACAATAGAGTTTTATCTCGAACAAAATGGAGCTGACACGTTTCAAAGGCAGAAAGTGAATGTCATTAAAATTTCATTTAAAATCAATCCAGTTTCTGAAGTAATTTGGAAGCAGGCCAGATATTTCGATAGGTGAAAGTACCTAAATGAAACCAATCAATTAAATGGCAATTACGAGATTTTTACAATTAAAAAATATTCCTCAAAGTATATTATTTTATTAACAACATATTTAATAACATTAAATTGATTAAAAAAACATAAATAATCATTTTTGTTGTTTTTTAAAATATCAAAAAATTACATAAAACGGAATTGGTTTGAATTTAAACGATTACGTCGTTCTGTCTCAGGAATCTTTCATAAAGAGCCCTTTCTTGCAACAACCTGTCTAGTGCCAATCGTACTTTTAAAGCCTGTTCTTGAATCAGTCGCAAAGAAATTGGTTGAATTTCCAAAGGAAGTGGTTGTGGATTGAATTTGCCTTCTGCAAGAATCGGTTGTACACCAAATCTTGCATAATATTCTTCTGGGAGAAAACCATTAGCTAAACCACCCTCCGAAATAATCGGTTGTTGATTTAATGTTTCCTTCAATCGTTCTGGTTGAATTTCCAAAGGAAGTGATTGCGGATTCAATTTGTCTTCTGCAAGAATCGGTTGTCCACCTAATCTTGCATAATATTCTTCGGGGAGAAAACCATTAGCTAGACCACCGTCCGAAATAATTGGTTGTTGATTTAAAGCTTCCTTCAATTCTTGGGGTTGAATTTCCAAAGAAAGTGGTTGCGAATTCAATTTGTCTTCTGCAAGAATCGGTTGTTCACCTAGTCTCGCATAATATTCTTCTGGGAGCAAACCAGTAGCTACACCACTCTCCGAAATAATTGGTTGTTGATTTAATGTTTCTTTTAATTCTTCCGGTTGAATTTCCAAAGGAAGTGGTTGGGGATTCAATTTGTCTTCTGCAAGAATCGGTTGTTCACTTAGTCCTGCGTGATATTCTTCTGGGAGAAAACCATTAGCTAAATCGTCCTCCGAAATAATTGGTTGTTGATTTAATGTTTCCTTCAATTCTTCCGGTTGAATTTCCAAAGAAAGTGGTTGCGGATTCAATTTGTCTTCTGCAAGAATCGGTTGTTCATCTAATCTCGCATTATATTTTTCGGGGAGGAAACCATTAGCTTCACCACCCTCCGAAATGATTGGTTGTTCATTTAATGTTTCCTTCAATTCTTCTGGTTGAATATCCAAAGGAAGTGGTTGCGGATTCAATTTGTCTTCTGCAAGAATCGGTTGTTCACCTAATCTTGCATAATATTCTTCGGGGAGAAAACCATTAGCTATATCATCCTCCGGAATAATTGGTTGTTTATTTAATGTTTCCGTCAATTCTTCTGGTACTATACCAGACTCCACAACATTCTCCGGAATAACTGGTATTTGATTCAAATTTTCTTCCAACCCGTTTAGAAGTTGAGGATTAAGAAAAGATCTTTCAGATTCCGAAGCAACTGGTTGAGATACTAACCTGCCCTCCAATTCTCCTTGTAAATCACTTTCTTGAATACCTAATTGTGGAACAAATTCTTCCTGCAATTGCCCTTCAGGGTTAAATGCAATTCCCAAACCACCTTGTTTCAAAAGTTGTTCTTCATATAGTCGAGCTTGCTCCTCCAACAATTTCTGCTGTTTAATCATTCGTTCCGCAAGTTCTTGTTGTTCAGCCAAATGTTTTTTAATAGCAGCATGATCTGCTAAAAATCTTTCCCTAGCTTCTTTAACTTCAGGCGTCTCTTCAACAGGTTTCGGCAAATACTCAGGTTTGAAAATTTCTGTGAGGTTGATAGCAATGGGCATAAATGGAACGTAGAAACTTGAATTTGGATTCAATCTTTCGTACGCCTCTAAATGCAGTTTGCGTTGTTCCAGAAGTTCAGCTGGTTCTGGTACAGGAACGCCCAAATCCGTCGGAGCCGATGGTAAGGAGCCGTCGATGATTCTAAAACCGTCCTTCCCAGCTTCGTATTTAATCCACTGCTTGTTGCCATCTTCATCAATGACTGTATATTGTCCTGTCACTTTTCCTTCATCGTCCCGGTCCTCCGTTCTCATGTAATTTGGCGTGTCTACCAATAGTTTGTAGACTCCCTCTGGGGTTTGTTCTAATTCGACCTTTGGGATATCTATATCCGTTGGAAAAGCGGATATTGCAACTAATGCACAAGAAAGAACCTAGAAGAATATAAGACCATAGTTACAGAATTAATAATATTTTAAATTATTTACCAAGATGAGTGTCATGGCTATTTCTTTTACGAGTTGTCTCTGATATAGATTATGAAGTGATACATAACTTTATCATTCCACAACTTATATATTTGTACAATATGCTTAATGAGAATCAAGTTAATAGTTCCTGTTTTTTAACGATATCTCATTTCCCTTCTGTTTTATTAGTATTTATTGTCACATTAGATATCGTTTCGTTTGATTTCCTAAATAGATAATCAACCACATTCATAAAACACATTGTTTGAAAATTATTATATGCCTCCTTTAAATTTAAAATATTCATTTTTAATGTTTCAATACAATGTTTACAGTTAAAACAAAAAGTAGTAAATGGGATTTAATGTTGAAAATGAGATTTATTAATTACTTTTACATTAAATATTAGTGGAAATTAAGTATAAATAGTGGATTCTTGTATCGTCAAAATACAAATCAACTAACCCTCGCAACCATGAAACTAATCCTGGTAAATAAGAAAAATATATATAATTCTCAATAATAATAATAATAAATATATTATCATTGATTTTCAGATTTTGTTGTGTGCTGTTGTGGCCATAACCACTGCATCACCTGTAGAAAAGGAATCACCAGTCGTTGAAAAACACGAAGCAAACATTTCCAAGCGGGAAGATGTTGACCCTGTCAAGAAAGCTGAAGAGATTAGAATAGCTCAAGAAAAACTTAGGGCATTAAATGAAGCACGTGAAAGGTTTATTGAGAAACAACAGCTTTATCTCGACTCACTGTACAGACAGTCTATCTGGAATCCATACCGGGTACCATATTACCAAGGACGTTATATAGAACCATTTTTGGGGCTGAGTCCATGGCACCATTATTAGATTTACTATAATCTATATCAATAAAATTGATATTATGATACAATAAAAGATTTCTTTGCATATATGTTTTTCATTTTCTTATAGATTGAACGATTGTTCAATGTTTAACTGACTAGTTAAACATTTACTAAAATAACGTTTCTTAGATTTAAATAAAAATTTCAATTTGCCCAAAAATATTGGTAATATTTAAATTACTTAATTTTATATTTAAAATGTATTTAAGTGTAAATAACATACATATTTATTTTCATTGTATTTTAACAAATTAATGTATTAAATTGAAATCTAAATGTATGATAAATTTATTTATATTGTACTTTTGAGCCTACAAAACTAGAAAAACAATCTGAATTCATCATAATTATTTATGAGTAATGCTTTAAAAAAACGTTCATTTAATATAAAAAATCAATATGGTTCCTAATTTTGTTAATTATTTTTATTGTAGAAATAAGAAAATTAGCATATATAATTTTTTTAGGAAGTCATGAAAATTATTTGTTTTCGTCTATAGAATAATTCAGATATTAGATTTTGTTTGTTAAAAGTGAAAAAATCAGGTGTAATAGGAACAAATGTGATATTTGTATTTGACAGTTATGAAAATAGAAATCACATCATTCAGAAAAGCTTAGCTTTAGAGACTTTTAATCATTAAATGTTAGAATATATAAATATACACCAATATTTTACTTAAAATATAGTATATTTCATAATCACCTTACTCAATTAATCATCAAGAATAAAAATAAAGGAATGCAAAAAACTCGAAGAAAGGAGCGTAACTGAAAGCTTTCTGACCATCAGTTAATCTTAAATGAGCTTCTTGAAGTGCATTAAGATGTTCTTTAACTCTTTGAAATTCTTCAGTATTTTTAACAAGTACTGGTAATTTATCAGTTTTAGGATCAACGTATGGTATTGATTTCAAGAAATATATTCTAATAAAAAATGTATGTGAATTTATAATTTACGTTAATTTCCTACTTAATTAGAGGAAATTAAGATATAATGAGTTATTGATAAACAACAAAATTGTGGTTTTAAGTTTTTATAACATATATGTTTATATTTATTTCCAAATTACTTTTGATAAAAATAGGATTTTTGAATTAATTTTACATTAAGCTTTGTCAAAAATTAATATAAAAGGAGTATACATGAATTGTCAAAACATAAACCATCTTCCTCCTGCAACCATGAAATTCATTCTGGTAAGTAAGACAAAAATATTTTAATTCTTAATAATAATAATAATAATAAATATTATTTAAATATTGCTATCTCAGATTTTGTTGTGTGCTGTTGTGGCCATAACTACTGCATCACCTGTAGAAAAGGAATCACCAGTCGTTGAAAAACACGAAGCAAACATTTCCAAACGGGAAGATGTTGACCCTGTCAAGAAAGCTGAAGAGATTAGAATAGCTCAAGAAAAAGTCAGGGCATTAAACGAAGCACGTGAAAGGTTGATTGAGAAACAACAGCTTTATCTTGACTCACTGTACAGACAGTCTATATGGAATCCATACCGTGTACAATATTACCAACGAGGTTATGTACAACCATTTTTAGGGCTGAGTCCATGGTACCAATATTAGATTTACTATAATCTTTACCATCAAAATTGATATTATGATACAATAAAAGATTTGTTTGCATATATGTTTTTCATTTTTTTACACATTGAACAATCATCAGTTAAATATTTGCTACTTTAACGTTTATTAGAAGTATTAATTAAAAGAATCAATTTGACCAAAAATAATAATGTTTGAATTACTTAATTTAGTATTTAAAATGTATTTGTTATTATTGTATTTTTTAAAAATATGTAGTATGAAAAATGTATAAAGGAAGTCGCGAAAACAAATAATTGTGTATTTGTCTATAGAATAATTCAGACGTTAGATTTTGTTTGTTAAATTTGAAAAAGGAGTTCAGCTTTAGATAGTCTCAATCACTATATGTTAAAATATATAAATATACAAAAGTATTTTACTTTTATTAAAAATGCCATAGCATATTTCACAATCAACTTACATAATTAATCTTCAAGACTAAAAATAAGGAAATACAAAAGGCTCGAAGAAAGAAAGAATTGTAACGTTTCTGATCGTAAATTAATCTTAAATGAGCTTCTTGAAGTGCTTTAAGATGGTCTTTAACTCTTTGAAATTCATCAGTATTTTTAACAAGTATTGGTAATTTATCAGTTTTAGGATCAACGTATGGATTTCTCTTCCACAATGGTTCTTCTATACAAGAAATATATTCTACCAAAAATTTATAATTTACGTTAATTTCCTACCTATTTAGAATAAATTAAGATATAATAAGTTATTGATAAACAACAAAATTGTGGTTTTTAAAGTTTTTATATAACATATATGTTTATATTTATATTTCCAAATTACTTTTGATAAAAATAAGATTCGAATTAATTTTACATTAAGCTTAGTCAAAAATGAGTATAAAAGGAGTATACATGAATTGTCAAAACATAAACCATCTTCCTCCTGCAACCATGAAATTCATTCTGGTAAGTATGATAAAATTATTTTAATTCTTAATAATAATAATATATATTATTTAAATATTGCTACTTCAGATTTTGTTGTGTGCTGTTGTGGCTATAACCACAGCATCACCTGAAGAAAAGGAATCACCAATCGTTGAAAAACCCGAAGCAAAAGTTTCCAAGCGAGAAGATGTAGTTGATCCTGTCAAGAAAGCTGAAGAGATTAGAATAGCTCAAGAAAAACTCAGAGCATTAAAAGAAGCACGTGAAAGGTTGATTGAGAGACAACAGCTTTACCTTGACTCACTGTACAGACAGTCTATATGGAATCCATACCGTGTACAATATTACCAAAGAGGTTATGTACAACCATTTTTAGGGCTGAGTCCATGGTACCATTATTAGATTTACTATCATCTCAATCATCAAAATTGTTATTCTGATACAATAAAAGATTTCTTTGCATATATGTTTTTCATTTTTTTATACATTGAATCAGTTAAACATTTACTAATTTAACATTTCTTAGAAGTATTAATTAAAAGTTCAAATTGATCAAAAAATATTAATGATGATTAAATTATTTAAATTAATATTTAATTTATATTTAAATGTAAATAACATACTTATCTGTTTTTCATTATATTTTATAAAAATATATTATATAAAAATTATAAACATATTTAAAATCGACCAATGTATTGAATAAAAGGTCTAAAAGTATGACGAATTTATTTATATTGTAGTTCTGAATCTACAAAAAATAAGACTTCATTAAAAAAAACTAGAAATACTTTACATAAAAAATCAGTTTGATTTGTAATTTTGATAATTATTTTTTTATAGAATTATAAAAATTATCATGTTAGCAAGTCAGGAAATAAATAATGTTTTAATCTAGAGTAAATCAGACTCTTAAGTTAGATTTTGTGTGTTAAAACTAAAAACATCGAGTATAATAGGAACAAATATGACATTTGTATTTGGTAGTTACGTTAAATGATTAAAATAAATTTAAATAAAAATGTATATATAAACATACAAAAATTTATTTTATTTTATTTTTTTTTCAAACTTTTATAAACATCGAGTGTTTATAAAAGTTTATTTAGATATAATAGTAGAAAGGATTAACAAAAGGAAAATAGTAAGGTGTCCTAAAAGACCATGGCCTGTTAAAAGCGTAACTGAAAACTTTGTGACCCTCAATAAATCTTAGATGAGCTTCTTGAAGTGCCTTAAGATGTTCTTTAAGTCTTAGAACTTCTTCACTTTCTTTAACAGGCTCTGGTAATTTCTCCGCTTTGGCATCCTTAGCGTCTGGAACGGATTTCTCTTCGATTTTGGAGCCGTTCTCTTTAGCTGGTGCGGCCGCTATAGCCACAACAATGCAGAACAAGATCTAAAATTGTTAATAAATAAATTATTCATATAAAATTGAAATAACTAATACTATTTTACTCACCAATATGAACTTCATGTTTGTCTATGTTTTTCTATTCCTGACAATATGTAAAATCACTATATATATACATGATTCTTAATGTAAAATTAATAGCTAAATTATTTAGAATTAGAAAAATCTTATCAATACCATTAAGTATACAAGATATAAACGGGATCTTTTTAAGAATAAGAACATGTTTGCATGGAATATTTAAAACAGTTAATCACTCATTATCACAGTCTTAATTACACTTTTCACATTTCTGGATGTTTTTGTTAATTTTATATATAGACTGGTGTCAGCTGAATTAACACTGGGGCACAAACTAGTACTTCGTATAATCTTAGTTAGGTTGCTCGTGTATCTTAGATCTCATCACCTCAAAAATAAAGAGTGCAAGTTCGTAGAATATTGTCAATTGCTCAGATGAAAGAAGTTTTTATACCACTATCGAAGTCATAAAGATGTAGGGAAATGTGGTAATCAATAACCAGTCCTAATATTAATCTACTGATTGGAATAGTCATACAACTGTACACTGACTGAGATGCAGATCCTTATATTGTAAAAACAATAAAACACTTTGTTGAGTTATAAACTATATAATATATTATTTCTAATATAATATATTATTTTTTAAAATTCTTGTAAAATTTCTGATTATACTGAAGACATAGTATCTTATGATGAATAAGTCTTTATTGAAGATTCTCATGACAACAGTAGGATAGAGGAATATTAATAACATAAACAGTTCTAATATAGTATAGTGATAGAAATTTGAAAAACAATAAATAAATGTCAAATATGATTTTTAAATTGCAAAGAATCTACATTTTTATAATCTTGGAAACTTATAATAATTAATCTAAATAAAAATCTATATATATGCATAAACAAAATTTATTTTATTTTTTTATGCACTTTTATAAACATCAGAGTGTCGATTTATTTAGATATAATAGGAGAAAGGATTAATAAAAGGAAAGTAGTAAGGTGTGGTAAATGGCAATTGCCTGTAAAAAGCGTAATTGTAAGCTTTTTGATTCTCAAATAATCCTAGATGACTCTCTTGAAGTGCCTTAAGATATTCTTTAAGTATTTGAGCTTCTTCAGTATCCTTAACAGGTTCTGGTAATTTCTCCACTTTGGTATCCTTAGCGTCTGGTATGGATCTCTCTTCGATTTTGGAGTCATTATCCTTGGCTGGTGCAGCTGCTATAGCCACAACAACGCAGAACAAGATCTAAAATTGTTAATAAATGCATTATTGATAAATAATTGAAGTAACTAATACTACTTTACTCACCAATATGAACTTCATGTTTGTCTATGTCCTTCTATTCCTGACAATATGTAAAATCACTATATATACGATTCTTAATGTAAAATTAATAGCTAAATCTCAGTTTGAATTAGAAAAACCTTATCAAAACCATTAAGCATTCAAGATATAAACGGAATCTTATTAAGAAGAATAAGAACATGTTTACATGGAATATTTAAAACAGCTAATCACTCATTATTACAGTATTAATTACACTTTTTATATTTCTAGTTCTTTTTGTTATTTTTACATCTATTCTAAGCTAGTTTCAACTGAATTAACGCTGGGTCACAAATTGGTACTTCGTATAGTCTTAGTTAGGTTGTTCGTGTAACTTAGATCTCACCAAATCAAAAATAAAGTCATTTCGTAGAAGATTGCGTCAATTGCTTAGATGAAAGGAGTTTCTGTACAACTATCGAATGGATTTATGTTAAAGATTCTCAAAGTCATAAAGATGTAGGGAAATGTGTTAAACAATAACCAGTCCTAATGTTAGTCTACTAATTGGAATAGTCACACAACTGTACACTAGCTGAAATGCAGTTTCTTATATTGTAAAAACAATAAAACATTTTGTTGAGTTATCAAAAACTATATAATATATTATTTCTTAAAATTTCTGTAACATTTCTTTTTATACTGAAGTGTCTTATGAATAAGTCTTTATTGAAGATTCTCATGGGAACAGTATTATAGAGGAATTTTAAGAAAATAAAGAGTTTTAATATAGTATAGCGGTAGAAATTAGACAAACAATAAATGTCAAATATGATTTTTAAATTGCAAAGAATCTACATCTTTATAATCTTGGAAACTTATAATAATAAATGTATATAAAAATCTATATATGCATAAACAAAATTTATTTTATTTTTTTCAAACTTTTATAAACATCAGGGTGCCGATTTATTTAGATATAATAAGAGAAAGGGTTAATAAAAGGGAAGTAGTAAGGTGTCCTAAAAGGCCATTGTCTGTACAAAGCGTAATGGAAAGCTCTTTGGCTCTCAACCAATCTTATATGTGCTTCTTGAAGAGCTTTAAGTTGTTCTTTAGCTAATTGTACTTCTTCAGTATCTTTAACGGGCTCTGGAAGTTTGGATTCTTTAGCATCTTGTATGGATTTCTCTTCGATTTTTGAGTCGTTATCTTTGGCTGGTGCAGCAGAAATAGCCACAACAACGCAGAACAAAATCTAAAAGCAGAAATAATAATAGTAATTCATAAATAAAATGATGTTTTATTTACCAAGATTAACTTCATGTTTACAAGAGTACACTATAGTATGTTTTGACCATATATAAAAGCACTATTTATATGTATATGTGGATAATTCTTAATGTAAAATTAATTACTAAATCTCAATTTGAAATAGAATACCTTATTAAGAATAAAAATTTAATTAAATTATAGGAAAAATCCGTGGAATATTTAAACCAGCTAATTATCAACTCTCTTAATTACAATCGTTTCTCAGTATTTTGCATCTACTGTTAGTTGAGTCGGTGACAGTACGCGAATAACGATGACATCTTGTAGTTCTCTGATAATGAAATAAAAAGTGCCATTTTGTGAAGAAATGTGATAATTACTTTGACAATTGATCAATTATAACCCTAAAACTAGTTTCCTAATATTAACTTCCATCTACGAGTTTCGCGAGACATGATATAGAATGTTG
Source organism: Aethina tumida (assembly GCF_024364675.1). Lineage (NCBI taxonomy): Eukaryota > Metazoa > Arthropoda > Insecta > Coleoptera > Nitidulidae > Aethina > Aethina tumida. Next base: position 16,041,472 of record NC_065441.1, read on the forward strand.
AAACATTTAGTTTTTGTTGACGTTTTGCTCCTTGTGATATTTTTCTTGCGCGATGAGCTCTGCCAAATGCTTTTCCCTCGCCTGCATCACTTCCACAGTTTCTTGCACAGGTACAGGAATTTCCTCCGGTTTGAAAATCTCTCTCTCCCTCAGTGCTTTAGGCACGTACAGGACATATGAAGGTGAGGCAGGATTCAATCGGTCCCAGGTCTCCAAATGCACACGTCTTTGTTCCGTCAACTCGAAAGGTTCGGGTACCGGAAGATTGTAGTCCATGGGAGCGACAGGCAATGATCCTTCGACGATCTTGAATCCATCGATTCCTGATTCGTATTTGAAGGTTTGCATAAGTCCGTCAGGGTCTTGGAAGGTGTATTGGCCGATTACTCTTCCGTCTTCGTCGCGTGTTTCTTGTCTGTTGTATGAGGGTGTATCAATAAAGAATTTGTATTCTCCATTGTCGGATTGTTCTATCTTTACATCCGGTCCTTGCGCTGCAATTGGTTCGGCTGTTGCGAACAAAATGTACGACAGCATCTGAAAATTTGGTGATAATATCTTGAATAATTAATGAGAGATTTTAATTACCAGAATTAATCTCATGGTGATTGAGTCTTGTATGAACTGTATATATTTTAGTAAATACAAGAGCTTGATATTTATATGGGTTTGTAACTGATGACTAATGATGATCAAGATAATGATACACGTTTTCTGTGACCTGATTAATTAGTTCAGATTCTTAAGCAATAAAAAACGTATTTGAGTAAAATATTTATGTTTTAATTGAAGAGCACTATTTTTCAAAATAAATTTAATTTGTAATTTTATAAATTCAATATTGTATATAAACTAGCTTTTTAAACATTTATTTAATTGTATAATTAATGTGATTAAATACTACTTTGCAAGCCAACCAGTCATGTGTAAAATTATTTGTAATGATTGTTGTGAATTTCACATATTATACTTGATGTAATTATTGTTTGTATTTATATAGAAAAATCCATATACAAAATTAATAATTTATTTCAATTGAAATTGAATAGATCAATTAAAAAACAAGTTAATTTTGATATAATATATATAATATATGATAATATAGGTTAAGTTCTTCTTGTTTGTCCGATTCAGTGAAAACTGAACCCATTTAAAGCTTAATTACTATTGTCAATAAAAAATATTTTTCAAAAAAGTCATTGTGTACACAAAAAGGATCAATTACATAAAACATGATTAAATGTTTCAGCAAAATAAATTTTGCTATAATAAAGTTACATTTCAAACATGCATTATTAAATTTTCGAGTTTCATTCAAAATTAGATTTGTATCTATTTTTGTGACGAAATAATCAATGTATAAAATGATAATGAATACTAAAAACATCACCATAAAATATAGAATTAAATATTGCTTTCTACATTTAGTAGTTTCTATAATATGCCGTAATTTCTCATATGATGAAGGAGCGAGAATTTTAAAAGCACCAATCAATTAATCAAATGTGACAATGTGTCAGGCGATATATATTATTATTTTCGCGTCTTTTGGCTCTGTTTGTGATACATTGCCAAATCTGTCAAAGCCATTTGTGGAAACCATCCGATCTATTTTCATCAAGTCTAAGTCACTGATATGCTTTTTTAAACGTCTGAGAACATTATTTTTTTGTCAAATCATTTGATTAACTGTCCGTCTTATAACAAAACTTTTAGCCTCAGAATTTAAATTTGCAAATAAAACCATTTCATACAATTCCAGCTTATTTATTTAAATAAATCACCTAAAAAAAAAAAATAACTTAACCTAAAGCTGCAAGTCTGGCGTGTTCAGCTTTGGCGGCTTGAACCTCAGGAGTGTCTTGAAGGAACTGTCCGTTAACCTGAGCAGGAATGTGATGATGAACGGGTACTTGAGGCACGACATTATGCTCTGACGTCGTATCCAAGGGGGGAAGGATGGCCTGCACACGGGACACTGCTTCCAGATGCGCCTTCCTGGCGGCAGCTACTTCTGGAACTTCTCCGAGTTCGCTGAGCGGAATTTCTTCGGCGAAGAGGGATCGTTCCTCGATAACCGGACCCGGCAAGGGTTTGACATGGACGGGTGGGAACGGAATGGCTTGTGGGATGGCTTGTGGGATGGCTTGGGGGATAGCTTGGGGGACGGCTTGGGGGATTTGGTGTTGGATTGGCTGTAAAACTCCAGTCATCTGGTAGCGGATTTCTGGCGGGAGGACTGGAAGGACTGCTTCGACTTGTTTGTGGGCGTTAATGTGTTGTGCTTTGGCTGCTGCCACTTCAGGAGTATCCTGTACTAACTGACCGTTGATGTGGTCAGCTAACGGGCCCGTCCAGGGTTTTACTGGGCCAGTTTCGAATTGAGCTGATGCCAAAACTACAAATCCAAAGAGTACCAACTGAAACAATGCAATTTGTTAATAATCTAAAAATATTTTTCAAGTTTTGACTTACAAAGCTCTTCATTGTGATGTCTGTTGTTGTTACTAGAAGTAATAAACTGGAAATGGTATTGAAATAAATTGTGGTCTTGGGTTTTATAGTAATTTTTCGAATTTGAATATTGCGATTTAATCTGGTCATTATATGCAAACTACAATTTAATCGGAAAAGGGATCTAACTACAGTGAAAGTAATCATTTAAGGGCAAATTACAGTGGTGTTGACTTTCTAAAACATGGTTATTATTATGGCAAATTGTCGGTTTAGAATATTTACACTTGTGTTTTCATTGAATTTTAAGTTGAATAAAATCTATGTTATTTTTATTCTTATCGACAGCTTAAGGTTAAAGCAAATTTTGCATATTTTTCAAATTCGCTAGAGTGAAACTCGTTATCGCGTTCGGATAATCTTTTGTATAAAATTGAACTTCACACGTGAAGTTTGTATATATTGTAAAATATAAGCACAAATAGTGCATGATACATTGATAAATAAAATAAAAAATTTGCTATGAAAATTTTATTTCTAATAACACTTTATATATATATATATATATATATATATATATATATATATATACATATATATATATATATATATATATATATATATATATATATATATATATATATAAATTCATAAAATCCATGCTTAAATATTTAATTTTTTAAATTTTTGTTTTTTTTAAAACAAATTTAGTTCAATTTAAGATCTTAAAATTTAAAAAGAAAATTGCTATTTATAAATAAATTAATGATTTACTAGTTAAAAGGGCTATATTCTATTCGATATTCTTTATTTTTATTTAAATTTTATGTAATTGTTTGTTAAATATATTTATATTAATAATAATATTAATATTTAAAATTCTTAAACTATTTTAATGTTTACAGGAATTATTTACTGACGTTTCGCTAGCACAAGTGGCTAGCATCTTCAGAGGTCTGATTTGGTTCGTGTTTTTTTGACATCTGATTGACAACTAAATGATGACTTAGACAACTGATGCCCGATAAATTTCGTTCTATTCGTTGGCTGTTCTTATCTGATTAGCGATTTTGAGGTTTTTGAGCCTATTTTATCAAGTTTCAATGCTTCTTCTTTTTTTGTTGAAGTCGATGTTTATGGACTGGACTCAATTGCTTTCCTATTATCACCTTATATATTTAGTTAAAATTATTGAGACGCAAACAAATTACTTTAAAAACTTTATTATCGTATAAAATATATGCATTTAATTACTATTCTTAATAATAGAAGTGTAAGCTTTAGCAGCAGCTATAAGCACTTTACTATAATCTTTGCCTGGTACTTGACTTCTGTAAGTATTCAAATTCTCGACATTGCTCCTTAAAAAGTGCTGATTATTTTGTGGCACGTAAACCGGTGCAGGTCTTTGTTGTTGACGTTGCCTCTCCTCGGTAGAAACAGATTTTTGCACCTCCTGGTACTTCAAATTGCATAAAGGTCCATGACAGGGTTCGTTAAGGCTACTCGTGCTGTAAAGAGGCACATCTTCATCCACGAAAGAGGATCTTGCAGGTGTCCTTACAGCGGGTTGTTTCGGGAAAAATTCTACAGGGGCTGAAGTTGTAACAGCAACAGGCTGGGCACGAGTGGGAATTTTGTAAACGGGGACATTCTCTTCGTCTTCGTATTCTTCCTCATACTGTCTCGGTCTGTTTATTGCCTCCTGTTGGGCTCGTCTGAAAGCCTCCAGGTGGGCCGCCCTCGCAGCCGCCACTTCGGGAGTTTCTTGCACACCTGCGTCGTCAATGTGGTAACCAGTGCTGTCAGCTCTGTAACCTACATATTGTTGTTTTCCTTCGTCATCGATGTAAGCGTAGAATCCTTTAGTTACGCCGTCGGCTCCTCTCACTTCATCGCGGGCAGCTCTGTTGGATTCGAATCCGTATTTGTATTGGCCGTTTGGGTCCACGTTGTTTTCCAGACGGAGAATCGGGTCCTCGTGGTATTTGGGAATTTTGGCTGAATATGCCACTGCTAACACGCAACAAATTATCTGGAAAATGAATGAAATATGATTTATACAATATTATATCTTTTGTTCATTGTGATTTCACTTACTAGACTTCTCATGTTTGAATATTGAGAAATAAACTGGCACTGAATCATAAAGAAAAATACTGCGTATATATAATTGTTTAAAATGGAAAATATTTCTTTTGATGACCTTGTTATGTTCCTCATAAATTTTGGAATTTAAGTTGTCATTAAGTTGGAATTTTAATATATGAAATATTTTAAACCTCAATTTCTATGGTACCGATCATCATTAAACTGCTTCTTAGAAAACATTTTTAGCATATAAATCATATAGAATTAAATTCACCTTAAATTCGTAAATATTTTATTTTAAAAAAGTACTAAACTTTTAATTGTATAATGTAAGTATATTACTTAAAAGTCATTTAATGTCAATTAGCCAATTAGCAAGGTAGCAAATGTAAAGAGATTAATAAAGATAAAAAGAGTTAATTACAGGGGAAAGCATTTGCAAATGGAAAACTAATCATTATTTACAAATTCTCTACCCATATATAATCTGAACAATACTTATTAACTTCATTCACTCACAATCAGTTTGCATTTACGACAACAACAACAAAAACCATTACAAAATGAAATCTTTTGTAAGTTTAATAACTATAAAATGATACATCTTGTTAACTTTTAATTATTTTTCAGATTGTTTTGTTTGCAGTCTTCGTGATTGCCAAAGCTTTTCCAGCGACAGACGTGGAGGTAACACAAGACACAGCCGGAGGCTACAACTACGTCATTAAATCCGCAAATTTCAACAAAGAGGAAAACCGAGATCACTCAGGCTCCGTAACCGGTTTCTACTCCTACATCGATGCCAACAACCAACTTATCACCTACAAATACGTATCAGGACCAGACGGTTTCCGAATCATCGACGGACCGGTTCCGGTTGCTCCAGAAGCTCCTCTCCCAGTCGCTCCAGTTGCTGAAGTAGCCTTCCAACCAGTTCCAAGCGTTTCGATCGAATACCAACCTCAGGAACAATTGTCGGCGCCAGTTAACTCCTTCAGCTCCTTCAAGCCTTTGGCTGTTCCGGTTCAACGCCAGGTCTTCGATTATGTTCCTCAGCCCGTGCAAGACACTCCCGAAGTTGAGGCCGCCAAACAGGCTCATTTTGCCGCTCACCGTGAACATCTTGCCCTTTTGGGTCAGATTTAATATTTATTTTAATTTATATGTAAATTAATTATAATTTAATAAATTATTTATTATATTTAAATGTTTTGTCTTATTTGAAAACTATGATAATTATTTATTATTGTCAATTAAATTTATGATTTTCTAATCCAAATATAATATTTTAAATTACTATAATAATAATAATAATCTTATTATGTATTTTTACTTAAAAAATAACTATTTTTTTGTTTTAATTCATTATTGAAATTTTTATCATGATTTATAATCATAATTAAAAAATTGGAAAAAAGAAAGAAATTGAATTGTCTAGACAGAGATATATTTTTTAATTTTAATTGAAAATATATAAAAATTTAAAACTACTAAAATCACATATTTTTTATATATTTTTTTAATACAATTAACAATTTTATTAACAAATTTTTATAAAAAATATGTTAAATAACACTAGAGAATTTTATTAAATATTTATATTATTTGTTAAAAATTGAATTAATCATTTTTACTACTATTTAAAAATATTAAAATTATGTTTTGTCTACTTTTTTTAACAAATTTTTATATAATAATTTTTAAATGTATTAAATAATTTGAGTTTTATTAAAATTAATAGAAATCATAAATTTATTTATCAAAAATATTTCTCTTTCTGGACATAATTAGATTTATATTTTTTAATTTAATATTAAAACTTATAGTTAAGTTGAAAATGCTTAATTATTTATTTTTTTAACACAATTAACAATTTTTTAATAAATTTTTATAAAAAATGTGTTAAATAATATTTATGATTTTTACTAAAAAGTTAGATTAATTGTTAAAAATTTAATTAATTATTATACTTTAATTCATTATAAATATTTATAAGAAAGTGATCTTATTTTTTATATATTTTTTGTGAATTATATTCTGAAATGAATTTTAATATAAAATTGAAAAAACTAAAAATTACAATATATATCAAATCGTTTTTATTAATAAATAATTTAGGATAATACAAAAAATAAATAAAATTTCAAATCAATAACTTATTGGCCTAAGAGAGCTACATGTTCCCTGTAAGCGTCAAAATGCGCCCTCCTGGCAGCCTCGACTTCAGGAGTATCTTGCACCTGTTGGGGAACCAACTCAAAGGCTTGTGGAGCACTGGGGGCAACCGGTACCGGTCCCTCCAAGATCCTGAAACCGTCCGGTCCGGAGACGTATTTGACGGTGATCTGTTGGTTGTTGGCATCGAGGTACGAGTAGGAACCGATTACTGATCCTGAGGCGTCGCGTTGCTCTTCCTGGTTCAAGTTCGGGGATTTGACGACAACATTGTAGCTTCCTGCAGTATCTTGAGTTACCTCCACGTTGGTGGCTGGAAAAGCGTGGGCAATTACGAGAATTGCTGACAGAGCAATCTGAAAGAAGAGTTTAATTAGTTTATGTGGTTTATTGTTTTTATATTTTGGTGCTTACGAAAGCCTTCATGTTGTTGTTGTTGTTGTTGTTGTTGTTGACGTTATAGTGGTAGAAGCAAATCAAGTGAATGAAATTATGAGGGACGGGTTGGATTATATATGATTCAAAAGTTAAATGGAATCATTAAAATCCGTTTAGAAAAAATTGCACATTCTGTCACTGGTAATTCAACTTTTACACTATGAGAAGTCACACCGCATTTCTTAAACTATTATCTGGGTACAGACACATTTTTTAATTAATTTATGAAAATATATCATAAGTTAAACATATTAAAATTATGTTTTGTCTAATTTTTTAACCAATTTTTATGTAATAATTTTTAAATGTATTAAGTAACTAGAGTTTTATTAAAATTAATAGAAACCATAAATTTATCAATATCAATACCAAATTTATTTATTATAAATATTTCTTTTTCTGGACAGAATCAGATTTTTATTTTTTAATTTAATATTAAAAATTATAGTAAAGTTGAAACTGCTTAATTATTTCATTTTTTAATTCAATTAACAATTTTTTTAACAAATTTTTATAAAAAAATGTGTGTAAAAATACTTAAGACTTTTATTAAAAATATAGATTATTTGTTAAAAATTGAATTAAATATTTTTACTTTAATTTATTTTAAATATTTATAAAAAAAATAATTGTAATTTTTATGTACTTTTTGTAAATTGTGTTTTGAAATGGATTTTAATATATAATTAAATCTAAAAAAATTAGATTCAAAAATTAACTGCAAATAATTAAAATTCCATTTAGAATTCAACTTTTACAATGTGAGAATTCACACTGCATTTTTTAAACTATTGAATTAACTGTACAGAGATATATTTTATAATTAATATTTAAAAGTATATCACAAGTTAAAAATATTAAATTTGTTTTGTCTACTTTTTAACCAATTATAATATAATAAATTTTAAATGTATTGTATAACTTGAGTTTTATTAAAATTAACAGAATTCATAAATTTATCAATATCAAATTGATTTATTCAAAATATTTTTATTTCTGGACAGAATTAGATTTTAATTTTTTAATTGAATATTAAAAATGATAGTTTTAATACTATTAACAATTTTTCAACACATTTTTATAAAAATTCTTATATACTTTTTGTGAATTGTGTTTTGAAATGGATTTTAATATAAAATTAAAATAACTAAAAATATATATCAAACCGTTTTTATTAATAAATAATTTAGCATACAACAAACAATAAATAAACTTTCAAATCAATAACTTATTGGCCTAAGAGCGCTACATGTTCCCTGTAAGCGTCAAAATGCGCCCTCCTGGCAGCCTCGACTTCCGGAGTATCTTGCACCTGTTGGAGTACAAACTCAACGGCTTGCGGAGCACTGGGGGCAACCGGTACCGGTCCCTCCAAGATTTTGAAACCGTCCGGTCCGGAGACGTATTTGACGGTGATCTGTTGGTTATTGGCATCGAGGTACGAGTAGGAACCGATTACTGATCCTGAGGCGTCGCGCTGCTCCTCCTGGTTCAAGTTCGGGGATTTGACGACTACATTGTAGCTTCCTGCAGTATCTTGAGTTACCTCCACGTTGGTGGCTGGAAAAGCGTGGGCAATTACGAGAATTGCTGACAGAGCAATCTGAAAGAAGAGTTTAATTAGTTTATGTGGTTTATTGTTTTTTATTTTGGTGCTTACGAAAGCCTTCATGTTGTTGTTGTTGTTGTTGTTGTTGACGTTGTAGTGGTAGAAGCAAATCAAGTGAATGAAATTATGAGGGACGGGTTGGATTATATATGATTCAAAAGTTAATTGGAATCATTAAAATCCGTTTAGAAAAAATTGCACATACTGTCACTGGTAATTCAAGTTTTACACTTTGAGAAGTCACACCGCATTTCTTAAACTATTATCTGGATACAGATATATTTTTTAATAAATATATAAAAATATATCATACGTTAAAAATATTAAAATTATTTTTTTAAAATGTATTAAGTAACTAGAGTTTTATTAAAATTAATAGAAACCATATATTTATCAATATCAATAACAAATTTATTTATCACAAATATTTTTCTTTCTGGACAAAATTAGATTTTTGTTTTCTAATTTAATATCAAAAATTATAGTAAAGTTGAAACTGCTAATTATTTAATTTTTTAATACAATTAACAATTTTTTAACAAATTTTTATTAAAAAATGTGTGTAAAAATACTTATGAATTTTATTAAAAATATAGATTATTTGTTAAAAATTGAATTAAATATTTTTACTTTAATTTATTTTAAATATTTATAAAAAATGATTGTAATTCTGATATACTTTTTGTGAATTGCGTTTTGAAATGGATTTTAATACATAATTAAATCTAAAAAAATTAGATTCACAAATTAATTGAAAATAATTAAAATTCCATTTAGAATTCAACTTTTACAGTGTGAGAATTCACTCTCCATTTTTTAAACTATTGAATTAACTGTACAGAGATATATTTTTTAATTAATATATAAAAATATATCACAAGTTAAAAATATTAAAATTGTTTTGTCTACTTTTTTAACCAATTTTTAAATAATAATTTTTAAATGTATTAAATAACTTGAGTTTTATTAAAATTAATAGAATTCATAAATTTATCAACATCAAATTGATTTATTCCAAATATTTCTATTTTTATAAAAAAATGTTTTAATTAGTTCCTATTTATTTTATTAAATATTTAGATTATTTGTTAAAAATTTAATTAATTATTTTTACATTAATTTATTAAAAATATTTATAAAAAAAGTGATTGTAATTCTTATATACTTTTTGTGAATTGTGTTTTGAAATGGATTTTAATATAAAATTGAAATAACTAAAAAATATATATGAAATGGTTTTTATTAATAAATAATTTAACATACAACAAAAAATAAATAAAATTTCAAATCAATAACTTATTGGCCTAAGAGAGCTACATGTTCCCTGTAAGCGTCAAAATGCGCCCTCCTGGCAGCCTCGACTTCAGGAGTATCTTGCACCTGTTGGGGAACCAACTCAAAGGCTTGTGGAGCACTGGGGGCAACCGGTACCGGTCCCTCCAAGATCCTGAAACCGTCCGGTCCGGAGACGTATTTGACGGTGATCTGTTGGTTGTTGGCATCGAGGTACGAGTAGGAACCGATTACTGATCCTGAGGCGTCGCGTTGCTCTTCCTGGTTCAAGTTCGGGGATTTGACGACAACATTGTAGCTTCCTGCAGTATCTTGAGTTACCTCCACGTTGGTGGCTGGAAAAGCGTGGGCAATTACGAGAATTGCTGACAGAGCAATCTGAAAGAAGAGTTTAATTAGTTTATGTGGTTTATTGTTTTTATATTTTGGTGCTTACGAAAGCCTTCATGTTGTTGTTGTTGTTGTTGTTGTTGTTGACGTTATAGTGGTAGAAGCAAATCAAGTGAATGAAATTATGAGGGACGGGTTGGATTATATATGATTCAAAAGTTAAATGGAATCATTAAAATCCGTTTAGAAAAAATTGCACATTCTGTCACTGGTAATTCAACTTGTAAAATGTGAGAATTCACACTGCATTTCTTAAGGTCGAAATTATAGTTAAAGAGTTAATGAGTAATAAATGAGATTTACACAAAGTTTCGTTTTAGACCGAGATACTTATATTAAAAAACAATTATAAAAGTTTTTTTACAAACAGCTCTTTAAACTCAACACGTGAAAGTAAAAGTGCATATGTAAACAATTAATTATTCGCCAGGACAGCGATTTATCTGGACGTCAGAGCCAGGAACAAAGAGACACGGTTCCCGCAACATATTTGTTATAATATGTAAATTAGGAAGGAATGAAAAACCTGTAAATTTAAAAATTCGTCTGCCGCAAAACTTTCCAAATGTTTATGTGTGAAACTGACTTTAAAATGTGGCCGTTCGGAGCAAAAGCTAACATTTATTAACGTGGCAGGCCTGGAAATACATTTATCTCGGTCTGTTGCTCTTTATGTTACCGTTTTTGACAAAAATCTAATTTAATAATTCGTGTTATGTTGCTAGTAACAAGCTCGTGCACGCGATTGTGCGGATTTTTAATTTTAAATTTCGGTTTAATGGCTCAAAAGTGAAAAGGACTTCGCTCATTTACGTCGAATAAATTGAGAGTGACTTTTTCAGTCATTGTAAATAAATCAATGCAATCGACAGCAAAACATACACTTCCGACAATTATTTTTTCCATACGTCCGTGCTGTAAATTAAGATTATTTTACGAAAAATCAAATTTCCTCAGCAAAATTAATAAGATCAATATATCCGTCACCGCGAATAAATCTTAACTAACCAGATGTTATTACATTTCTTTAACGAAGTCGCAGATTTTCGCAATACAAATTGAATATAAAATCCGTGAATTGATCCCGACCCCCGTTTCTTTTTTACTCGCCCACGAAAATGAATTTGCAGTTTTCGATTGAGATGAATAATTCCCTTTTCAATTCCAGTAAAAAAACTTTGTGCTTTTAATCCATTTTATTCCGTGCGAATCGGACGGATTCGTTTTGTGTTGGAATCTGTGGTATTTAGAGCACTTTTTAGATTTTATATTAATCCACAATTTTAGCTTGGTGTTGACTTATCAATAGCTATTATGAAGTTTACTTTAAACATTTTTTGCAAGGTTTACAAGTTAAATTAACAAATAAATTAAATTAGTGTAAATAATGAAATATTTTTATTATAGCTTGTAAATTAATGAACTAACCAATTAATTTAATTTTCAAATATGCTTGAATTACAATTTACATTTATTTGCCATGTTTTAATTGTTTGAAGAGCAGGGTAATTATATTTAATTACGAACAAAATTATTATGAATATTAAACTAATTTGTGAATAATTTTGTAGAAAATTATACACAAATAATTTACGTATTTCACAAACATTAAAAACTTATTAACCAAAGTATTTTCTAAAGTACTATAAATTAGTGTAATATAATCTACACAAAACAGAAGGAAACAAGCTGTCAACATGAAATCACTGGTAAGACAAACATTAAAAAAAGTAATAAATCAAAATAATAAATTTTCATTTATATTTTAGTTCATTATTAGTACTTGCCTGGCTTTGGCAACCTGCCAATTCGTGCAGTACGACCCTTACACGACGACGGAACCAACCCGCCCAATATGGAACGGTCCCCTGGCCAACCATGTGAACGGCATCCCACCCCAAGACACCCCCGAAGTGGCGGCCGCCAAGGCCCACCTCGACAAAGCCTACAGCCACGTCTTAGCCGTCCTTCCCACCTTGCCACCAGAAATCCGTTATCAGATGCACGGCATCCTGTTGCCGCAACAGCCCGTACAACCCGTCCACCATCAGCAACCCATACAACCCGTCCACCACCAGCAACCCGTGCAACCTGTCCATCATCATCAACCGGTGCACCATCACGTTCAACCGCAGGTTGTGCCGCAGCGAGTTGAGCCCCAATTCAATCAATATGCCGAGGAGGTTCCCAGGAGTCCGATCGGAGAGGTGCCGGAAGTCCATGCTGCCAGGGTGGCTCATCTGAAGGCTTTCCAGGAGGCTCAAGCTGCTCTTCCTCCATTGAAGAGTTAGATGTTACTACGATTTTGTTTTAACGAATTGTGTCACCAGAAAAGTGCATTCAATTTACTAAATTAAGATCAATGTTGTTAAAAAAATACTGTCAAAATATATTTCTTGTTATATAATTAACTGTTTTATTTTTTATTATACGAATTTTAAAGGATTGTAAAGTTAAAAATACTTGTTGTTTTTTGATTAATATGTTTAGTACATTGTTCTAAATTGTTATATTATACATTTTCTATTACTTTAATAATTAATGATATACTTTGTTTCTTGATTTCATTTCATAAAACCAATTTTATTGTCGTTTACTGTTTACTAATCAAAATATCATTACTACACTTAAATGGATTAATATACTTCAATTAAGTTCTGAATTATCGAATAGGGTATCAATAAATATTTAGTTCAGTTTATAAATGTCAATCAAAATGAGTTTGTCCGTGTTATTAATTTTAATTGAGTATAGCAGAAATGAAACCTATTTCATTTCTAAACACATTAGAATGTTATGAAATTTTTTTTAGGTAGAACAATAAATTCACAGTTATGTACTAATGAAGTAAGTTTCACTGGAAAAGCTCATAATTTTAAACATTGTGATATAAAAGAATTGGGAAAATGTTTATTTATAAATTATCCTGTATTTACCATTAATATGAACAACAATGTAATCAGAAGTTTGTATAGTCATGCATTTTGTTAAATTCATGTATTTAGTGTACAATGTATACTAATCAAATCGAAAATATAGAAGAAAATACCATATTCAAGTTGAACCACTTTGTTTTAAAAATATTAAGATATCGTATTTGTTACTGAAAAATTACCCAATAGCTACATTAAATTCTAGTTCTTGATAATATTTATAACATTTATTTGTACAACACCGAAATTATTAAATTTGAATATTTGTCCAAACAATTTAATGTACAATTTTATTATTTATCAACACAAATTAAGAAGAAGAGAAGAAGATTCTAGTAACAAATTTCAAGAAACCACAGTTGATTTAATTTGCTGAACTGTCCTTTTGTGTGTTCTTAATTTTATTCCTGTAATTATATTTTTTTAAATATTTATTTATAACCATAATTATTAGGAAATCGAAATAATAGGAAGAAATATTTAGTCTCTCGTATTTTACATATCACACAAAAATATTAATAGATATATAAATTCAATGAAATTCTATAGTATATTGATTTACCTGAAAAGAACTCAAAATAGAATTAACCATTTTTCATAAGAGTTTCCTGAATGTAGCAACTCTTCCATTAGTAACAACTAACAAGTAACCATCCATTATGAGACATAATTGGCCACAAAGACATTTAGGTTTAATTACAAAATGTTAGAAGTATACAGCACAGAGAAGAGATAGACATTCCGTTAAATTTGTTAAAATGTCTATGAAAATAAAGTTATTGGTATTAATAATTTTAATTGGACACTGCAGAAATGAGAATTGTACATTTCTGAACGCATTAAAATATTCTTCAAAGAATTTTATAATCAGAATAGAAAAAGTAAGAATTCCCAAATTATGTACCGATATACAATCTGCAAATGAATATTTGTACTCTTATGACTTTAAAAATTGTGAAATAAAAGAATTGGGAACAAACTTATTTAAAAATTATGTTGTTTTAGATATTAAAATGTCTTATAATTCAATCAAGACATTAAATAGTTTTACATTTTGTAACATTTCCGTTTCTAATATAGTATTAGAAACTGACGAAATTGAAAATATAGAAGAAAATGCTTTTTTTGGACTGAATAATCTTACTTACCTGTCACTTAAGTATAACAAAATTAAGATATTAAATCCTACTTCTTTTCACCAGATGCCGAATTTAATAACTTTTTCTGTATCCCACAATAAAATAACAATTTTAAAGACTAACACTACTAGTTTTGTGAGTTCAAAATATTTGTCAATTGTGGACTTTGGCAACAATGAAATAACTATGATTCAACCACTTTGTTTTACCAATATTAACATACCTTATTTGTACTTGAACAATAATCCATTAGAGACACTACAGAACATTTCTTTTAAAAATGTAACGATTATGTATCTTTATTTGAATCATACCAAAGTTGAAATTCAACACTTATGTAATAATGAACAATTAAACCTGGCTTATTATTTATTTAATAATACTCAGGAAAAATGCCCACAAAAGGTGCCTTTTATTTTCGGTTATTTCATTTTTCCAGCAGTTGTATTGAGTGTCCTAAATATTATGGCAGTAGTTGTAATTTGTAAAAGAGTCATTGAAATTTTTTAGGAAACTGGATGGTATAAGTGTTAAATTTTATACTAAGGTAGATATAATTCATTTAACTAAGGTTATGATACTATTATGTTTGATTGGTTACTGCATAAATCTAAATTTTAATCATAATAAATTATTAATTAGTCATAGAATTAAAATTTTTGAAAATTATAAACTTTACTGAAAATGAAATAGCTGTAATTGTTGTTGTTTTATTTTAGATATATCAACATTGTTGGTATTTTGATAATTGCAGTATTTATATTATTGTGTTTTGATTATATGTAACGTAAATGATAAATGTATTTATTAATAGGATGTGCCTTAATTCAATCAAAACTTTAAATAGTTTTACATTTTATAATATTGATGTTTGTGCCATAAATTTAAAATAAATCATAAATTAAATTTATAAGATTAAAATTATTGAAGTTGAATTATATTGAATTGAATCATAATAAAAATGTGTTTTTTACCAGGAAATTATATTTACAATTATTTTACTGCCACATATAATACATTTTGAATTTCCTTACGTTATTATTACTATTATTGTATTGTACTTGAGTATTCTATAACGCGGTGTAGTTGTATATTACCCTATAATATTTTTTTAAAATGAAGTCGTGGTTATTATTAGTCTTGATTGGATATTGCATAAATAAAATGTGTACATTTCTAAGCAGTTTAAATTATTTAAGAGACTTTCTGGAAATAACCATAGAAAATATTTTCATTCCAAAATTATGCACCGATATTCAAGTTGATAATAAAATTATAATATATAATTTTATAAATAGAAGAATCGGAAATTAATCTTTTTAAACATTATAATGTAACAATGATATTAATGTCTAGCAATTTTATTAAGACTTTACATGGCTATAGTTTTCATAATATTAATGTTGAGTTGATTAGTCTGGAAAATAATAAAACTGAAATTTTGAGAAACAACTTTTACTTCATGGAATCAAAAAGTTCTGAATATATAGACTTTAGTGCAAATGAAATAGCTATGATTGAGCCGTTTTGTTTTAGAGATATTAACATACAAATATTGAATTTTAAGAAATGGAAAGGTTACTTTTTAATTACATTGTATTTGATAATTAAACAACGCCAATATTGAAGAACATATTGTCTATATGTTCTAATGTATTTAATATTACAAAAATGAACATTTTCAGCACAAACAAATGTAATTCGCTTCACTTATTGTTATAAAAACCTTATTAATTTCAAACAAATATCTTATAAACTTAAAAAAAATGAAGGGATTCAGAAGAAACTTAAAAATTAGAATATTATAAACACTGATTTGGCATTTAATTAAACAAATAATTTTACTTTTTTAATATTGATATTTAGGCATAAATTTAAAGTAAAATAACTATGAACAGGACACTTGAATTTTAGTAATATTAATTCACCTTATTTGCAATTTGACAATAATTCATTACAATAATACTGAATAAAGTTTTATTTTTTAATTATTAATAATAAATTTATTTATGTGAGTAAGTAATTATTGTAATCGTAGTTCGTACAATATTATTAAAATATATTTAAAATTTCATCAAAATTGAATATTTATTGATTTTTAATTAAGTATAATTTAAATTATTTATTATATGGCATAATTTTATTTAATAAAAATTAATGGTTGTAATAAAAATATGTTTATCATAAGGGAAGCTTACTCATTTTAACTACTGTTTTACGGCCGTTCATAAATTTCGTTATATTATAATTATTATTAACTAAATAGTACTTATTATTTCTAATAATCTTCTAAAATGAAGTTGTTGTTATTATTATTAATGTTGATTGGATACTGTAGAAATGATATTTGTACATTTCTAAGCAGTATAGAGGATGCAATTAATGGTGTAGTTTTTTTAAAAAATGTTTCCATTCCAAAATTATGTACCGATATTCAAATTAATAATACAATGTTTTCATATGTGTTTAATGACTGTGGAATAAAAGAATTGGATATTTATCTTTTTAAAAATTATAATGTAGATATATATGTCTCATAATTTTATTAAGACCTTATATAGCTATACGTTTCATAATATCAATGTTGAGAATATTATCCTGATGGATAATGAAATTGAAATTATACAAAACAATGCTTTCTTAAACCTGGAGAAATTTTCTTATATTGACCTAACCAATAATAAAATTAAAATATTAAATCCCAAAGCATTTAACCAGTTGAAGCATTTAAATAGATTTTATATAAAAAATAATAAAATATCAATTTTAAGAAACAACTCCTTTTACTTCATGGAATCAAAAAGTTTTGAATATATAGACTTTAGTGAAAATGAAATAGCTGTGATTGAGCCGTTTTGTTTTAGAGATATTAACATAGAAATATTGAATTTTAATAATAAGCCATTAAAAACACTTAACAAAAATTCTTTTATAAATGTATATATTTCTGAGAATCTAAAATTATTGAAGTACATGTCTGTGAATATTCTTTTAAATTGACGACTGCAGTGCCCAAAATATATTCCTGTTATCTCATAATAATAAGTAGTATTATTAAATTTGAAATTTCAATTTTAAAATTGATTGTTTATTAATCTTTAATAAAATATAAAATTAACTAATTATATATTTTTTATAATTTAATAATAATTAGTGATCATAATAAAAATGTGTTTTTTTACATGGAAAGCTTATCCATTTTAACAACTATTTCATTGCCACATATCATACGGATTGAATTTCATTAATATTACTAAAACAAAATTGGCTCTAATTGTACTTGAGTATTATATAAATCGGCGTGGTTGTTCATTACCTACAATGTTCTTCTAAAATGAAGGTGTGGTTATTATTAATCTTGATTGAATACTGCAGAAATGAAATTTGTATATTTCTAAGCAGTATAGAGTATGCAAATTACGGTGCAGTTTTTTAAAAAAATGTTTCCATTCCAAAATTATGTACCGATATTCAAATTAATAATAACATTGTTTCATATGGGTTTTATGACTGTGGAATAAAATAAATGGATATTTATATTTTTAAAAATTATAATTTATATAATATATAATAATATTTTTTAAAATTATAATTATTCAAAAGAATTTTTGCCAGAAGTTACTATAAAAAATGTTTCCATACCAAAATTATGTACCGATATTCAAATAGACAAAGAAATTAATTTCTATGATTTTGTAAGTTGTGGAATAGAGGAATTGGGAATATACCTTTTTAAAAATTATAATGTAAGAGAGATACGTATGTATGATAATTATATAAATACCTTATATAGCTATACGTTTTATAATATTAATGTTGAGATAATTAGACTAAATGGTAATGACAATGCGTTTGTAAACCTGAAAAAACTTTTTCATCTTTCACTTCAAGGTAATAAAATTAAAATATTAAATCCCAGCGCATTTAATCAGTTGAATCATTTAAGTAATTTTTTGATGGGAAATAATAAAATATCAATTTTAAGAAAAAACTCATTTGTTTTAGAGATATTAACATAACAATATTGGAATTTTGTAAAAATCCATTAAAAACACTTAACAAAAGTTCTTTCATAAATGTTTATATTGATATTCTTTATTTGCAGGACACAGAAATTAATGTGAATCATCTATGTGAATATGAATATTTTCATTTTAAACAATTATTATTTAAAATCTGATAAGGAGACATGTACACCAAAGTCTTTTAAGACGCATTTTTTTATTTTTTTCCTGACTTTGTTGGGCGTGATAAATATAATATTTGTAGTTATAATTTGTAAAAGGTGTATAGTAAAATTTTAGTATAATTTTAACGTGTTTATATATTTATTATATCAATTTACTTCCATTCTGAGTTGCTTTTTCAAAATAATAATTACTTATATTATTGTACGTGTACTTAAGTTCAGAGAACACGATTTTTAGAATTACTCACTCTATGTACAATTTAATTATGTTTAATAATAGATCTGAAATTTCTGTAATATTGTCTCTAATAACCAATAATTTTAATAAAAACCACTAATGGCGAAACTATATTATTTGTATTTATTTTTGTGATTTTAATTCTTCAAGTAGTTTAAATTAATCTAATTTTGTGAGACCATAGAATCAAATTTTTTGAAAGCCGTTTTATTTTAGATATATTAACATTGTTGGTATTTAGTTTATGTATAATTGTGTTCTGATTATATGTAACGTAAATGATAATTGTATTTATTAATTGTCATAATTCAATCAAAACTTTAAATAGTTTTACATTTTATAATATTGATGTTTATGCCAAACCCATTTTATTTTTATTTTGACAATTATTCATTAGAAACATTGAATAAAAGTTGCAGTAAAATTATCAATGTTAAATTTATTTATTTTTATGAGACTAAAATTATTGAAGTTGAATTATTAAAATTATTATTGAATTGAATCATAATAAAAATGTGTTTTTCATAAGGAAATTATATTAACAACTTTTTTACTGCCACATATAATATGCTTTGAATTGCCTTACATTGAATTGACTGTATTGTACTTGAGTATTCTATAACGCGGCGTAGTTGTACATTATCTATAATATTTTCTTAAAATGAAGTTGTGGTTATTATTAGTCTTGATTGGATATTGCAGAAATGAAATGTGTACATTTCTAAGCAGTTTAAATTATTCAAGAGACTTTCAGGAAATAATCTTAGAACGTGTTTCCATTCCAAAATTATGTACCGATACCCAAATTGATAATAAAGTTAATTCATATGGCTTTATAAAATGTGGAATAAAAGAATTGGATATTTATCTTTTTAAAAATTATGATGTAACAAGGATATATATGAGTCTTAATTCTATTAAGACATTATATAGCTATACGTTTTATAACATCAATGTTGAGTCCATTAGTCTGGATAGTAATGAAATTGAAATTTTACAAAACAAGGCTTTTTTAAACCTGGAAAAACTTTATCATCTTTCACTAACCTATAATAAAATTAAAATATTAAATCCCAGAGCATTTAACCAGTTGAAGCATTTAAATAGTTTTTTTATACGAAATAATAAAATATCAATTTTAAGAAACAACTCCTTTTACTTCATGGAATCAAAAAGTTTTATGGATATAGACTTTAGTGAAAATGAAATAGCTGTGATTGAGCCGTTTTGTTTTAGGAACATTAACATATCATTTTTGGTATTTAATTATAATCCATTAAAAACTCTAAATAAAAGTTCTTTTATGAATGTTTATATATATACCCTTTGCTTGAACAAAACAGACATTGACGAAGTGCATCATCTATGTGAATATGAACAATTACATTTAAATAATTATTATTTAAAATTTAGTATTGAGACATGTCCACCAAAGTCTATAAAGACAGTTTTTTTGACTTTTTGCACGATTCTTTTAGGCGTGATTAATATTACAATTATAGTTATAATTTGCAAAATATGTATAATGTTATAAATAAAATATTAACGTGATTTTATATTTATCGTATCAATTTTATGTTATTGTGATTTGAATATATGTAATATAAGCAGTACTTATATTTAAAAACCAAACAATAATTTAACTCTTTAAGTTAAGTTGTGACACTTCGTGAGTTTTTACTGTTACAGTAGGGTCCTGTAAAAAATGTGGGTGTTATATTATAACCATAGTTTAAATTAATTAAAAAATGTTAAGAAACGAAATGGTTACTTTTTAATTAATTTAATTTAATATTTGATAATTAAACAACGACAATATTGAAGTATATATTTTCTAAATTTTTTTATTTATTTATTTAATATTGGAATTTTATATTGTATTAATTTTATAGTATCATTTTTTTTATATTGGATATTATAAAAATGAACATTTTTCAGCACAATGAAATTTTAATTTAATTCGCTTCACTTATTATTATAAAGCACTTATTAACTTCAAACAAATATTAGTTACACATGTCTATCAATATGAACGTTTTTCTTATTTTAAATTAATAAATCAAATGTCGAAAATATATTCCAGTTATTAAAGGTTATATTATATTCCAAATAAGACTTTTGAAAGTAATAAGTAATTATTGTAATCGTAGCTCGTACAATATTATTAAAATATATTTAAAATTTCATCAAAATTGAATATTTATTGATTTTTAATTAAGTATAACTTAACTAACTTTATATAGCATAGAATTTAATAAAAAATTAATGGTTATAATAAAAATTTGTTTATCATAAGGGAAGTTTACTCATTTTAACTACTGTTTTACTGCCGTTCATGAATTTTGTTACATTATAATTATTATTAACTTGTGGTTAAACAGTACTTATTATTCTTAATATTCTTATAAAATGATGTTGTTATTATTATTATTAATGTTGATTGGATACTGCAGAAATGAAATTTACATTTCATTTTTAAGCAGTATAGAGTATGCAGAGTACACATCAGTTTATATAAAAAATGTTTCAATTCCAAAATTATATACCGATATTCAAACTGATAATAAAATTGATTTATATGAGTTTAAAAACTGTCGAATAAAAGAACTGGATATTTATATTATAAAAAAAAATTAATGTAAGATTTATATTTATGTCTCTTAATTTTATTAAGACTTTATATAGCTATATGTTTCATAATATCAATGTTGAGATAATTACCCTGATTAATAATGAAATTGAAATTATACAAAACAATGCTTTCTTAAACCTGTAGAAACATCGTATTGACCTAACCAATAATAAAATTAAAATATTAAATCCCATAGCATTTAACCAGTTGAAGCAATTAAATACATTTTATATAACAAATAATAAATTTATCAATTTTAAGAAACAACTCCTTTTACTTCATGGAATCAAAAAGTTTTGAATATATAGACTTTAGTGCAAATTAAATAGCTGTGATTGTGCCTTGTTTTAGAGATATTAACATACAAATATTGACTTTTAATAATAATCCATTAAAAACACTTAACAAAAGTTCTTTGATAAATGTTTATATTGATATTCTTTATTTGCAGGATACAGAAATTAATGTGAATCATCTATGTGAATAGGAATATTTTCATTTTAAACAATTATTATTTAAAATCTGATAAGGAGACATGTACACCAAAGTCTTTTAAGACGCATTTTTTTTATTTTTTTCTGACTTTGTTGGGTGTGATAAATATAATATTTGTAGTTATAATTTGTAAAAGGTGTATAGTAAAATTTTAGTATAATTTTAACGTGTTTATATATTTATTATATCAATTTACTTCCATTCTGAATTACTTTTTCAAAATAATAATTACTTATATTATTGTACGTGTACTTAAGTTCAGAGAACACGATTTTTAGAATTACTCACTCTATGTACAATTTAATTATGTTTAATAATAGATCTGAAATTCCTGTAATATTTTCCCTAATAACCAATAATTTTAATAAAAACCACTAATGGTGAAACTCGAGTAAATGAATGACTGCCCGAACATGCCGAGTTTATGGTTAGGAGAGAGGAATAGATAGGTAATTTTGTACTCGGTACTCGGACAATTCGATTCCTACAAGTTCCCGAGTACAGAAATCTCGATTGCTAAAACTACTCAATTCTACTCATCTCAGTTAACAACAATTAAATATTGGAAATTGTTCTGAAATATTAAAAAGATATATATATATATATATATATATATATATATATATATATATATATATATAAATATTATGGCAGTAGTTATTTTTAATGAACAATTATTTAGCCATAAGTTAACAGTTAGGGAACAGTGGTTAGAAAATTTAGTGATTTTTTTAGTTACTAAGTTATTACTTGCTATTCTATATGAATTCATTTAAATTAGAAAATGAATAGGGCATTTTTCTTATTTACATAGTTGAGAAGGTTGAAATGTGTTGTAAAAAATATAAAAATGTTTCATAATTATGAAACCCATTAAAGTACAAATTGACTTTAAATGTGCTTCAATATATTTTATTTCTGAATGCTATTTGTATATTGAGACAATAATATACAGTAGATATTTTTCAGTTCACTTTATAATTTATCATAATGAAATTCATGCTATTGTTGTTTTTGATTCGTTACTGTAGAAGTGAAAGATGTACATTTTTAAGCACAATAAATTATTCTTTAGTGCCTCCGAATATTGTTATAGAAAATGTAAGCATTCCTAAATTATGCACAGATAAACAAATTACAAATAATTATAAGCTAAATCCCACCTACATATTTAATCGTTGCGAAATAAAGGAATTGGGAACAAACTTGTTTAAAAATTATGCTGTTAGAAATATTGTGATGCATCTTAATTCAATCAAGACTTTACGCAGTTTTACATTTTATCAGATTGATGTTTATTCCATTGTTTTAAGCACCAATGGAATAGTAAGTATAGAAGAAAATGCTTTCTTTAAATTGCACAATCTTAGTTCAATTTCACTCGAAAATAATAAAATTAAAGTTTTAAACCCTACTGCGTTTCATCAGTTGCCGCATTTAACTCAATTTTCTGTCCAAAATAATGAAATATCAATATTGAAAAAGAACACTTTTCATTTTATGGGGTCAAACAACTTTACAGATATAGATTTTTCCATGAATGAAATAACTACGATTGAATCACATTGTTTTAATGATGTTAACATAAAGATGTTGTATATTAGTAATAATTCATTAGAAGCTCTAAATAAAACTTCATTTAAAAATGTTAATATTGGATTTATTTATTTGCGGGACAAGCAAATTATCGAAGATTTACATATATGTGAATATGAACATATTCCTTCTTCTAAATTAAAAGAAAAATGTCGAAAACATTCTTCTGTTATTGTAGGTTATTTTGTTTTTGAAATATTTCTTTTGGGGATAATAAGTACTGTTGTTGTGACCATAGTTTGTAAAATATTATTAAAATATGTGTAAACTTTCAGTAAAATTTAATATTCATTGATGTTTAATAATGAGTATAATTTTAATTATCCGTTCATTGATTGTAAATTAAAACGATCATAATAAAAATTAGTTTTTCATAAGGAAAGTTTATTCATTTCAGCAATTATTGTATTATTATGTTCATAATAATGTTTGACTTTTAGTTACATTATTACACATAATTCACTATAATTATACTTAACAATAAAATAACTCGACATAATTTTATTGTACAACGAAATCATGTCTTTTAAAATGAAGTTCTGGATATTATTAATCCTGATTGGATACTGTAGAAGTGAAATCTGTACATTTCTAGACACATTAAACTATTCAACGGATTTGCTGCAAATTACCATACAAAATGTGCCAATTCCAAAATTATGTACCAATATTGAAATTTATAATAACATTAATTCATATGGTTTTATAAAGTGTGGAATAAAAGAATTGGGAATACATCTTTTTAATAAATATAAAGTTACAGAGATAATGATGTCTCAAAATTTAATTAAAACCTTATACAGTTATACATTTTATAAAATTAATGTTGACAGGATAGTATTGACTAGTAATGAAATTGAAGCTATAGAAGACAATGCTTTTTTAAGTCTGGAAAATCTTTCTTATCTGTCACTTCAAAATAACAAAATTAAAATATTAAATCCTAAGGCATTTAATCAGTTGATACATTTAAACGAATTTTATATGCAAAATAATAAACTATCATTTTTAAGCAACAACTCTTTTCATTTCATGAAATCAAATAATTTTAAAATTATGCACTTTTCTACGAATGAACTAACTGTGATTGAACCGTTTTGCTTTAAAGATATTAACATATCAATGTTGATGTTTGACAATAACCCCTTAAATTCACTAAATGAAAGTTCTTTTATAAATGTTTACACAAATATTCTATATTTACAAGGAACAAAAATTAATGAATTAAATTATCTATGTGAATATGAGCTATTTAATTTTAACCATTATTATTTAAAAGCAAAGGAAGAGACTTGTTCACTATCATCTTTTAATATGGTCATTTGGTTTTTCCTTGCGAGTTTTTTGGGCATAATAAATGTTACTATTATAGTCATAATTTTTAAAAGATTTTTAGAGAAATAAGCAAAAACATGGTATTATAAAAAATTATTCACATTATTATATTATTGTGTTTTTCTTATATATAACTTAAGTAACATCAATAATATTTAGTAATAGGTGTGGAATTCTTGTATTTTTTTACTAATAAGCACTAATGTAGTAATCAAACTCTTGCAATTAACTTTTGGAAATATTATGATAATACTTATTATCTATAAGATAACTTAACTGTTGAAAGTTTTTTTTTCCTCGTCACCAAATTAATTCTGTTAGTTTTGAAACAATTCTTTAGTCTATAAATATATGTAATCGTTCACAAGATCAAACGTGCAATGTTATGTTATATCTAAAATTAACAATTTTATATTTTACAATGAATTTCCATTGATTTTTTCGATGATAAAAAATGTGTTCCGTAACTTTCAAATTTCTTTCTTCACTTAAGCAACCACTTTAGTATCACCCACAATAAAGTTTGTCTTTTAAAGTTACATTATTACGTAAAATTGGGTATAAAACTTATAAGTCCATGTTAACTGATACATCTATACTACTTTATTAAAATTCATAAAAATTAAATTGTGGTTATTATTAATTTTGATTGGTCCTTGCAAAAATGAAATTTGTACAATTCTAAATACACTGAAGTATCCTACAGACACGAGAGAAACTATCATAAAAAAATACATATTCCAAAATTATGTACTGACTTTGAAAATAATTATGAAGAACATTCGTACAATTTTACATGTTGTGAAATAAGAGAACTGGGATCATATCTTTTTACAATTTACAATGTTGTAGACATAATCATAACGCAAAATTTTATCAAATCCCTATATAGTTACACGCTTTATAATATAAATGTTAAGACAATAACATTAGCAATATTAAAAAATAACTCTTTTGACTTCATGGGAACAAAATATTTTTGTGTTATAAGATTTTATATGAATGAAATAACTGCCACTGAACCGTTTTGTTTAAGAGATATTAATATCACAACATTGGATTTTAGTAGTAATCCATTAGAAACATTGTACAAAAGTTATTTAATAAACGTTAATACGGATGTTCTTCATTTGTAGGGCACTAAAATTAATGAAATTATTTATCTATGTGAATATGAACAATTTAATTTTAATTTTTTATTATTTAAAAGGCGGTATGGAAAGACGAACACTAACATCATTTTTTAATGATTCTTCTGGCCTTTTTTGAGGTTGGTAAATGTCAGGTATAATTTATGAAATTTTTTTTCAAAAATTATTCGTTCTTTATTTATACTGCAATAATATTACATCATTATGTTTAGCAATTATGTTGCTAATAAGCAATAACATCAGTTTTACAATTAAGTATAGAAATATTTCTAAAGCATTAAATATACATTAATGGACAAATTTGCTTTAAATTCGAATCTTCACGGTTTTAAAGTCACAACACTTTTATCCATCACAATGAACACACTAGTAAGTCACCAAGCTAAAATAAAAAAAAGTCTAATAATTCTTCTACAGATTTTCCTTAGCAGCTGCCTAGCTTTGGCCACCAGCCAATTCGTGCCTTTCGACCCTTACACAACAACGGAGCCCACTCGACCAATATGGACAGGTCCGCTCGCCAACCACGTGAACGGCATCCCTCCCCAGGACACACCTGAAGTGGCTGCCGCCAAAGCGCATCTCGACAAAGCTTACAGTCAAGTTCTAGCCGTGCTTCCCGTTCTGCCACCGGAAGACAGATATAGGACGCAACCAAATTTGGTACCGCAAATTCCAGTGCATCAACATCACCACGTACAACCGCAAGTAGTGCAGCCACAGGCGCAGGTACTTCAGCCCCAGGCACAGGTGGTGCCTCAGTTCACCCAGTTTTCCGAGGAGATTCCCAGGAGCCCCATTGGGGAAGTGCCGGAAGTTGCTGCGGCTAGGGCCGCTCATTTGAAGGCCTTCCAGGAGGCTCAAGCTGCACTTCCTCCAGTGAGGAATTAGATTATTTTCTGTAGGTTTATTTATAAATATTTTATTGTTTAGTAATTGTTTTATTGCTAAATTTAAAACTAACTCTCACCTTTAATAGATTTTGTTGTTTGTTGTTGTCGTACAAGCCCTTACTCTACAAAGTTATATTAACACTTTGGTGGCATGGTGTCTAAGTAATAACCTCCAGCTAAATGTAAAGAAATGCTTTATTGTAAGTTACCCCAAACGTAAATTGCCAGTCAAATTTCCATACAACATAAATGGATGCGTGCTGGTGAGGAAGGATTGTTGTAAAGGACTGGACGTTTTATTTGATGACGAATTATCATTTGTATCGCAAATAATGGAAGTTTTTACATCAGCTTCCAAGATCTTGGGATTTGTCTTGCAAAACTCCAAATCAATAAGTTCTCAAACTGTATTACAGACCCAGTTTTCAGCACCAGTACGAAACAAAGTATTGCAGTATTGTCTGGAATCCCACAACAATGTATACCCTGCTCGTAACACCGATCACAATCTATTGCTGCAAGAACATTCATTCTATGGACTGCTAGTACGAAGAGAAAAAATGCCAGCAAAGTTTCTTGTTAATATATTATTACATGGCAAAATTGATTGTTCTTATATACAAGCCAATAATGGATTTAACGTGCCAAGACTTAATTTAAGAAGCCTTTCTCTCACCATGCCAAGACATAGAAACCAATATTCTACTAAAAACCCCAGTTTTCAAAATGTGCAGGAATGCTAACAAATATTGCGATGATATTTTTAATTAAGAATACTTAGAAATACTATCTGACCTTCTCGTGGTTCAAAACCATCACATTCAGTGTAATTTATTAAAATTTATTCATTTTGAAAAGTCCATTAAGATTGAGCAATCAATGTATTAGATCATTAGTCTAAATTGATCATAAAAGTTAAAGTACTTTTTCACTTCAATTTCTTACATAAGAAATACTTCAGTCTTTGAAAATGAGGTTGTTATTATTAACGACTTTTATTGGTTTTGCCAAAAATGAAAACTGCACCTTCCTCGAAACAATCGACCATTCTGTAATCGATTCAAATGAAATTTATATAAATAATACAATTATTACAAAATTGTGTACTGATTTTGGTTACAAATCAAGTGAAAATGATAATAATACGTACACATTTTTATTTGTAAATTGTGAAATCAAGGAACTGGGAAAAAACTTGTTTAAGAATTATCACTTATTTAGCATTAAAACGAATCATAATTCAATAAAGACTTTATATAGTTATACATTTTACGATATTGATATTATAACAATCGACTTGGACTCCAATGGTATAGAAAATATTGAAATTAATGCCTTTTGTAACCTGAAGTTACTTGAATCGCTTTCACTGAACAATAATAAAATAATAATTTTAATTCCAGGTTCGTTTAAACAAATGCCACTTTTAAAAATATTTTCAGCAAGTAACAATAATATTTCAAAACTGAGAAAACATACTTTTCGTTTTATAGAATCGGAATATTTTGAAAGGATTAATTTCTGTAACAATGAAATAACTGAAATTGAATCATTTTGTTTTGTAAATATGCATATTTTTCGATTAATATTATGCAACAATTCACTTGAAGGACAGACTGAAGTTCCATTTCAAAATGTTTCCATTTTTGATATTACTTTGGGCTACACCAAAATCAAAACAATTGACCCTTTGTGCGACAATGTCCAATACAACGTTAGTGTTGAATATTACGATACCATAAAAAAGTATAAGGTATGCACAAATAAAACAGTCTCAGGGAAATTCCATATGGGCTATTTAATTTTTTTAGCAATTTTATTAAACGCAATATTAATTGTGATAGTAGTTATTATTAAGAAAAAATAACATAATTGTAAGTTAGTTAAATACTCGTGAGTATCTTAAATATCTCTAACACCTTAAATTAGAGACATAAAAGTTCCATAAGATGTTAAATTAATACTACATTTTCTTGTATCACATTAAGTTGTTTTAAATTGATATAACCGAAACGACTTGAAAGTCCATTAGCATTAAAAGATCATCGAACAAAGTTTACATTGTTACGACATTATTCATATTACAATTTTAGTTTAGTACATTTACAGGAATCATTTGAACATCAGACACAATGGTAGATTTTAAATTATTTTTCCTGTATTTTTTTATTGACAATATGGCAGCAGAAAAATGTACCTATGTTCATACATTGAAATTTGACGATCATCTTTTTATAATCAATGTTACAAAACAAATTATTCCAAAATTGTGTACTGGTGGAGTAATTTTTATTAAAGAGATAAATTTCATATTTGATAATTGTGGAATAGAAGAGTTGGAAACCAATTTATTTGAAAATTACAAAGTGGGTACGTTAATACTGGAGAATAATAAAATAAAAACTTTGTACAGTTATACATTTTCAAAAATCGACATAATAAATTTGCACTTAATAAATAATTCAATTGAATTTATAGAAAATAACGCCTTTTTTCAGTTACACCAACTAGAAGTACTTTATCTCTCGTATAATAACATTAAAACTTTAAAATCATCTTATTTTGATAAGATGCCGAAACTAATTAAATTTTATGTGGATCACAACAAAATTATAAAAATAACACAAGACAATTTTCT
This sequence comes from Aethina tumida, assembly GCF_024364675.1. Classification (NCBI taxonomy): domain Eukaryota; kingdom Metazoa; phylum Arthropoda; class Insecta; order Coleoptera; family Nitidulidae; genus Aethina; species Aethina tumida. The sequence goes on from NC_065441.1 coordinate 16,071,161, forward strand.
TGGAGTAATAAATATAGATTGTTTACAATTTATACATTTGGAATTCAACGAAATAGAAGACATTGAAACAGACTCCTTTAAAAATATGCAATTGAAAGAATTGGATTTAAGCAACAATTTAATATTAACGTTAGACGAAAATTCATTTACGAATTCGATAATTGATGTGTTTTATTTGAAACATGTGAATTACTCAATATATTTGAAATTATGCTTCAACAAATTTAAAGTAAATACTATCGTCACCAATTGTTTGTCAGAACACACTTGTCATATCGCTGGAAAAATGTGTTCATCTAAACGCAACAATTTGCAGTTTTTAATTATTCCAGCTATTTTAATGTGTATTTTGTTTACTGCTATTGTATCAACTTGTTAGACAATTGATTCCTTTATGATAAATTTAGTAGTTTGTGGTAAAATTTAAGATTTAGATAACAATATTGTTCATTTAAAATAGATATAGCGAAGGCTAGGTCGATTGTGAATATCAAATTATAGTAGTATATAATTATTTATTAAATCCATCACTAGAAAGTTTAAAACCTTTTTAAAATTTTTGTTGAACTCTTTTCAAATCTATTATATTACACATAGTTATAAAATAAAAGTTAATTTTATTGTGAAATAATTTATTTTCCGATTAATAAATAAATAATGGTTACATGTAACGATGATTATTATATTTTTATAGTTAAGCACTTATCTTTTATCCATTATTATGTTCAATTCCCCATTTTTACCATTATATATCTACGAATACTTACACCATAAGTAAAGTAGCAAAATAAATTAGTGCAAAATTGGGGTCACTGTTTTTTTAGACGCGACATCTTCAGAGATAGAATTTATGGGGGAAAGGGCGTATATATGACATATACGGGTGAGGCTTAACCAGAAGACGGGACTGACAAAGATGCCAGCCCCCTGTCAACTGGTTCCGGAAGAACAAGCCCAATCTGAGGAAGGTCCTAGAACCTCCCTGGGTGAGGATTGGGCTTGCAGTTGATCCGTTGGCTTCCCGCCACCACTATTTTGAAACCTTCATCATCGTTATTTTTAAATGTGAAAATATCACTATACAAGTATATTCTACAAACTAGTGTAGTAGTTGTAAAGTAAATTTGCATGGTTATTTCTTAGCCAAGCAAGTTTATTCAACAACTGCGACTTCAGATAGGGAAGTAAAATTATATATTTGTTAATACATCTATAAGAAAAACGATGATATGGTTCACAATTTTGCATACTCACCGTAAATTTTTAACGAAAAATCAGCATCTGAATGAATTTGAATGAAAAAACAGTAGACAAAAGGCTTAATTGATGAAGTTGAACTGACCCATATCAAGAAAAATTAAGATTTAAATATTTAAGAATTAAATCGATGAACGTTATTTAAATTATACCATTGCACAAAATGACTTGAAAAAAGTTTAATATTAAATACCAATTTTCTAAGAATTTATGTTCATATATCATTTATTTGAAATATACTACAGAATATAATCTATCAACAGTAGGACACTAATTAGTCGACAAAAGGTAGAAAACGATACCAAATAATTGTAAAATAGGTGAATTTTATTTTGACCACCTTGATTATGCATTATGCTTAAATATTATTTTGATTTTATTAGAGGTTATTAATATAGGATAGTATGAGAACAAATTTAACAGCTTATGAAGATAGTTTGTTATTTAATTAAAATCAAATTAAGAATAATTCACGACTAAATTTTAAATATTTTTTAAAATATAATTAATTTGACTTCAATTAGCTCAGGAAAATAAGCTAATTGAATAAAAATTTCTTTATTAACTCCAAAAGCAACAAAAGAAATAATGTAAATAATTGAGACCCTAAAAACATTACGTATAAATGTTTTATAATTGTTCAAACTTCCCTAATATGTTTGTAATTTATTATTCAATTGAAACTGGTGTAATGAATATAATGATAAAAATTAGTTCGAATTAAAAAGATATAAAACCATAAATATACATAGTTATGAAATGATTTTAGATCTAAAATATGTTCACGTCTGTTCAATCAGTTGTTCAGTCATGTTTGTGTCTTTAAAACTAATTTTACTTATTTTTATCCCTAATATTATAACAGACAATTGTACGTATCTTAACACGTTACATTACGAACAAACTATCTTTGTAATTAAAATAACGGAAAATATTTCGAAATTGTGTACAGGTGATATAGTTGTTGAGAAAGCAATTAATTTTCAATTTGAGAGTTGTGGGATAAAAGAGTTGGAAACTAATCTTTTCCAGTATTATAATATCAAAATATTAATAATAAAAGATAATAACATAAGAATTATACATAGTTATACATTTTGTGAGATTGATCTAGAAATTTTGTATTTACCAAATAATGGAATTGAAGTCATAGAAGACAACGGTTTTTTTCACTTGTATAAACTAAGAACACTTTCTCTTTCTAATAATAACATTACAATTTTGAAATCCTCCTATTTTGATAAGATGCCAAATCTGAGAAGGTTTTATGTGGATCATAATAAAATGACAAAAATAGCAAGCAATTTTTTCACTGATATAGGAAGTAGGGTATTCGAAAGTATATATTTACAATTCAATGAAATTGGCGAAATTGAAGCAGAAACTTTTAAAAATATGCGTTTAATTGTTTTGGATTTGAGCAACAATCCAATATTAACGCTAAATGAAAGCTCATTCACAAATTCGACAATGGAAAAATTATACGTGACATTTTTAAAAAGTGAAATAATCAAGAGTTTGTGTCACAATATAACTAGTTTGAAACTTGTTAAGTTAGACTGTAGCCATGACCTCTTCCAAGAACGTTGTGAGGATACAGTAAATAGTTGCAAAACTAGCAATTTGATTTATATAATTTTAGAAGCCCTTTTTTTATGTATCATATTCGGTGTCCTTCTCACTGTCATTTTGACAACTTGTTAAATAAAATATATGTTAAACATTCTTATGTAACATACTTTTATTTTATCTGGAATATCATCAACACATTATCGTAAAAGCTTTTAAATTACTTCTACAGCACTTGTATCACTTATGATTTAACACAAAACAATGAAATATTTCATTAAATTATTGCTTCAAGTATAATCGGAAATCATTTTGCTTTATTTAGTTTTATTGTTTATGTGTTTTTACTACGGTCGAAGTAATACATTACATACATTTCCCGATATGTACAACAATCAAAAAGAATTTATGATAACATTTGAAAATGTTTCTATTTCTAAATTATGTACTGGTGAAAAATTAAATTATACACCTACTTATACTTTTTATAATTGTAAAATAACTGAACTTGGAACATACCTTTTTAAAAATTATCAAACTGATTATGTCTCGATCTCTAAGAACACAATAAGGGTTTTGAAACAGTATAAATTTCGTAACAACAATATTACGACTATAATATTAGAGGATGATGCCACTGAATACATTGAAGAACATTCATTTTACAATCGAAGCATGTTGAGACGACTCGTATTGTCAAATAACAAAATTACAATGTCAAACCCTTCCAGTTTTGATCAGATGCCAAGCCTGGAAACATTTTTGATCAATAATAATCAGATCTCGAAATTATTTTGGGATACTTTTAATTACACAAATACAAACATTTTGAATGAAATTGATGTCCCCAACAATCATATTCTGGAAATCGAATCGAAATGAAATTTGTGAATTTAAGTAACAATTCATTTCAGATTCTAAACAGGAGCTCATTTATAAATTGTACGTTCGACAAATTTTATGTGAGACATACGAAGATGGACATAGTAAAAGATGTTTGTACGGAGAATATAAATGCTACGTTTATTATTGCGACTTGTAATCATACTTCTTCTAGATTGTGTGAATTTAATAGACGTTTCTTTGATGCGATTGATGGGAGAGTGTATTTAATTTTACCTGTCGTATTATTATGTGTATTAATAACCACCATTGTATCTAATTACTAAAAATTCATCACTAAACACATTGTTTTTCATTAAAAAAATATGATGCAAAATAAAAACTTTAATGAAGGAACTATTAAAAAATTAGTCTCTATTTTTGATAACAGTCATCAATATATATTATAATTATTAAATTGCTGTTCTTATAGTAATAATAATTTCAAAAGTAATAAAGGATATACATTATTCATTAACATGACCCAAATATTATATAAAGTACTTACTGTTAATGGAGAAATTTAATGTATCATTAAATTATAGTTATTTCCATTTCTAGTATCTATTCATAGGCAGAAATAAATATTCTGAGAAATCAGAAATATTTTATTAACATATATGTTTTTATTTTTAGATTTTATCTAGGAAAAATAACCCATATTGTTTGAAAAGGAAGGTAAAACTGCAGCCTCCACTATATGAAAGGCAGCTGTATGAGAATTTCTGGATTTTTATGGATTATTATTAGAGGTGGAAATACCCCATATTAAGTTCAAATTTTTATTTATTATAAACATCAAATTTTGTTAATTTTTAACTTTTTTAGAAAAACAACTTACCTGGGTTTTAAAGATAGCAATTTTATCTTAGTTTTTCAAAAATTTGTACTTTTTATTTTGTGGATTGAGTAAACGTTTCCTATGGTGTTTCATGTTTTCTTTGACTGGTTTCTGTTAAGTAAGCGCTGGATTTTATGCAACCTTGAAAATTTATGAGGTATGTTTTTTCAGGTTATTTCATACTGGTATTACAAAAACACTTACTTTTTTCTCCTCTAAATTAAGTTTCTGAATTTTAAAGTTAATAATTTTAATGCATAAATTTAAAATTAATATGTACTTATATATTGTGTTTTAAATGGTTTACATAAAAGTAAATATTCGAATACAAATATATTGGTATATTATTGGTTGATGATGAACAAATTAATTAATATATTTTAGAAGATTTTAAGTACGGTACGCGTCTGTGGTTTTACTTTGACTTTATTCTTTGACTGGTTTCAGAGATTTGAATGCTGGTTTTTAAACAAATTTAAAGAAATATAGTTGAAGATAACTAAATGATATGTTATTATACAAGGTGTTTTCAAAATAGATAATAAAAATTTGAGAGTAGTTAAAACAAGAGACCTCCCCAGAATTGCGTATATATGTATATACCAAATTTAAGTATGAGAAGTTCAAACGTTATGGAAAGATGAAACAATTTTTGAAGTTTAATTTTCTTCCGGAGAAACTTTGGAAAAAAAAATTATTTAGGATTTCATCATTATTTGACGTGTTTCACCTGTTCACAAATTTTGAGCACCTTATATTAGGTGAATCGGAATAAATGATACAGTCTTACATGAAATTCAAACGAATAAATAATATACACAATGAGTTGATAGTTGACACTCAAATATCGACATGCGCAGAAATGACAATACTTACTTATTGGTATTGTTTGTATTTCATTAAAGTCGCTACAAAATTAAATATAATTAACGACAAAAATTAAAAAAGTTTGTAAACAGTATCATATTTTTTTAAATATAATTAATTTAGTTTTAATTAGCTCGGTCAAATGATTGATGGATAAATAATAATTATTATTAAATTATTGAAATCCTAAACAACATTTCGTATAAATGTTTTATAATTATAGAAATAAAATTTCCCTAATGGTGTAATTCAACATAATAATGAAAATTAGTATATAAAATAAAATAGTTTTGAAATGATTTTATGTTGTTCACCTCTATTCAATCAGTTCCTCAGTCATGTTTGTGCATTTAATACTAATTTTTCTTATTTTTATCCCTAATATTATAACAGACAATTGCACGTATGTTAACACATCACGTTACGAAGGTATGTTTGTAATTAAAATAATGGAAAATATTTCGAAGTTGTGTACTGGTGATATAGTTTTCGAGAAGGCAATTAATTTTCAATTTGAGAGTTGTGGGATAAAAGAGTTGGAAACTAATCTTTTCCAGCATTATAATATCAGAGTACTAATAATAAACGATAATAACATAAGAATTATATATAGTTATACATTTTGTGAAATTGACCTAGAAATTTTGAACTTACCAAATAATGGAATTGAAGTCATAGAAGTTAATGCTTTTTTTCACTTGCATAAACTTAGAACACTTTCTCTTTCTAATAATAGCATCACAATTTTGAAATCCTCCTATTTTGATAAGATGCCAAATCTGACAATGTTTTATATGGATCATAATAAAATTACAAAAATAGCAAGCAATTTTTTCACTGATTTAAGAAGTAAGTTCTGCAAAGTATATATTTTCAATTCAACAAAATTGGTGAAATTGAAGAAGAAACTTTTAAAAATATGCGTTTAATTGTTTTGGATTTGAGCAACAATCCAATATTAACGTTAAACGAAAGCTCATTCACAAATTCGACAATAGAAATATTATACGTGACATTTTTGAAAAGTGAAATAATCAAGAATTTGTGTCACAATATAATTAGTTTGAAACTTGTTAAGTTAGACTGTAGCCATGACCTCTTCCACGAACGTTGCGAGGATACAATAAATAGTTGCAAAACTAACAATTTGATGATGATATAATTTTAGAAGTCGTTTTAATATGCATCATATTCGGTGTCATTCTCACTGTCATTATGACAACTTGTTAAATAAAATTTATGTTAAACATTCTTATGAAACTTACTTTTATTTTATCTGGGATATTATCTATACATTATCGTAAAAGCTTTTAAATTACTTCTAAATCACTTATGATTTAAGACAAAACTGAATTAAATATTTCATTAAATTATTGCTTCAAGTATAATCGAAAATCATGTTGCTTTATTTAGTTTTATTGTTTATGTGTTTTCACTACGGTCGAAGTGAAAACTGTACATTTCTCGATACATTCAACAATCAAAAAGGACTTATGATAACATTTGAAAATGTTTCTATTTCTAAATTATGTACTGGTGAAGAACTAAATTATACACCTACTTATACTTTTTATAATTGTAAAATAACTGAACTTGGAACACACCTTTTTAAAAATTATCAAATTGATTATGTCTCGATCTCTAAGAACACAATAAGGAATTTGAACCGGTATACATTTTATAACATCAATATTATGACTATAATATTAGAGGATGATGGCATTGAATACATTGAAGAACATTCATTTTACAATCTAAGCGTGTTGAGTAGACTCGTATTGTCAAATAACAAAATTACAATGTTAAACCCTTCCAGCTTTGATCAGATGCCAAGCCTGGAAACATTTTTGATCAATGATAATCAGATCTCGAAATTATTTTGGGACTCTTTTAGTCATACAAACACAAACATTTTGAATGAAATTGATATCTCCAACAATCATATTCAGGAAATCGAATCGAAATGTTTCAGAAACATGCGTTTGAAATATGTGGATATAAGTAACAATTCATTTCAGATTCTAAATAGGAGCTCATTTATAAATTGTACGTTCGTCAAATTTTATGTGAAACATATGAAGATGGACATTGTAAGGAATGTTTGTATGAAGAATATAAATGCTACTTTTATTATTGCGACTTGTAATCATACTTCTTCTAGATTATGTGTATTTGATGGACGTTTCTGTGATGTGATTGATGGAAGAGTGTATTTAATTTTACCTGTCGTATTATTATGTGTATTAATAACCGCCATTGCTTCTAATTGCTAAAAATGCATCATTAAACATATTATATAAAATAAATATAATTTAATATATATATATATACATATATATATATATATATATATATATATATACATATATATATATATATATATATATATATATATATATATATATATTATTGTTAATGGGGTAATTTAATGTATTACTTATACTAAATTATAGTTGTTGCTATTTCTACCATATATACATGGGCTGAAACAAATACTCTGAGAAATCAGGGAAGTATTTTTATTAACAATATATGTTTTTATTTTTAGATTCTCTATAGGAAAAATAAACTACATTGTTAAAAAACGAGGGTAAAGCTGCAGCCTTCATTCCACTCCACTCCACTGAAAACAGCATGGCAGCTGTATGAGAATTTCGGGCTTTTTATGGATTAATTTCCTAAAAAATTGTTTTTTATTTGTTTTTTGTTTAATTTAAGTAAGTTTGTGGGTTAACTCATTGAAGTTATACGGCTTCATATATCGAATTGGAAATGTTGAGGCTGAACAAAGCCCTAAAATAAACTCAAAAAATCTGTCATTTGTGTTTTGAGTAATGGTTTGTATAAGTAGTTTTCTTTGTTAATTTAAAGGGTTGTTGTAATGGTTGCATATATCGTGGACAAAAGTTTTCACAGAATAAGTATTTCAGGACTCTTTATGGATTGAAGAAAGGCTAAATACAAAAGTTTTGTGCTAAAAAAGTACCATTTTTTATTATGTAATATTATATACTATTATTTTTTGAGTCAACATTTTTTTTTTGGTTATCCTTCATTCCACAAAAGATACGCCTGTCAAGGAATTGCGCTTCTTATTCTAACCTTCACAAAAAAATACTTACTTATATTTTATTATGTAACATCTGAGACGTGACAAAATACAGTTGCACGCAAATAATTTAACAATCATCACCATACTTGACGTTTAAATAAATAAGGCAAACGTTAAAGTGCATCAACAACTGTTGCTCATTCTAAGATATAATTCACAGATTTACAGACACGTTGCATATAAACTGAATCGGCACAAATAAAAAAAAGGAAAATTCCGAAGTGCAGAATACAAAATCAGCCATAGAAATTGGCAGCAGCCGTGCGAACTAAACCCGTGGATAAGAAACTTTTTCACATTTTTTTAATAAGAAATTTATATACAGACCGGCTCCGTTTTTCTTTCAGCCATCGCCACAACCGAATTGGGAATATTTTTCACAATGTACGTAACATATTGTGAATTTATTCAGAGATTTTTTCCCTAGTAAAAGTTTTAAATGAAAACTATCTGCGTTACATTTATATGTTTTCCGCCAAATGAATCTCGTCAATGTTTACTTCACCAGTATAAAATTTAACAAGCTCATTAATTTTATAAGGCAGCGTAAATAATTATTACATTACAGTCGTACGATGAGCAAACAAAGTAAATTATAATTAATTTTCACTCTAGTATTTAATTACAATAATATTTTGAGATATTTTTTGTACCTTCACCAAACAACGAAATTACCAGGCAATCATTAATTAGGAGTTTCGAGTGCATCTAAGACCGAATACCGTTTTAGGTCTGAAAATTTTAATATTAATGGCCGACCCCTTCACAATACGACCTTATTAACTGCCTTATAAAATAATAAATCAAATATTAAAATGATTTTTTCCCCAGTTTCCGCCTCTCATGCCGTCGTGGGCATTAATCAATTTTCTAAAAGCAATCAAATTTCCATAAAGCCGTCTTTAAAATAACGAACAACACACAGAAGGGCAATAAGGATGAAATGTTAAGAAGGAATAAAATAACCAATTTCGGCGGTGCAGCCTGTACTTGAAATATCCTCAAAGTCAGATATTTATTGCGATTGGATTTTATATCCTGCGCACCGAATGTAATCGAGTTTTTAACTGGAATTTAACGTTTTACTAGAAAACACACACAGGGAATAAACAAATACATGTATTATACTAATACAATAAAAATGTAAATGAATTGTAATTGATCCGTTTTTAACATTTTTTATTTAAGCGGCCGCATATTGAATTGGAAATTATGGAAAAAAATGTAAATTTTGTTTCATTTCAATTATGCCCTTTTGTTTCGCCAATTATCATATTTCATAGGAAATTTGTAATGACTTTCCGTTCATGTTAATCTTCAATAAACATTGAAACGACTACAATTATGGCAGCAACAATATAATTTCATTATCAATTCAAAATTTATTGTTATAATTTTACTAGATAATAAAACGTATAATTTAAAACCGGCCCTGCATAATACAACCAAAGCCCGTTTTATTGTGCCAATCGTACTTTTATGATAAATCGATAGTGTTTATTTTATGTAAAATTGTCGCTTAATATCAAAAATAATAAAATTATGAGATACTATATACTATGAGATTTTACTTTGAAAACTGAAATTAATATGTTGTGTTTGAAGAATTTTTGCACCAGACAAAGAATCTACTTAATTTCAACTACAGGTATAACTTTCGTTCGTTTACCTGTTAGTCTTTGATCAGTATTTATTAGATTAATTAAACTTAAAACAATTTAAAATTAAAATTAACTTAGTAAAGATTAATAAAATCAATCAGAAATGGTTGATGTATTTTCATTAAAAACGTTACTTACAAGTTTTATTTAATAATAAAATTAAAATAATATACATTACTAATAAAGTACGTGAAAAATAAAAAAAATTAAAAGCAAGTTGTTAAAATATAATATTAATATAATCAATCAAAAATAAGTATTTCGTTTAAATTTTATAGTTATGTAGTTTCACATTAAAAGCCTTTGTAGTTGTATTAAATAGTCAGCAAACAGCCAAAACTACATTTTTTATATTTTTATATTTTTATTTGTAATATTTTTATTATTTTGTGATTTACTTTATGATATGTTTAAATCAATATACTTAATTATTAGTTTACTTATTACTTAGATAATTGAATCTGTACACATAAAACTTAATTAACGTAAAGTGAAAGATTGAAATACCTTATTAAAATAATGAAATTAAAATATAAGTATTTTGAAATCTGTCAAAAATTAGTTTTCCCTTTATTATTATTATTATTATTATTATAATTATTTTAAGCAAATAAAAATTGTAAAATTTTGCGAAAACTTGAATAATCATTTTTAATTACAAATTTATTGTTCTTATGTTAATTAAAAATATTTACTACTAGTAATTTCAGAATATGGCAGTGAAAATTGGTCACACCTGCAAATTAATGAAAAACAAATTAAAATTAAAAAGATCTGATCAAAGTGTAATAATAATAACTTTTATTGTTATTTCCCATCAAAAACTTAGTTTAGGGTTGTATTTAATAATAAAACTTTCATATGCTACTTTAAAAGTGATTGAAATTATTTACTTAATAGTAAATTATATTTATTATAATTATTTCTTACGTTATGTTGATGTGACTTACTTTAAAAAGAGTTTGAAGCAATTTACTCAGTTACAAGTATTCTCAGATATTGAAGCTTCACATGTAAAATTTCATTGATTTAAAGTGAAAAATCCTAATACATAAAAACCAATAAAAAAATAAATATAGAAGGAAAACTGCAATGGCACCAACTTAAAATATGATTTTTAAATAAATTGTATATTTAATTTGTTTAAAAACTTTATATTTAAAGCCGTATTGGTTATTAAAATTTGCAAAAAAGTATTTATTTTTTGTTATAAGTTTATTTTTTATTTTCATGTTTATTTTAAAAAAGCTTTGAAGTAATTTACTTAACTGTTGTTCTTTACATAACAAAATATATTTAGAATAAAGTAAAATGTGGGGCCTACCAGATAAACATTTTAAATTAATCAGAAATAAGTTTTTAATTTTATTTTTTTTTAATTTTAATGTAGTTTTCCTTAAAGAACTTTTTTAAATTAGTAAATTTATTACTAAAATTTGTTAAAATTTCATCATTTTTTATAATTATTTCGCTGTTTCAATTTAAAGGGTGTTTTAATTTAAAGGGGTGAAGTAACCACTAGCATTTTCGGATAATTGAAGGTGTACCAGCGAAATGTTTTCGGGATAAAGTGAAAAATCAGCATACCTGAAAATCAATTTGTAGTCGATCTGTCGACCTCATCAGTTCCAGGGGCGGATCGATGGGCCGGAAAAAAAACCACTTAGCTTAATGTTATTTTTATATCCGTTATTTAAATCAGAAATTCGGCAGGAGGATTATAAAAATAAAGTCAGCGTTTAATAAGTGGGCATGTATTCGAGATAACGGCAAACAGATTCGGGCGATTCCATCGCGGGGTCGCAGGCACGTATTCGACGAACGGCAACGCCATTATCTTTGATAGCAAAAATATTTGAACAATTCTTCCGCGGCGCCTTATTGCAAACGGCACCGGCCGATAAGAAAAACGGAGTGACAGAAATTACGGCAAAGTAGACAACAAAAGAGCGTTCTTACACATAAAATTTCACTTAAACTTTCGACCGTGATCTACCGCGTTCGCTTTTATTACCTCATATACATAATAAAGTCGACTTTTTCACTGATGTGGTTGCCGTTTTATGCTTCATTTTGTACCGTCCCATTTAATATCTGAACTCTGATTAAATTCTAACGCAATCAAATTTGTTTTATATTCCATTATTTTCGTTTTTTTCGCTGGCCGAATTCTTTGATTTAAAACAGTTACGGCTCTGTCTGTAAAACATGTTAAATTAAATAATGTAACACGTACCTGTAAGCTTTTTTAAAGGGGGCACGGTCCTATTAAATTAAATAAGGCGACAGTTTTCTTCGAAATTAATTTATTTTATTAATTTACAAATCTTTAGGGATATGTGTACATAAATATAACAAAACTTAAACAACTTTTAGATCCATCTACCATATAATATCACAAATTTATTCTAGTTTGTTATCAAAAGCTATGTCATTTACGATAGTCGTATATTTGATAAACTTGAGATAAGTTTTTTAATATCTTATTTTGTGGTTATTGTGTATAATCTTATATGCGATTTTTTCTAACATTTATAGTTTTACATAATTAGTACATATTATTTAATAGAATATGACATAACTTTTAAGAAAATTCGTCTATTCTAAATTTTTATAAACATTCATTAGTTTATTATATAACAATTATGTACAATGAGAAATATACATCTATATGCTTCGTAAATTAAATACATGCACAAACGGTTCCAAAAATAATAAATTTTACATCAAAACAGTTGTATAAATAATGGAACATTATGGTAACAATGATTATATTAAGGAAAGGATCATCTAATATCAATAATTATGTTTTTGTTGCTGCACAATTGTGTTTACTAAACTTGGTCAGATAATTCAGATTTCCAAATAAATAATTTTATTTACATATAAACATATTAACATTACGAGTTATTTTTAGGTTTTTACAAGAGTTCAAGTTCTCTAAGCTATCATACAAATTCTTTTAAATTTACCTTAGAAAATCATAAAAGTGAGTTATCAATAAGATGTAGTTTATTCAATTTAATTACACAGTTTTAATTAATTCCAGCAAAACACCATTTTGCTGCATTTTCCATAATTCTTACTGTATTCAAAACATTTTAAGGTAGTAAATGAAAATTTATTTCAGATCTCCAACAACAAAAAATCAGATTTCATTCCACAATTCGCATGAATAATAAAAATCAACAGAAAAATCTCTCAATTAACCCTCAAGTTGAGTTGCATGCGTGAATTGATTTTGCCCTTATGCGTATAATCCTGCAAATCAGATCGCCGAGTATTTTATAAAACAACGCGTATTATTTCAGATCAGTTTTTTTATTTAATTTGCATATGTCAAGGTGTGTTTTCCGTGTAACACGAAAATAACACTAATATGTACGTATTAACATCAGATATGAATGTGTTCGTTTCTATCCATTAACTACGTATTATAATTATTTCAGGACAGAGATAAAAAGATTGTGGCAATAGGAATTTTAGTCAGATTAATAGGCAAACTTGTAGATAATGCTTTTGGTTGTTATCGGTATTAGTTGGGAAAACTAGGACGTTTTCATGTTTCATGTGTTAAAAACTGGATAATGAGAATGAAGGTGTTAATTATAATGTTTAATTAGGTTCAAGTTTTTATGGCGGCACAGTTTTATTTTGTTGCGAATAACAAATTTAATATGCAGCGTAATCAACTGCACAACTTTATGAAAGTCAATTTAATTATAAATGCCACAGTATCATACAGGAATATAAATTATTTAGTTAGCTTTTGTTAAAATGCCATAAAATTCGACATACAATTCTTTGAATAAATTAATATAAATAAATTTTATAATTAAGAATGCAGCTGAGAAGTACAATAAAAACTTAAAATCTCCTTACATAAACATTAACTGTTAATATTTTTCCAGCAATTGCAGTAACTAAAGTCCGTCTGTTTCTCACATAAAACTTATTAAATTCAACTATTGTGCACCACTGAAGAATTCGTCTTTTGAAATCGTAAAAGCAGAAGTGAAATTGCCGCAGTCGAGAGTTAAAACTAAACGAAAAGCAATAAGCGGTTTTATAAATTTAATGGCACCGCTAAAAACTTTTCAGAAGGTATGTGTGTGCAATTCGGTTTTAAATTCGACTCAATTTTTATTGTTATTGCTTTACAGTTTTTGGTCAGGGAGTTTAATTTTAAGAATTCAACAGTCCCGAACTGAAGCCGTGTGGTGATGTGCTTTTCGACATCAAATATTTTGTCAGTTCGTTTTCGAAATTTTTAAACTCCACAGAATCTTCCAAAGACTGGTTTGAATTGGGTGATAAGGGATTGTTATCAGGATTGGCTTTGGCTGTATCATCTGAACTCGAGGGTGTGCTCGGCGAATTCGAATGCAATAATTGACTTCGTTCTAATTTTAAATTGTCGCAGGTCTGCTTCATTTTCGTCAACTGTTTGTGCAATTGTCTGTACTCTTCAAGGAACTTTTCCAATTGTGCTGCGTGATGATCGTAAGAATTGGCGTTTGGAGTGAGTGTCGCATTTGTAGATGTATTTTCTCTCTTGTACATTACTCGTTTCTCCAACCCCGTTACGTCCAATAATGGGGTCGAATTGTCCTCCTTGGTTAAGTTTAAATAACTACTAGATATTTTGTTTACCCTGTTTCTGTTTAAATTGGAGTGTTTGGGGACTTCAGGTAGTTTCCTGCAATTGTTCTCCTGGCTACCGTAGCTGCTTTCACCACCGCTACTGTTATATCTACTTTCGGGCAAAAGAGGAGACTGACTGTCAGTACTGTGGTACCTCGAGCTGTGTTTTACTGTTTTCTTCCTCGGCAACGTGCAGAATAATTGGGTTATATCAGTCACACTTCCACCTTCACTATTTGCTTTGCCTACTGGCCTATTCAATCTAGTTGTGGAGTTTCCAATTACATCTGGATACGATTGTTCCTCAGACAAACAAGACAGTTCCGAGTTGTAAGTAGTAGCGTAAATCGGTTGCACTTGAAGCGGTGGTCGATAGTTAAAGTTCTGCATTGGATGTTGGTAAACCGTAGGAGCAGCTGGAATCTGAGACATGGAAGAAGTTGACGGTTGGTACAAATTATATGTACCAGATGTTGTAACCAAGGCTTTCTTGTCTCTAGAACAAAATGAAGGTACTAATAACAGATTCTACATTATATCACAGACTATCTATTCGAGAAATCTTCATCAACATACCTAGTTTCTTGCAGCGTCCTCCGTGGGATATGCAGATCTTCCGGATCCAAAAGGTGTTCCGGTGAGTTCCACTTTTTCTCCTCCTCTTTGACCCAACTTTTCGAAACCTCAGCCTTCTCCTCTATTACGTCCTCGTCCTCCTCGTTTTCCTGGTCCGTATCACCGCATGGAACCACCCTATACTCCCCGTTCTTGCGACTCGTCACCAAGACTTGTTCCTGCAAAACACCACCGTTGGCATCCGGAACCACTTTGTGATGCATTTCGATCTTTTCATAATTGTCTTCGCGTCGGCTTTCACGATTCCGCCACCTGAGTACTTGTTTCTTTTTCATCATTACTAAGGTCACAGCTATTACACACGAGATAATTACAAATAGTACACCGGTTATTACACTAGCAACGATTATATTACTTCCCACCGTGTTATCTACTTGTTTCTTTGTCATTGCCAAAACCACACTCGCCTCGGCCCGTCCCGCTTTGTTCTCAGCCGAACACACGTAAGTACCAGCGTCTTGTAAATCAGCACTTAGTATCGTCAAGTCACTAGAATTCCTGTCCAGATGTACCACATACAATTTTTTACCACCGGTATAATGAGACCCAGACAAATTAGCTATAATTTTGTTCCTATGCATCCACCTTACACTAGGTTCCGGAATTCCTTCAGTCCTGCAAGCTATGGTGATGTTTTTCCCTTCTATGCCAGTGGTCTTTTCCTGATAGGCGAATATTTCAGGAGCGCACGCGAACTCGTCCAAATCTAGTTTGTCCCACGACTTCTGGCTCAACCTCTTCGGCGACTGGCACACAGGTGGCACGCCGAAAGGTACGTTCTGCCTCAGCATCCATTCACGCACGGGACGCAGCTGGCAGGAGCAATTCCAGGGGTTGGATGCCAGTTCGATGCCATGAAGACTTTGCAGTACCGTTATGGATTTAGGATGAACCGTGTTCAGTTTGTTTTTGTCCAATTTTAAGTACTCTAATGACTTTTCCACCGCGTGGAAGGCCTTTGGTTCGACGGTTGATATTTTACAGTCGGTTAGCTCCAGTCTGTTCAGTTGGGGGATGTTGAGGAAGGCGTTGTTTTGTATTTTTTGTATGGGGTTGCCGTTCAGTTTTAAATCCCTAAGTTCCGGAATGCTGTCGAAGGTGTGCGACGGAATTTGCGTCAGAGCGTTGTAGCTCAAGTCTAATTCGACTAAATTTATTAGGTTTTTGAAAGCGTAACGTTCTATCGATTTTAGTCGGCATTTCGCTATGTAAACCTTCTGTAAGTTGATCAGGCCAGCGTTGCTGAACTCCTCGTGCTTGATTACTGACAAGTTGTTGCCGGTCAGGTCTAAAACTTGTACGCCGGTGTCCAAATGTAGGGGTACGACTATCAGATTAGCATTGAGACAGATGACGGACTCCTTGCCGTTCTTCCACTTGCAGTCGCAAAGACGGGGACAGTCGGTGAAGGCCATTTGAGTGCAGAAACCAAGGAACACGATCAGATGAATGTTGACGGAAGGCATGGTCAAACGGTGCTTGGACGTATCATCCAGACGCTTCCGCTTCCTCTGGGTCTTCATCCTCCGTTTCCATAGCCACAGTGTCAGATTTACAAGCTAGCAGTACGGATCTGGAACAAAAATAATGCTTGTTAGTTAATTACTTGAGTGGTTTGTTGACGGTCCAGCAGAGTGAGCGATTTATATCCCTGACGAAGTGCTGATAGTTCCCAATTATTCGCGTCGAATTAATTACAGTGCTGTAAACGGAATTCGAGTTTGCGACACACAGACGTGCATGTGTTATGAACAATAGGGAAGATGCAGACTCTTTGTCACGTCCTAAAGCACTTTGTAACAAATACATGCACTTAATAATGCATATGTGCTTTAGTGCACACACACACTTAATATTAAAACTATGAGGTTGGAATTTCTGATGGCGGAGTAATTAGACATGTCAATTACGCCCTGTTCCGGATACGTTTAAATGTACGCCAGCAAAGTAATAACATTTGGGTGATGTGATTAGTTTTGTGTTTGCTCCTTTATTAATTAGATGAGGGAAATAATGGATGTTGGAACTTTATAATTGATTCGTCCAAGAGTGGCGTTAATAAAAAGAGATTTGGCTAAAGTAGTTTTACATTTACATAAATTTTAACTGCAGAATTTCTCCCATAATAATAATAATAATAATAAATTTTATTTATGTCCAACAACTTTAGACACAACAATAAATATATATATATATATATATATATATATATATATATATATATATATTTATAAAATACTACATCTTAATTAAAGATATCACTGTAATATTTGTTAGCATTTCTGCATATTTGGAAAACTGGGCTTTTTAGCAGAACATTGGTTCTATATCTTGCTATGGTGAGAGAAACGCTGCTTCTTGAATTAAGTCTTGGCATGTTAAATCCAATTTTGGTTAGTATATAAGAACAATCAATTTTGCAACACTTTGATAAATGACATAATACAACACCTGCTAAAATATTTTAGAGAAATTACTTAATATAGAGATAGGTCTCTAATTATTAAAATTAGAATTGAAAATTGAATACAGGGACAAATTGAAAATAATTTTTAATGGTTTCAAAAATGTAAATTTGCAATCCTTGATCAAAAATGGCATCTGATCAATTTGCAGTTTTTTGGTGGCCAAATTGTCGATACTATTTAGTATGTCAGATTCATTCACTTTGAGCTAAACACATTGATGATTGGAAAACGAGACGATCAGGCGAGGCAATAAATACCCTACCAAATTCATGAGCAAATTGAGCCACGATATCTTGAGGAGTAATATGAGTAAAGCTATTATCCCACATTACTGGAGATATTCAAGTAATGCCCTTGTTTTTGGTGAATGAAATTTCACAAAGACTTGGGATCAGTGGGAACATCAGCTCTCGTAAGTGGGTTAACGACATAATAATTTTCTTAGTTTATTAATTCCTCTCGCTAAAAGATACACAATGCAAAACCTAAACAAACAAAAAAGATCTCATAAACATGCATTTAAAACAGTGTGCTATTAAAACGAACCAGCGACAACACAGAAAATTAGAATTGGAAGTAAATAAGACTCTATTCCTAATTAAATACTGCGCACTTAAGTGTGGCATTAAGTCTCCCGACATTTTACTTAAAAACAAACGGGACTGCGACATAGATTAAAATGGAAATTCTTTAGCCCTCAGTGAAATATGATGCCCCTTATTTGACATGGAACGCCATCTGTAGAGAGACAACGACGCGAATACGTTGCGGAATACAAATATCCCTTAGACTGGCAAATGTGACGGATCTGCATAAAGGGGCAAAGAAAATATACACCCGTTGCTTCTCTGTCTTTTGCCAAAAACGTCGAGACAATTAAATAAACATGAGCCCTGCGAGTTTTTAATTAATATTGTATTTCATAAGAAACGCCAGCAAAAGTATCAAACACATTCTCGTTACGAAAATGGGACGGTATTGTTTTAGTAGACCTTCCGAAAGAATATTGAGGCGAAAAGTATTTCTTTTCAATTCAGCCCCTGGAACTTATCTCGCTTACCATGTAGATGGTGCTTTTAAGTCGTCGACTGTGGATAAGTGTGTTTTTATGCGGAGCAAGGTCCAATACCACTGTTTTGAAAATTTATTATTTAGCAAGGGCGCCTTGGAAACCGTATGGATAATGATATTGCATTTTATCATAAGCATCTTTATACATCTTATCACGGAGCTCTTTGTAATTTCTTTGACCGCAACAGGAAGTAAAAGCACTTTAGCTTTCAAGACTCGCAGGAAATTGCAGAACCGGCCCGACCAACTCGACCCGCCGACCTCCGCTTTATTCCGTCAGGTCCGTTCTAATAATCATTTTTATTACGGCGAAAATTTTTTGATTAGCGCCCTTTCACCATCATGTCTTAATACTACTTCAAATACCCGCCAGATGAAAAATCTCTTTTATTTGCCATTGTTTCGTAGAAAAATATAACGATGTATTTTTATACAATTTCTTGTGTACAATATTTTTTACCTCTATCCAAATGTACATTTTCACCGAGAATGGTGATTAAAGTTAAACAATTTAAACACTAGAAGACATTTAAATAAATCAAAAGGGCCTAACAAAATTAAAACCTCTTAAACAAAATCACTTGACATAATACCAACGGTTGCAAACATAGAAACAACCACACGAAACGGTTAAGGGTAGTAACGGTGCGGATTCGGCTCTCGAAATATTGGAAACAGAGGTCCAAATAAATTCGGGTGCGGGTTGAAATCGGTAGACCGCAAAAGCGGAAGTGGAATGTTGAGTACGAAATAAAATGTTAAATGTTAAATTTATACTGTAATTTAGATACAATTAGTGTAATATTTTAATTCAATCATTAAATTTTTTGTCCAATTGTAAAATATTGTATAAGTACGTAGAAATAAATCTAAACTTATGAACCAAAGGATTTAACTTTATTTATGTGTTTGATTAGTCACAGTTAGCGTTTTAAATATCAATTTTAATCATAGAAATTGCTTAAATAAATATTATGGGCATGAATTTTTAGGATGTAGTTGATATAAACGAAAAATTTCATTTGATGTTAAACTATGACATAAAACGTCCAATTCCTGCAAATTGAATTAAATTTTATACTGAATTGTATGTAAAATAAGCATTTTTATTTATGACATTTCCCAATATTAATATGTATTTTAGTTTTATACAGGTAATGTTTTTATAGGGGTGAAATATGATATTGAAAAATTTTATGATTCGACCAACTAAAATAAAATTTAAATTATAAAAAAATATTATAAACTTAATATATATATATATATATATATATATATATATATATATATATATATATATATAAATAATATATTAATTTAGCAACACAAAATACATACGTATAAATATGCATATTCAGTGGACTCTTAAAAAGTCCCCCCAAATTATAATTAGCACAATCAAGAATCTTTTTATACGACCTCACTGTATAATGTTGTTGTAAAATTTTGTATTTTATTACAAATTTTATTAGTAATCAAGATAAAACGTTTCAAATTTTGTAATAAATAAGTAACATAACACATACATAAGTATATATAATAAATATTATAAGCACAACCAAAAACATTGTACTGATAGCGACTTTTTTTAACTTCTACGTCCTCCTTGTGTAATATATAAAAACAGTATAACTTTTACTTTTATTATTTTTTAGAACTATTATTAATAGTATCTTTTTTAATTCACAATAAACATATTTTTTATTATTTTATATTTATAAAAATTTAAGAATTTCGTTTTTTTGTATTCTTTTATTTATTTTCTTCATTTTAATAGAAAAAATTAGGTTTTTAAAATAAAATCAATAAATAGTAAATTTAAAAGTTTCAATAAATAAATATTTTAATTATTTTTTGATTACCTTTAAGTTTTCAAAAAATACTAAATGTGTTTTAAACAATTTTTTAAGTTTTTAAATATATTTTCAAATGTGTTAAACGTAAATCAATACTTGTTGTCTTATAAGAATTTAAGAATTTCTTTTTTTTTTGTAATTTATTACTTCATTTGCTTATTTTATTTAATTTGATTTTCTTCTTTTTAAAAGAAAACATGAAATAAATTTATTGATTACCTTGTGTTAAAATATTAAATATGTTTTTCTTAATTTTTAAATATATTTTCAAATGTATAAATGAAAAATCAATACTTGTTATTATTCCATATACTTATTTAAAATGAATAAATAAATTGATTAACTTTAAAAATGCTAAAAAATTTCAATAAATAATTACTTTAATTATATTTTGATTATCTTTAAGTTTTTTAAATAATATTAAATATGTTTTGAACAATTTTTTTTTAATTTTTAATTATATGTTCAAATATGTAATTAAAAAAATCAAAATTTGTTGTGTAAATAACACATAATTAAATTTCCATTTGTCTAAATTATCAATAAATTATTAACTTAGTTAGCAATATTTTTAAAAATCGACGGACTGTTTACTCATTTTAGCCAA
The DNA here is from genome assembly GCF_024364675.1 of Aethina tumida. NCBI lineage: Eukaryota > Metazoa > Arthropoda > Insecta > Coleoptera > Nitidulidae > Aethina > Aethina tumida. Next base: position 16,092,632 of record NC_065441.1, read on the forward strand.
ATTTGAAAGTGTTAAAATTAATTACCACTCTATAATATGTTCCATAATTATCAACCCTAAAGGCGTACACAACAAAATTCCGTGCCGACCACAATTAAAACAACCGACAGAGATGTGCCAGACAGTTTTGTCGAAAACTCACGTATCCGAAACGAAAACGTTGAACGTACAAAATTCCGTTTCGACGTCAGACACGTGCTCGTTTCGTTCCGGCAATGCCGCTGCCGCTGCCGCTCCCGGTGACGGCGCGGGCCAAACTAAGTTTTCAATTTCGGGCCGTCGGGCGCAAAAGTAAACTTCATCATAAATGTAACTAAACACGGACCCTTTTCGCTCTCGACGCCGTCCCCTCCCTGTCGCCGCCAACCCGGAAAAATCCACCCGCCAAGATTGCGATGTTTGTTTTAGCGGGGCGGGCCCGTTCTCGACGTCGCCGCCAAATTGTGACCGAGTGATTTTTCAACTTTCTATCGCCGTTTTTTCCTTGTCAATGTTTATAGACGTGTAGAAAGTCGCTATTTAATTGTTGAATTAAATGTGGGGTGCTTTAATTTAAAAATATGTATGGAACAACATTGTTGTGTACGTGGTAAAGTGTCAAATACAATTCAGGTTGTTTATTACCCAGTTAGACGTCCGCATTTTTATGTATGGGTTTAATGACGTACAATTTATGTTCCCATCCCTGTAATGCAGATATCAATCGGTAATTCCGAAATATTTTTTTATTCCAACACTCCGTAAAAATTTAATTGGCACTGATGTAAAATCGAAACGGGACATAATAGTTTTATGCACAGGTTTGGAACTGGTGAATTTACGAGAGAAAATGTGCTTTTATCTCGGTATGTGCTACATACACGTTAATTGTACAACGTGGGATACAAATGCAGACGGAAATTAAAAAATATCACTGTCTTCCATTATCAAGACCTGAATGTTTTGTGAATAAAGTGCAAAAGTCAGTATTACAAAAATTACGACCGAGACAAAGTATAATTAATTTTAATTAATCCCTGTCACACTTACTGAATTCAATAAAAACCAGTCAAGTATTATGCATATTTCACGCCAACTGAAAACGTCCCCTTAAAAATAATTTATTTGCAGGATAAAACAAAATTTTTAAATACGTCCTAAAAAAATACAATAATTTTTAGTAATCTCCCTCACATTTACCAGACTCAGTAGCAGACGTTCTCCATGTTGAAGAAGAAAAAATTGGAATTACCATCCTTGAGAGAAACCGGCCAAATAGGGGGGTGAGTTTTAGGTGCTAATTTCCTCGGCAAAAATATATAGCAATATATTATTATTATTTTTTATTTTTCACGGCAATAAATTGAAGTTAGGGGTGGTGGCGTGAAAGGTTCTTTGTCACATGATGTCACGAACACGGATACAACAGCACAAAGGCAGCTCCTCTCTTAAAATCAAGTCAAGTGACTCTATGTTATGGTGCAGACGAGTCGCGCTTCTGCAGTTTATGTCTTTACAAAGCGACGACGAACTAGTATATATATATTTTTCCGTAATGTAGCATTATTTTAAAAGAAAACTACTACGAGATAATCGATGGGTTATTATGGTAAATCAATGATAATAAGTCTAGGTTTATATACACGTAGAAATGGCGTGTCAAACAACCTAGAATTGTGATAATTCTTTCTGGGAAAGTAATTTTCTATTTCTATTTGCACGCTATTGTTTTGTGTTTTGTACTAACTATTTATTGTAACTTGTTTACAAGTTCATTAATTTTTCAGTTTTTTAATATCTAAATTTATTTTTAAAGTGAATAAAACACACTTTGAATAAATGAATAATTTTCACTAACATTTCTTAAGTTTGGTTTTTAATTTTTATTGATATTTTGTTTAAAATAATAAAATAAAATTAATAGTTTTATAAGAATACATTATTAAATACGATATTTAGTGTTTTGGATATAATTATTTAATGACAAATTTTTTTAAAAAAGTTGTTGCCAAAATCTAATTTTAATTTTTTAAATGTTTGTATACAATAGAACAATTTCAGAATTTTTAATTTTTTTTGCACATTTAGTATAAAAAAATAATTTAATAAATATACATTCATTGTTTGTAATAATAAGATTTGGTTACTATTCTTACAAATTAGAGTATGTATTAAAAATAAATTTAAAATACATTTAAATAAGTACTTACTACACAATTATTTAATAACTAAATTTGTCATAATACATATTTAAAATGTAATTTTATTTTGTTTAATATATGTATATATATATGGTGGGTGAGTAAGAAGTAGGTGCATTAATTTTAGAGAGTCTCTTTACCGATTATTTAAAATCTTTTGAACCCAATATCTAAAAATTATTAGTTTTGGAGATATTTGATTTTTTGTGATTTTAATCAATAACCACGTCCAGGATTATCTTTCTCGAAAATAAACCAACATATTTAAACAATTCTTTTTTTAATAGTTAGTATATACATTCACACATGCCACGCAGTAACATTTTAAAATAAAATTTTACACTTATTTACTTTACTATATTTATTTGTGAATTTCGAAGACTTGAAGTTCATCATGACTTTTTTTTACTTTGTGTGCAAATTATTTAAAAAAACGTATTCGGTTTATTATTTTCCTATCGATGTATAATATGTTTATAAAAAATGAGATTTCTATATCGAATTTATTGTAAAATCTAATTTTAATTTTATTTATACAGTAAAGACCAATTTCAGAATATTTAATTTTTTTCATTAATATTTGCTTCTAGTTCACTTTTTTAATAATGATTTTTGTTTTTCATATCTTTCTTTTTTTTGTAAATTCAGTATAAAAAATTAATTTAATAAATACAAATTTGTTTGTTATAATAATAAGGCTTTTTTAGGATTCTTACAAATTTTAGTATGAATTAAAATACAGTTTATTAAATTTAAATATATTTTTCAGAGCATTTAAGTAAATAAGTACTAAATTTAAGATAATACATATTCAAACATGTAACTTTAATTTTTTTAATATATGTATATTACATAATATATTTTTATATACTAAAAAAAGATAATTTAATTTTTGTTTTTATTCATATTTTTTACTATTTCTTTTTTAATAAATTTGTAAAGTCTAATAATTTTTTATGTAAATTTAGTTGATAAAATATCTTCTTTTTATAAGACACAAAATTTTAAATCCAATTTATTAAAAAAAATACTGTTTTATTGTTTTTTGGAAATGCTTTTTATTCATTTTTTTCGAATGTTTAATCTTTATTTATTTTTTTATTTTTTGTGTAGATGTTTATGCATCCCTAATTAAAATTGAATAGGAAAAATGAAACAATATTGAAAACCTAGAAAATAATTAAAGCCAAAACCTCAAGAATGAACGGTTGAGTTTAAAATGGATTGTCCGTTGTTTCGTCCGTTGGTATTCGTCACAATGGCAGAAATATCGTCTAATACATACGTAGAATAATAAACCTCTCTCATTTACCGAAAACGCTGTGAAGAGGAAATGGAATAATCTCGAAACAATTGTGTTAGTGCTTTTGTTGCCATTTATGCCAGGAACCGGTCTATTAAATATGATATAGAAGTGTACGTTTTCTCATACTTATTTATTTTCTGTTTCGTATTCCCGACAGCCTATGCGAACGAGTTTTCGCCCCAAGCACACCGTTTAAAGTGTCTCTCGACTTGACTTTGCGGAAAAGCTCCTTAGCTACTCCATAATACCTTGAAAATTTAATTTTCTGATATTCTAACACTCTATCTTTATTGCCTACAATAATAGAAATTTTCATTAAAACTTAACTTGTTGCCAACAATACAAGATGCTAACTTAATTTCATAATTAAAGGCACTGCTAAAATTTAAGTTTTCCATTTTTTTTTTTTTGAAGTAACTAATATTAAATTTTGTTGAGATAAAGCCCTACTATGTTTATCATGGCCACAATCATACAAATTTTCATTAAAACTTCGCTAACGCCATCTTCAATATTAATAACTTGAGACGAATTTACATGCAAAATGTATTTGTAAAATTATAAACCGTTGCACATTTTTGACTTAATTAAAGTAGTTAGTTGTGAAAAGTTGCGAACAGGCTCCATCAATTTTAGAATTTAATATGCAGTTTGCTTTAGCATCATTATGTAACTTGTGTCCAAAAAAAATGCAACCTAAGTAATCGCATTGAAGCACCTCAATTAAACTCCATAAATCCAAAAGTTAATGAAATAAACAAATCAACCGGAACCGAATAAATAACTGCAATGAGCCACGGAATTGTTCCGGAGGAAATCGGTACATGAGATGGGAGGATCGCAAGCCGAATACTCCTTGAGTTGGGCCCGCCAAGATTCATGGTCATATCGTATGGGTCTGAGACCATTAGCGGAATTATACTTTGACTTATTCCCACCCGTTTAGCGTTTTTTTACTCTTCGGTATTAGGAAGCCATTTGGTTTTTTATGAGCGACGATCCGGGTTTTATCCGGCTTCATGAAACTGACGTCGCTAATTACGGGGGGATTTTGAAACCTACGAAATAATAAAAAAAATAATAATAAAGTTCGAATTAAAATTGGAAACGATCTGATATTTATATTAAAAATGTCGAAATGAACATGTCACATACAAACACATACGTATCTGCTAATATAGAGTTAAAATTAAACCGGCTTCCCTTTGATTTGGCTCCATATCGATTAAAAGCAGCGTGTGATTTTATCCATTCGAATTTATATTGTGTCCGTGTATCGAAACAATCTCAATTTGCATTTTGGTTTATTGTTGATCAGGAACGGAGTTATCTTTTCTTTATTTAAAATAACCAAAATAGAAAATATTGATTTTGCGGAAAGCCCAGATAACTTTTATCGGCGGTCGCGTTGTTAATCTTCGGTCTCTCGCTGTTTTGTCTGTGTGTCTGTGTTTCTACACTATCGCTTTAACATATTACGTGGACAGAACGAGTTTCTGCCTCATTTGTGTTTGGAAATTTAACATTGGGGAAATTGATGAAAATTTTATGCTCTGCTACTAAATTTCCACTTGTTTTTTTTTAACGCACAAACAATCTGTTTGAAACAGTTTGTATTTCGTTTGTTCATAAATTAAGTTTTATTCATCATAAAACTATGTAAATGTTTGGGAAAATCGTACAGTTTGTTTATGCCCGAATAATATCTATCGTTAACAGACCCCATTCAAATTATTCCTTAATTTCTAAGGGAAGTAATTTCAGTTTAAAACTTTCCTACTTAGTTTTACAAATAGTCCAAGTACTGTTGCGACTAGTTGGTTACTCTATAGAGAAATCACTGAGCAACTTTCACACATTGTTGGTACACAGTTTCTGGTTTGAACACGCTCCACGACCTTCACAAACACCTTCTTAGTTTCAGTTGACTATTCAAGTTTCACAAGAAAAATTCCACTGCAAAATTTGCACTTAATTATGCAGCCCCATTAAATTGTAATGAATAATGATCTAATCGCCAAAATTGGAGATAAATCGGAAGGTGTGCAACTTTCTGAATTTAAAATCGGAAACATGCAAGCAAAGCATTAGACTTAAACCATGATTAATGTGTTAATAATCTCCGTGTAATTTAAGTTTACCACAAATTAAAGAATAACGAGTTTCGCATCGATTTTAAAAAGAAATTTGTGTCCCCCTATCAAAATTCTGTCAAGTATCGATCCGTATTTTTGCATTCACTACGAGGAACTTCCCATATCTTCACTCCACTTGACATATCATGCGACTTCTTTCGAACCTTTGGGAGCATTCGAGTAAGTTTCATACAATCAAATTGTCAGTTTTTGTGCTGAAATATTCAGCATTTCCTTATTTAAATTTTCAAATGTCCAATATCCTAATGAAACCGTACCTGACCCATTTTTTTTGCAGGAACAATGGTCCTTTTCAGGAATTGTTTTCAGACATAACAATGAATGTTTAAATATTATAGCCGCTTCGCAAAATTCCCATCTAGTATTTCATAAAGCCATTTACTATTTCACGAACCGTCAAATAAAACAATCCGGTTGATTGTAAACTTCATTAATTATTGAATATCCGTATCACATAAAAATTGCACCAAATCCGTCATAAGCAAAACAAAAAACGGACGATATACATATATTTTTTTAATGGGACCATGGACGAAAATTGCAAAGCGGAAAGCGGGTCCGAAATTAGTTACCCCAAAATGGATGTGCAATTATTTCACTGGGAAGTGGAACGGCGCATTTATTTGAATTCGAAGTAATTGCATCGCATGGTCTAAAATTAAACGGTGTATCGACGTCGAACGATTTACTCATAATTACATGTAGGTGTGTGTAATTAATACTGCAAGTGTGACAAATTCGTTTTGTCAATTGTTAATAGATTTCCAATGGTCTTTTGAATTTTTCAATTCGAATTTGGTGGTGCAAAAGCTAATAGAAATTAAATTCATTAACATTAACATACGATTAAACCAATTAAGTATCAAAGAAGCCGATTAAAATGTTAATGTTTCAGTTTATTACGGCCTCAACAACGTTCCTAATATTGTGTCGTGTGTTGTGAATACTCCGCATCGTTATACTACTTTGGCATATTACATCTGAATATCAACAGCTTAGTTTGCATTTAGAACATAAGTAAAATATTAGTTTATATAGTTAATGTTGGCTACAGCCAGTACTCGTGTCAAGAGCAAGACAAACTTCACAAACATTAATGTATCAACTTTACCGAACAATGTTAATAACAGCTTCGAGTTAGATTCGTCCATTATGAAGCTTGTTACCAGATACTTTCAGAATTAACTGTTACAGACAATTAAAAACGTAACTATTGTAAACTGTATATTTATAATTAAATAAATATAGATACAGTAAAAGCTCCTTATTCGCGCTTTCTATTATCGCGTTTTTACTATTAGCGGATTAAAAAAATGCGACCCAATTTCTGTATTCGGGACTAAAGATTTCTTTATTCGCGGATCTAAATCTGAACATCGGTACAATATCCTTTGTAAACGCGCCGTCAAATGGACCAATAAAAAAGTAAAATATTAAAAGTAATTTATTTTATCCACTGTTATAACCATTTTCAACAGATATTATTTAAATTTTTCTAATTAATCAGTAAAGTAACCTTTAAAATACTATTAAAAATATGATTTTGACGTTTAATAAATGTTTAAACATCGTGAATGCGCAAACAAATTGTATAATCACAACTACATCCAAAAGGTAATTAATTTTATGTCTTCAAATGTCTTATCCTAATTCATTTGAATATTTTAATTAAGTTTTTTGTTTCGCATCCACCATTTTTACAACTGTTGTTAAAAATGGCGAATGCGCAATAAATACAATAATTAGTTACTATTAAACAAATTCTAAGAATAATTTGATTATATTAAAAGTATTTTATTTTATACCCTGTTAGATCCATTTTTAACAGGTACTGTTTAAATTTTTTAATTAATCCGTAAAGTAACCTTTAAAATACTATAAAAAATAACATTTTGATGTTTAATAAATGTTTAAAAATCGTGAATGCACAAACAAATTGTATAAATACAATTACTTCCAAAAGGCAATTAATTTTATGTTTTCAAATATCTTATCCTAATTCATTTGAATATTTTAATTAAGTTTTTTGTTTCGCATCCACCATTTTTACAACTATTGTTAAAAATGGCGAATGCGTAATAAATCCAATAATTAGTTACTATTAAACAAATTCTAAGAATAACTTGATTATATTAAAAGTAATTTATTTTATCTGCTGTCAGATCCATTTTTAACATGTACTATTTAAATTTTTTTAATTAATCAGTAAAATAATCTTCAAAATACTATAAAAAATATGATTTTGATGTTTAATAAATGTTTAAATATCGTAAATGCGCAAACAAATTGTATAATTACAACTACATCCAAAAGGCAACCAGTCCAATACAGTAAAATCTCCTTATTCGCGCTTGGTACACTCGCGTTTTCACTATTGGCGGATTAAAAAAATGTCACCCAATTTCTGTACTTGCGACTAAAAATTTCTTTATTCTCGGATCTAAATCTGAACAAATTGATAAATAAAAAAGTAAAATTGGCGGCATATTTACGGAACATATGCCCCGCGAATAAAGAGCTTTTACTGTACTTGTAATCATTCTTTCTTGATTATCCCTCATGTCAAACTTCGAAAAAAAACTCAAATGTTTTTCCCAAAATTATATTATAAAATATGTTCTGATTTATGGCTGGCTCATTCGTAATTAATCCCACATACTAAATTAATCCGTGAAACCTGCCGGTATTTTTATTAAACCTTTAATGAGAAGTGTGTGGGGGAGCTGCAGGAGTGTGTCTCAAGAGTTGTGTGTGCACGTGCATATGGAATTGACGACGTCAAAGAATGCCAGACATGATTAGAGCGTCTGCTCTCGGAACGTACCGCCCGGGAATATTTAAGTTTTTAATAACATTCGGTGTAGTATCAAACGGAATCTCAGTTTGAAATTTTGGTTCGCGAATCTTTGTGGGTGTATATTTAAATGAAAATTAATGCGGGAACCTAAATGTAATGGAGGCGGGCGTCGCAACGAACGATACTGTCATGTCCCCGGCGAAAACCTATTTAACTTCTAATATTATAAAGTTGGCCCGTAAGCTGAAATACTTGAGTACATGGCGTTGACACAGATTGTAGGTGGGACGTGATAATTATTGGTAGTTTCAGTTATTACTTACCGGAAATAAGATTTCGGTAATAATAGATTTAAAATGTGGCCCGTTCATTGAACGTTATGGACCGTCTTCGTTGGAACGTAACAAGATAAATTAAAACTTGGACGGCTTCTTCCTTCAATGTCTCCTAAATGAGATCTTTTGTTTCGTTCTTACTTTTATTAATGTATTTTCTGAACGTGAAACGCAACAACGTGCACTTGATAAAACGGAACGGAACCCATAAACAAAACGCCGGGACACGAAATCTTTTGTCATTCCAGATTTTGCTCTTTAACGTCATGTTTTGTGTTACGGTTTCTTCATTAAAATACACTATCATGTATCTTATTAAATACTACGGTTCGTAAATATTGAGCATTAATGAAAGGTTTTTTAATTTGTATTCAAGTTTAATTAATAAAGAACAGTTTGTCGCAAAATGAAGTCTCATAATTTTTAAGGCTTTTTAAAACGGATATATATATATATATATATATATATATATATATATATATATATATATATATATATATATTATAAGATATTTTGAAATAAATATAATAAATAATATATTTTAATTTTGCATTATACCTATATAGACTTATTTTTTATTAATATATAACGACTTCATCTGTTTTACAAAACGTCAAGATATATTATTATATTTGTCCAAAAATTTTCAACATATATTTTTATAATTATTTTATATTAAAAAAATTATTTATATCTGAATTTTTGAATACATATTAAATTAAAACATATATAACTTATATTTAATTATTTAAGAATGTTAATTACATTTAATATTTTTATTTTATAAAGGTTTGAATAAGATTAGGAATAGGTTAAATTAAGACGCAAAAACAACACTGAAAATTTCTCAGAAATGTTATCAGTATTCATTATTATATTGTCAGGGCAATATTTTTGAGTTTGATGAAAATCTCTACAAATTGTGTTGTGCAAAACATGAGTATATACAGTTATCCATTTTCACATGAATAATCATTTACAGACATTTGATTCTCGTTTTCGTTTCGTATAAAGGAACTGTAACAAGACAGGAGCTGGAAGATAAATTAAAACGTAGAACCCGCTCTGTTTAGGAAGTCTCTTAAATGTGTTTTCACTTGTTTGCCTTTTTTAATTTTATTAGCACGCTCGAAGCAACATTCCACTTGATAACTGAAACAGTAAACTTCGCCATACCGGAGATTATAGCAAATATACATAGAATAACATTTTTTTTTCTGCATGCAGTTCGCGAATACGGTCGGTCTGATGTAGCCCAAACTTTTCGGAGTTCCACGCAAAATGCTCGAAACTGTGTATAATTCAATTACCAGGTACATCTTTCGAGAGACTCCATCACCTTGCTTTTCATAATTGGATACTTCTTTATACAATTCTCTTCGTTCTTAATGCGCACAACTCCAGATTATCTGGATTATCCGCTCCCTAATTCTAATTTAGCAATTTTGAATTTTAAATCAGAAAAAGGGTTATCTCTAACAAGGGGTCTATTTAATTTAAGTGTTTGCAATTTAATCAATTAATTTGTAAATGTTACCGATAATGGAATTAACACCGGTTTCTTTCAACGACGAACACCCGAACCGAAAGACACATGAAGCAATTTCACAAGTTAATAAATAAAATGGCGAGGCAAGAGACTCATTAATCACACATTCGTTAAACATATTGAGGAGTTTACTTAGCTGTACTAGTTTCCCTTCACATATACTTACACATCGTTTTGCTCGTCTACATCCATCCCTCACTGTCGGAGGATCGTTGCCTCTATACATCTACGTCTGTATATTGATTGCTCAATAATTTATACCACTAAAAGCAAATAAACTGTCTAAATTGGCGTATTTAAAAATTAATTACAATCAAAAGTATTCTTTCTTGTATACTTTTAAAGCGTTTTTGCTCATTATTGTATTTTACTTTAATAACAAATGTTATGAAAATTATCATGTTTCAAATTTTGACACAATAATATTCAACTACAAGTCGAATTTCGATATTTCGAATTTTTAATTACTCGAAACAATAGCTGCAGGGTGAAAATTTTTTGAGGTTTTTCCTCTTCCGAATGGCATTCCCTGATGGCAACAATTCTAAGGAAATTATCGACTGATTAGAATAATGCCGAAAACTCCTACAATTTACTTTATGGTGTTTACATTATTACAACATCCTAAATTCTAAATGTATGTACATTTTACTATAAATATAGCAGTGAGTCCATAGAATATTCTTACACCAATAGATTGTGATCCTTTCATCAAGCACAAATAACGCGTTTTGCGTTAAAATGAAAACTTTACATGATATAATATTGATTATATTATGTACAGTAAAAGCTCTTTATTCGCGGGGTATATGTTCTGTAAATATGGCGGAATGGTAATTTTATGAGATTATAGGGGATACGTTCCTAGGTGACAAAATAAAGAACAAATATATATATATATATATATATATATATATATATATATATATATATATATATACATATATATAATCAATTTAATTGAAGTTTTTAACCATATTGATTAATTATTATCTTCAGGCTTAGGCAATGACTTAAAAAATTTTGTAATTTTTTCTTGCTTGGCAGTTTTTAGAAACTCTTTCAATTCAGATTGATATTCAGCAGAAGCATTATCCTCTCACAAATAAGACTTCGTTGAATAAACGGATCTAACAGTGTATAAAATAAACTACTTTTAATATAAACAACTTATTCTTTGAATTTGTTTAATAGTAACTAATTACTGGATTGGTTGCGCATTCGCCATTTTTAACAACAGTTGTAAAAATGGTGGATGCGAAACAAAAAACTTAATTAAAATATTCAAATGAATTAGGATAAGATATTTGAAAACATAAAATGAATTCCCTTTTGGATGTAGTTGCAATTTGCTTGCGCATTCACGATATTTAAACATTTATTAAACATCAAAATCATATTTTTTATTGTATTTTAATGGTTACTTTACTGATTAATTAACTGATCTAACAGTCAATAAAATAAATTACTTTTAATATAATCAAATTATTCTTAGAATTTGTTTAATAGTAATTAATCACATATTACATATTTTATAGATTTCAAAATGTTATTTTTGATAAGTAGTGTACTTTAGCAATATCTTCTAGAAGTAATATCTAGCTTAAATCATACTTACATGAATAATACGCATATATAACATTCGATTTTTTTTTACAAAGCGTGGTTCGAGTTATCGAACGTATATTAATTTATGCAAAATAAAGATCTTGTAAATCAAAAATTACATTACAGAAAGTGGATAAAAGAAATTCACTTATCATTTCTGTTCAATCAGCCAGTTTCAACCCAATTCGTTCTTTTGTATTTCTGACCCTAGAATGATTCTGTAGATAATTATTGTAAAATTAATTGTTTGTTTTCTAAATTAATTAGATTCAGAAATTTAATTACTCTTTAATTATATTAAATATAATATTGAAACTTAAAAATACTTTAAAATATTATTTCTTCATTTTTTATCTTTTTTATTTTTGTTCATCACTTAAAATGCAAGAAATGAAACTTTAAATATCTGTTATTAATGTTCGTAGATTAATATTTAGATCCATTAACTAATGAACATCATCATTCACAATAACTTTTCTTAGTCGAAATTTGAATTTAACAATAAATTAATATTACGGTTGTGCAGTTAAATGATAAAAAACAATATTACAATGATTTCGCAATCTATTTTAATTACGAATTTAAATTAATTCCAGGACGGCAATTAAATTTTGTTGTTTGCATTACATAAATTACGGCGCATTGTTCATTTGAACTGTAGTTACGGTTAAATGATATTTGTATATCATTAGAGGTGAAACAATGCAAGTAAAATAAGGACCAAACTAGGACCCGATGCTAGTAATCAAGAATTAGGTAGCTCCAATACTAGAATCTTATACCCAAGACAATTTACATATTAAATAAACAAGCACGGAAAGTAATTGGGAAGAACTATTGTTTTAAAATGGTGGAACAACATAAGTTAATGAAACCTCGAGAAGCAGTCATAATAACCAGTTAAATAATTTAATTCAACGTAAAGTTGCCGTTTCATCATAAAAAACGAATAAGTTTCCAGTACATTACGTCCTCGAGTTTGCCGTAATTTCACTGTTAAAAGCGATTCTTGCTTATAAAATGTCGCTGCCGGGTAAGTTTATTAAGAAATAAATTCGACTTAATCCTTTCCTCCGGTTTAATTTTTATTGTAAACAGTTTTTCGCGAAATTCTAATTTCCTTGAATGCGGCCGCGACGGCAACTTTATAAATGCGAATAAAACACGTGTTCCTGATGCCGACGAATTAACATTTATGAATGCACCGACGTTTTAATTAATTTCGAAAGCGTTTCGCGTGGCGTATCAATTGTTTCCAATATGAATCCATTTCAGTCGTTGCGGAATTGAACCGTAAGTGTAATGTGGTGTGTGTCGCCGACAAAACCCTATAAATATGTCAGATGTCTTAGCTTTATGCGATATCCGGGCAATGTTCTGTCGAAACTGAAAATATACGGCCAATACTAATGTTCGTTTGGAGAATAGCAAATTTCTTCGGCGACACTTTTATATATTTTATTGAAAACAAAACGAAGCTACGATCGGAATATCTGGCCTGAAACGGGGATGAAATGTATCAAAAGTGACAGATGTATTTGCACGTTTTAACACTAACATAACGGGATATTCGCATTTGTATCATTAGGGCTTTCAAACTCTTTTCTGTTTATTCTTATTTGTTTGTCTTCCTACTACATAAATTCAATGAATTTCGCCTTTTTTGATGGAAAAATGGCCAACAAAAATATGTGACTGCCACACAATAAAATTTTTTTTTTCAAATGTAGACTTTTTTGTATATGGAGCACAAATCAAAATGTTACATTATATTCCCAAACGTGATTTTATGGAAAACTACCTTACTTTCTCAATTTATTAATAAAAAATATTCTAACAAAATGACTTGAGATAAAATATTAGACAAATTTGAGACATAATTAAATAAAATAAAAAATTAAAAATTCAAAGTACACTAAAAAATTATTAATTTTATTAAATAAAAAATTATAAACAATTTTTTTAATATAAAAACAAAACTATTTTCTAAAAAAATGACAAAAAACTTGGAATATTGGTCAAATTCTGTATGAAAACAATAGTGGACCTAAATATAGCAACTTAACTTATAAGACAGTGTATGAAATAAAGTTAATAAATAATATATTTTAATTATACACTATATTTATCTATGTTTCTTTTATATACAAGATAAATATTTATCCAAAAATTGTCAACTGTCATTTTTATAATTATTTTTAATTTTACATATTTATTTCATTCATATTTTTTAATTAAAATTTAATTATATCTGAAGTTTGCATATATAAAATAAATTAAAAAATATATATTTCCCTTTTAACTTACTTTTAATATTTTTAACAGTATATTTAATAAATTTAACTATAATAAAAATGTTTCAATGAATTTTTTTATATACTTTTTATTGTATTTAATAATATTTTCTTTTTTTAATGTTACCATTTTTTCACAATTCTTTTAGTGAAGACATATTTTTTATAACAATTTTGTATGTCTTTGTTATAATTGATATTTTTAATGTTTTTACAAATATTACTAATAATTAATATTATTATTATTATTTAATATTATTGATTAATTGAAGAAAAAATAAAAACAAAACTGGGATTATGTCGTCTGAAAAAAAATTACAAAAATAATTTGAATTGGTCACGAATAACATACAGTAGTGGACATAATTATAACTTATTAAAATGACCACATTTCTCAAACAATCTTAAAGGGGAAAAAAAATATTACATTGTTATTTGAAGTTAGTGCCTGTTAAATAACTAATTCATTTAATGGAACCCCTTGCGACCAGATAACAGTGCAGTTTGCAACCGTATGACCCAATAAAGGAAAATTGTACCATTCCTAATTACAAGAACCACTTAGCCACGAGTATTTTTAATCCGAGTCGCCACCAACTTTGTGAAAAAAAAATCCGGTAAAATTGAATAGACCCAACGAAAGCAATCGAAAAGAACGATCATCGGGCAGGAATATGGCTGGGATAATAATAAAATCGCGACGGAACGGCTGGATTCGGTGACGAGTCGCCGGTCGGAAGGACAATTAAGAGTCGAAACGCTAATGAGAGCCGCCGCGACGCACTCTCCTCGGCCCATAATAAGGGGAACGGAAAATTAAATTGCCGTAGTCCAGTAATGGCGGTTGTAATTATGGCCGTGATGAGATCCAAGACGCTCTGATTATGTCTGCGGGCGTATTTTCATAAACCGAACCACTCGAAGGGTTTGGATTAAGTCGGATGGACCGGCGCGAGATTGCTTTCACGCAGGGATAAACAGAAGGTTTAAGCGGCGACATGTGCCTTAAAGCCATCGGGGAAACGTTGGCGCATCGTGG
Organism: Aethina tumida; assembly: GCF_024364675.1. Lineage (NCBI taxonomy): Eukaryota > Metazoa > Arthropoda > Insecta > Coleoptera > Nitidulidae > Aethina > Aethina tumida. Next base: position 16,107,896 of record NC_065441.1, read on the forward strand.
ATGCGTTCTAATCATATTCTGTTGGGTTTCGGTTGTTTTACATTAAGCGAGTGCATATATTAGAAGGGGATAAAAAGATTATTATCTTTAATTAGATAAGTTTCGGAAGCCGTGCAAATTAAGTAAAGTACCTAGCAGTAAGTAATACCTATAAGTCCAATATTGTATAACTAATACGTCTCCAGGTCCATTATCCGCAAGTTGAGTATCGATTTCCTAAAGGCGATAATGTTGCAGTAAATTTGAATATTCCTGTGGCATTTGATTAGTTGCAGTGACATCGTGCTTTAACGTTCAGGCCGTTACCAAGTTTGGCGAAAAGTGTAAAACAGTAATTTGTATTCAAGTTAGGAAAATCCGATCAGACCGGCCCGACATTGCTGATAGAGATTAAATAACTTAAACAGTAATTTGAAAATTTTACTTATAATTTAATTTTATACACTTTACATCTCCGGAGATCACTTAACTGCCGATCTAATTTAAGTTTGTGCATAAATTGTTTGTCTTCTCATCCATTTTTATTAGATTCCTCTACGTACAACTACTTTTAATATAAGTTTTAAATTTATCGTTCCGATGCAGATATGCAGAAAAATGATGGGACGACCGCGAGTTCGTTCGCGTTTTACTTACATTTACGATCATTTCATGGAGATTCATGGTACCATTACATATGTAAACTTCCAAAACTAAATTATATTTGAACCCGTCCAATTTATTTTGTATAAATTCGCTAAATGGTACGTTTTATTGGAAACATATGAGACTATTGTCTAGACATTTTTAAAAGTCATTTTTTAAAGGCTTACAATAAAACCAGTTTATGGTTTTAACTATTATTATATAATGTAACTTTCATCTTTTTATCTTAATTAGTTAATTCAATAACTTAAATTTGTTTAAATATAAATAAATAAATTGTACCTAAATTTGTTTAATTTGTTTTGTATCAATTTGCTTAACCATTTTTTGAACTGAAATTTTTGATATCTTTTTAAGTTAATTTAATATTTGGAAATTTATTAAAAAATAATTAATTATATTTATTTTATATCAATTTTATTAATATTAAATTTCATTGCAAACGTATCTAATAGTTGACTAGATATACTGCAAATAAAAACGTAATAATTTTTTAAAACTTTTTGATTGATAAAATTCAAAAATATGGAAAAAGCCCTTTTTTGTGGCTGAAAATTTTTTGTGGATTTAATTAATCAATAAAAATATTTAATTACTTTTGTGATTATATTATCTGAATAAGTTAATATTTGGACATGGTCCAATATAAAATTTCATAAAAATTAATCAATTAATTTAAATTTATTCTTTTTATTTAATGTCAATTTTCTTAACATTAAATTCATTACAAACAAATTAAGACTTTTTGATTGATAAAATTCAGAAATTTTGAAAAAACTCATTTTTGAAAATTGTGGTAGTTTTAATTAATTAATCACTATAAATGTATTTTATTACTTTTGTAATTTTATATCAATTTTTTTAACATTAAAGTTCATTGGAAAAGTATTGAATTGTTGTCTACTCATTCTGCGAACAAAAATCGTAATAATTTTTTAATACTTTTTGTTTGTTAAAATTCAAAAATTTTGAAAAACTCCATTTTTTTGACTGAAAGTTTTTGGTAGTTTTAATTAATTAATCGCCATAAATATTTCATTACTTTGTTATTTTAGATTTGGACATGGACCAGTATGAAATTTCATAAAAATTAATAAATTATATTTAAATTTATTCAATTTATTTTATGTCAATTTTCTTAACATTAAAGTTCAATGCAAAAAAAACATTTTTTATGACTGAAAGTTTTTGGAGATTTTACTAATTAATCACTAAAATTATATTTCATTATATTTGTGATTTATTATCTTAATCAGTTGATTTGATATTTGGACACGATCCAGTATGAAGAAATTTCATAAAAACGTAATATTTTTAAAAGTTTTTGGTTGATAAAGCTCTGAAATTTTGAAAAAGCCCATTTTTTCTGACCGAAAGTTTTTGGTGGTTTTAATTAATCACTAAAAACATATAACTACTTTTGTGATTTTATGATTTTTCTGACTTTTCTTTTTGATAACTAACTTAACTACTCTCTTCAAATATATTTCATTACAATTGTGATTTCATTAACTTAATCAGTTAATTTAATTTTGGACGTGCTCAAATTTCATAATAAATGGTAATAATAATTTTATTCAAGTAAAACTTTACTTTTTATGAATAAATAATAATTAAAATTGGTTAAGCTCAATAAAAGCTTGAATGTTTCTTGTGAAAATATTATATTAAATTTAATTAAGTCGTAAACAATTTTGCCTAAATTGCGCATCATTCGAAACGAACGAGTAAGTTTAGCCAGGTTCCATAAATACAACGTCGTTCCCGAATCGAATACCTATTACCCCATCCCGTTTCTAATTACAACCGCTCCCTTTATTAGTCCCAAAGCATATTTAATTCTGATTTCCATTATGTTACATGCAAAACGAAACAGAAGAAACGTAATCGCCGGCGTGGGATGAAAAGGGGTCGTTTATTGGACAAATTACAGCGTAACAGGCGACACAAAAGACGCGAATTGATTACAATCTAATCAAAGACCGTTTAAATAAAGGCCCAGGCAGTAGGGCAAAAACAATATACGGAGCACGGAATCGACGCGAAAGTGTTGGAGAACAGAAATATATCGTCAACTAATAGAATTGGCCGTTGTAAATTCAAGTCTGGCTTTGGACCCCGATATCAATCTCACGGCAAAACTACCCGGCAAGAAAACAAATATTTCAGCTGCCAACTCGAATTTTCATTTGCTTGTAACTAAGCGAAAATGAGATGTTAAACGGTTTTATTGCACCAGAAATTCTGAATTAATTCGTTTGCGGAACTGCTAACTAGCTCTATTTATTTAACTCGAATAACTAGACGCAACATTTGAAAATTTATTGTTTTTTTTTATTATTGTTGACAATGTTCATGTTTTAAAAGCCGAAATAGATTGAACGATCGTTTTATTAAAAAATTTTTCATTACTAAAATTGTCATAATGCTTTATTGTTCATCAAACTTAATTATTTCGTCATTGCTGAAATTCTGTGATGTTTAAATTCGTGGAAATAATTAGTCAGTTTTAATAATGGTGCATAAAATGCAATATATATATATTATAATTTAATATTTTAGTAAATACAATATTATACATAAATGAACAGACCAATTTATATTTTAACTTAATAATAATAATTTAACTTAATATTATTGTAATATTGTAAATGTTAATTAGCACAAAATAAAATCACGTTTTAATAAAATTTAATTTAATACATGTTTTAAAAATAAAAAGTAAAAACACATTTTAATTAAATACATTTCTATTAAAAATATTTTAATTATCAATTAATATTTATATATACAATTCACCTTTCGACAATTTTAAATAATTTAATTTATTATACATTGATTCAATGATATAATAAATACAATAAATTTGTGCTATGGCTAATTCTTACAGTGAAAGAATTTTGTTGGCTCAACTCAACTCCATAATTTTTTAATATTTCAGTTTTATTTTAAATTTAATCTTTAAATATATTTTAAATAAAACCCATTTTTTATGTCTTTTGTGATTTTATTTTCTTACATGGTCCCATATGAAACTTCATAAAAATTAATTAATTATATTTATCTTTATTCAATTTATTTTATATCTATTTTCTTAACATTAAATTTCATTGCAAAAAACCTAACATTTTTTTAAAAATTTGCGATTGATAAAATTCTGAAATTTTCAACTCATTTTTTCTGTCTGAAAGTTTTTGATGATTTTAATTAGTTACTAAAATATATTTCATTAATTTGTGGTTTTATTATCTTAATCACTTAATTTAATATTTAAACATGGTCCATGAAATTTCGTAAATATTAATTATTTAAATTTATATAGTTTGTTTTATATCAATTTTCATTGCAAAAGTATCTAATTGTTGTTTGGACATTCTGTAAACAAGGACGTTCCTTTTTATTCCTTTATAACAAGAACTAGCCATATATTTATTTACATTACTATAAATATAATTCTATCTTTATGTATTATGTATTATTAATACATACTAGTTTATAAAAAACTAAATAAATACAATACATACATAATTCATAATCTAATACACAATATTTCATATATTTAAAATATTAGAATATTCTTTATTAGATTATAATATTAGTGTAATTGAATTTAAATTTAATATAAATAAAATTTGTTACATAATGTTCCCATATGAAATAGAACCACGATTTATGCCATCCATTATACTAGAGTGTGTATATAATTAAACGAGTTTCATTTTGATGTAATTAGTGCAAAATAATTTTACATATTAATAGACAATGTTTTTAATTGTTCGTATGAATTGAATATTGTTTAATGCATTTTACATGTAGAATAAATTAATTATATATTGTACACAAAATTGCTTTTCCCCTTGATGAACTTCATTTATAATTCCAAAATTAGAGCTTTAAAAAAATATTGTTGTAACTCACCGATTTAATACACTCGTAAAAGCAATCTGCAACAAAACAAACAGTTTGTAATATTTCAGCATTCATACACACCTAAGAAAAAATAAAAATAAACGCACGAAAGTGTTGCAGCAATATTAAAATACGGAAACGGCATAAAATATTAAATTATTTTCTCGAGGATCGTTTCGAGGTGGCTTTTATGTTACACATCCTTCCTAATCCCTTATATACCTGTTGGGAATCTTTATTAAAATGTCAGATATGCCCCTCCGGACTGGATACGAGAATCGACACACCCGGAATACTTATTATTTTTTTCTTCGTCTTTATGAAACCTCCTTTCAACAACTCAAATTTCCCCCTTTAGCGTCCCCTAATCTTCAAACCGAAAATAATTGCTTCGCCGGTTTTAAATTATGCACGGTTTTCTCGGCTGAATGTTAATCAGTTGATTAATCATTGACCCGTTTCGAACATATTCATTAAGGGTGTGTTTAATGCGTGGCGCAGTTCAAATATACAAAGTGACAGGTGGCTTATCTGTATTCTGGTTGAACACACAACCTCCACAGTCTTATATGCATCTTTTGATTGATTTAGGTGTCGGAAAGGTCGATAGAGTCGGGGATTTACTGCGAACTTGCCACATCTCAATATCACGACCGGAACGGGGGCACGTACCGCGATATTTCAGCGTCTGAGAAATTTTCTCAACTTACGCACAAAAATATATCGGAGCCATAAATAAGGATCGTGTTTCGTTAATGGTTTTATATACGTTATTTTTGTAATAATTCTATAAATTCACCCATTAGCTTTATTAAAACCAGAGAGGTAAATACGATCTGACTAATAATAATTATAATAAAAAAATAAATAATGATGAAATACAAGTCGATTTATAATTAAAATGGCTTGTAATTTTGTTACATAATTACTGAAAAATTAGTGATTAATTGGAAGGGATATTTAAAACGTGTCAAACAATTAATAAGCATCAATAACGGAAATAAATGAAAAGTTTATGAATTGACTTTAATATTAAAATCATTATTTATTAATTAAATTTGTTATTATATTAATAAATATAGTTGAATGCTGAGAGCTAGTTGAAAATAAATTTCAAAATCAAATGTAAATATTTTGAGAAAATTGATAAAACTTTATTGAAAATTAAATTTTAACCACCATTATAAAATTGATAGGCCTTTATTCATATTGGTAATATTTTTTATTATGTTAAAATGGATCATCGTTTTCCTTAGCACCTTTTAGTATATATGTCCTCCCTTTTCCACAGGTCCTATTTACGATCAAAAATTTTATACGGGTAGACTTATAAAATCAAACAGTGAAGTTTATTTAATATTATCTACTCACCCTTCGATATTTCACGTCCCTTTTTTAAAGCCAATTTTTTCATGTCTATAAACTTTGAAATACTGTATTTGTTTTAAAATACATAATTTTAATTTAAATTTTTGACGCGTGAATTGTAATACAACTTTTAAAGAAATGTCACAGAAAAACGTTTAAAATCAACTTCCTTTTGCGTCATGGGAATAAATTCAGAAATATTTTTTAAGACACGTTTTAAGAATTTAATATTTGGAACGTGTGGAACATTGCCATTTCTTTAGAGCTTATATATAAATATAAGAAATATCAGCTGTCGAATATTAATTTGTAAATTGTAATTTTTGTATATTTCTTCTCTTTATTTGATTTTCATTGTGTTAATTGTCCTCTTATTTTAGGATATTTTTATAGGAGAATTTTTATTTTATATTTACGAATATTTCAAATCCAAAAATTATATTTAAATAAGATTTAATTGAAAATAAGTTTAAAATCATTCCATTTTAAATTAATTAATTAATCATTTCATTAAAGTTTAAAAATAATATTTTTGATATTTATGTATTTTTCTAACCCATAAACTTTTCACAATGAATAAGTTGTAATTGATAAGTTTATTTCATTATGTAAATTCGACTTTTCACATTACCTTACAATTTGAGAAATTCACCGATTACTTTAAACTTTCTTTACTCTGAAGTAAATTGGAGTATTAAATTTTGCCGAACAAATTTTAACGCTGTTTGACATAAAACATTTAAAAAGGAGAAACTTTGTATGTTGATTTCACATCCAACTAATATAACTTCCTTTTAAACGTCACCCGAATAAGTTCCTCAACTGCATATTTGTTTTAAACGCGTTTAAAAAATTTAATATTTGCAACGTCTGAAAAATTGCCATTTCCATGGAATAAAAGTTGAAATGCTAGATCTGAAATATCAATTCCCGAACGCCGAGCTTTAAAGCCTCGAACTGCAAGTCGTTTCGATTGAAACATCTTTCACGAAATAGTCTAGCATTTTTTTTTTTAAACGCAATAACATATTTTAATAAAGCGTCAGATAAAAAATAAATAAATAAATCTAAGAACATTCGTAAAAGACGATTTGGGTGTGTTGGGGCTGAAATGTTTCCGGTAAGAAAATTGTCAGATTTGATATATGCACGCGTCCCCCTTCGGAGGCCTTCACGTGTCGTTGCTTGAGTCGGTTGCACCATTGCCGATCGGATAATTTATTGGATATGGGTGTGACAGTGTCACGCCATGTCCGGCCGAATTTTTCATCATATTCGTTATTTGTCCGGTTACACACCATTTTTTTTTATCACGGCAACTGTAAATAAATTGTAAATGTTTTTCCAGACTGTTTCGGGGTTTTTCATTTCGGTTATTGCAAAGAATTCGGCATTCGACTGGAAATGTCGTATTTTTTTGACGACCGCAACTTTCACATTGATTGAGGCATGATATGATGTTTGAGTTATTCTCTGTCTGTTTTATAAAATAGGTTTCATAATTGCCTTAATTGGATTAGTATTCAAGTATTAACATATTTTATTAATCAATTTAATATAATAATATTAATATTTATTGATATTTTTGTTTTATATATGTACAGGACCACTTTAATATATGTTTGTTATTGTGATGTTGAGAACGAGACTTCTGTGTCTGTAAAATGAAATTATTAACTCTATAGTTAATTTCTCGTAAAGTTTGGGACAAAAATTACAATTAATTGTAAGGATCATATGATTGTCGACAATTTTAGTATTTAAAATTTGATGGTGGTAAAAAATAAATATTTTAAACAAAAATATCAAAACTTTTGAGAAAACTAATTTCAATAATAAAAAACCTGTTTGACTGCTTCTGGAAGACGCAAATATGTAAAAATAAAATGAATAAAATCTATTTATATTCGACACCACTATTAATATTTCTGCTTTATTGTCAATGTTACCTAAAAACTTTTCATTATTTACAGTAAATGAGACAAAAGTTATGAAAAATTTTATACAGGTAGATAACCCATCGAAAACACAACAAATCACGTTCGAAAAGTTTTGTTCCCAACAGTTCAATAACAAAGATACATTTAAAAAGCTGTCAAAAGTTTTACTCTTGTCGAAAAATGCAGGTACTCAAGATTGGCCTTTATTTAAAAGTTAGAAAACATTTGTTCATTAAAGAAAACATATAATAAGATATTTTTTGTGTTGAATATACACGTGTGGTGGATTCGTAAGTCAATTTAAATTATTGGTGTTTGTAGAAAATAAGTTAGGCGAAACTGATGAAACATAATCGAAGGAGCGAATAAATGAAAACGGATTCCATTAGCGAAAAGTTTTATTATTAAATTACAGTTTTTCAGACCTTTATCGGGATTTATCGTTATTGGTATCTGGTAAAGGGTCTTATGCCTTATGCCGGCGATTTGTAAATAGCGTTTCCGAAACTTCAGTTACAGGACTAAACGAGTAAATCAAAGGAGCTCTCCCTGCGGTCCTATTGTTTGATTCCGGGAATCATTTATTTGTGAGATAGTGGAAATGGAATTCGTAAAATAGCTGTTATTTTTCTACTCGCAACGGTTATCTTTTATGAACCATATTAGATTTCCCTCTTTATCTCTCTGTGTGTCGGTTGGCCGTTTGAAAAATACAAAAATACTTCCAGCACGCCGTTATTTACAACGTGAAATATTTTAAAATATCGTTCTTTAAACAACTTCCGAGCAGTCTCGGATATAAATCATCGCGTGCACCGTAAAGAACTTGTCACCGGTATTAAAACTTGTGAGCGTCAAATATTTTATCAAGTCGCCCTTTCATTTGTTACACCGTAACAACGTCGATGAAAAACTTACTTGTGTTACGATTTATTGCACCCCGGACAAATGCTTCAATTTCAATCAATTTTAATTGAAAACTAGATAAAAATTTAATCTCCATTAGGGTGGTGGATACCAGTGGAATTATATGGCTTATAATATGACCCAATTAATATTATGGTATATCAAATTAACGGTCTCTTGGCTTAGTTGGTGGCACTTCATAATGCAGTCTTCAAGTTTCCCCAAGTCCGCTAATGACTGTCAAAATTGATACAAGATAAATTACTCATCACTAATTAAATTTGCATTATTACGACTACCCAAATTCCTTCAAGGGACTTGAATTTTCAGCATCTTCATTATTTCTATTTTCAGCCATTAAATTTTTAATAACTTCAAGAGTTTAAAAGATTTGAACTATTCAAAGAAGAAAATCTAATACGATATAACAATGTTTCTTAACCAACAACAGTTTAAAAGAATACTTTTAAAAGAACTGATTAAAGTTGCATGTTCCCAACAAAGTAAAAGCTTCGAAAAATTAAAATTTACAAAAAATAAGCATTTATATTTACTTCTTTGTAGAGTACGGAATAAATTAAACTAAAATTATAAAGCCCATAACAAGGTAAGATAATTTTAAAATAGCCGGAAAATTTTAGTTTTGGGTACCCAATAAAGCATCAGAATACTTCATTAAAAAGCTGAATTTCAGAACCGGTATATTATCAAAAATAATTTAATTGTGAATGTGAACCGGAAACGGAAAATAATTATTTTCACACCGGAACTAAATGAATTAGCGCGACGTCTAGCGTCGTAGTTTGACGATAAAATGTAAAAATCTCTCTCCTGCAAGTGCCCGGAATATTAAATTGAAACAGTAAATTTACGTGTGACGTTTCATTTTACAGAAACACGAGAAAGACTATCAAAACGTTCCACTCGGATTTTCGTCCGGGCGTCTTTTTCCATCAATATGTAGCAATCTTGAATGCGATATTGAAATAACAAGTCCGGGACTCCGAGCCGAAACATAAAAACCCAATCTAACTTCGGATGTACCACATGCTACGTTTCAAGTTGCCCAAACTGGCCGGAACAGCGCGTCCCACAAGTATCTGTTAAATGCCATCCCCGTTTTTTTTCCTTTGATAAAACTTTAAATAAATTGTTTCACGTGTCGATAATTTCATGTTTTCGATGCGGGGGCGATTTATTTTTATCCTGGTGCGATAAACCACTTCGCCACGACCGGAAATGTCACAAACACTGGCCAATAATGTCCCGAAATAATTTCTTCTTTTTGTTTTCGATCTTGCTTTTATATCATACCATTTTGTTCTGAATTTTTACTTCATTTTAATATTATCAAATTTTTTCTTAAATAAATAAAAAATTGAAATTGAATTTTACATTACTTTTACTTTTCTCTACAAATACATCAGGATCTTTCGTTTCTTTTTTTCTATTTGAGTTCAAGAATTTATCTAATTAGATGTCAGAAGAATCAGATTTATAGATTACATTATTCTATTTATCTTGTATTATATTTCAAACCAAGAATCTCTATAGGTGAAAGTAAATTGGAATTAAAAAGTACTTTATTTTATTGAATTTTTTAATATTTATTTATTTTTTTACTAATTTTATAGATTAATTAATTTTTATTACATATGTATTTTACATGATATTCTATAGCATATTCGCATATGGTATGGAGTGACGACGTTCATGCATACTATCATACGTGATTATTAAGAGGATCGTATTTAATTGATTTAACATAATTTAATTTAATTTAATTTAATAAATGGCACGATATTCTTTATGTCTGAATGCTACCCTGGTCAAATTTACGAATGAAGTATTAACACGAGTCAACTAGTACTGACCGGTAAGAAACATGATTGTTATCCATCAGTTATCTGTGATCACGTGACTCCCACGCAACTATATTTGTTTATGTTACCGAACCTAGTTTGAATGGACTATAGTATTTTTCATTTTTTTTGTACTGTCTCTCCAATTTCAGAAGAACCTTCAGTTTCTTCAAGTTTTATATATATTTTTAAATTTCATTCAAGTGTTAAAAAAATTTAAACCGAAAAAACACTCTAAATTATAATTAAAGAGAATGAATTTCTTATTGTATTTTTAGAATATTTTACTTTTTGTTTCATTTCTATAAAATTTTATATATTTTTTGGTTTTAATTGAATTTTATAAATATTTGAATTTTTAGTTATTTTCAAGTACTTAAAATTTAAAAATTTTAAAGCTAATAACAGTCTTTAAATAAAAATAAATTAGTATTGAAGAGAATAAAATTTTTATTTAATTTATTTTTAATTTGATTTTTTAACTTTTTTATAGACTACGTATTATTTTATTTTATTTCAATTCTATCAAATATTTTACTTCTTTTATATTTTTGTGTATATTTTTGTCTGTTTTTAATAAGTTATAATAAAATTTGTATTTGAACATTTTAAAAGAATTTTCAGTTTATTTGAAATTTATTGAACTTTTCGTTTTGGATTATTATAATTTTTATATTTCTGTGTTTACATTTGTAAATTTTTAAATTTATTAAATTTTTAAAACTTTGTATTGTACTATATGTTATATTAAAACTTTACTACACAAATTAAACTTTTTCAAAACAGTTTTAAAATTAATACTGTGAAATTTTATTACGCAATTTTTCTTTACTACTTTCTGTATAACTAAAAAGGTTACATTTTTATATTTATAATCAAAATAGGCAAAAATTCTTGCCAAAACAGACACAACAATAGCGGAGGATAATAGAATGTAACAAATTGAATTAATTCAGGCAATTTACATTTTAATTAATTTGTTATTAAAAACTCAACAAATCCATCAACAAAAACACGAAATTCATTTACATGCGTACATTTACAAGGCCAACCTCAAAAATTAATCAGAATGATAAATCGTGTATTAAATTCTCGGTTTAATTTCAAATACACACCAAGTTTGAAATTTTACAGTGTTACGCCGTTCCTGACAAACATTTTAAACGTAAACCCGGCGGTAGCAAAAATTTCAAATTAAATAGCCGGAAAGCGGTAATCTTTTAAATCTCGTTGAGGAAAATTAGCTGCATGACGCGGCAAAGGTTTCGACAATCTGATTAGAGGAGAAAAGGATGAACCCATGCACTTATTAACAAATAACCCACGATACATGCGGACGGAAAATCGATGTGACGGCTGCGAAAACATTTTTTCCACATGCAAATAAACCTCCGTTCTCTTTGAGCATAATTATTTTGAGTTGCGCGCGTTCACTTATTACGATGAGCGTGTGGTTTTATTTAGTGAAAAACCCGACTCGCAATACTCGTATAAATTATGTTGAATCAATATGGAAACTGTACAACAAAAGGCCAAAGGAATTTTTCCGCATTAAAGCGGAGATTGTCGTAAAATGTTGATTGTTTAATTTAATGTTTGACCCCTTAAACCCTCTTTAATATACGATCCCTTTACGCCGCAGCAATTAAGGAACTGAGCCAAATCAAATAAATTAATTTGAACGAAAAAACACAACATAAAATAAAAAAAAGTCCCGGAGAATATGACCGAATATAAGAATTAATTATCTAGTCGGGAGCTGTTCAAGACATTTCATTTACGGGAATCGCCTCGACCGACTTAATGTCTTTTTAAGTTAAACAAACTGAAATGAAATACTAATTGTCGCATCTTTTGTGAAAGTTTTTTACCCTTAATTTATTTGTGTTTTTTTTTTCGACTAGGAAAAATAATTAAAATTTTCACACTTCCCCCACATTAAAACTATGAAATTAAATTACGTACAGACGCTCGCCGTCTTAATTGAACTTTTTTGTGCGAAAATGTGCTTCGAATTTTTTCAGCCGCTGCGTTTCTTAATTAAGTCAGATGCACTTTAATAAAAAGTTATTTAAATTCGCCGAGATATCTTTCTGGTCGTGCTGTTTTTCTGGTCTTACAACTTTATTCTATTCCACTTCATAAACTTAATAACAAAAGCAAAAGGGTTTGGAAAATTTTATAAATGGCTCTGGGATCGATAAAAATACCTGCAACTGCATGTTTAAGGGAAAAATGTTGTTTTCCATAATAAGAATAAAAATGTTTTGTCATCCAGTTTGAAATTTAGCTGAAAACTTTGTTTTGTTAATTCGGTTTTAACTCTGATTTAAACATTCAAATAACCTAGCATTTATTATAAGGAAAAAGTTGCGTGAAACATAAAACGTTAAATTGCAACACAAAGGTAAAAGGTCCTTTGATAAACTTGACCTAAATACGATTATGAAAGTCCTCGGCTATACAATTAAAATTTAATTATATCCTTGATAAAATCACAAATTTTATTCACCGGCATCGTTCTAGCCACAAATAAATTTTAAACACGTTGAATTTAAGGTATTTTACCTATGTTAAAATAAATAAATTGTTATTTTCCATAGTAGCATAAAACCGATGTTTGTTGGTTGCACAGCCAGAAACTAGCGCAACAAAAGGAAAGTTTAATCAAACAAAAATATTGATTTCAGCCGCGGCAATTGCGAGAGGCAAATTACACAAAGTTCACCAACACCCCTAAAATCATATATTCCGACTCCACAATAATATAGGCCAATAATAATGTGGTTGTTTCGGGGGCTAAAGCCCTAATATACATGCTTTACTGTGATTACAAATTTACTACGGAACAGTCCACAACAAGAGTACAGGGCCCCAGTTTAAACGTTCGCTCGTATTAAATTGACCGAAATAAGCGCCTTTCTGTCCGACCGAGGATACTTTAACTTTTCCCCCGGATTACACGATTCTAATTTTGTGTCTTCGTCAAACTGAACGTCAAGACTCAACCACCAATATGTTGTCAGTTTTTCCACATTTCAAAATTGAAAAACTAATCAAAAATATTTACATTTTGATTATTAAATGAATTACTAAACCAGGCAGCAAAATATCGAAAATTAAATTAATTACTGTTTGATTAATCCCTGTTATTAAAATATCAAATCACCAAATATATTATTGGATAATTTTAATAAAATTATATTAAATTTTATATTTTATTACGATTAAAATGTATTAAATCAATTATAATATTAATAGAGAAGATTTTATTTATAAATTTAAAGGTATATTTTAAATAAAATTGTATATAATTAACAAATTAATTATGTTGTTCTTTTAACTTTAGACGCACATTTCGAAATCATAGTTTATTAGTGACGTAATTAAATTATAATTATAATGCAACAATTATGTTTATATTATTGTAATAATAGCCTAATTACCTAAAGTACAAACAATAAGTTACCGGTGTCAACATCAATTATCCATTTATGTAGCAAATTATGGCGACAATTGTCAATTTATTAATAAACAATAATCTAATTAGGCAGTAAAATTATGTAAAAATATGAGAAACAAACTGAGTTTTAGTTATTTATCAGTAAATGTTCTTAGTGACAACTTAATTTAAACTTATATGCATAATTAACAGTTTCGAAACAGCAATGTTTCATAATGCAGTTTTAGTTTGTGAACTAAAATTCTTAAAGGGAGCAAACTTCGAAGGGAATGGAAGAGCAAAGAAGATAACAAGAGATTAAGCACTCGCGGTCATTTGCGACAACTTTAACAATTATCTTCTTGCCGCACAAACATACGGACTATTAATTTATTTTTATTTTTCGTCATCAACGTACAGAACAATAGGGAGATTTTTTACGTGTTGTTCATTGTTATCTTGAAGTGACGAATTGTAATTTGAATGTGTCTAGGTTCAAATTTTTTTAGTAATTTGTATAGCCTCGAAGTAAATCGTTTTGTTGTTGTTGTTTGGTAAAATGTTTAAATTGTCTACAACTTTTGTTGTTTTAGTTTTAATTTTTAATTTTTTCATAACAGAAAATATGAGTAAGTATAAAAATATATTAAGTTACATTTATAGCTAAAATATGAACAACTTATTGTAGTTGCTTATTTACTTACTCACTGGTGACTGACTTCATTTTCTTTTTAGGAAAAAACGACAGAATATTCATGCAAACTTTATTTGACTGGCTTAATTTTTCTGGACTGCGTGAAAGAAAAGAAGGAAACTAGTAAAATTATTTAAAAACATGTAACAATAAATGTTTACATTGCCACTTTTTTTGTTTCAATGTACATTCTCACCATTATAATATAAATATAAGAACTAAGCACATTTCGAAATGGGAAACACATTATTGAATATGAATTATTTTGTACGTTTGTAATGGAAATGTTCGAACGTTGAGTAATTTAACAATTTTTAAATGGAAGACATATAGCCCGTCAGTAATTTATAGTTGCAGTTTTAATTGCATACACAATAATTGAATTGCATATAATTAACTATTTAAAAACTTCACTGTGCGTTAGACATTGCTAGCTACAAGTAGAGGTACTTATTATCTAACTGTGATATTTTTTGTGTGCCTCTAATAATTATTCTTTCGACAACAAGTGTGAACTCACTACATTACAATGATTTACATTTTAATGTTTGTATTAGGAATTCTGTTTATTCGAAAAGGGACACCATTAAAATATTTGAGTTCAGTGAGTATTGAATGGAATTCACATTACCATCAAATATCATCATAATTTTTCAGTCTGATCTCATCAGATCTGAAGGCTACACGTGCGAAATCCACGAAATCCACACGACCGATGGTTACATTTTGGAAATCCATCGGATACCGCCAAAAGTGCACAAACCCAACTTGAAACCAGTTTTGTTGGCGCACGGTTTGCTGTTTTCCTCATCGATGTACGTAATTAACGGCAGGAACAGCTTCGCCTTCTACCTTGCCGATTTAGGATATGATGTGTGGATGTTCAATCACAGGGGTAACAGCATTTCCAGGAAACACGAGAAACTCGACTACACGAAGGATAGGAAGGAGTTTTTTAATTATACGTAAAGTTCTTTGCTAAAAGGAGGGAACCAATTAAAAAATAATTGTTTTAGACTGCACGAAATTGCAACGTACGACTTGACTGCTACAATCGATTATGTACTTGAAAGAACGGGTTTCAAAAAATTAAACTATGTGGGTTATTCTCAAGGAGGCACAATAATGTACATAATGAACTCAATGAAACAGGAATACAACGAAAAAATATCCATTGCCATTATGGTTGCAACAACATCGATTATGAGAAACGTTTATAATCTTTGGATTAAAGTTTTGTCGTCCATTTGGGCACCTATTGAGGTTGAATATTGTTTTCAATAGAAGCCTAAAACTCAAAAAAGCACTGTTTCAGGGTTTTTGTGACGAAATGAAAATATACACTGTTCCAGGACTCAGCACCTTCCGTAGATTCTTCATTCGTTTCTCAGACCCAGGTTGGATTAGAGATTGGATAACGTTGCCTTTGCATTGTAAGACGTTTATGACCCAACACGTCGACGAGGTACTTATATTATTTTTATAGTTTTATTTAATTTCTTTATTGTAATTTTAGTCACTCCTTCCGAAACTTTATTATTATTTTCCCACCCCCCCAAGCATGAAGCAATTGTTTCACTATTCGCAGTTTATTAAAACGGGTACTAGTGAATAAAATCTTGTACATATGTAACACAAATAACGTTAAAATTTCAAGGAAAGTTCCGCCAATACGACTATAGGAAAGAAGAAAATTTAAAAAGGTACAATTCGGAAGAGCCTCCTACATACAATCTTAAAAATATAACAGTCCCCATCGCTATGTATTTCAGTGATTCTGACACAATTGCTACAGAAAAGGTAAATTAATTTAATGTCGCCTTGTTTATTTTCATTATAATTTTTTTAGGATATGCAGATTGTATCATCTCTACTTCCTAACGTTATATATTACAAAAACGTACCTTCGTATCAACACGCTGATTTTTTTAATGGAGTTGATCAAATAGAAGATTTATACAAAGATTTTATACAATTTTTAGAAAATTATTAATAAAAATTATATATGCAATTAATAATTATAAATAAATCAAATACATTTTTAAAAGAAGCTTTAAATTTGTTAATATTACATTTTTAAAACCTATATCAGGGTACTTCAAATAAACTCTAAATCCTCTTTAAAAGTTACTTTTGAGCTTTCACTCAGTTTGAAAGTTTGTCAAGTCTTCAAGACGTATAATAAATTTTAAAATCGTAAGTTCCTATCAATATTTTTATTCTATTTATTGTGATTTGAGTCCAATATAACAAGAATTATAACTTTTAAACTTTTAACTTGCGATAGTTTGTTGATAGACATTACAAATATCTTTCTTTTATATGGTGAGCTTCTTTGCGAAGTTTGTGGAGGGCACAATAAATTTTAAAATAATAATTACAAACTTAGTATCGATATTTTTACTTTATTAAAATGAAAGTGGCAAAGTTCCGCAGCGCAGCCGATAACGGAAAATAAGATTCAATAATAACCTTCCAGACTATTCAATTATGACTATCGATTTTTCGTAAGGGCAAAGACAATTTAATGAGTGCGCCACGTTTAATTAATATTAATGGTCCGAATCGCGGCACTAAATTAGCACCAAAAGACACTTTACGATCATGATTCTTAACCGACTTTATCGCCATTTGATTTGTTTTCATATAATCGTCGATTTTGTCAATGTGTCATTATCAAAATCAAATTTTATGCAAAATAGTTCATTATGGAAATTAATGCAAACCTAATAATAATTCATATTGGTTTTCACAGGAACAATGTTTTCAAATATGAATTTATGATTAAAATATTGGGTAAAGTAAATGTCATAATATTTTCATAAAAACTAAATTAATTAAATATAATAAATAAATTAATTATATAATAGTGTCTGAATTAAATATAATAATAATAAATTTAAATGTTCAAACAAAAATATATTTTAAAGACTTATTCTAAAAATATTAATTGTTAAATTAATTTAATTAAATATTAAAAATAATTAATATGTCGACGTTTGTGGGACTTATTTCCTGTCGTTTCCCTAGTACGAGTGGCTAACATCTTCAGAGATCTGATTTGGTTCATAATACATAAGAATAATGTACCACTTCGACCCATCATTATTACTCTTGGATCACCAACATAAAACTTAGCTAAGTATCTTACCAAATTGCTACAACCTCATATTGGAAACACCCCAACCTTTTTCAAACATTCCATTTATTATGTTAAGATATTAATATAGATGTTAGACTGGTCAGTTTTGACGTAGGGTCACGTTTCACTAAGTTCCGGTCAATGAATCCTTAAACATGATATCAGAAATATTCCCTCCAGATATAGTGGATATTTTCCATATATGCCTTATTGAAAGCTATTTCGTTTAGAGCAACAAATTCTACGAACAGACTGAAGGATTAGCATTGGGCAGTCCTCTTAGTCCAGTGATCGCCAATTTCTTTATGGAAATGTTTGAACAAAAAGCATGGATGATACTTTTTTGATATGGAAACATAGACAAGAAAAACTGTATCAGTTTCTAAAACACCAAAACTCACAATATAACAATATCAAATTCACAATGGAGAAGGAGAACCAAATATTTTTTTTTTGATGTCCTAGTAAAAGGGATGGGTGAACATTTAAGTCATACAGTATACCGAAAACCTACACACATTGATCCGTATTTACATAAACTATCTAACCATCAACCTAGTCAAAAACAAGAGGTTATCAAAACATTAACGGAACGAGTCAAAATGATATGTGCCACACAACACCTCGCTGAAGAACAAGCATACTACTAAAATGCAGTCTTTTCTCTCTTTTTATTTTGGTCTGATTTCTGAAGAAACATGCATCACTGCCGTGATTATTCTTCTTACAATATTTGCAATTATCTTTACCTGAAATGGATTTGTACCAACAACCACTTTCTTCGTGACCTTGTCTTTCACAAAATTAAACATTTCTTATTTTTATTTCCTTTCTTGTTATATTTCTTCTTATGGCCATCTTGTTATCTTTGTTTCCTGTGAAGTATACAAAGCAGTGTTTTCTTCACATTTCTTGACTATGGCATTCTCTTCCTTCGAAAGTCTTGCTAACAAGTTGTCCATGGTTTTTCATCATTTGTTGAGTTCCATGCAGTTTCAAAGTATTTGTATTTCTCAGGAAGAATATTCATGATTAAGTCACTGATTTGATTTTCTTTCTTTTCCTGTGTTTTATTTATTTCAAACACACTGTTTTGGATATTACTTATGTAACTCAGAATATATTTTCCTTTTTCAAACTTGAAATTATATCTGTGCACTGTATCTTTTTTGAAGAAACATTCACAGATTTCCTTAAGAAAGAAGGCTTGATTCAACTGAAATCAGACCAGTGCATCCTCAAGGATAAAAAAGAAGAAATGTACATGGCAATACATATGGACGGAAAAGACCTAAACAAAAAAGAAAATCTTCTAGAGAAGTTAAAGAAAAACTTTGAAATGTCTATTATAGAAAATCTTGAAATATATTTGGGAATGCAAATCTTGAGAAATGAAGAGGGAATATTTCTGTATCAAGAGAACTACAGTTAAAGGGTACTGGAAAAATTTAATGTTAATCGAAGATAATCGATCAAGAGTCGGTAAAATTTCCTTATAGAGAAGACATTGGGAGTTTGCTATATCTGACGTGCAAAAATAGATCTTGGATTTGCTGTTAATTTTGAGACCCGATCTACAGAAGATCCCAAGAAGAAAAATATAATGAACGTCAAGAGAACTTTCAAGGTACCCAAAGAATTGGACTGTAATGTCGATTTTGCTGGTGATAGAAAAGATTTAAAAAGTACAAAATATTTTTAGTATAATTTATTTAACACAATTTTCCATTGTCATGAAACTTATAGTGTTGACCTTATATTACTTTCCATTTTTGTGGCATATTTAAGCGATATACTGTAAATAATATAAAAATTATTAATAATTAATATCAAAGTATTAATATAATATAATTAATAATATAATTAATAGAGAAATGAAATATTGAAACAGAGATTTTTTTCTATAAAATTGAAAATTATCTAATTTCACTAAAATTTTATTTATAGAATATATTTTTGATAAAAACTAATTAGATTAAATAAAATAAATGCAGAAATTAAATAATTGAATATATTTTTTAATTAATAATTCACTAATGCTTATAAATATTGTACTTACACTATTTCAAAATTTAGAAATAAATAACTACATGATATATACATAAAAATATAAAAAAGTAGTAAAGTTTAACTATAATAAATAAAAAATTTGAGAGTTAAAAGTGCTAGTACATAATTTAAAACGGTTGGTATCGTTGAATACATAAACAAAAATAAAATTCAATTAGAAGAACGTTTGCGAACCGCTTAAAGTGTAATACACATTACCAAAAACAATGAACCGAAAGGACAGAACGTAGTCCCGCGGGAACAATAAGTCTGAAGGCAGTGAAAACTCGGGCGTGAACAAGGTGCCGGTTTCTGTTTAATGTTCTGGGGTGTCCCAGGTGCTGGTGTAACTCATTACACGTATTGGTCTATACAAATTGTAACATAAATAATCTATAAGTGAACGAACAGGAACAATAGTCGAGATACGGCCAATTACAGTTCCTATTGATGTCTCTGCTAGAACAGTTTATTAATCTGAAATAATGATTTCCATTTTCAGCGGCTGAAGCTTTTAAGCCGTATTCTAAGCCGGTGTTAACATATCCCGAGCCCTGTTCGTTCCGGTCTGATTCCGTACTATTCATGCACCGATTATTTATCAACGTCCGATATAATTATTAATTTTTGATTCAAAGTTTAAGGTTAGAGGTCGAGGCGGTGCGAATTCTTGAGATAGAACCGCACTGAAAAATGACTGGCGATCAGTTATCCAATAAAATTGAGATTCAAAAAAAATCACCCTATTTTTCATGGTCTCTCTAACAACGGCTTTCACTTGTTATTTCCTTTCCTATTTTCCGCTTCATTATTTTGTCGTGATTAATAACGCAGTCGGCTAATAAAGTTGTCGGCTTACTTAAAAATGGCAAACAAACCAGCGGGTGGGGGCGTTAGCTTTTTAATTTGTCACCCCCTAAATTTATCAAATGAAATTAATTTGTACAGTTCCATTTAGAAATTAAATTGGGGTTACGGGAACATATTTTATTGACGTTACGACCGGTCCAAAAGAAAACAAAAACATTTCGGACGTCCCATGAAATGTCCCGGCCCATATAAACACGGAAAATATGTGTGGCGAAATAACAGCTGCACTTGTAAGTGAAATTGTTTTTAGCGGTGTGTCGTACACAATCGTAGTGCAAATTAGAAAAAACCTAATAAGATTTATCCCAGGCGTGCTGTTTTTGGCAAATATGAAACGGTCCCGGCTTTCGCCGCGAGTGAGTTAAAATGCCCGGGGGAAATGTAAAGTTTGGCGGTTTTTCCACTTCTTTTCGTAATTCCATACGGTCACGTTCGCGGCGCCGCCGAAAACTTTTTAGCGAAACATTTCATATTATTAGGAAGCCCTTTATTTCGATGCGAATAAAAATACACGCGGCCTTTGTGTATCGGAAACGTTTTTTCCATTGCGATTGTCCGATTTCGGAAAAATGCAAACTAATTGAAATGGGCACGTCAAACGCAATCGCAATGGTCGAGGGGCGTATTCAATTTTCATTTTGCTCGGTCTAGTTGACTAGAATACGCCAATTTGTCTTGTTCATGAAGCAATAAAAATGTTCCTACGCAAAGTACTTTTATTATTTTTTTAACGCATATCTTTATCTAATCAACAAATAAATTATATTTATAATTTTTCTAATCGAATAAAAATAAAAATTAAAAGGACATTAAAATTTGTAATCAGATAGAAAATATCTAATAACGAAAAAAATCTAAATCTAAACCTATTTTTAAAGTTTTTCTAAAAGAATCTCATATTATTTGTAAAATTTAGAAGAAAAAAGATACACTTGATTAATTTTGATTTCGTTTTATACTATGTTATATATTATTGCTTTATTTAATCATACAGTACAATTATACCTCATTTTAATATATAAAATAATTGTTATTTAATTATTATAAATATCCAATTCTATGGTTATTTTTATCAGTGGTTTAAAAGGATTATAAAAAAATACTAATAATCAATTAAATACATGTTTCAAAATATCATATTAGGAACCATTATATATACTATATATATCATTCGCAAAAGATGATTACACAAAGATTATACTATTATACTATATTTAATTAATTAATTAATATTTTAGGAAGGATTTTATACAACGTTCATATTATACATATATATATATATATATATATATATATATATATATATATATATATATATATATATATATATATAACATATATATATATGTTTATTTTTAACATTGGTTTAAAAGGATTATAAGTTTTATTTAATTGTTATAAATAACCAAATATACGATTAGTGTTTAACAATGTTTTAAAGGGATTTTCAAAAATTCTATAAATCAATTAAATATATATTTACAGAATAATGTTTCAATATTTTTTTGCTTAAATATTCGTTTGTTCCTTTTTATTATATGATGACAATTGTAAAAAAAATACGTAAGTGTAATAATATATTTAATTACATATTAATCATTTTTTATGCAGTTTTATTTAATCAGATAACCAATTAAACTTTTTTTTCTTACTCACAAAAAATGATTACATAAAGATGATACTAATATTTAATCAGTTAATTAATATTTTAGGAAGCATTTCATACAATAATATTACTATTATTAATTTTAATATATAGTTTTATTTAATTAAGCAACCAATTATATGTTTATCTTATAAATATATAATATATTATATAGAAGAATTATAATTCAGTTAAATAAATAATTTTGACATATTACGAAGCTATTTTATTATTTTTTAACATGTACAGATTTTATCAATTAAATACATAACTATTAAATAGTGATTTTAAAATTTCCGAAACATTTTATACAATCTTCATATTTTATCATAATTTTTTTAAATGTAAAATTTTGTTTAGTCAGATAACTAATTATTCATTTGTTCCTTTTTATATACAGAATACATAAAGAATATTGATAAAATATTCATGTGTTTAATCAATCATTTACAGCATTTATCAAATTTTTAGATTTATGTTACGTTTAATCTGTCAGAATTACGATAATTGCAAAGAACAGTGTTCAGTTTTATTCAATTAAATACCATTTAACATTCTCTGTACGTCGTTTATTAATTTAAGCTTGTGGCATTCCTTTATTTTCATCTGAAGCAGCAAAGGTGAATAATTAAAAGTAGGTAGGATTTATTAAAGTTTGCATAATTTTCACTACAAACAAACATCTTGTTCATTTCAACTTTTAAAAAACATTATTACAAACTCCACTAAAACTGTTTCATTATTTATTCACGTTAACGTCCATTGTGCATGAAAACAAATTAAAATAATCCTGATGGAATTTAATAATAATCGCGGAAAATGCAAAGGGAAAATTCGAATAAATGCAAAAGCATGTAAACAGTATTAAGTTCCTCAGCGACTACATTTAAAGAATCTCTGCAGCAAATAATTTTGATTAAATTGAGATGCTGCGCTTTTTATTTCGTCGCGGTTTGCACGTGATAAATATTATTATTACAAAATGAAATTGTTCGCATCTGGCGAATGGAGCAATGAAACGAAACGACCCCGAGTATAAAAATGATGTTCATTTACAGGCTTTAACTGTGGTTAAATGCACATATAACACAGGGTAATTTCTTTTGTTATCGATATAATAAAAGTTTTGATTTGTCCGCAGCTTGTGCGGATACATTTAAAAATGACACACGTTCGACAGCACATAAAACGCGGGGTGATTGTGCCAATATTTATGAGAACAATGCAAATCAGCGCAAATAACTTAGGATATCGGGCGGTGGATCTGCGTATTGCGTTCGAACCGCATATCGGGGGACCCGTTGCCGCATTAATAGTTGACGACGGGACCGCGATCTGAATACGTAAACGCGGACTCCGTCAAAAGTTCCGGGGTGCTTAAATTAAACGCCGCCACTTCGGACGGGCATACTTCGTCGAAATATCAATAAGTTATTGACGGTAAATGGAAATAAATTGGACGAATGATTGGGATTATGTTCGTGTACTGATAGGTACGACGGGAAAAGGAAATTACGTTTTGTGCATTTGCACCTCGTTTTATTATCGTTCGGTTAATTTTGTCTCGCATGTTTATAATTGCCGGCGGGTTGGTTAATTGAAAAATTACCGACAGATTTTCATTTATGTGTTTAATCTGTGTGCTTTTTTCAGTTAAAAGTTATCAAACATTTTTTTGAAAGCTTAGGATTTATTCGACAAAAATCATATTCATTAAAAAGCGGGTTTATAGATTATTTAACACTTTTATAATCTTTAATAAATGATTATTTTTAGTTTTTTGTTCATATTTTACATATATATATATATATATATTTCAATTAAATACATACATACATAAACTTCAACGAAATTTATAAATTTTTGAGAAACAAATTCAAAATCTTATGGCTTAAAATAGTTATAATTATTTATTATTGTTTACCAAAGTATGAAATTCAAAATAATATTTAAATTTAATATTATTTTTAATTTCATACTGTAATTAATGTAATTAAATACATATTTTTAATCAATTAAGTACATAAAAAGTTTAGTATTTTTTAGGCAAAAATCATAATCATAAAAAAGCGACTTTATAAAAAGATTATTTAATATTTTTATAATGATTATTTTAAGTTTTTGTTCCTATTTTACAATTAATAAAAAATATATATTACAAAAATCAATTAAATTTATACATTTTTGAGAATCAAATTAAAAAATTCATATTTTAAGTTAGATATAATCATTTATTATTGTTCACCACAGTTTGAAATAAAGAATAATATTCAAATTTAATATTTTTATTCAATTAAATACATATTTTTATTTATTTAAGTACATAAGTGTTTCAAAATGTCATATTAGAAAGCATTTTATACACTTTTGGTATTTTATTATTACTTTAAAATGATTTTTATTCAAATTTTTAACCAAATATTCGTCACTTCTTTTTTATTATTACATTATTTAACTTATTTTCATTAGAACATTTTATACAACTGTAATATTTTATTCAAATCTTCAATTTGATATATTTTCAATAAACAATTAACCAAATATTCTTATTTATTATTTTAAAATATTAATTAATTATCTTATTATTTTAAAATAATTATAAAAAATGATATTTTTATTTTATATATAAAATAATATTTTTTAAATTTATGAGGATATAAACCATTTCATGACATAAGTTTATTTTACTTTTATAAAATGATTTTATAGCTTTAAATTTAAAATATTTTCCATTTTATAATAATTTTTATTAATAAATTCAAAAATGCATATTTTAAAATAGCTTTAATTATTTATCATAATCATATTTGAATTTTTTCATTTCTACATTTAATTATATTTATATATTTAAAATAAAATTTAATTATGATATATGAATTTTATTATATTAAATTATTTTGTTATATGTACTTAAATTTAAGACATATTATTTTCTAAGAATTGAAAGTTTAAATCTTAAATAGATCTTTAAAATTAAACATAGTAATATATAAAAAGCTTCTTCAAATTATTTATTATATTTATTTTTACTTTATAATAAAAATTATATACCCATTCTTTTTTTTAGATTAAATCCACCAATCGAGAAAATTTTTAATGATTTTAGAGACATTTTAATGAGATATTATATCAAGTCAAGTTTTAATTGCTATAAAAATTTCAAATCAATACCCTTATTCGTTCTACATATATTTCTGATGAATAAGTAATGCGAATCACCCTGTATATGTATTTGGAATAACTTATGTATAGAATATGGCAATTTTCTTATTTTAATTTACATAATGTGCAAATATACTAAAGAAAAATAAAAATGAGAAAGTGAAAATAATTTTTCATTTTCGTGAAACTGCTTATGACAATTTTACATTTCTTTTACTACATTAAGATAATTCTGTTAACCTTATTGTAATGTTTACAATATTAAAGTAAAATTTTTGAAATTACATGCTGAATAATATTTAGTAATTTATCTATTGTAAAATTTTCAAAGTAATGACAAATAAATGCATGTTTAATTATCAGAACAAAGCAGTCTAATCCGGATTAAAAATGAAATTAGTCCGAGATTCCGCATGGTATTGCTCATTTAATTGTAAATTCGCTTAATACAGTGAACGATAAACATTTATTTGCGAGGTCGTTTTCACCTTTAGGCCCGGCAAACAGACAGAACGGCCTGAACGGGCGGAGCATCCACAACCAGAATGATTGCCCTATTAAAATTTAACACAGCTCAATTATTAATAGGTTTAACTGAGACCTCCCCTGGCTTTCGAGCTAAGCACCGCTTAAAGCTCCATAATCGTAGACGCTCTAACAGCACACTAGCACACATAAAGTAGATCGTGCGTGAAATACACAAGTTTTAGCGGCTCCTGACACACTGTATAAGCTATACGTTTTACATGTAGACTGAATCTCTGATACTGTTTGACAAATATTGCTTTCACGCAACGATAATTCAAAATTGCTTATCTGCCAGCGATTATTAGAGAAAATCTCGCGTCGACAAACTTTCATTATCCACATTTGTTTGAACAGATTGATAGACGACCGCGTTATTGCTTCGAGGATTTCAATGTAAAAAATTATTCTTCCCACACAACCGAACAATTGTTTCTGTTTAATTTTTCAACAAACTTTTTAAGTAGTTTCCATTTAACATTTTCTTTCTTAGTCTTCCAATGCTGAGTTTCATAAAATTAATTTGGTATTCAACATTTTTTCATATTTTAATTGGTATAACATTTTTTCACATTTATATAATAGTTTTAACACTTATATTTTCACATAATTAACAAATTTATATTCAACAATATTTCTTAATATTATAATTAAATTATTTTTTTTGTTTGATTTTTTTCTGCAATAATCTAACATAATTAAATGTTTTTTATAATTATATTTATGTTATTTATTCCATCTGGCTAAAAGAATATCAAAATTTCTGGAAGAAGACCTTGACTTTCTTTTTCTATAGTTTAATTATTATTTTAAAAATATTATTTATCCTGGAACAATTGTTACTGTATAATATTTCAGTGAAGTTTATGTTCATTGATAAAACCAATTCCTATTATTCCAATAAACATCATAAAATACATTTGATATTTAACATTTTATATGTATAGAATATATCCAGGGCACTATTAAAAATAATTTAAACCGCCGTTATTACATTTTGTTATAAAACCGAACAAAACAATGGATTTGAACCGAATTAAATATTTACAGTCACTGATTTATCAAACCGCAAATAATAACTTGATGATACCTTTTCTGCAAAACCATATGTGATCCATTTAATCACAGTTCGAACAATGGATCAAAATTAATGAACGCGACAAAGAGAACTGACTGGCCAAGCAGTAAAATCGCAATCCGGCGTATAATACATGTACCAATGGAAATAGCGAAACAATCCGGGAAGTGTGAAATTAACTCTCACCCCTTTGAAGTGACAAATTATGTTTCCATCTAAGCGCGGTCGATTATTACTATTGAATTACACCCGCCAGCATACAGTCCTTATCCATATCCAAATGTTGCTACGAATTATTGTTTAAACACACACTGATTTTAACCGATACGGTCTAATAAGCCACACATTAATATTCATATGGAACTCTTGAATATATGCATTATGGCAGCCGACATGAATATTTATAACGACCTGTGCTTTTTAATATACATCGATTTTACTATTGGGATGCGTTTATTATTTAAAAATTTCGTTTATTGGAGAAGATTTACTGGTTGGCTTTATTTTTATGCGTTTTTGCGATTATTTCCATGTTATTTCAATTAATTAGTAATATTTGTGTTGCCGTAATTGAATATTTTATACGAAAATTATTAATTCTAGGCACATAAATGTGTTGCTGATTTAAACTTGATTGTTTATTTATTTATTGTGGGTTTAACTGATTATGGTTTATATTAAAGTTTTGTTTATTAACTTTCCAATGTTAAAAGTGAAGAAATTCGTATTATTATTCTTTTATTTAAAATTCCTTTTAAAAAATCCATGCTTTGAACGTAAAATTAAAAACTATTCGAATAATTAAATATGTACATATTTAAATATATGAATAAATCCTGTCTATAAAATTATAATTATGAATAATCAATATTTGAATTGAATTTCTAGTTTAATATTAATTAAATAATTTTTGCGACTAAAAATATAAATCGACAATAAACTATTTACATGAAGTAAAAAGTACTTGAGTAAAAATTCCCCTAGTACTGAGAATATTTCACATCCGCATCCGCATCCGTCAAATTGAATACAGTTTCGGAAACGGGGACGAGAACGTTGCCGGTAACACGTAATGTCTCCGCCTGTTACACACTTTAAATTGCTGTCGGTGCCGCACGTACATTATGAAAATTTAATAGTGCCGGACAGGAGCCTAAAAATAAAACGAAATTGGATTTTGTCACTTTATTAGCAGGCCACGGGGTTTTATCGCGCTTAACACAAATTTTATGTGTCGAGTGTCCAATTTTCAAATGTGACATCGATTCGATGCACTTATTTTACGATTCGAATCGTTTGATGGGAATCGAGAAGTGTTGATCTAAGAGATTTGTTACATTCGGAATAGCAAATAACTTAAAATTTTTAGAAGATATGATATATACTCATATGTAGAACAACAACATTCATTTTATTAAAAGAATTATTATTTTTAATTTAAATTAATTTTATAATTATTGTCATTAAGTTTTCGGTGGGACACACTGTATATATTTGTATTACACAATATAAAATTACAAGTAAAAGATATTATAAATAAATATATAATTTTAACTGAAATTAAATGAATTTAAACTATCACAATTTTTTAGGAGAACAATTTAATTCTTAATTATAAATGTATAAACATAACATTAGCTTTTTTATCTCTAAAATGTCTTATATTTTGTATAAATAAATATATTATATATAAAATGTCCTAATTAACCAAAATACACTTAATTGTAGAAACATGTGATTTTAATAAATATGATACAAAAACAAACCAATTATGTAAAATTTAATTTTTTAATTAAAACTAGGAGGTAAAAATTATTTAAATAGAACACAATAAATTTAATTAAAATTTCCGTAATATTTTATAAAACATTTTTTATGAAACAAATAAAATTTAATAAAAATATTATACAAAAATTTATATATTAAAAATATAAATTCATTTAAATGAATGATGCAAATAAATTTAAACTTTAAAATCAGGCCTTTTCCAAAGGAGATTAGAGTAATTATAAAAAAAATAAAATTAAAATATATCTACAACCATAAAACATACTAAATTGGTATTATAAATTGTGACATTAATTAAAAATTGTCAAGTTATACACCCCTATAATTAGACATAAATTATTTAATTGTCAATTTTTATTGATCGTTTTCAACAAAACTGGTTTTTATTGTACAATTTTAGGCTCATAAAAGTTAAATGCTCTAATTTCAGTTGCAGTGTTTAAAACAGGCCTGAAACCAGAAACTTATAAAATCAGTATAAGCCTGAATGGGTCTCATAAATCAGGTTTCAACGTAACAATTAAGAAAATCTCACTGTAAAGGAATCAAACGGGGCAAGAAGTTGCCTTATCAAGTATTTACGTACTTCGCAACATTTTACTTCTGTAACTTTTTTTTTGAACGCGATATAATTTAGTCGCGCCACGTAGTTTCCCAACTTGATTCTTTTAATCTCTCGAATCCATTTCATGGCTGGAAGTAGCCGAGAAAAACTAGAACAATATTTTTCTGCATGGCCTACAGTGCACGACACATGTAATTGTGATTTACATAATTTTTTTACCCATTCCAGCATTACCATATTTCATTTTGATCGTTGATTACGTCGGGACTTTGTAATTGGTATCGGATATGATGTTTCACATGTTCCAAATCCCAAATTACATGCCGTCAACTTCGTTCGTGGCTTTTTTTCCTATTGATGCATTATGCATAAAGTATTCCTTGTTATGGATTCATCACATAATGTTTTTTAGACTGGAAATATCGGAAATTCTGCGTCTGGCAATTTTTGTAGGAACGTTCAACTGTAAATAAAATATTGAAATTACAATTGTTATTCGCTTCCACATGTATAAATTTGTACTTTATTAATAAATATTTTTTTAAATGTTGTTGCTAACTTTGAGGGGTAATTTAACATGTAATTGTAATATTTGAGCAATTGTAACGGGTTACCGATGATAATTCAATCGGTATAACCAAAGTCTTTTTGAAAGACTCGTTACAACAGGTTAAAGGGAGCGATTTAAATTTTACACAAGATATTGATGAGGTTAGACTATACAATTCTTACTCTATAATTAATTTCAATATCACTAACCTTTGTTTTTGTTGAACAGATCTTCTTCAACTAAGGTGATGTATTACACTCAATACTCACACCTTTCACCAAACCGAAATATTAGATAATTTCTACTCACTGTTTTATTGTTCTTTAATTTATAGTTCGGAATTAATTAAAACTCAATTTTAATCAACCTAACTATATTAACAAAATAAATGTAAGAAAAACAAAAACAAAACAAATATAAATATAAAAATTGAATGATTTAAATTTACTCAAATACTTGGCAAAAAGGTTGAACTTTGACAAACAGTAAGTAAAAACAACTAAAAGAACTTCGATATTGACACTTGAAAAATTCGGGTAAAATCTTCCGAAATAAATGAAGTTTTATAAACTCGGATTCTAGGAAGGGGGTGAAGTAGGTGGTGACTTAAGACCCTTAAGAATCTGAATGTCTCCAACAACGATCCTACTTCAACCAATCAGATGAACTAAACAAATGTTCCTTTTCTCAACATTGTTGCCAAACTAATTTAAGAGTTTTTCTATATGAAGCCCTAATCTAAATAATAATAATGTACTTGGTCTAAAAAACCTTAATGCAATTCAAATTACAATACAATTCATTGTTTCAATAAAATTACAATTCTGATGTTATTTGCATAAGGAAAAACCATACAAATATTTTCAATCATTTAAAAATCAATTCATTAACTTAAATTTACCAATATCGTAAAAACATAAATAAAAAGAACAGAGTTACAATTCTCTAAAATTTCACGTAAGGGTAATATATTAAACCTTTTAATTAATTAATTTAATTTAAGAATATTTTATTAAATAGTTCTACATAAAGACATGTAGAAATCCAGTCATTTAAATTACGAACCATCTGTGCGACAACATCCTGGCACTTGATGAGGGTTCGAAAGGAAATCCGTTATGTTAAAAATCAAGTAACGTAGACATTAAGATAGGAATATTTTAAAATAAATTTTGTGTGATTTTACGACTATTTTATGGTTAACATATGCAAGATAAGTTTTATGAAAATCATTCAAAATCTGAAAAAAATACGTGAGCACCCAAACCAAGTGGTGGTCTAAAATCCTCCCACGAAGCAATTAAATAACGGTTTTCTAGCTCTGTTACACAGTCACTCGGATTAGTGTTAATGAAAATTGTGTAGTTAATACGTTTATTATTAAACAATATTTGAGCCGTGCATTGCTTGTAACATAAGTGATTGCTTCGTCGATTCTATCTCATCCATTTTAAATCAGCCGCATTATGATAGTACGCTATTAATATTGCATATATCAGCATACATTCAACACAGCGGATAATAATTTACAATTTAAATCCTTACAGGGGGTGAACCGATTGTGTTGCTTACACATGACCCAAATTGGAATTATTGTTCAATTATGAATTTGATTCGAATTCATGGTACATCCGACCTGATACCTAATTGTTAATTAATGACGGAATAAAAACATCAGACGAGTCGAGTGCAATCGATCCACATGCGGTTTGTTGCAATATGCAGGAACGATTTCTGGTTCGACGTTACATGAATAATCTTAACGTTACCCGTTTTTTTTCCAGGAAAAAGTACAAATAATGGAAATGCGACGGAACGCAATGTATGTGATTATGTCCGGAGTTTGCAATGGTGTTAACACTTTTAATATAAATGTAAACGGAAACGTAATTGAAATTTAAACTGCAACTGCTAAATTAGAATTCGATTTTAATTGAATTTTGAGTTTTCATTTCATTGCACCTCATATATCAGTCTAGGTACGATGCGGTTTGTTCTTATTTTAGTTAGTTTCGCACGAAATTTTACCATTTAACTGAAAATGTTGTTGCTCAAAATAAAACGTAAATTATTTGAGCTATTTTATGAGTACAAGTATGTACGGTTCTAAATTTTTAGCGGAAATGCTGCACAATTATTAAAAACTTAACGAATCCATACACAAAATAACTCATTTCAAATTAAAACTACGTAGCTATCTTTCAGTTCATCATACGGTAATAATTAGAACATGCTTTTCATTTTAAAAATACGTATGAACCACGAATTATTGGAATGCATGTGCCGAACACATTTCTAGTTTTAAGCAAAATATTTTTCAGCCAGACAGAAAACAATGGAGTTGAAACTTTTAAGATGTCTGGTTTTCTTATAAATTTCACCGACGCTAAACTCAATTTCGGGATATTAATTAAGAGTTTTAAGTTCGAGCTATACATATTGTTTGACGCTAATAGAAATTTAAATTAGTGCTTTATATGACAAAATTAATTAATACGATTAAAAATTTTCACACAAAAAACTAAAATATAATAGATGAGCCGGTTCGAAAACTTTTAAAGGACATCGATCGAAATAAATTTAGTTGTTTCTCCGGCAGTTTTATGCGATAATAAACCGGACGATAAATCTTATTTTATACACGTGGTGCATAAAACTGTTCTGTGATATATACCATCACGGAGTAACATTTTAATTAGTGGAATATTTTATAGAACATAACAAGGTCTAAAGTATAAACTGTAATTCTTACTTACCCTGCAGATTTTTTGATGGTTTTCTATAACAAAAAATGCAATATAATTAATTTTGAGTCTGATTTTTATAACATGAGGGCGTTTATTTTTGTGCCGCACTGGCCGTAAATTTCAAACAGGTGTAAAATATTGTGCATGGAAAAATTGTGAGTTGTTCAGAATAACCATAAATGTTTTTATAAAATAATTTATTAAATAAATTACACTAAAATTAAGTAAAAGTTTCATAACTTATGTACAAAATATGATATTTAATTAAATTAATTAATAAAATGCCTTTTAATCCACTTTAATTTGTTTTACTTCGTTTATAGTAAACATTCTTTTAGTTATAAAAAAAAACTTAAAAAACTATTAATTTAAAGGATTTTTCACATAAAATGATCTTTTTAAATTTTATATCATTTTTATTATTTCTTGACAATCAGTTTGAAAAATTTATATTATGATAATCTTTCGTGTATTTAATATATTATATATATTTATTTTTTATATTTTATTATACATAAATTTTATATTTTATGTTTTTCTTACATTGTCATAAAATTTTTACAACTTTTTTACGTTTCATATTTCGCATATTTATTATCTTTTAAAGATTTAAAAATTTATATTTAGATTTTTTTTCTATAATATAATCAAAAATGGATTTAACGATTATTTAGCTATATATTTTTTTATTTTATATAGATTTTTATTTGATACATTTAACATTTTTTATTACCTATTGAAATTAAGAACTTTATTTAGAAATTATATTTTCTATTTATATATTCATGTTTTAAAGGTTAACTCATAAATAATAATAATAATAATAATAATAATAATAATATTAATAATTTGTATTTTAAAGTTTGTCCTTAATCAAATTAATATATTATTAATATTTTTGAGATTATTATTTATTAAATTACTTTATTCTTTTACTATTCTCATATTTTATTACTTTTTTCTATATCTTTTATATTATCCATTTCACACATTTAAGAATTTTTGTGTTTTATTTTTGACAGTGTAAATTCATATTTTCTTTTTTTATTTTTTTTTAAGCGACTATAAAATTATATTTACATTATTTTTGATCATATAAATTCAATATATTTTTTACACTCCTTTATTTTAAATAAATTTGATAATACTACTTTTTTCTGTTTATTTATATTAATGTTTTAAAAATTTAACTATTATTAATAACGAATTTGTATTTGGATTTTTTTTTAATTACAAAATACAATTAATGTATTTTTGAAATATTTTGAAAGCTTTTGTATTTTACTTATATTTAACGGTATTTCTCAAATTTTCATTTTTTATATTTATAAGTGATGTTTGAAAATGTAGATGTTGTATTTTTGGTATTATTGTACTACACATTTTATGAAATTCTCACAATCATAGTTTTGACGTTTGTATATTGTTGTAATTATAAAATATAAAATTTATATCGGTAATTTTTAATGTAATTTCATTTTCTTTCTTTTTTTCAAATTTTACATACTTTTTATAATAATCATTAAAATAATTTTTGGTTTAAATTGAATAAATTTTCTACATTCTTTTAGTTTATATAGATTTGATAATTTTGTTTAGTTGTATCACATTTGAGTTATTTTCGTTTATTTCAATGGCTGTATGTATCATTAAAAGCTGCAAGTTAATAAAAACGAATATCACAATTGTAGCTGTAACATAGATAATAATAATAAATCGAAACCCATTCAATTTTTTATATTAATCAAAAATGTCAACAATAATCTGAAAAATTTTGTCATACTGCAGTGTTCAATTTACAATGTCAGGAGTACACAGAATATGTTTAGACGGTAACATTGAATCGGTAGCAACGGAAAATAATCCGGAGTGCTATTCTTACATCATTTCGCAAGATAGGTCCGTAATCCGATTGCCTGGGCCTTGGCAACATTGTATTCCCATTTGACAATTACATGTGAATCCACTCAATGTGTCTAAGGACTTGGCTCGCAATATTCGCAACGGACTCGACGTGTGTGTGTGTGTGTATGTGTTGAGAAATTTAATTCCTCCCCGTTCAAACTGCCCCGGCTACTTATTCGATACGTTCAGTTGAACTTTACAAAGCGATTAGAGTGGCCTTAACATGCCAACCATGGAACTGCTCAATAACCGACAAGAGCCTGTTTAACACCTGCATTAGAGTTTCCTTAATGTTGTTACGATGCATTATTAATAGATAACGTTAAATGTTGAGGTGAAACGTCCTTTTTAACATGGACTGAAGTTATAAAACAACTGGTCGTTTGGGAGATGTTTGTAACACTAACAATTCTCTCGTGTAGATGGGGGTTATTAGTTGTATTATCATTAAAAGCAATTTATTGGTAACTGTTGTTCGTTATGGAAGTTTCGCTTCTTACTTACTAACTTGTATGTCCCAACTTCCGGATTAAATTTACCTTTAATCTATTGACCTCAACATTTACTTTACCTAATTTCCAATCAAACTTTCGACATTCAAGTTTCACTTTGGCTGATAATTTTAATAAATGAAACATTTCACATTAATATAAAACAATATATTTTATTATGTCATATCACAACTTATCATAAAAGTTTTAGTATATTTGTGTCCTGGTTTATGCATTTATAATTTTACATACAATTTATTGATGTAAATTAATAACAAAACCTATATTTTACGTGTCTTCATTAACTAACTTTAATAATTATAAACTAAATCAATATATTCACTTTATAACTCATTAATATTCATGTGCACTTTAAAAATGAAACACAATAATGTCAATTCCAATTTGCTGAATTGCTGATTATGTAGATATACTAATAAGAGAAATGAACTAATTAGGCCAGATTTGTATATTCGGTAATTATATGCAAAACTCCCATAAATAGAATATAATATTACGTGTCACAATTTATATTAATAGAAAAATGAACTAGCCTATCAGGGACAGGAAAAAAGTCGAAAAATAAATTAATTTTTATGAAAATATCCTGTGTGATTTATTAAGTATTTTAGAAAAAACAAATTGAAAAGGGAAACTATTTTATGGCCGAATTATGGTTTGAGGATACGCGTGTGCGAAAATCCGCGACAAAAGATGTTCCGGCAGTCGCGGTACGTAAATCATTAGTTTTACTTTCGACATGGATGCGAAAACGCCGAGTGCACAGGTGTATTATCGCGGAGATGCCGGCGATACGTGATTACCACGGAAAAACACGGCACGAAAGAAAAAAGATCAATATCTTTGGCATGCATTTTCTTTATGTGGCCGTAAAGTTGTGCGAAATGTCTATAGACTGGAAATGGTTGGCAAGTTTCTTTAGAAATATAGGTATAAAGTTGTGTGTGCGGCTCGCCCGAGGCGGGTCACACACAAACTGGGATATCCTGAGACTTTACTCATTTTACCATTCAATTTAACAATGGGAAAGTTTATTGTTTGCACTAAAGCAAACCTACTGGAATTGAACAATAAGGAATCGGTGGGTAATTCGGAAATTAGACCGGGCGCTTTGTTCGATAAATAAATGGCGTGGATCACATACTTATTCACATCCAAATCTGCCATAAAATCAACTTCATAACTTCACCCGTTCAAGAAACACCGAAAAAAATCGTTTTATGTATCGTCATCAGGTTCTGGAGAAATGGCGAGGAAGTATTTGTTTCTGAGTGTTCCCAATGTGTCAACAAGACTAATCGCATATTCTTAATTTCCTGGAATTCAACATCAGTTAACAAAAATTATTATTTTACGTACTGCCCCTCTTCTTCTCTTATATGGAAGTGGAAGAGGACTTCTTTTGCATGGAAATAGTTACAGAAAGAACAAATAATCTTAGAGTCAGAACAGGTAATAGATAGACTGACAACCAGTTTTCAAGAAGTCAACGAACCAACATCAATTTAATAATTAAGTTTTAAGTTGTAGTTTTTCAGAAATTTAATTTATTTACTTATTAATATAATCATTTGAAAAAAGATATGAACACGTATATTCTTTCTTGTTCTTTTACATAGAAGTTGATTAGAAGATATCAACATGTTTTAGAGAAACTGCCCACAAAATAGTAAAAATGTATATTAATTTTCAAAAAGACAACAAATTTAATGAATTAATTCTGATTTCATTTATTATTAGCTTATATTATTTAAAATCTATTAACAGAAAATATTATTTTACGTGTTTACTTTCCCTTGCATGGAAGTGGTTACAGAAACACAGACCAACAGTCTTAGAGAATCAATGCAGGTAATAAAAAGACTGACAATCAATCTTCAAGAAGTAAACGAACCAATTAATTTAATAATAAAGTTTTAAGTGGTTTTCGGAAATTTAATTTATTAACTTACTAACAATTCACGTATATTCTTTCTTGTTCTTTTACATAGAAGATAATTTAGAAGTTATCAACATGTTTCAGAGGAATTGTCCACAAAATATAATAGTAAAACTGTATATTAATTTTCAACAAGGCAACGAATTTAATGAATTAAATGAATTTAATTGTAACTTCTGTCAGTTTTGGAGAGTGTTAACTTATATTATTTAAAATCAATTAACAAAAATATAATTTCCTTCCACTTCTCTAGCATGGAAGTGGTTACAGAAAGAATCAATAGTCTTAGAAAATTAGAACAGACAATTAATTTTCAACGAACCAACATCAATTTAATAATTAAGTTTTTAAACGTAGTTTTTCAGAAATTTACTAACATAATAATTTGAAAAAAGATTTGAATATGAAGTTAAAGAATTATCATCAATTTAATAAACCGATAATCTAATCTGATGATACAATGAATGGAAGAAAAATACGAATTTCCTGAGAAGCAGTCCAGAATATGGCAATTCAATTTAATAAGTTAATATTGTTTATTATATTACTAAGTTAATGAAATAATCATTTGAAAAAAGCTATGAATTTATGGCTGTTCCTTTCTCTTCCATTTCAGAGAAGTGGCTTCCGATGGAATCAGCGTATTTTAGAGAAATAGCCTAGAAAATAGCAAGACTGGCTATTAATTCCCAACAAATGCAACATCAGAACGTACAATAGCCTTAAATTAATATTTATGGTGGAACGGAATAAACACTGGCGTCTCACACAGAGCTCGATAATTTATTGAAGGAAGTTCCGTAACGTTTCAGCATTCGGAGCGCGCTAATTTTAAATGTATGTACATTCACAAAGAGTGAATGCGGTATCTGCAGTACTGGTCCAAGTGTTTTCCAACCCTGGATAATTATGGAAATATTTCGGAATTAAAATTCATAACAATATATTTGGAGCTTTGTGCGGCAATATGCAAAATGGTATCAGCGGCTCTAACGAGTGCAATTCCGACTTGGCGAACGCCAAACACGCCAACCGGCCGGACCCAACCGGACTGGACTCCATTGTTTTTCCGATACTGCCGTTTTCCAATCAACAAAAATTAAATCGTTTATCCGATTCCGTTTACTCCCCTGTTTCCTCTGTTCACGATACATGCCCACTTTTTTTACGAACTCGTCACACATTTATATAGACGTGCACCAAATTGTTTTTACAATTGTTTCCTCACATTCTTGCACACGACTTTTGTTTAGTTCAAATATCGTTTTATTTTGCACCTTTGATATTTTTATATCCGTTAAAATATGTACGTGTAGTTGGAGTAAGTTCAAACGGAATTCAATTTAGTATAGAATTGTATGATTTAGTTTTAAGTCAGTTGACAAATTCAAAAAATATGTTATGGTATAATTTTGATTGTTTATTTTAAAATTGATAATGAGTCTCAAAAAGCAAATTAAATAGTTTTTATTTTTTATCTAGATATGAAGAACAATATTTAGAATTTATATATAACCTGTTTATTTTTTTTAATAAAACTGCAAATTTAAATCTAGGTATGTTGCTGGTTAAATAATTTGTTTCCTGACATTCTCTAAAATGAGAGGTTAAATCAGAAAATGTCAGAAGTGAAAAATGTGGAATAGTTAATACTGCTAGATTTCAGTATTTTATCCACTTGCAAAGTTCAAAGTCTTTCTATTTTTAGAAGAGTTAAAGGATTTTATGGTACGCAATCTACATAATCTATCACAATATTTCTTGTACTTTATAATTTCCTGTTATTTATATTTTCCGGTTCGGCATAGCCTGAACTTTTTATTGAATAATCAATTTCTCATACAGTCAAGAAAACGCAATCACTCAAAACAGTTCAACAATAATACTGTTGTATTATTTTCTAAGTTTGACTAATGACTAAAGTGCATAATGTTGTTTCAAAATTAATCTGGTTTATCTTTAAATAAAAACTAATTAACCCCATTCGAGGGAGACTCGCATAATTACAACAGAAGTGCCATTGTTCGGACAATTTGAATTACAAGAATGAAAACCGATAAAATTACATACAAACTTGCGTGGGTGGATGATTTTGCGTTTTCTCACTTCCATTTAAATGTTAAGAGCGAAGAAAATGCGAGTTGATGTTACTCCCCCTTGCATATTTTCCATTCATGCGTTCGAACAATGGCCGAGAACATTGTGACAGACAGGAACTTTCTTTAAGTGGTGCTTTATAAAAATTAAAATAATTTTAATAACATTAATAATTTTAACTAGTTGGTTAGTTACGCAAAATTCTTATTAGGAGGTTTGTAACGCTACAGGTGCCGGTAATACCTTCGGGGGATGGCGGGTTATTTGTGCTAATCGTAATTACGGGGGGATGATGGTCCTTTTGACAGGCTCCCCGAGTCTCAAAACACCAGTTCTCAGGTGTTGTCTCGTCTGCGCTAATGGCACGCCGAACCGTTTCTAAAATTTCCCCCTTTCCTTACACACCCCCCAAAACACCACGGGTCCCTTTTTGTAATGTTAAAAATATTGGTTTTTGTTGCGAATTTTATTTTCCATTTGTCAATGTTTTCCGAACGGACAAAATTTGTTGTTTCGGATCACCGTATCTTAATCACGTTATACGTGGAATTAAAGCGGGAACAATTTTCAACTAAAAACAGATTACACGTTACGAAACCGTGTTGATGCGCATTTCATGGTAAAATGTTTTTGAATAAAGTGAGTTTATGTGTAACCGTTAAAAGGGTGTAGATAAAACAACCACAGATAGTTGAGAAGTTGGGAGATTAAAAATTTTATTGTAACCATTAAAAATTAAAGGTTACTATAGAAATTACCCACTAGATGTTTTTAAATTATTTTATAGAGTAATTTACTGTGTGGATTTATATATATTTAACAATCGGTTTAAACGTTGGAAACTGTGCTGTAAAATGAACAATATATCAAAATTAATACAAACACCGTGGTCTAAATAAACGATTAGTCAGCAATTAATCCCTTATGAATTATAATCTCTAACAATCAAATGTGTGAATTCGGTGTTAAAGGGAATGTGCACCTATTAATGCACTCAAATAATTAATGATTTAATTGCCATAATTACCTCTTTAATAACATTTTTTAAAGTTTTATAATTAATATACTTAAACTGATTAAAAAATTAAAATCTTATTAATATTATCGCTGTAACATTTAATGAGTTAAAAATTTAAATTAACTTTAAGCTTACCATATCTAATTTTAAATAAGATAAAATAGCAAAGTAGGATAAAATTGGGTTTGAAATATCAGATGTAATTGAAATATTTAAATTGAAATTGATTCACTTGGACTAAAAATAAATTGTCGGAATTCCGAAACAATTAAAAAATAATTGTGCCAACTTAATCTTAATGAATTTATTCTATTCAAACATTCGCAAGCCACTGAAAGTTTACAAAGGGATGAGTTACATTTTCTTTACGTTGTATTACATTATACTTATTTATTAATTTAATATGTTATATTGAACTCTCCAGATATTTGATTAGTTAATATTTGAAGCGAATATTCAACTTAATTGAACTGATTTTGAAATATTACATAATATTGATATATTGAGAATGAATGGATTCATCTAGATTAAAAATAAATTTCACTATTAAAAGTTTAAATCAACACGATTTAATGAAATCTCAATAAATCCATCTCTACAATCACTTCTACAAATTTATTCTTTTTTTCTTTAAAGATGAAATGTAACATTTTGTTTATAATTTTGTGACATATATTAAAAATATGAATTACAATTATCCTTCATTTTTGGTAAATTAAAAACTGTTATTATAAATCCGTGCTTGTATAAAACACGTTTTTTTTTCATGCAAAACTCTACCTTTCAGTTTAGATGTTAATAATTCCCAGTAATTGGTTATATAAATCATTATATCTATTTGTAACAGTTTAATTGGCATAAGCTGCATTTCCATATAATTTCACTGACCGGGTATTATAAAAATTTAAAGCATACAAAACTTTCAAAAATAATGAAAAAATAAAATTTAATTAATGTAGGAAATAATGAAAAATAAAAAAAGTACATTTAGTTATAAAATGTCTATATTATCTTATATT
This sequence comes from Aethina tumida, assembly GCF_024364675.1. Classification (NCBI taxonomy): domain Eukaryota; kingdom Metazoa; phylum Arthropoda; class Insecta; order Coleoptera; family Nitidulidae; genus Aethina; species Aethina tumida. The sequence goes on from NC_065441.1 coordinate 16,149,273, forward strand.
TTGTAATTAATTTAAAAAATTGTCAAATACATATATTAAAAAAAAAAACATAATAACTAAGATGAAATATTTAATGAGTATATAATAATAAAAAATATTAAAATTTTATGTTAATGTAGCAACGATTGTTCTACTTAATACGTAGGTATATTTAAATGATATTACTGTTCCTTTTTATAAATATAAAATTAGTTGAAATACACAAGTTGAACATCCTTAAAAGTTATAACACTCGTTAATGTAACAATATTATGTGCTCAATAATGTTGCTGCATTATTTTTATCTTTTTTATTAAAATTAAATACAAAAAATAGTTAATTTATGAAATACATGTAAGTTATTTATTATAATTTTATTAACAAAACCTACAACTATTTAAATATTTCTTTAAATATTGATTTTCATAATATTAAATGAAATTATAATTATTTCTAAGTAATTAAAAATTTGTTTAGCATTTATGAATTAAATGAATTGAAATTAACCTAACCTTGTGGGTTAATTAAAAGAGTGTTATTGTAAATCCCGGCAACTTGTACAAATCACATTTTTTCGCATGTAAAACTCGGTAGGAAAAACCCTTTAATTTAGCAGTTTTTCCTTTTAACAGATAGAATAAAGGATTCCTGAGTCGGCATAATAACGTAAAACGAAAGTACATGCCATTTGTTTTCGTCAGCGTGGAAAAAAAAATCACAGTAAATATAAAAAAAAAGGTTAAAAATAATTGTAATGCGGGCTGGAAGGGCAGGAAAAGAAAAAGTACGTTACCACCCCGAGCGTCTTTAGTCATAATACATCATTTGCTGTCACTTATAATCCATGTTATACGAAGAAAAATCTAAATTAAACTTTTTCGATAAAAACACTCCCCGTTACATCTATCAAACGTCGCTTACTATTTATTCGCCGATTCCGACGTTTAATAATGCCTTATTTTCGAGAAAAATCGTGTTAGCGTCAAGGATTCGTACACCGTAATTTGATCGGGGCATTTAAAATATCGTTTTTCATCTCCTAATTTATTATCGCACCGTAAACAACAGTTTTCCCCATCGAAAACATCCAGCCGCCCGACTAAAAAATAAACGTTTGCCGGTAATTTGCACGGGACGCTTCTTAATACAGTGTTTCGGCCGAGAATTCGCGGCGGCGGCCATCCAGAGCAATTCCGAAGGAAAATAACTGCGGCAACTAACCACAACTAAACAATTAGCGGTCCGGGGGCGGCTAATGAAAGAATAATACCCCCGCAAATTGGCGTGGATCGGTGGGACCCCGACTTTTATAAAATTTAACGTCGGAACATTAGTTGATTTCACGGGTCTTTACGTTCGAAATCTGTCGGGACCGCAATTTCGGCCGTGTATTTATGGACACGCTCCTTTTTTCTTTTTTTTTTTTCGAAAATCGGCGCGACGATTTGTACGTGAAACGGTGAACGCGTTTACTGTTTCAAGTTCCAGCAATTCCTCTAATTCCCGGTCCGTGTAATTTAGTGGATATTCACGCGTTAATCACGTCTGAAATTAACGTGTAACGTTTCAAAGTTTCGCCTGAACGCGACGATTTTTGAAAAGGTGGAAACGTGTCAAAGTGATCCGTTTTAGTGTGGCTGTTCCTAATTATTATGCGACTTCAAAAACATCATACGTTAACATGTAAAACATTGTATATTGTGGATTATGTTTGTGTAATGTCGTTTTGGACAACACATTCAAACACACAAAGCAGAAACATATGCAAATATACTTGTTTTCTTTTTACGACAATATGTTTCCAGTTTATTATCACTATTATCCCCGCCATTCATACAAACGCAGAATACAAATTTCACCAGCAAGATGTTACACGAACGTAGCATATTGTTGGTTTTAGTGAGACGATTTGCATTGAAAAGTTGATGATTGTGCCACTTTAAAGCAGCATTAAATAAATTATTAAAGAGATTTTTATTTTTGTATATATTTTTAAATAAAAATGATTTGTGTTTATCAAAATGTTTTTAATTCAGTTCACAGATTTGAATTATGTACAATTCTGATCTATGATTCCCAGTAATTAGTAAATCATTATATCCCTCATATTTTATATTTGAACAAAAGCTGCATTTCATAACATTTTTCATAAACAAAATTTTCACAGAAATCTGATAATATAAAAAATATAAAACACATTGAAAATGTAATAAATATTGTATTACATAAATAAAATTTTCATAGAAATATCATAATCCTGCAGGACAACAATTATTTATATCAATACATATAAACTCAAAATTAATTAGTATATATTATATATTTGTTGAAACAATGTAATATTTCAAAATTATAATTGATATGTATAATAATAAAATAAATAAAGTTTGTTTTTTGTTTATTAATAAAATGAAAAATTTTATATTTTTTTAATTAAATTTGTTGAAATACATAAAAAATAAAAGTTTAATAATAACAAAAGTAAAAAGTCTCATTAACAATACTTATTTAACATGTTCATTCAAATATAATAATTTAGTGAAGTTTTATTTAAATTAATTGTCTTCTTGACTTGTTCAATGAGGTAAAATAAATGAATCACCTTCACGGAATTCACTTTACATTATTATAATAAATTAAATCGGGTTTATTATTGGTAAAGTTAATTAAGAAATCCAGTTAGCCATACAAGACGTAATATCTTAGCTAAGTCAAATTAAACATTATCCAAGATTACTGGAGAAATGTGTTAAAATTGCAGTGATTCCGAGCTCGCATACTATTGGGCTTAAGGTATTTCAACCATGCATTCATTGTACTGATATTAAACATTTAATTATTGTTCAAATGTCCCAGATTCCAACTATTATATTATTCGAGAAGCGAGTTGCAAAGTATATTAGAATTTTCTGCATGGAAATAACTTACGTGTGATGCATTATGTAAATAGAATTCGATGGATTTAAATAAATGTTTATTAAAGAGCTAATTTTTTGAATGAATTAATCCATGGCAACAGAAAAATTTTAAACATTATGTATATAAATGTTAAACAAATATTATTTTTAATTAATAAAAAATATTATTCATAGAACAGATTTAAAAATAACAACTATGCAATTTTTTGTTATAATAATATTGTTTCTAATTTATTTGCGTAGGTCAAACAGATTTTTTAGTTTTATAAATTTAACGTTGAATTTTAATGAATAAATTTTCATCGTTAATTTTATTTCCGATAAGAACATGTTTTGTTCATAAATTGTATTATTTACGATGTGCATCTTTTTAAGTACACTATTTTGACAGTTCACAAAACTGATTTCAATTAAAAATTTATTTACTAATTCGACACATCAATTGAAAAATATTACTTATTATATGTTTTTTAAATATCTGAATATACGAATCTACTTTTGATTATAAAAAATAGTATTTATTATATGTATTATTTATTACAAATAGTTTTAACATACAGTTATGTGAATTTGATTTTCGGACTATTATTACACCAACATAAACATGTTTCAGTAGACTGTTATGTTTTAAATAAAGTTGATTAAAAAGGAACAATGGAACGTAACATAGTATAGTTGGTAAAATAACAATAATGGGGGTTAAGTTATGGTTGTGTTCGAGTTGTGTGGAGTTTCTGGGTGCGCCCCAGTAATAATTTAAACAAATTTCGCAGCGAACTGTAGCGTACCGTGCAGGGAAAATTGAATCAGCAATCTGTTTTATCGCGTAGGGAATTTCCAACAAAATAGGCTGGAACAAGCGGCAAGTTCATTGTAACAGGTAAAGTATGTTGTTTTAATATGTTTCCTTGGGTGTTTTAGTGCTTCAGCCGTCAGAAAGTGCTTAGTAAAAGTTGGAAACCCTTTATCTGTCGGGTTTATTAAATAAAGAAAGGCTTCGTTAGGCATTAGGGCACACTAGGATTATCACGTCGCCGATTACATCGCTTTTACTCAGCTTCGATTTCCTCAGTTCAGAAGACTTGCAGGAAGCAACAGGGCAACTACACACGCACGTTCGCGTTCCTGCGGGTGCGACGGAGACGCGACCCGTCACACTCGTCCGCACACTGCGTTTTAAACGCAAAGCTCCAGATCAATGCTTCATCCCTTCAATTTATATACATTGTGATCCACAATTTGAATACGTTTAAAAGTTTCGCCTGAGAAAATTCCGATGTTCCGAAAACCCGTCGCGACAACATCCAACCCGTTTTGATTACGAATTGCTCTTTTTATCTCGGATTCTATCAATGTTTATCGTACTACTTACAAATTTATATTCTATGTTTAAAATTAATTTATTTTTTCTTAAATTATTATTGTGATTAAATTAAAATTGATCATAAAACCTTTATCTAAATATACAATATATTAGATAATTGAGTTTAATCATATATAATCACCAATAGTTAGTCTATTCAAAATTGTATATCTCGTCTTTCGTTTCTGTTTATTTTAAAAATAAGTGAATCTCTTCTTATTTTGGTTACTATCTTTTGTTAATTAATTTCTGCAAATTAAGAAAAATTAAATTTAGTAACTTATTAATAATATTTTTCTGATTATTTTGACGCAATAATTTTTAATATAGTGGAATATTCAAATTTTAAGATACTTTTAATTTATATATTAAAAATTAAATTTTGTAAAATTAAAATCATGCTCTTTAGTAAATTTAATAATTTTTTATCTAATTTGTTTATTATTTACAAGAATCAACAATATATTTGACATGATTTCTAATATTTATAATTTCTAATATTCATCAATTAATTCGATTATTGTTATATATTGAATGTGTTATATTTATTTATAATATCTCTTACTTTTTGATTATTTTGATGTATCACTAATAATTTTTTAGATAGTTGAATTTAATTCATATTTAATTTTCAGAAAGCGTCATTTAATTGGAATATTGTGTTTTTATTTTGTTGAAACAAAATGATTTTGACAAATAAGTGTTATAAATTAAATTTTGTAAAATTAAAATCTTTATTTTTAATAAATTTAATAAATATATTACTATTTTAATATTTATTTTGAAGTTTCAATAATATTTTTTGTATACTTTTTGATTATCTTGATGTGTCATTAATAATTTTTGAGATAGTTACATAATAATTTACAGAAAGTATCATTTAATTGGAATATTGTATTGTATGTATATTGTGGTGTTTACAAATTTATATTGTATATCTCATCTTATTTTGGTTCTTATTTTTTGAAAAAAAAAAATAATTATTTTGACAAATAAGTGTTAAGTTATTGAGTTAGTTGAATTTATAGATAATTCTCAGAAAGCATAATTTAATTGGAATAATGCTTACAAATTTTTATTGTATATTTCATTTTATTTTGGTTCTAATTTTGTTGAAATCATTATTTTGACAAATGAGTGTTAAAAATTAAATTTTGTAAAATTATACAAAAATATACTTTAATTATAAATTTAACAAAAATACTTCAAATTTTTTGATTATTTTGAAGTATCAACAATATTTTTGGACTATATATATAATTTACAATATTCATCAATTAATTAGAATATTGTAATGAATGTACATAGTGGTACTTACAAATGTACATTATATATTTTATATTATTTAATATTCTTCATTTTTTATTATTTTGCGATCAGCAATAATTTGGTATAGTGATAGCTGAGTTTATTATGTACAATTTCCAATTTCAATGTGAATTTCGAGATACTTTTAATAAATTTTTATTGCTTCAGTATTTTGAGGTTAATATAAATTTTTGAGATAATGAAATGTAATTATGTACAATTTGCAATAAACTTCAATCAATTCGAAATTAGTAACAGCAAATAAACATGGAGCACAACTAATATAACATAACGAGATTAAACTTTTGAACAGAATACGTTGTAAATGTAAAATAATCAAATTTATAAGTGGGATAATAACGGTTACACAAAAATACTTCGTTATTCCAATTATACAATCAGCTTTAATTACGTATTCAGTGCGAATATAATTTGGCAGGATTTAGCATTAGGTGCAGAGACAATTTTAGTGTGGCAGAACGATAAATTTTAATTGTAATTCTGATACAGATAATGAAGCGCGATATATTAGACTGTAAATTTCGCACATTAACCTGTTCTAACGACTCTGCACCGCAGACGCACCAATCTTCATTTCCTCGTCTTAATGAGCAGGAGTTTACCAATTTTTTAAGCGCCTTCTACCGTTTACGTTCCACAAGCATTTTTGAATTACGTTAATGATTAATTACACAAAGTTGTGGCGCACTACAATTTTATACAAAGTGGTGTAATACATTTTGAGCATTAATAGACAACCGTGGTCGTAACGTTCGACGTTAAGTATGTTGTTGTTGTAATTATTAAGAGGGTGAGTCACAATGGCAGGTGTGTTTGTTATCGCCATCGAGGGAGATAACCGAATAAAACTGTCTATAAATGGATTTACAAGTCTATTTCGTGTAACTGCTGTTTGGTTCGTGCTCCATGTGTTAACTAATTAGGATTTTGATGTAATTACATTACATAATGCAATTTAGAACAAGGATATTTAATTCGGGTTGTTACACTCGTTTCGCCTCTGTTACAATAGTATCGATTACAATTTGAAATAGTGTGTAGCGTCATAGTTTGCTGTGTACCATTTTTGCGTACACACAAAGTGATGTACACACATTAATTAATGGACATAATTATAATTATGATCTTTATGCGCATAAAGAGGACAGAATGCAATTAAAAACACGTGCTCAAATCTCCGGGTAGAGGCAAAACGGGGACTAATGCCGCGTAATATTTTTAACAAAAGATTTCTTTTGACATGTTTGTCAAGGAGATAAATACAAAAAAATACATATTTCTTTCAGCCCTTGTTTCTTGTTTTTGTATTTCGGACGGGCCCAGAATTTCTAATAAGATCCAGAATCTTTGCAGACAGTTGCGGATCCACAAAAGAACGGCTTACGAAGTAGATTTATAGAATGGCCTAATGCAAATGCCTTGCCGGAAACAAATATTTAAACGTTTTATTTAGAGGTATTTGTCATTTTTATCTCCGGGCACATCTCTTTAACCGCCGCCACCGCCGCCACCGCCGCCTCGTTTCTTTTTGCCACCACATTTTATTTTTTAATTGTATTCGGGATTTATGAATTTATGGCTTTATTGTTTTAATTTATTTTAATTTTCTTTTTGTATGGCCGCAATATGGCTTTGCTGCGAACTGTTAAATAGTTTAGATGGTTTTATGCAGTTGAAACACGAATTTTGTTTATTTTTACACTCCAAGCGTGGCTTAAATTATGTAAAAACATTTTTTTTTTAATAAACTTCACCAAACAAAATCATTCATAAATAGCAAATCTGTGTGTACCTAACATTCTGTTTGTTACGTTGAATAATAAGTTTTTTATGTTTTTGTACAGTTAAAAGGGACTCACCTGTTTATACAATTTTGAATAAATGCAATATACTACGGTGACCAAAAATACCCGAAATATGTTTATTTAAAGTATTTTTTTATTATCCAAGTCAAATTGTTTAACTGCTTGGTTTTGTACTAAAATTATTCAACAAAGGTGTTCGATAAATATAAAACAATAAATAAGGAACAAGATCTATAAAAAACAACAACATTTGGTTGATACAAAATGTTCAAATAAGGCAGAGGATGTTTTGTAATGCGTCAGATGGGGAGTACTTTGAAGGCGATGAAATAGATTTTAAAGAATAAATATTTTATAAAAAGATTCCGGGTATTTTTCACAAACAGTATATTTAATTAATACTCTAACAGCTAAAAACAATAATTAAAATATCAAAAACTTAAATTAACACTTGAAAAAGTTTTACGTTTGACTAATTTTACTCCTTGTTAATTTTTGAACTGTACAATTATACCTTTTTTAGCTTTGAAGTTATTTTTATCTCAATTACAATATATAAAAGCATTAATTATATTAAATAGTATTTAAAATAAAATATCTTATTCGTTAATTAGACTTTTTTAAGTGCACCACAGGAAATGTTTCACATATAAACAGTGATTTCGCTCTTGGAATTGGTTGAAGGATGCTACCAATTTCATAGTTTAAATTATCTAAAGTTAATTGCAATGTGGAATGTATTGGCTATTACCATAATTAAACATTCCTGTTTCAGTGCATATCTTTCAGGCTGACAATGAAACGGTAAGTCTCTTTTGTAAATACAATTAGCGGTAAAAGGGAGCTTTAAAAGTGCTTATTGTTTGAATATAAACTATAATTAAGGTTATCTTTGTTGGTGCTTTGCTTAACTAGAAGCTATTTATGGTTTCATTTAAAGTTATCTTGAAATTCTTTATTTTTTCCTTATTTAATAAAAATTTACTGTGATAATAACAGTTTTCTAGCAGCTGAGACTTATTATTGTAAGGCTATTTACAATCATAATGATATTTTAATTTATTAAAGCGAAACATGTATCAAATTTATAATTTATACAAAAGTGTTTCTGTAAGGTTTGCACGACTAATACGGATTTCACAAACGATTTCAGCAACATAATTAAATTTTCATTTTAAATTAAAACAAGAATGTTTCTTTGTTATTAAATTTTTACCGTACAAATTAAATCTAGACCTTTATCAACTCGGAGCATTTCAATTCCTTTGTATTTAGTTTGTCGCAAACTTAATATAATTTTATGCAATTAGTTTTCTAAGTACGCCGGATTTTACGGGAAATTGAAAACATGGTTTAACATTTTAAATTTTAATTGACAACTTCCCTTTTTCTGGGTTGCGTATTTAGCATTCATGATTTATTCAGAATAAATAAATTCAGTTTGGATTCCTTTAAAATTAAGGGGCCGCTTCAAAATACGCCCCCTCAACAAATATATTTCAAATGGAAACAACTTATCTTTTATTCTCAACACTGTCCTTGTTACATCATCAGAAAGGGAGAAACTCCATTTCCAGATTAAAATAATTTATCAAACCAATCTTCGAGAATCAGGTAAAAACCTGCGCCTCGTTGTTACGGTATAAATACATTTATTATTAAGGTTAGTACACACGGTGGCGTGGCGCGACATAGAACAAACGGTTGCGCTGACTTTGATGCGAAAGAAAAACTTGGCAATAACATAAACGTCCATTTGCGGAGCCCGAGGCCGCGAATGTCGACCCAGGAATTCGGCGGAATAGGTCTAATTTATGATAATTGCCGGGCACAAATTAAGTGGCCCCAGGCAACCGTATTAGCATGCTGACCCTTCGGAGGAAACCCTGTCCTATCTCCTTTTCTTTTCTCGTTTCCAACTCCGAATTTTTGTTCGTAAGAATGTCGACCATTGTCTCCAGCTTTGTGTCTTGATTCTCGAGTAAAAAAAATGTAAAAATGGGATTAGAGTAAATTAGCATTGTTTTCTTCTTAAGTCTCTTATTGTGGTGATTGGAATTGATTTTATTTGGCTTAGTAACAGAGAAAGTGGCAAATTACATGTCATGTTGCAATCTAAACTGCTCCCTTCAACACGTGCACCAAATTTAAAAGCTAATTTGTAAATTGAAACGCTAACAACATAAATGTTAACTAACACGTAAAGCATAATTTTCCTTTTTGCTAATTTATGTTGATTTTAAAGTTTAACAGGAAAACGTTTTATTGGTTTCCTTCATTTATTGGCGCTATTTTCACTGATGACAAATTTACGAGTAGCATATTTTATTTTATTTTACACAGCAATCCTTTGTTCAATACTAATTAATTGATTAGCGATTTAATTGGAACACCATTTTACATAATCACTTGCTGTTCTTTATTTGGTATTTAATTTGTTAATGAGAGTCCTGACAAAGGAAAATCCTTTTCAACCAACCATTCGTTTTTAATTTCATACAAAAACATATAAATCAGGAGTGCAAATAACTTAAAATTTATATTGGTTACTTCCGTTTACTGGTGGTTATTTATTCTTCTTTCTATTAAAATTTTATGTTGACATGTAATTAATTGTCAATTACGCCACATCAAGTAAAAAATCCACCACCATACTAATAATGTGTAGATAATAATCAATAATATTGGTCCATGTTAACACGACATCAAAACACACATAAATCAAGAACGTCATGTGTGATTGAATTATTACACGTATATAAATTCGTCGGTTACACGGAAAAACTTTGTTCTGGCTCGTGGTTTTCGTAGTGGAAAGTTGTCGCATAATGGAATTAATAATAAAAGGGTATCGTTCAATTTTATCTGACAGGCAGGATCAATAAAGCAACAGGGGAAATTTACATGGCTAACATGAGATTAGCCCACAAATTGGACGCACACAAGCAAACATATTAGGCACAATCCGGTATAATGCAAGAACAATTTAAGCACCATTTTCGGTCGATATTTAGTTACCAAAGGAAGATGCCAATTAACATGTTAAATTTCATTAATTATTGGTCGCTTGACCAGGATAGAGATCAGTTTAAGGTGTAATAAGATCCACCTTTCAGCTTCAATATTGATATTGCTCGTCTGAGTAGGACATTGAAACAACAATTCTGTAGGTAATTAAAAAGTTTTAATTAAAGACACGTCAACATATTGAAGTGTCGTTAATATTATTTTCACAAGTGATATATTTTGCCAATTTTCAAGACTTGCAGTCCATTATTATTATTTTTACGAGTGTTTTGAGTTGGACATTGATGAAAGAGCAGGTGCAAGTACAAATAATGAAAAGATTATGTAGAGAAAAAGTCTAATTAACAAGAAGGGAGGACATTTATTTTAAGATGAAATCAACTTATGCTTCATTTGATCGTATTTTTGATGAAATTTATGTATATATCACACTAAATTATTATTCAAACATAGTTATTAAAAAGTATATAAACCAACGAATTTTTATGTTTTAAATTTTATTTCATTAATCAATATTATTAACTACTTTGAGGTATACATCTTGTCAATAATATTAAACATGTAAGGTATGAATTTTGGTGAGAAATTTAACGTACTACATTTACGGAGTGAAACATAGCCAGTTTCATCTTTATAATCAGTATTCATACGAATATATATGCAAATATCATGGTTAAACAAGGTGCTCTCTGAAAATTAGTCCGCACTTCCACACATGCGTTTTAATTTTAGCGACCGCAGAAATTAAACCCGAATCGATTCCTTTCAGTGAATGCGCCGCTAATATCATAATTAAGTTTATTTATTTCGCAAGTACTTCTTCCAGACATCAGAGTAATGGACCTTTTACGGCTAGACATGCTTTTCAAATGGCGAAATAAGTCATGTGTGAGCAGACGTACGTACATTTTCTTTTCAAGTACACTTTCCAATTTGTATTTAAAACAGCAATCGTAGTACATTACTCTTATTGCTACGTTAGCTATGGACCCTCGTTATCTTTTCGCTTTTACATTCTACTTTCGTGTGGCTCGAATGCATAATTTTGCACCTTTTTAATTAGCAAGTTGATAAAAAAACTCGTTAAAATTTTACCACAATTTGTTTTTTATCTGGCGGAATTATGGATATTGGTTTTGGGTTGGACGCAACTTTTTTCCTGAGAGCTTTCAATTTATTGGTGAAATTGACGATATAAACAAACACAATATGCTACAAAATTTTAGTTACAAAAATTAATAATTAAATTGCCCATAACACATTATGAAAAATTCCATAAAATCACGCAGAATTAGAGCTTAATTAAAAATTCTAATTAATTTTTCATCACATTTTAGCAGCATTTTTTGACATGCAGTATTAACCATTTAATAACCATATGAAATATTTTGAATGAAATAGTTTGGAGTTTTAAAATCAAATCCCATTACACACAATATGTAGTTTGTTTCAAATATATAAAATATATTTTCAGTACGATTCATTATAACCAGTAATTTGAATTTTTGCAGCTCTAGACGTCAGTTGATTAATACATTTTTAATCGGTAATATGTGTGTGTAAAATTTCAATCCCATATCAATAAAAATCAATTGGTTATTGAGTAAAAAATATGTTGAGATAGCATTTTGGACATCATTCAAATTTTCAAATGTTTTATCACTAAGAAAATATTGTAGGGATCCGAGGGACCTTTATAAGGTTAATAATTCATTAATTTATTCTGATCGTCTTACACAGTATGCTCTTGCATTGTCGTGTTGAAGAATAATGCCTTTTCTGTTAACAATCGCCGAATACTTTTCAACTAAAGATTGGATCACTCGATTCAATTGTTCAAAGGTCTGCATTAACAATTTGTACAGGTTTCAGCACTTAAGAGTGAACAATTCGGCGAATACTCCACCAAACACACAGAAGCGTCTTTTTGGAATGTAAACCCGGCTTCGTAGTACTTCGAGGTGATTCATTTGGAGAGAGCCACTGCCTTTTGATTTTTAAATTGTCATATAGGACCCATTTTTCATTTCCAGTCATCAAACGATCAAAAAACGGTTTTGTATGGCGTCGTTGAAGCAATAAGTTGCTTGTGATTGATCGGTTGGCTTTGTTCTTCGGACAGATTGTAGAGGACTCAAACACCTGATCTACTTATTTTTCCAATCCGCTGTAAACGTTCCTGGATGGTCGATCAAGCCACCTTGTAGGTAAATTAATTTTAAAAGGGGACAAGTTGTATTAAAAATTATTACAAATTGCATCAAACAGATTATTAAAAATTCTGTAAAAGTGTCTCGAATTAGAGCTTAATGAAAGTCCCCAATTAAAATTTTTATTGCGGTTTTGCAGCAATTTATATTAACGTGCATATAAGAAAATATTCATCATATCCGAACCGCTTCGTCACGGCAAACACGCTCGCCGCGCAATATTCATTTAAATTATGAACCCGGTACTTTGCAGGACTTAAATTAACTAAAACCTTGGGCGCATAATCAAAATTCCGTGCTCGAATCTGCCAAATATTGATCATCCATATTCGGGCAAGTGTTTAAAGTCTCCTGCTAAATTATTGAACCGGTCAGCTTCGGATAGGACTGTTTGAACTCACTAATGGGCTAATAATTAATTTGGAACGATCAAAGAAAAATGCTTATTCGAGGATAAGTTTCTAATGGATTATACTTGTGATTCAGTTCGTTGGATTAACTACAAATGTACATCACTAAAAATATTAAGGTTTGTCATGGTTTAATCAAGATTATTTATTAAAAAACTAGTAAGTAATTCAATAAACACTCATCACATTAACTGCAGAATCCATTAAGAGAATTGAAATATGCAAAATGGAATAAGTAATTGATCGTAAACTACTAAATAATGATTCCAGGTAAATTTCAGGTACACGTGCTATTGCCTGTCAGAACACCAGAAGCAAAATAAACCATGAACAAGCTGTAATTAAATCGTATAATTTATCACATTCCAGTTTCACTTCATATAATTTTTTTGGGGTAAATTGGGTTAGTGCCCAGTAAGACAATGATTGAGCTACAATTTCCGCATAATTATGGCACCGAATCGCCTATTATTTGTTGTGAATGGTAATTCGTTGTCAACTTGGGCTCCATAATTGAATCACACCCTTATTCAACTATAATTTATAGTTGTCTGGAACTTACAAGTAAACGCTTTCATCCCCTGTATAAGTTGCTGTAGCGTTTTCGGCACCGACCATTGTTTGACGCGATTATTAAAGCCACTCCAAACTCGTTGCCTTTATTAAACTTCAACTTATTTGGGTTCTATCACATTTCGACTTAACGATTTTCGTTTATTAATTATCCGGGGTCTGGACAATTTGCAAAAAATAAACACAAATAAAAATTTTTGATGTTATGAGTTATAAATTATTAAATTTAAACTTGATAATGTGTTGTGTTGGATAGTGTCCATTTAACATAACAATTACTTGTATGCGCAATTCTGGGCATTAATGACGGATTTGGAAATAAACCGAATGTTATATGAAGTTAAATTTAATAACAACCAATCCCGCATAAGACTTATTGTCTGTGAATAATTGTGATGGCGTTAACATTTGTATTCTAGTCATAACAGTAATTTAGTCGACATATTAAATTACAGAATTTCATTTTAAATGCACAGGGTTTGTTTATTGGACTTTCAGTTAAACTCATTTTGATACGAACTCATGCCATTTGTTTGTCAAATAAATTTGACCGAATCGACACAATCAATTATACCGAAATAATAAATAAATTCACTTAAATAAACACTGCTCATTATGATGTAACGCCAATCGTACGTTTTAAATTAAACATATTCGAATCGAAAGCCATGATATATTTATTGCCTCAAAATTACATATCAATAAACGAAAATGTTCAGTGATTTTGTCACAAGATTTTATACATTTAATAATTGCTAAATTACTACAATGAAATTTATTTTCATTGGAGCATAATTTTGAAAAATGTTTGGCCCCTGAAATTTAATATTGACGTGATTTAAAATTTAAATCAATTTTTTTTTAAATTAATTCATCCATGATTTTTAAGGTTGACGGGACAGATTTTATAAATTTATTTTGTTTTCAGTTTTTTATATGTTTAGAATCGGAATAATATTGATAATATTAAAATGTCTCAAAACACAAATTTTTCTAAAGTTTTTAATTTCTTTTTTTGAATTAAGGCTAATTCAAAATTTACAATAATTATCTATTATTTTAAATATTGGTTTAAATGAATAAATAAACTAAGAAAATACTCTAAAATTAATTAATTAATTAATTAAATTAAAAGCTTGGCATTCACCTTGAATTTTTCCTAAGCATAATTAATTATTTTTCAAATACATTTTTTTTAATAATTTTTATTACATAAAAGCCTCATTACGCTTTCAATATTTATATTAAAATTTCTATTAAGCTCTTTGAATTTGAAGGTAATTAATATTTCCAATTAAATTGAAGCGCATTCGCATTTTTATAATAATTTTTGAGCAGCTGCTTACTTGCATATAGAATAATGTATATTACATCTTTAGTTTGGTACTCTAAATGAATAAATGAAAATACTTAATACTCCAAAAATATTTCATCACAGATGTGTATCAACAAATGTATTTAATTGTAAATAATAATTAAAGCCAGTCAAAACCACGTACGTTGAAGAATTGGTTCAATAAATGTTCCTGTAATTTTCTTATTTATATCTATCTATCTGTACTTAAAGAAAGTGAAATTGAAAGAATGAAGTGGCCACCACTTTCTACGAATATGAACCCAATTGAGCTTGTATAAAATTACTTATCCAGATTAATTCGGTGCCCTTTAAATACTCCTATGAGTACTGCAGACCTACTACAGGCTGCAGTTGAAGATGGGAATGTAACAATAAAGAATTTCAGTTAAAACTATAGGTTTAATTTTAAAGCTTCAAAATTTATTGGATATATTATGTTTCCCAAAAGGTTTCAAATAATTTTAAACATATTTGGGAAGTAAAACATGAATAAACCAGGCAATATTAGTATCATTTGTAGTTTTGCATTCTTTGTTTACGACTTTAGATAATTGTAAACGAAGCAGCATCTTCTGTGAAATTGCTCAGCTTGTCGAACAGTGAATAAATAATATAAGAAATGTATAGACAAACCATTATCTTATTATTGTAAAAAAATCGCTTCCTTAATTTCTTAACGAGTATTTCAAAAAGACTTCAGGTACTGTTAACTGATTATTCCCTATTTGATATATGTTAAAACTCTTCAGGGAAATTTACAGACGAGGCGAAGGTCTTATAATAGTTTGATAACAACAAATTTTAGTTAATTTTAAATTAAATTATAACGTGGTGCAAGACTGAACCGAGGTTACATTTTTACATTTAATTTTAAGTAAGTAATTAATTTTTAAAATTTAATTTTGACAAAATATAAAAAAATTTAATAAAAGCTCTTGAAACATGCTGAAATACTTTCATTAAAGACAATTCATATTACATCTTTGATTTTGGCTGGATCTATTAATAATATTAGTTGTATAGACTGCACGGATTAAAGGAAACACTTAATCTCATAAAAAACGTCCCATCAAAGCTGAATATCAACGTATTTAATTACGAAACGAACATGTTTATAGTGTTCCGGCTTCGGTTTTTCGCGAGCATAATTAAATGTTTTCCTACGAAAAACCCCATACGGCACTCGAACCGTCCGCGTGTGCATGCATCGTCGTCTTAATGCGATTACGTTCGAGCGTGCATGTGTACATCTGCAGCTATCCTGAATTTCGCTCCGCTTCCAGGCTGGATTTCCAACGTAGGTAACCCTACGGAAGGAACTCGCCTTCTCGCAATTCAACAAGCGGCACAATAGAGCGGAAGACGCGACATCGTGAAATATACCACGGGGGCTTTTGCACTAAACATGATATATAATGTCTATTTTTAATTGTTTATGTCTGTGACGCAGTTATTTTCAACGTTGCGCCTAATTTTGGGACACAGTTTCAATGTACGAAATCAAATTTATTTTAATGGAACAAATACTTAACGTTGAATTTATTTGGCTTTAATAAAAAGGGATTAATTAATATAACAAATTTCATTTTATTTTATTTAATTTATTCGTACACAAAAATTGTATTGTGTATTATTAAAACCATATTTAACCAAATATTTAATTTAATTCAAGTTCAATTTTGTTCAGAATTTTTCAGCATTTATTAGTAATCCCAGTATTATTTTATTTTTATGTTTATTGGCATTACGAATCAGTGAAGAGATTTTCCGATTAATTAATTTCTAAACAAAGATAAATTTTTAACTTTTTTTTGAATGGTTGTGAAACGAAATATATTACATACATATATTGGAGTGGCCAGTTTATTTAGGCATAAGGTAATCGGTTTCAGCATTGCCGTTTGACAGAGATATATTACTCCATGCAGTCATCCATGCAAATGACCTTTCGATTTTCTGTCGTATTTCTAAATTACATCAAAAGGTCTGAACAGTAAAAAGTAACCTATAGTAAATTTATTACTTCTTTGTCCATTTATATTGGATTCCCCTTTTTTCTTCAGGTGGGTCTCTACAAAGTTAGATCAAGCCTAAAATTTCCAAGGGCCCAATAAAAATATCGGAATTTTTATTCATGAGTGAAGTTCCAACAAAATAAATTGTGAATATATTAGTCTTCATAATTATATTGAAATTCGCAAACTCGATAGTGTTTCAAACTTGACTAACATAAAAAGAATTTTGTATGTTGATCGAGTCCGTGATGGAAACAAATTCGCTCGGGAATAAAGTGAAACCACATGGTTTTAAAAGGGGGTTGGAGCAGAAAGTGGAGAGATAAGATCAGGTGGTGTATGCGATAGGGGCGGAGAGTGCGGGCTAAAATAGTGCAACATAAAGTGTATTAAATTGTTAGGCGGATACGGCGGCGATAACGCATGTACCGCCCCTGAATTGTAAGCAGTCTGCTTGTGCTGAACTCAAATCTACTCACATCAAAACTTCAAGAAAAATAAAACACCGCTTTAACCGTCTAAACAAATACTTTTCGAAATTATTAGCTATTGAGGAAATGAATTGCTAATAATCGTGCAGCGTGTTAACAGTTGTAGTTGAAATTGTATTAAACCAAGATTGTTAAACTACAATATAACGTAGAGATTAGAGTAGCAGGAATGCTCTATATAATTTGGAAATTAATATTTGCAAATAGAGGCCTATATTTGTATTCCCCCGTGCGAAAGCCAATTAGTAAGCCCGAAGCATTAGCCGTGGCACAGGTTACATAATATTTCTAATTGAACGGTACACATAATCTGGAATTTTGGACGGAACTGCGAAATGGTCGAATCAACGGCAGAATATCAAAACGCCAGTTGCAGCATCTCATACGCCACGTTTAATGGATCATATCCGGAAAATAAACAAACAATGATATCGGAGCGTCGTGATTAAACGATTTGATTATTTAATTCGTTGTACACACGGATAATCCACTGCTAACTAACGTCAAACAACCAATACCTCATACAAAAACAATCCAGAATTTGATACCTTTACACGTCTGTTTACTGTGAACGTTAATAATCAAAAACATATTAGCAAGTCGTTTTCGGTACTTAATTTTAATGACGGAAAATTTATACATTCTCTAAAATAAAAAAAAAACAATAAAATATGCGCAAGTTAAAATGCACGTTTGAAGGCTTAGCGTACCGGAATGCACAATTATCGGAGACACAAAACGTATGTAACCTTAACGAAGCTAATGTGGCGCTTTTATACACGGCAGCTCGTTAACGTACCAAACTGGCCAGGATTCAAATTAAACCGGCTAATCTTCCTCATTTCAGCCCAGTTTATTTTCTTCGCCGTCCAACTTTTGACGTCGACGTCGTTTTGCCATCGTTTGATATGCTAACGAATTTTTAGGTTTGGCTCGCGTTTTTTAATTAACGTGTCGGTTAATGAAATGTTACCGGCGAACTAATAGAGTCGTTATTTTTGATGTTAATGACGGTGTCGTAAGAGAAATGCTGTTTAATCCATCAAGTTTGGTTTAATGCTCGTGTTGGTTTTATTTTCGAAATGATTTATTGGTAATTTTTAGTGGCCTTTGATCAAATTTATATTTTTATTTTATTTGTAGGTTTCATCAAAACTTTGACAGTCGATTAGTTTACCTCTTCAGGTAAACTTTAATTAAACCATTCTTTATCTTTTCGTACTTCGTTATTAAATATCAAGGTCTAAGAAATTTTAGCAAATTAAAAATAATAATATATCGATAAAATATTATGATTATTAACTTTCTGTAATAATTCTATTATTATATTGCCTATATATATATATATATATATATATATATATATATATATATATATATGGCTACCTAAACACGAAAAATTTTCACGATTAATGGACTAATTGAAATATCACCAATTTTGATGCTGAAGAGTTCATTTTAGGCATACGAGTTAACCAAAGACTATCCTACTCGGAAACATTGAACAAGTTTGACACTTTAAAAAGAAAAATGTTATAGATAGATTTTTAACAATAATAACCCAGCCTTAAAACTTTACTAAAAGTAAATAAGGAAATTCTTGTTTTTTCACGAATAAATAGGATTTATAATCGAGTTGGTAGTTAGTTCAACGTAATTTTCAATTAAGTTCAATAATCCCTAAGCTGCATTTCTTATTATTGAATTTTATAAAAAATATTAATTCATCCCCCAGCTGTATAAAAAACATTCGTTGCGTTGGTATAAATGTAAGATTATGAATGCTTTAAAGATAGTTTAAGTTGACTAAGTGGCCGAATTTGTCACTTTAAATTTAAAGGATTTTTAGACATACGCATATTGAGAAACTAATCTTGAAACTTAAAGTTGCTTTTACTTTAAAGTCTACATCAAATACGGTTATGAAATTGACGATAGTTATATTTAAAGACAAGTAAATTCCCCCTTTTCGCTATTAAATAGAATTTAAACACTTACTCATTCGCCATTTTATTAAGCATAACTGCGCATCCACCATTTTCAAAAGCGCATCCACCATTTTTCAAAACGCATCGCCCAAAAATGTAAACATAATTAAGAGTACATAAAATATTAATTACATCGACTTTTTTATTGTAAATGTTATGGCTCACTTGTGCTAAATTATTCTGGAGTCCGCCGAAAAACGGAACGAGTAAAGCCTCAACGACACAACCGAAATAAAAAACAGTGGAACGCCGCCCCCCATCAAACCCTTGTAATTCGGCGCGAAGAGAAACCCCACCGTCGGAGATTCCGGCGACCTGATGCAATATTCAGCTGCGTCCGCATATCCCGGACACGGTTCTCCGTGCAGGCCGCATCCGCCACGTTTTTACGGACGCCAGTCGAATGCATAAAACATAAACGGGCGCGGGCAGTTTTATCCGTAGAGATCTTTTCATCCAGATTGTTATTGTATTTATATGGCCGTGGCGATCTGATCCCGCGGGCCGCATCAATTTATAAGCCGGACCATCGCGTACAATATGGCTGTGGATTTAAGTGAATCGAACTGGTTTCGGTTTATTTTTCGGGATTTTATCGGTGCGTTTTGCGATTACAGTTGCCGATTTTGAGCGCTTTATTAAGCGTATTGAATATTCGCTTACACTTATCGACTTTTTTCGAAGTAATATAAATAAATTATAGTATAAAAAGCTAATAACATATCAGGTGTCGAATTAATAGGAGACATAATGTTTAAAAGCTTCATTAGAGCTACAAATAACATTGAATAATGGCCACACATTGTAATATTTATGGGTGATCATAAGTGAGAAAATGCACGAGAAAATTGATTTAATGTTTACGGAGGCATCCAGTTTATGACCGTCATAAACGAAAAGTTACAGCATGTGAATATCATTTTACTAATACAGACATTCACTCTCATCCACTCTGTTGTGTGATAATTTCATTCGATGTGATAATATGTAGACAAATGTCCTCTTTGTAAACATATTAAATATTTTGAAACAGTAAAAACATCAAACACAAAATCTTCTTAATTGATTAAATTTATATTTATACACCCTACATCATAAAAAATAAATAAAATATGATGTGATCATTTAATAAGAACTAAACTGATTCTAGTCATATTAAATAAATTTTGATTTAACAAAATATTAATTTAATTCATTAACCAAAACCTTATAATTTAACAAATTTATATTTTTCAACATAGATAAAAACTAAATTAATTCTAATTAAATAATTGTATAGATTGTATATTTTATATTGTAACTACATATTGATTTAAGCGAATATTAAAATTAGGTAATGAAGAAAACTTTTTTATTTTATCAATTTTTCTTAACCTAACCATTTAATAAAATAATTTATAGGGCGCTTCTCGAAATTGATAAAGCTCAGCAGTTCTTGACAATAACTAATTCATCGATATATATCGAAAAGTTTTTATATAATGTGCGCGATATAACTTTTCTCATTATGGCCTTAGATTTGAGTGTGATTGATTAAACTCTGGAGGATCCGTTGAATCCCGGACTTGATCCGGTTTTCCACTATAATTTTATTATAAATGGTTTTCTCTTCCGCTAATCTATACAACGTTCAATCATTAATAAAACATGTTGTTTTCTCGTTCCTGTTTTAACAAGAATTTTGCTTATATTAACTCTCTCTAGTGCGAATTCTAAAAAAACATCCTACTTTATGACTTATTCAGATAAATTTTATTCATACATACAGGACATCTTAAGAAGGTTTTATTAAAGAGATGCAGCATGATAAGCAGAAAATATCAGTGTCGATAAATTTTGATCTTGCAATAAATAGGGCGTGTCGTAAATCTTTATTTGCGGCGAAATTTATTGTGAATATGGACCATGGAAAAGTTTACGAGGTGGTAAAATATGTTTATTTTCTATTCAATTATTAATTCTCACGGTGCTGAACTGATAGTGAAATACTGGAACGATTCATCAATTATCCCTTTGCTTATATTTATATTTGTCGGGTACAAATCGAAATTTACTGGAAAAATCAAGTTTCATCGAAAGTTTCTGTAAAAATTTCTCCTGTCGTAACATACACTTTGCATTGTTTTCTAATAAATCACTGTATTTAATAAAAGCAAAATGTAGGATTGATCACCCTTTTATACTGTGTTAACCTAATGGATTTTACTTCCCTCATAAACTAATATTGTTTTTGCTTGTTTTTCTTGTTCTGGTTTTATGTTCTTCCTGAAATACATACTGAAAATCGATCTTACATAAACATTTTACGATGTTGCATGTTAAAACATACACATATTTTATAAAAATATTTTATTTAAATGCGACATATTTAAAATTCTAATTCACTTGTAAAAATTGGCAAAATCAATCTGACATATTAAAAGTGTCTAATTTACTTCCACGTCAAAAATGATTGTCCATGTTGGAGGTTTTTATTAGGCGGATGTGTTTGATTGACATAAAATTCAAACATCACATATCAAAAAATCATTTATACAACTTTTGTTTTAGGCAATAAATTGGTTTATGCCAACAAAAATCTCTCCATTTCCATTTGTCAAAATAAATAGTCATTTTAAAATTCATCCACAATACAATTTTAGTTTTTTTATTGTTTAGTTAACTCTAAAAAATGTTTTTTCTTATATTTTTGTATACTAATTAAAATTAATAGTTAAAAAATTAAATAGTTATTAATGAAAAAATTGCCAAAATATGCATGCATTTTATATTTTGGTTAAATTTTATTATAAAATAATCAATTTTTAAAACTGGAGTAAAAATAATATTTTTTTAAAATTGTCAGTCAGTGATAAATTAGTATAACGTTTACTAAAGGGGTATGTACGATTGATCACTCCTTAATGTGATGCAAAACTAATGGTTTCCTCCATAAACTTACCTTTTTCTGTTTGTTTTTCTTGTTCCGCCCTAACGTCCTTTCTGAAACACGCAAAATCGATAGACTATAAATACAGTTTGACGAGGGAGCATTAAAACGCATAACACATACAGAAGACGATTCCGAAATCTCCGCACCAATATAAAGTTATATCGTTTATGTAAACCGACACCTTTTAATTAAGATTTTATAATCAGTCACCGGGTATATCCGGGACCCTAAAGTCTTGAAATTAATTCCCACAGGGTAGACTAATTAGTCAACTAAGTATAATTATTCCGAACATGTCTAGGCATAATATGGCTGCTTTACTTTCAACTGTAGTTCGATAATGATATCCTTACAGCATAAAAGCTTTTCCCTGTTTCACTTCTTACGAAACTTCATACACGTTGCTCTGTTTTACTAATTATTATTTTAATTAGTGTTTTCAAAACTTGATACATTCAAGTGTAAAATTAGTTCAGACAGTTAAAATTTAGCTGATCGAACTTGGATCAATTAATTTCAATCCGAATTTAATTACAATCGGTAAATTAATTATTTAATACATTACTGTTTTGATGTTTCCTGCTAAAAGACAGCAGGCTCACCTGTCAAATAACAAATCAAATTGAGGTAGAAAGAAGAAAGGTTAGTTAGTTACAAGAGACGATCTAAACGAATTATGACAATGGAAGGAGTGAAACTCTTGAAACGCGGAGATGAAAAGTTTGATAAGTAACAGAAAACCGAACTCGATGCCTTGGAGCGGTTCGCCGGCTGGAGATGAAAAATAAAAAAAGAAGTAACAGAAGAGCACGGGCCGCATTTATCCAAAGGAACTGTTTTCAGTTTAATAAGCCCCGATGCGAACAAAGCGTTGCCATGTAGATCTTCCGGTGTGCCGAATTCCAGCCACATTGTTGCAAAACGCTGGAAAGAATTCATGAGCGTTTTTAAAATGGCAACTAATTACTTAACAGATCCAGATAAAAAAAGCGGCCCCGTAACGACGAACAATGCGGCATTTTTTAAGAGAATGCCACCGGTTCTTTTTTTTTTTCAGCGACATAATTATGGTTTTTATTGCATTATTTGGGTTTTAATTTACCCCGCTCGGTTTTCGGTCATATTTGCTTACTGGCTATTAAACTTTCTACACATGATGATACTTTTTTGTCCACCCACCGCGACCGTAACACATGGGCATAACAATTACTGTTCTTGTCACTGTTTCATTTACTTCAAATTTTAATTTTTTAATTTGTTTGTCATAAGCATAATTAAAATGTCGCCACGTTTTTTTACTTGGCTAAATAAAATTAATTTTTATTATATTTCCTTAATTTATTTTAAAACTTTGTCTGATTCATAATGAGTTTCTACAAAAAATGTATTTAAGAATAATAAGACGAAATAAAAGAAGCAATATTTTTAACAAAGAAAAGAAAAAAATTCAATTCAATTCTCTGCGATATGGGGTTTTCCAAAACATCTTAAGGGTGCCGTAAGTGAAAACAGTCGTCTTGTAATCATTCTTTCATATTTTTCTAATATTTTCCAAATGATAATGTCTAGGAGAATTCCACAGCTGACCATCATATTTTTGAGATAGGTCGACTTTGGAAAATCATTTTGTCCTATCTTATATCAAGAGTTGTAAAGGTAAATTCAGGAAATTAAATTTAGTGACAGTTATAGGTTTAAACACAGTGTGTTCAAGCACAGATTTAACAAGAAATGAAGTGAGTATTGATTTTTCCATCTTTGAAATGATCTTTGGGGAATGAATCTTGTCAAATTAAAAACTAACGTATATTCAAGTTCTGGAATATAATTATTATTATCATCATTGAGTACAATAAATAATAAATATTTCTTTTCTAGTTAAATGTTTGCAATGAAAATAATTTAATTTAGACAGATTAAATTTAAATCTGGAAATAATTTTGAACGAAGTTGACTGAGTACGGTGAGTCTCAAGTAGGTTTTTCGAGATAAATCGAAAGTAAACTCCGATATATAAACTACTGAGGGCTGGTTGTCGTAGACGCTTTTTCACACGGTATTACAAATGTGTACCCGAGTCGTATTTAAAAAAGATAAACAGAATAACGTTTATTCCAGGTTTATTGAATTTGCTGGGCAAACAATTTTAAACGATTTACGGTTCGTGGGATAAATGGAATCCGTGAAATGAATACTCGACTTCATGTGAACATTAATCTGGAAAGAAGTTTAACTTAAATTTAATTTTATGTGTGCACACAATCAGCTCTTTAGAAAAATTTAATTATGCCACAAGTAAATTCAAATGTTTTCAATTATACGCAAAGAAAAATACAGAATGATATAAACTTTCTTTGTATTTTCTTGTTATTATTCGTCATAAAATACACTTCTTTTAAATTTAATGAACTCCTTCGTTGCAATTTTATCGTTAAAAATAAAAACAAAGAAGTAAGTTTGCTGTATTGTCAACTTCATAAAATTATTTTTGTATTACATATTGCCGAAGCTGAAGAAAATAAATTAGAATCCGATTGTTCCGCACGAAAACATGATGTTTCATGAAACATATCTGCTGTTGTGAAACATAAAGGGGGAACTTTATAAATTATCCTTTATTACTGTGGAAACAACAGTGCTTAGAATAAAGCAGCAAGGAACTTTTACGTTGGGGGTGAAAAAGAATGGGGCACATTCCTCAACTGGGAACAAGTGCCTGCAGAGTTACGAACCGATACGACGGTGAGCCGGTAATTTTATTTAATAGCAATTCTTTACAACGCATTGTTGGATCGTCCAGATATTCTCCAGGTTTTCACAAGGACATTTTTTATAAATTACAATCCGATCTGTTTTCTGGAAGTTTTGCGAATAGATGGAATGGTTGCAATTATTGTTCAAATAAGTTTTTCACTGCGAGTTAGAGTTAGAAAGGGGTGTGTTTAGTGTGGATTTATTAAGTGAGAGAAAAAGTTTTGCGGCCGTATTTTATTGTTGTCCTTTATATCTTGATTAAATTCACTTTTATTAGGTCGTCGGATGGGGTGGCGCTGGGTTAATAAAATATTTAACGGAATCGAAGGGATTGACGGCGACAAACTGAATTCGTAGCTCGTAATCTTTGTGACTGTACACACGAGGGTAATTGAGGACCCAATGTATATTATTATATTTCGAACCCTTCGCATTTTCTCCGTCGTTTCCGACTTGTCAGCGTTTTAACAAATGCCCAACGATTGACACTTGTCACTGCCGTTTCGCGATTTTTTCCTTATTCGCACTGGACGTGGAAATAACAAATTGAGAGGTTAAGGGAAAATTTCACCCCGATAAGGACTGCGTGTAATCAGTTTTTTTTTCTTTTCAATTATACCTTTTCACGCACATTTCACGTGATCCCGACCCCGGGAAATTACCCCCTTTACTAGAGCAACTAATTATTTTGACGGTATGCCAGTTCCAAATAGAAAAACCGATCTAGATCTGATGTTCTCCTTCTTACAATTTACTGGAATGTTGATAACTTAACTAGAAAACTATTAACTTAAATTTATATACTTTTCTCATATTTGATTAAGTGATAAAATACCATTTATTTATTTAATCATTTGGGCCGAAAAGTAAAGGTTTTCTTATTAAATGTTTTTTTAAGGTGAATTTAATTTTATGTTTAATTAGGTTAGAACAAACCAACAGATTTACTAAACTGGTCACAATGAAATAGGTAACATTTAAAATGTAAATACTTCGCCTCTTTTATGAGATAACCCTGTATAATATTGTAAGCATTATTTACACACTACAGTATATTTCAATGTTACAAAAAACTTATTTATTTATTTTTCAATAAATTAAATACAAATTAATGTTAAACACTTTTATTACGGTTGAATCAATATAGTTTTACAATTAATTACAATATATTTAATTAAAAAAAAAACAGCAGAGAAGTTTTAATAATATAAATTTCATTTAAAATTACATACAGTTAAATGTGTAACAGTTATTTGATCATTGAATATATTGTAATATTTATTTTATTCATATGTATTCTAAAATAGATATTTTATTAACCAGCCAAATTTTTCTTTAAAGTTGTAAAATTTTCAACATGTTGAAAATCAATCAGTAATATTTATTACACGAGCTTGTTGACATTTGTTATTTCCTGTCCAATTTATTAAATATGGTATATGGATAGAAAATATAAAAATAGTGCTTGAACTTTTACAGAAACATTTTATTGTTGATGATGTGTCACTCCTAGTGTAAATAAAGTCACTTGTGCTCCAACGTAATTTGCGTCGAAATTCCCGAGTCGTCAAACGAAACTATTTATCGAAGAACGAAATTGGACCGAGAGCATAAATAGCTTTACACTTAGGAAAATTAGCATGTCATGACAATCTCACATAGAACTGTGGTTATTCGACATCTGACAATGCACGACAATACGCGGAAACCAAACTTTGTTGATGTCCGTCAATTACAATACCGGATCACGGTACAAAGCTACATTATTTTAACCGAACCAATTCGCTAATTTGATGAGATCAAGCACAAAAGAAATTTCAGATTTTTGGGACCCGAAAAGATAAGTAGATTATGCTTTGTGGATTGATGGCATAATCCCTTAATGAACGTGTTCATAATTAACTTATTTCTATTAATGTTCAAAGCACCAACGGCAAAGTATAAATTTCGAAGTGGCAATGTTTCCAAACGACTTCCGTGAAACTTCCAACAACTCGCATGTGCAAGTTGAATTTTTACAAGGAATTCCACACCTAATTTCCTTCGTGCATTCGTTCCATATGTACGTCACTTCTTTCTCGCACTGTACAACTTTTTAAACAGGATTTCCAAAGTTTTAAGATCACGACTCATACGTGTGGAATGGCACTCGCAAAAAGTCACTCATGTTCCATCAGGATTTGCTCTTACGGTACGAAACATGATTATGCATGCAACACGGTTTGCCCTAGTATGTATGTTTGTGAAATAAAGTGGAATTCGACCGATTTATACTTTTATTAGGTCCTGAACAAGATGGTGTCTTCTTTATGTATGTAAATAATACTTTTTTTAAAATCAGAGACTGGACATTATCCGATTTTATTGTACATCTATGGTAATCCGGTTTCCTTGCTTGAAAAACTTTTTACCCAGTTGGTGTCGGCACAAAAAACCCTAGGGATACAGAATCGAGTAAAACAAATGATCTAAAAATATAAAGCCAAAACCTGATAAATCCGTTACACCATCTATGAATAATATATGCCCCATCCACATTTTCGGATCGATATTGGACCTTATTTTCGCTCTCGACGTCATATGTAAATTTCTAGGCTTTTAAGGCAACAAGAGCTATTATAAATCACTTTACATATTTCTTTCATTATTAATAAATTTCAAATTCACAGTGTATTTAATTTATCTAATTAAAACATTCCACAACCCACAGAAATATAACTACAACTTAACATCTAAACTGCGATGATAAAAGATAATAATAAAAATGGGAGCACATATAATTGCTTCTAGTCACAGAAAAGCTGACCTGAAAACTTCCACTGTGATCTATGTAAATGTAAATCCAGATACTCCTTTTATAAAAATCGATATATAGGTCACGTCGTGGGTTAAATTCCCTTTAACCACATATGTAATGAAAGGTTTTTAATTTCGCCATTGGACTGATCCCCCGAGCCTTTGCTCCCGTCTTAAATTTCATTCCGTTTGGAATATCAATGGAAATGTACGGTTATGCGGGAAAAGAATTTCCTGTATCGGTTTTATTCCACGTGTACGCCCTTAAATATAATGCAATATAAACTTAATGTGATTTGTCATTAGAGTGCATTCTTGTCAATAAATCACTTATAATAATTTACGGGAGCAACACGTGGATGAAATAAAGAAAAACAATTTGATGGAAGTAGGAAAAAGGACCTTTGATAACCATTAGCAGCGTCTTTTGACGAACAAAACCGACGAAGGTAGGTGAGAGGGGACGCCCCGTTTAGGAATTGGAAAGAATTCATGAAAGTCAGTTCTGATTGGCAATCTTACATCGACCAGGGGACTAAAATAACTCCATCGGATTCAACTCCATTGTTTACCGTACGAGACAATATTTTCAATTGCAGAGCTCGATGCAAGTTTCAATATTAACGTACAACATTTTGGATTATGGTATAAATCCAAACGTATAATCCCATAAATAGAGTCTGGTCATGTTTATTTCTGCATCCAGTTGCACGGGACCATTAATCCAACCTTGCAATATTGCATAATCTGCCACGACACTTTGAGCATAAGTCCTCAAACAAAGATACCAATCGCATCTCTCGTTACGTTTTAGAAACGAGAGAGTTCCGTGCAGGAACAGTTTGCGGCGAATGTGCAGCTTGTCTAATTTAATAGTATATCCGCGACCATCTTGATTAATAACCAGCAACTTCGTTTGACTGCCTCCGGTGCTGATAACTTTGACGAACGAAATCTGCGGACGATTCGTCTCTTGTTTATGTTTTATAACACCACTAAAACTTACGACCATAGGAAACTTTAAAACGACAGTTCACCTTTTTCAATTTTAAGTAGTTGCGAAGTTGGTATAAATGTGTGTTGCAGGCCTCCAGCGACCGAATGAGTGTAGGAAGTTCACTTCAGTTTTAGATAATTATCTCGGATTCACAAGTTTTGCCTTTCAAAACTTGAACCACTGGGGATGTTTGTTGCATTGTTTTTAATTTATTGATTAATTCCGATATGTAAGTTATCGCTACGGTAGTTTTAGACATGAACACTCAATTAATGTTTCAGGCAGGTTCAAACATCCAAACTCAGAGGCGCTTGCATAAATCAGTTTGAGTAAGAGCCCAAAGTGCAAAATATTTCACATTTGAAATATGAGTAGGAAACTGTAGCCTCGTGAAACTTTTATCTGGACCAATACATCTCGTATCGATTCAGTTTAAGTCTTACGTGCCTTACATGGGTCAGTATCTTAATCTTGTTACACGTTACGTCGATTTCGACATCATAAAAGCGAATATCAGTCAGAGCTTTGAAATCATCCAGCCAACGGAGCGCACCACATAACAAATGAAACGTAGACATCAAGCAAATATCTGATACGTAACGGGATATTCGAAGGTGCATCAAATTTACCGGAAACTTTTAACTGTATCAACCCGTAAAAAAACTCTGAGACTGTATTCGTGACGTTTAATTTTTATTGCTCCGCCGATTTCTATAGGTTTATTCCCGTCGGGCCATTTTTGAAATGAGACCGTGGAATGGAGCATCAAACAAATTCTCGGAGACATTTCTTGTGTTACGAACTAAGAAATGCTCGTCTCAGTTGCAGTAAATTTCGAATTTTGTAACTGTAATTAAATTCAGACATTTATCTTTGTCTAGTCTAGTGTAAGTTACTGAGTAGTTTAAATTTACATATGGCCAAACACAAGTGATTCCGCAGTGCACGTCAAGGATTTATCTTTGTTAAACAATTTCAATTTGTTCCAGATTTAAATTTATTCCTTTTAATTCTTCAGCTTCGTTCTGGAAGTATTCATTGATTTGCAAACAAAAAAATATTGGGAATTACGATCGAAACAAAGTTTGTTACAGTTAACTTTTGCATTATTCAAATTTACCCCGTTAAACGAATAGATCTGCGCCAGTACTTAAAGCGTACAATAAACAGTCAGTAACAATGAAACGGAATGTAACTTTTAATTTTTTATATTAATTTTTTTCTTTTCGTATCATTATTGTAGGCTTTTTTAATTATTTGCTTGTTCACTAAATACAGGTTTTAACGAAGTACAGGTTCGTTATTCCTTCATAATTTACCTCGATAAATATTTTAAAATTGATCAGTTGTAATATTTTAAAGTCATTAAGTAAATTAATGATCCTTCGCAATGTCAAGAGTTGTTTAAAGATAGATTAAAATGTAATACAAAACTGCTCTTTTCTCAAATTACTAATGACAAAAATACAACAGGTGTAGCAGAATATCGTTCCTTACTCAGTGATGTACAGAGGTTAAACAAACTGTCAATAATGTGGCAATTTCAACAAATCTTAGTGAAACATCGGGGTTTTATCGACGTAGGAGGCTGGTTTAGGATTTCAATTGCACGGCAGAGACAAAATACCCAACCCGTGGGATTGTTTCCTTAGTTTTTTCTACCACCTGAAGGCTACTTTAACAATGTGGTTACGGCGAACTTTCCCGTTACTATTGGTTTATTTCTCTCTTCAGGATCGGACTGGGCCCAACTCTTTGACATGCAGGGATAAACGCTTTGGACCTACGCAAACTCTATTCTTCTAAGCCATGCAAATTGAACCAGGATTTACTACTGAGATTTTGTTCAGTTTGATATAAAAACACTTCTAATTAACAGATAAAGTAAACTAGTTTTTGGATTAATTCACAACATGCGGGAAAATTGTAGTTAGCTCTAAACATTCGTTAACGACCCACGTTATTGTTATTGTTAATTTGATTCTTTTATTGGAGTGCTCAGTTCTCCCCGGACAATCCCCCTGCACATGTATAATTACCCACTTCTTTACGATATTGCACCGTTCGTGACGTGCCGAATTTACAACTCATACTTGGAGGCGGTGTTTCCCTCAGGTCATTCGGCCACTAAACCAACGAAGCGGTTAACATTTTAGTGCCCTTTTACTGCATCTTTCATCTTTCCTTCAGTCCGTGTATCCATCCACATGCGTCCTTCCGCATCGCATCGCTCACGAACGGACGAGTGTTGCCGTCGTGTCTTTTTGAATGTATATCGCATTTTCGCTAAATAAAGTGCTCCTGGAACGTTTTATTCGGTTGCGGCAAGAGGAATCGGACGTTGGCGGTCTGATATGCAAATTCGGATCGTTTATTTCAACGACACCGCAAAAAAAATTCAATCTGGAGCCACGCAGGAAATAAAACAACAACTGTTTCGTTCCGATTAAATAATTTTATATATTTTGTACATAAAATAACGCATTTTTTAATGTTATCTCTCTCAGTGTTGATGCCATTGTTATTTGGGCAAAGCTATAATAGGTAAAAAGTTGCAGCTTGTTACCTTTAATACTTGAACAACATAATGTTAAATGATTAAATAAGCAAGCCAAGCAAAACACAATGTTCAAAGCTAAACAAACACACTGATATTTACGCTTGGAAAATTCCCATATAATTATTAAATATTGTTAATGTCGTTGTAAACATTCCAGCTTTGTACATGTTTTAAAAATCCCTAAATAATTTGTACAAGGGGTAGTTGGACTCGGCAAATAATATGATTTTATGTAGTTTTCCATAATTTGTACAAGGGATAGTTGGACTCGGCAAATATATGATTTTATGTAGTTTTGCATAGTTTAGAAAGTTAAGTCACATAAATACATACAGTGATGGTCAAAAGTATTTACTCAATACTTTTGACCACCACTGTACATACGTAACAGTAAAAAATATCAAAACTGATATTTAGAAAAATAAAATGAATTTAAATTAAAATATTCAAGTATTCAATAAATTATTATATAATTGAAAAAAAATTAAATAAATAAACTATATCCAAATTTATTTCGTCTTAATGATATTAATCCATACTTGTGTCTGTACCTTACATATATATTTAATAAGAAAAAAGATACAAATAACTCTAATGAAATTAAAAATAAATTAAAATTTATTCCACCACTGTAGTAAAAAATAGCAAAACCAAAAGGAATTTAAATTAATTTAAGTATTTTACAATACGTTGTAGATACGTCTAAAGAATTATTATTCAAAAAAAACTGAATTTTAAATAAATAAACTATATGCAAATTTATTTCAAGTATATGATATTATTCCATGTGTCTGTAACTTTGACCACCACTGTACATATAATAGTAAAAAATATAAGAACACTGAAGAAAAAAAATAAAGTAATTTAAATATTTTGCATCTAATGAATTATTTTTAATTTAAATTTTACAACTATAGGCAAATGGCAAAAATGAAAACAATTTCATTAATTTAATTTAAATGCCATTATATATTTTACAATGTTTCAAACGAATTATTTAGAATACTTTGTTGTACTACTTTTTAAACTTTGATGTTAAATAAAACACTTTTATTTGACTTGTCTGTAACGATGAAAGTCCATTATTCAGTTCAGTTAATCTAGTATTAATTATAAATACTTGAAACAACAATATGGAGATTACTTTGATTAGAAACTCTTTAAAAAAACGTGTATATCCAAAAGCCAACCAATTAACCGTGTATTTCCAAACGTACAGGAAACGTCGAACACGCAAACCAGCAATTCCTCCGGCAACGACAGAACACACGCATCGATATTACAAAAAAAAAATAAACGTACTAAAAATTAACATGTTTTTCCCGGTGAACACACGTGTTTTATTTGCAATGTTCCAGGTGCAATTTAAAGCCAAGCATCCGTGGTTGTTGCCGAAAAAAAATCGGACGTTGCAGTGATTTATGTTTGGGCATCATGCTACTATCATGCAGTCTCATCTCCCTTTCTTTATGCATGCATTATTCAGGGCCCACTTATCAATATTGCATTAGCAGCGATTTGTTCACTTCGCGAACGATTTTCAGACACAGGAGGATCAATTATCGTGTTTGTGTTATTCTTCGGTTTTGCTGGAGTATGGGAAGTAATTAATGAGTGGAAACAATAACCGGCACTTATTTAGGTGTTTCTTGCCAGCCGTAATTTATATTCGTCTTATTATTCCGGCTTGTTCCGGACGTAAATCACAACCACCCATTCGAAATACAATTCTATAATTATCTCGGTTCCATGGCTGAATAAAAATTACGGATGTTTTAATATCTTTAATTAAATCGGTCATTTTAAACGTCGGCGTGTGATTTATCGTTGTTACGATTGCGTTTGAAACGTTAAGAGGTCGGACATGCCGAAAAATTCCACAGACGCCCGATACAGATGGCGGACGAACAATAAATACAAGTGCGACGGTGTAATGGAAAACGACGGAGCAATTATGAATTTTGTCTTTTGCTGTTTTGTGTGTTCTCTCTTCACAGTCCATTTTAAAGTTTCAAACATTTCCTAATCATTAACGACACACGAATATTGTTTCGCGTTTATATATAAGGGTTCTAATTGGTTCTGATAGGGAAAATAAAAGAGAATCCTGAGCTTGACAAATGATACGTTTAGTTTTAAATTCGAAATTGCTTGAATAATGTGACATGTTCATATATCGTAAATGATAAATTTGTAGTCGTGTCTGGTAATTTTTCAATGTCCTTGTAATATATCCTGTGACAAAAACTGAGGCGAATAACAGATATTTAATTTTATTAAAACCTCATTATTCGTAAAATAGGCAAAATAAAATACTGTTGTTTATGAAATACAATAATCCTATTGGTTTCTATGAAATTGCCTTTGTTGATTTAAACTTCTTAGAATAGATAAAATATTTTAATAATAATTTAAATTTTTCATGTAAATATTCAATATTCAATGTTCAATGTTCAATGTTCAAAGTTTAATGTTCAGTGTTCAATATTTAATGTTCAATGTTCAATATTCAATGTTCAATGTTTATTTTTCAATGTTCAATGTTTAATATTTAATGGTCAATATTCAATTTTAAGTGTTCATTATTATTATTCAAAATTCATGTCAGTTAAATATAGACTAAAAACGTCGAAATATTTTATCTAAAGGTCGCTCAGTCGACTAAAATTTATTAAAATGTTTATTAATATTTATCATTTTAATTTGCTATGAAAACAGTCTAATAAACAATTTCTGTCTCTAATAAATTTATAATTAGCAATAAAAATGTTTTAATTCATCAATGAATGTACAAGAATAAACGTACTGAGTGTATGAAACTGCCTTTGTCGATTTAAATACAGTGTTAATATATACAAATCTATTTTTCTATATAAACAAATTTGTTTCATAATTCAACAAACAAAAAACTTGTTAGAATGGTTAAAATATTTTAATTATAATTTAAATTTTTCAATGTTCAATGTTCAATGTTCAATGTTCAATGTTCAACGTTCAATGTTCAATATTCAATGTTCGATGTTCAATGTTCAATGTTCAATGTTCAATGTTCAATGTTCAATGTTCAATGTTCAATGTTCAATGTTCAATGTTCAAAGTTCAATGTTCAATGTTAAATGTTCAAAGTTCATTGTTCAGTGTTAAATGTTCAATGTTCATTGTGCAGTATTCAATGTCCAATGTCCAATATCCAATATCCAATGTCCAATGTTCAATATTCAATGTTTAATTTTCAATGTTCAATCTTCAATATTCAATGTTCAGTATTTAATGGTGAATATTCAATGTTAAGTGTTCAATATCAATATTCAAAATGTTAGT
The DNA here is from genome assembly GCF_024364675.1 of Aethina tumida. Lineage (NCBI taxonomy): Eukaryota > Metazoa > Arthropoda > Insecta > Coleoptera > Nitidulidae > Aethina > Aethina tumida. The sequence continues at coordinate 16,184,098 of NC_065441.1, forward strand.
TAAATACAGTACAAACGTGATGATCTTTGAAATATTATATCTAAAGGTCGCAAAAAACAACAAAATTTATTAAAATATTTATTAATATTTATCATTTTAATTTGATATGAAAACAGTCTATATATAATAAGCAATTTATGTCTTTAATAAATTTATAAATAGCAATAAAAACGTTTTATTTCATCAGTGAACGTACAAGAATAAACGTATTGACTTTTCTATAAATAAACTCGCTGATTTTACGGTAGGGTGCGAGTACGATACTAATTTACACATTTCCCATTGATTTTTCCCCCGTGATAAACTGACAAGTCGTTATCCTTTGGCGTAGGACCGATCCAGGTTTTATGCCATCACTTATTTACACGAATTTATTATGAACCGCCGTGAATAATCCATCAGTTCAAAAAGGGAAATGTCCCGTTCTGTTCCAATTTTAGGCATCGTTCGACGGAGGCTGTGTATCACCGTTCCCCAGTATCGATATTTTATTACTGATTTGGGCCTTTAAATGTATGCCAGCCACCCGAAGTAGGGAACCATTTATCATTCAATTGGATTGTGGAAAAATTCGCGTGGTTTATAAATAGATTGGCGAAAGAATTTTTAAAAGAAATTACAAATAATGTGCATATAAATAAAGTAATTTTGTGTTTTAGCAAAAACTCGTTAAAATCCGCGTCCGTGCATAAAAATGCGACGCATTGATTTTGCTGTCGACTGATAAATAGGAGCTGGAAATTAAGAGCGTCAATATTTACTTTATAAATTCTGGAAAACATTGATTTCGAGTGTCATCCAGGATGTGGACCTGTCAGAACAATGTTCAAGCATGGATAGACTCGTTTTAGTTTTTTTACAATTTTCATTTAATTTGTGTCGTTGTCGTAATTGGTTTTAACATGTATTTTAACAGCAATATTAAGTTGAAGAAGTATAAAATTATAATGTATACAAGGAAAAAAATACATAATAATTTAAAAATTAATATATGGAAATTGAGTTATTTACTTATTCGTATAATCATTAAATATAGCTTTGTTTACCTTTAATAAATCTCTTTGTTTATTCATAATATACGCCTCCAACTTTGGATAAAACAAATTGCAATTTAAAACCTTGTACCTATCCAATATGTAGCACTTTAAAGCAGGAATAAACCGTCGGAGCATAATGAGGGTAGAAGAGTGGCACTTCCATCCTAATATTACGTACAATCCCTTTCAAAAACATTGAATAAATCAAAGCTAAATCTGACCAAAAGATGCAAATTTGTCCTTTAATTATTTTTTATTAAAAAAAAATTAACAAGTTGGTGAGAGTAATGAAATTTGAATCGTAATATTATTATATTTTAATTGTAATTATTACAAGACTTGTACTTGACTGTGAAACCTTTTAAATAAATAAACTCCGAACAAAACCACCAAAATCATAATTATAAAAGCAAACTGATAATAGATAGTTTTGCAGTGAAAAAACACAACAAAATGAAATATGCATTAGTTTTGTCCGGGAGAGTACCGAGTTGTTTAGTATTCCTTTGGCATCGAGTTCGGCGCCGTTTCGGCGCGGGACTTTTTATCATTCGCGAATAAAAGTCACGGTCGTAGGTAGTGGAAAGTAATCATGCATGTTAGAACGGGGGTTAAATCCCTTATCACTATAAGCTGCGCCCCGAGACTTTGTTGCTGTTGAAAAAAAAAAACGAAAGATTGTTTTGACGCACGATTCGTTTCGCGTCCTCACCACTCCGAAATGGAAACCGCAAATGTTTTTTGGCGTTGCCGTCACTGTTTTTTGTGGATGAAAGTGAATTTAACGAAACAATACAGCTTTAAAACGTCGTCATAATTTGTTGTAATTAGTCTAAGCGGGTAACCCCCAACAGACGTATTATTGTGCACATACAAGGAGGGAAAAAATTCGAATTTAACATCGCGTGTCTTTTAAAATGGAGTTGTACAGTTAAACATATGTAACATAAAGAATGTTGAATCTGATAATATCGTTCACATAAAAATGAATTTGAACTCGACTTTTACAACTTCAATTGGAATATAACACACGAAATGTACTGTCTTATATAAATACCACTGGAACCTTTTTATTTTGGCTGCATGAACTTCATGAAATATGAAAAAGGTCGTGCACTTAAATTTGAAGCAATGTTACATAAAGTTTGGGCAAAGAGTGTGAATCACGAATAAGTTGGTTCGATCGCTACAAAATGTACAAAACTTAAGCTCCTTTACCACTTTAAACATATCATATGGTCGCAAAAAATCTGTTTTACTCTGTATTGAAGGATTTTATTCAAATATTTTGTGGAAATGAATGGAAATGAAATTCGCAACTTTATTGTCGTATGTCTTTGTACTTTTGTCCTCAAATCTGCACACACCAGATTTATTAGGAAAAAGCAACAAAAATTTATTCATTTATTTATATTTTATTTTTATTCATTCATTATTTTAATTTGTAATTGAAATATTCATTATTGTAATTTCATTAATTAAATAGTGTATTTAATTAAATTTTATATTATTTATTAAAATACCACGAAAGTTTAATTATCGTTTCACGAAGATCTATATTTACTTGTTATTATCGAATTTCATGGAAATCCTTCAAAATACGTTATTAATTAACAGGAAACATTGCAATTTAATGCTTCCATGTATAACATAATAATGCTTCTGAGGTATAAATGAGTACAAAATAATTAGGACAACTCCGGAGTGCATACATAAAACTGAAAGGAAAGTTCTTAGTAATTATTAAAAGTATTTATTATCCCGTATTAATTAATGGAGGACCTTACAGACAATATCCTATTCACATTATTAAATTTAAAGACTATCCGAGAGAATAAATTTGTCATGGAGGTAATTTATTTGAAGGACTTTTCACGATTGTCAATATTATATAGGAGTTTACTCATAACCCGTGGTCCTAAATTAATTACAGTGTGGCTGGCAAATATTTAAACAGGACAGAACACACACAAGATATTGATCTCTTTATTCGTTGAGGAAAAAAGTGTTTTTAATTAATGAAGGCTTTCTTGCCGGTTTCTTGGTGATGTCCGGTGATTGCTCAACTAAATTTTGTTAAATTTATAGGATACGTCCATCATGAATGTGTGTCGAGTAAGGGAAATTGATTTTATTCATGAAATTCCGCAGCATTTGTGTATGTTTATTGACCTCCCTTTATTTGACCTATAAAAACAATCTGGCGTGGAGATCTTTATTCAAACTTTATGTATATTTAGATCGCCGTCCCGATTTTAGAAATGCCGACCGTGTAAAACATGTCGAACATTGTTTTTTTCAGATGTCAACGTACAGATTGGGATTAATTACACGTCGTTATGTTTTTAAGCGTTTTCAATTTATGTTAGTTGTAGTTGGAACAAGTTTTTCCGACAATTTTTTTTACATATTTTCCTCGGAATACAGTTAAGAAACAGTTAAGAAATCCACGTCGGATTTTCCGTTTGATGAGCCAGATCAAATATAAATTTTTGACATTAAATATGTATTGGATTTTGCCCCCAGAAATCCGTATCGAACCGACGTCGAATTTGCATCTATTCACTGCTTTTTTTCTCTACCTCACGTACATTTGTGTAATTCGAAATTCCAATACAATTAGATGAGTTTTTGCAATTCGAATGGCGGAACCGTTTGTTGGTGAACCGCAAGCCAATTATTCGTTGCCGGGCACGTTTCAACATTAATCAAAATTTTTCGGATGCGTTCAAGCACCAGAATGTAATAAGTTAAGTGGTGCAGTCGATTTAACTGAAAAAATACTTGCTGGAAAAAATCTAAACTTTCATTTGATGTTATTTTATGTTTGATAGAAGTTATGCTTGTTACAATTTTATAGCAATTAATATTTATTGTTGCCAATGTAAGTACAAACTATCAGAAGTGCGACAAGCTCAGTAAAGAATTGCCAATTCTAATTGATTTAATCTTTCAAATTTCACTTTATGTTAGTATACACGATATATTTGACGATCAAAATATTTTGTATTAAAACATATTGGTAAATAAATAAATTAAAATAATAAAAATAATAATAATAATTATAATAGATTTTATTTATGTCCAACAGAATAATCTTTAAATTAGTGGCAGAGCACTTGCCTAACATAAAACTGTAGTGATTAAGAGAAATTTTATAACGAACACTTTGATAAATAACACAATATAACACCTGCTCAAATATATTAGAGAAATTACTTAATATTAAGATGTAATTATTAAAATTAGACTTATCACCTTTTTTGAATACTGGGGTAATTTTGGCAGTTTTCCATATAAATGGAAAGATATTAGTTTTCAGGGACAAATTGAAAATAATTTTTAATGTATATTTGCAATCTTTGTTCAAAAATGCTGGTATCTGATCATCCCCTGCAGTCAATACTATTTAGTACATCAAAATACATAGTAAAATTAGATACAGATCAGAGATTTAAATAATATAATATTGAAAATATTTGATTGAAACCTTCTAAAAGCTAAAAAATCAACATGATTATATTAAAAATATTTCTATTCTGTACACCATAAACTAAATTACACATAACTCGAGTAATGTAAATTCTGAAATTTAACACATTTTATATATGTTTTGTGGAGTAATGTTTTGAAATCAAACTTGGAGTCATAAGACTCATTATTGCCATCCACACCTTACAAATTTGATAGGATTTTAAGTCTTAACAAAAGAAGGAATATTACATTGAGAACCTCTTGAAAAATATTTTTTTTCTGTCAATGATTTTTGACTATACTCTCTAACACATATTCATATCTTTTAAATATTCGTGAACATGAATTGAAGCACTTGCAAAATTTGCAACGTCCGTCATAATGTGAATACGGATTAACAAAATTTCGACGATAAAAGAGATAATACCAAAATGGTGTAAAGTTTGAAATTTCCACTAGAACGATAATGGACAGTAAAATTCAGTAAAACAAAAGAGCCGAAGTGATAAGAGTTTGTTTAGCCAACCCTTTAGTTGGGTAGCTAATATCCAGACACCATTATGAATACTTTACAGTCAATATAAACTAAACGCAGCAAAAGTGAAATAGAACATTTGGAGCGTGATTAATACCGTCCGTCAGTTTTTTAAACTGTTTCTAACTTATCATCAGACTTAAAAACAGATTTGTCAAGTCGGATAAACCTTTTCGCAGTAGTTTTAGAATTAATAATAAATAAGGTTTATCTCATACATTGTTACAGAAGCTAGAAACGTGATTTTAGTCCGTTTAAGCATTTATACAGAAATAATCTGTCCTTTGAGCCGAAATAAATTTATAACGAGTAACATTGACGTTCTGTAGGCGGAAACGAATGGATCCCATGATGGGTCGAGTGTATAAAAGAGAAACTTTAAAGGAAAATCAAAGTAGAAATTGAGAGAAACGTATAATAATAACTTCCACTTTCTTAGGTATTCGATATACCAAAAGAAATAGAACAAAGGCAGTGGCAGTGCACCTGATTTTGGGGCGACTCATAAATCTGAAAAGAAAACTTCCACGAATGCCCGAAGACATTTTTCCTCCCTCTTCACATATCTGTGTGTGTGTCTTTATTCAATTATATTTCTGTGGAACGAGTGGGAAAATTTATTACGACGGTGTAACATTTATAACACTTTTTACTCTGTCCCAATGAATGGTTCTCAAATTGAATAGTAAAGGACAATGTAAAAGTTGTGAATGAAGTTTCGTCCGTCATCTTTTAAAATTGATGCCCATAAATAGAAAAAGTCAGAAACAAAAACCTGTAGGAGATTTTTAATAGTCGACATAAAAAGCAAGTGTCGTTAAAAATATGATAAACCTTCATTACGGCCATTGTTCGCCGGTCGACAATAAAAGTAACAAAGTAAATTACCTTTACTGCGACAAAGCATTAGCAGTGCTGCCGTTTTATACGTCGTATCTTACGTAAGTCCTTTTTGAACACATGTTGCTCCGAGTCCGAGCCGAAACTTTTGAGCAGAATGTGCAATACATAATGTCGAGACGTTCGCTCTCATCCCTTTTGAACTCGGCATATGTTTAATGTCCTATAACAGGATGCCCGCATTTCTCTTGATGTAAATACTGAAAAATGAAGCAGCATAAGCATAAGCGTGTTTCAGGAAAAGTCTCGTTCTTCAGAACTAATATCTTACCGGATTCTTCCATACCGTTTTATGTACGGATTCAATTAATGTAATCCATTTTCTTTCTTTATTTAAAGAACCTTTTCAAATATTTTTCAAGATTTTTAATAAGATTAACTTTTTTAATTAATTTCCTCTCCTTACCTAATGCTATTAAATGTATATACCAAAACTGGTTTATCCAATAAATTTTAAGTATCTTAACCAGCAGATAAAGGTGATATTTGAACTGTGTAAACAAGAAAATACATTTTGTTAATTGATAATAGTGTGTTTATTTTATTTTTTTAATTTACATAATTTACCACTAAGATTGTTTAATTTTCGATTGTTAAACTTGTAAAACATGTTGACAAACCTCCTCGGGCCCGTAATTACAAAAACCACTGTATACAATTGCTATTCCGTTTACGTCTAGTAGAAAATCTCTCCAAAACGTTGTTTTTAAGGGAATAGAATTAGTTACAGTTTTTCATGATTTTCGTGTCTTCGAAAAATGGCACGTAGACATTTTTTCGCCATTTCATACGTGATCTAGTTGAGCTTCTGATTTATATAAAGCGCGTTCCGCATCGATTTGTACGCACAAAAAGTTTTCAAAAATTATGAACGTAATTTATTCCGGCTACACATGCAAACCGAGTAATGTTATTATGTTTCAAACTAGGACGTTTCTTTATTACTTAACCTCCTGTTTTTTTGCCATAAAACTGATATAAATATGTTTTACGAAAGGAAATTAACTGAAGGCAAACTTTTTAGTTTCAATTACTCCATTAAAATGAGAATTGTAATGTGATAAATACTTTAATAGGCATAATTTAGTTTTGATGTTAAAACAACGAGAGAAAAAGAACGCGAAACTTTTCTCATTTCAATATTTGCCTTTAAAACTTTTTACATCTATCTTATTCAGATTAATCTCAGTCTTAGGCTTCCCGTAATGATATGCAGGCTTTTTATTGCGCGAACTGTTCCATACAAACACGAAAGTTTCAAAGGGGAAATTTATGTATGTACTTCCATGTGTTTTCTGTGTTTGTCTCCCTGAAACTAAATCCGCGTCTCAAAAAAACATTTAAGTCACTGTATAATTAAGTTCACATCATACTTTGATTTATTACAAGTTTACTTAATAAATACTAATTTAATTATATGTTTCTGCAAAATTTATTATTTCAAAATTATTTAAGAATTTTCAACAACGTGGCCCTGAAGAAACGGTTTGGTCATATTAGGGTTAAATGAAAATCATTAGAAAATTTCTGCCAAATTGCGCTTTCATCATAAAAGTTGAAGAATGTTGTGTGCTAGTTTTAGATATAGTTATTAAAGCGTAGAAATAGTTCTATGTGAAAATTTAATAAAACCGCCCGGAAATGTGAGAAGCTGAAATAACACGAGTTTGAATTTCATAATTTAAGTTAATTAAATTTTCTATTATAATCACATTTATTTAATTCATAAATCATTTAAATATCTTATAACAGAAATATTTATTTATACCTATAAAATAATTTATTTTAAATTGGATATTTTAGATGATATGCAAAAAATAATAATATCCCTTTTATAAAAAATATATATACAAATGAAATAAAGATTTTTCAGAATGAACAGTTTACAATAAAAGAGTTAAAAACACAAAAAGTAATAAAATTTAACAACAATGTATGCGATCAATTCATCCGATAATTGAGGGGCTTCATTTCAATGATATAACAAATTGACTTTACATATTTGTTACTCGTTATAAATTGCTAAACATTTATTTTTTTATTGTTGCGGTATAGTAGTAATAAAAAACCTTGCTATTTTTATAAAACGTTAATTAAACATTTATTGTTCAAAACATTATTTAATATTAAAGGTTGTAGGTAAATCTTAATTAATTTGTTTAGTGTATAATTTGGATAACGTGATTACTGAATATTACAATATTCTGATTATTCAGCTCAATGTTAAAATAAATTAATTATTGTAGGTTTATCAAGTGAATACATAGGTCACTGAAATATCAAATATTTAATTATTTTAATAAAGGCTTAAACTAACTTTTACTTATTTAATAAACTGTGGATATCACAATTGAATTTTAAAACATATAAATAAATAATTATAAATAATATTTTTTTTATTAAAATTAAACAAACAAACATATTTAAATTAATATTGTGTTTTAAATAAATAAATAATAAATATAAATAAATAAATAAATAAAATGAATGAAGGATGAATCTGAAATATTTATTATTATATATTTAATGAATACATAGATCATTAAAATATAACGTATTTAATTATTTTATTATAAGTATTAATTAACTTAAATTAATTTATTTATTGAACAACATTTGAAGATCACAATGGAATTTGAAAACATATATAAATAAAGGTAATTAATTATATTTTTTAATAAATTTTTTAATTAATTATATTTTTGATTTAATAAAATTTATGGATGCGTCTAAAATATTTTTTAACAAATTAATTTTAATCTTTTCCTACAATCTAAAGAAAACTAATATTAAGTAATGTAATCATTTAAAATTTAATTATTTTGCTATATTAATAATTTTTTAAGCAAAGAAATTTTTATTAAAATGTTACAAATAAGTAGTAATTAAATTTTAAATTTATAATTAATAAGAAAAAAATAAATAAAAATAAATAATATAAATTTAATGAAACAGATAAAATAAAATATATTAAAAAATGGCTGTAAAATTTAAACTGCGCATTCGCCATTTATAATAACCTTTGCACCAAGATATCAAATAAATTCTTACCTTTTCCGACGTCAAATCCAAAAATAAAAAAAAAATGAACTCGAAAAACCCACCAAAAAAATCCCGTGGAGTTTCCGCACTGCACTAGTGTACGCAAGGCCGCAAAAATATTAGAATAAGCGTCGCGACGCTCACGCAACCACGCGAACGGAGCGAAGCTGCCGATCACGCGTCAATGTGCGAACTGCGAGTTTCAGCGCGATAAGTTGAAGCTGCGGCACGACGGCGCACGAAACGACGCCCGGCGAAGGACGACGGGACGACCGGATCCTGATTGAGAACACATGAATACGTAATACAATTATCCTTCGTAACGAGTCGCAGTCTTATTGGTTTTATGACGAGTTTTTGCTAATTTAGGATGCGAGTCATTAACAAATCTATGTTCCGGGGACGAACGAGGACGCCGTGATCTGGGGTTGATTAAGGAAGGACTTTCGGGCGCATTCGTCAACTTTTTAAATAGGGAGTTTCACAGTAAGAAATATTTACAGATAATAATAATATTAAGTTAATTAATTAATAAATAACAAAAATCTTAAAATTTGTGATAATCTCCTATCAAAGAAAAAAACATAATTTTAGAAAGTAATGCCACACTTTTTTTTGTTGCTTCAAGAAATGTATACAAGGTGTTTCTAAAATAATTTATCAAAATTTGAGGGCAGATAAAACTCGTCCAACAATAAAGGAATTTAAAGATAAAATATTTTATTTTTAAGTACATTTTTTCATTAACATATGTTTTTTAATTTTAATAAAAAATTTGATTAATGTCCTTTAATTATATGTTTTCAAGGTGATCTTCAAATTTCGTTATTTATTTTGAAATTTAATAAAATATTAATTTAATGTTAATTAAGCCTTTATTAAAATAATTAAATATTTGATATTTAGTGACCTATGTATTCATTTGATAAACCTACAATAATTAATTTATTTTATCATTGAGTTGAATAATCAGAATTTTATAATATTCAGTAATCATATTATCCAAATTATACAATAAACAAATTAATTATGATTTACCTACAACTTTTAACATTAAATAATGTTTTGATGAAAACATTTCATTGCAAATATATGTTTAATTAACATTCTATAAAAATAGCAAAGTTTTTTATTACTATTATACCGCAATAATAAAAAAATAAATATTTAGCAATTTATAACGAGTAATAAATATGCAAAGTCAATTTGTTATATCATTAAAGTGAAACCTCTCAATTATCGGATGGATTGATTGTTGTTAAATTTTATTACTTTTTTGTGTTTTAAACTCTTTTATTGTAAATTGTTCATTCTGAAAATCTTTTATTTCATTTGTACATGTTTTTATAAAGGGAAAATTGAATCAAAATAAAGTATTGTTTTTTGTATACAATCTTAATAAAAAATATCTTATTTAAAATAAATTATTTTATGTAAATAAATCAATATTTCTATTATAAAACAGTAAAATGATTTCTGAATAAACTAAATATAATTATAATAGAAAATTTAATTAACTTATTTTAAATTATGAAATTTAAACTCGTGTAATTTCGGTTTTTATTAAATTTTCACATTAAACTATTTCTACGCTTAATAATTATATCTAAAAATAGCATATAACATTCTTTAACTTTTATGATGAAGCGCAATTTTACAGAAATTTTCTAATTATTTTCATTTAACCTTAACATGTCCAAGTCATTTCTTCAGGGTTCCTAACGTCAAAAATTTTTAAATAATTTTGTTTATAATAATAAATTTTGCTATAACATGTAGAAGTTAAATTAGTATTTATTAAGTTCACTTGTAATAAATCAGTGTATCAGAGGTGAACTTAATTATACAGTGGCTTAAATGTTTTTGAGACACGGATTTAGTTTCAGGGAGTCAAACACAAAAAACACATGGAAGTACATACATAAATTTACCCCTTAAAACTGCATATCATTACCTAAGAAGCCTAAGACTTTCTAAAATAATTTATCAAAATTTGAGGGATAAATATGTTTCTAGAGTTTCTCCTGAAGAAAATACAGCCTATAGTGTATTCACATAAGTTGAAGTTTGAATGGAGTATAGTGTCATCTTTATGTTTTATTTAATTGAACAATACACAGTTGTACGACGATTCACCCCTTCAGCATTTATTAGTACAATCCAAGTAAATGTCAAATACCATGTTACTATAACAGTAAACATACGTGAAAATATTTATCTAATTTACCTATTTATTTTCTTGATTACTCTTAATTATAATCTTTTACCTATATTATATATACCAAATCAAAATTACAAAAAGTATTGCCATTTTATTTTCTTCGTGATTTCATAATTTCTAAATCTCATTAAAAATTCTGACTCTTGTAAAAAGAAACCGAACCTAATTCGAAATAAAGAACAACATAAACGTAGGATTAGGCAAAAATGGAAATATGATAACATCGTCAATGTCACATTCTTGGAGTTATGAACAATAAAGTAGAGAGACTGACATTCCAACATTCTTTTTTTACCTTAATTTATACAGAGGACGAAAATGGATGCATGTACTTTTTATTATAATTTGTCACGACACATTTTCTCTACAGCTTAATATTCTTGTGTTTCAGTATTATTAAGGTCTGCATATCGTTGCTAAGAAATTTAATACTGTTTTTCCATGTTTTTTGCCAGTTTACAGCTTTAGAATTTTAATTAACAACTCCGAATGTCCCCTTTTATTATTTGTAAAATGGAAAATCGTAAATTAACACTAAATCGATTTGTCAATTTTTTTGACAGTTTCCATTTTTTGCATTGTAGCGAGGATTTCCGTAAAATCAAGATAATTGTTTAACCGTCTGTGTCATTTATACCTTGAACAAAATAAATCCATCTTCATTTCGTGCAACACATGAACGTGATGCTATAATAAAATAATTACCATCTGTGATTAGATCTGCTTATTAAAGACCAATCAATTCATCAATTAACCAGCATGGAAACTGAGCTGTTGGATATAATTTAACAGTGCGACTATCGATGAGAATTTCTGTTTGTTGGTACGTGGTTTATTGTTAAGATTATATATTTATTGAATATTATTTAAAATTAATTTATTTTACGTATTTATAAAAATTAATATTATGTGTGCAGTTTAATCACCAAAAAAAGAATTAATCGGTTCATATTTATATCTATTGTATTGTATATAAAGCATTAATAAATAACATGCATGATTTGATAAATGTCCAAATATTTTATTATTTTAAATATGTATGTAGTTTTATGATTTGTATAAATAATAATATAATATTTTATATATTTTAATTTCTGAATTATTAACCAGTTTATTATAATTAATGAAATACAATATATTCGTAAAACAACCATCTATTACAAACTTTTATAATTCATAATTTTACTAGTAAACTAGTTAATTTTTAAACATGCCCGGAATCAATAACACGGAATTTCCTGCTTGAATTATATTTTCCAGTAAATCAGGACATTTCGCGTTTAGAACCGGCGTAACTTGTGTACCGTATCCAAATTTGATTAACCATCAAAGCATTTTTATCAATTAAAACCTCAAAAAATCGGTTTACATTCATAACATCTACAAAAGAGCATTTGATAAATGCAATTTTGCGTTTGTACTAATTATTTATGCCATAAATCACGCCCGTAATTTTATTATCGTTTTGTGAAGTGGCCAACAGTCCTTAAAAAAAGCCGGCCGAACGTTCGAACGGTGTCAGTATGACGAAAATTAAAGTTCAACTGACCGTCAGCCATAAATTCCGGTGTCGTTCCGTAATTACAAGCAATAAAAAAAGGCGGAATGTCCCGCGTCCCGCGGCGCACTCAATAATATCGTGTACGCAGACACGGCGGTAAAATAAAAGGACCACCCCCGTAAGCCGAATAGACCTAAAGGACTTTGGGGAAGTTGCCATTAAATCTGCTACATGCTGGGCAAATTTATTATCCCTTTAGTTATAGATTCAATCTAACTTGAACAAGTTCGCGGAATTAAATAAGTTCAAAACATGGGCAACAACGCAAATATTCAACCTGGCGATTAGAAAACTTTTGTCTCATATTAATTGTTACTTATTAGTTAATTCGGTTGTTCACGCATTAATTAATTTATTAGATTATTAAAAATTAATAAATTTGACACTTTATTTACAGTTAAATATTTAATATTATAAGTAAATCACGTCAAAATGTTTACAAAAATAAAAACATCGTTACATCGTATAAGTTTATGGTGAAACACAAAGTTAAGTGTCCCTGAAATTATAAAATTTAGGTATACTTGGTTATACTTGGTTCTGTAGCTCCTCAAAAAATTTGGTTGAGAAATAGTAAAGAAATTCCAGAGAATCTATGACTTCCAACTTCATATCTCCAAACCTAATAACAAGAATGTGAGATGTAGGAATGGTTCAGTAAGAAATCGAAAGTTATTTTGATTTCTAATTTGATTATAAAAAATATACAGATATCCACGTTTGTAAAAGAAAAATGTTATCAGCGTTTCAAATTTACCTAATTTTTTCTGGTTCTTAGTTGAGAAATTTTAAAGAAATTTATACAACGTTTAAATATTCCATGAATTCCCAGCTTATATCACCAAATCTAATAACAAAAGAATTTTGATTTCTTATTTGCTTAGTCAAAATCATACAGTTTTTCACATTTATAAAGAAAAAAAATTAGCAACGTTTCAAATTTGCCTAATTTGTTTTAGTTCTAAAAAACATAAACCTATAAAGAAATTTAAATTGCCAACGTGTTAAATTTGCCTAATTTGTTTTAGTTCTTCAAAAAAAATTGGTTGAAAAATTTTAAATAAATTAACATTTTAACAATGTTTAAATATTCCATGAATTTCAACCCCATATCACCAAATCAAATGCCAAAAATATGAGGAGTAAGAATGGTTCAGCAAGTAATCGAAAGGTATTTTGGTTTCTTATTTGAATATATAGAAATATACAGGTTTCACACTTCACACAAAAAATATTAACGTTTCAAATTAACCTAACTTGTTTTACTTCCACTTAAAAAAATGGTTACAAAATTTTAAAGCAATTAACTTTTAAACAATGTTTAAATATTCCATTAATTCCAACCCCATGTCACCAAACGAAGTGACCAAAATATGAGGTGTAAGTATGGTTCTGTAAGTAATCAAAAGGTATTTTTTACACAAAAACAAATGTTTTCATCCTTATAAAGAAAGGGTGAATGTATTTTGATTTCTTATTTAATTAAGAAAACATACAAGTTATCACATTTATCATAAAAAAGTTATCAATATTATTTAAAAATTGTGCTCTGAATTTTATACACAATTATATAAATTATATAAAACCTTTAAAAGATTTCTTTCTTCTTTTTTGATTGACAATTTGAATTTTCCTGTGTAATTTAAAAAGAAAGTTTCCAGTTTAAATAAAATAAGTCAATAGCTAATAACTTTAATCACAACATTTAAAAAATAAATAAAACTAATCTGATAACAATATTAGTAAAGAAGAAGAAGACACAAATCGTCTTCAAAGTAGAAAATTGCGCATTGTTTTGCGTTCCGCAACAAAAATGCGAAATAGGATGATAAACTACGGGCGATGCAATCAGGAAAATAGCAAAAACAAACGGGCATCAAGATGAAACAATTCATTATGTCGGTTGGTTGCCTGCCATCAATTGATAAGGTAGGTTCTCCGGCGTTCTCCCGCTCCCGATCTTTCCGGCCGCTCCGGCCATTGACAGGTAAGAGCCACTAGATCTGATTGATGTCTGCGGGGCAGGTCAGCCGGGGTATTACCACCGCCTTAAAAACCCTTCTTCCAATTAACTACGGCAGGTCACAACCCTCCTCCCCATTACACCACCAAATTGACGATCGACCACATATCAATCGCCGAAAATTTTTATAAAACAACCGGATTTTCGTGTTTAAAGTTCGGGGTCGGAAACAATAAGGACTTAAGCTAAACACGTGGCCCGAAATCCTACGGATCAAATAGTTGCGGCCGCACGGCGCAATTAAAATTGAAGTTTCGGGAAACTTGGGGAAATTCCCTGGCAATACATCAGCACGAACCAAAAGGACATTTCAAAGTGTTCCGGTATCCGTTAATCGTGAATTTAAACTTAAATACTAAACTAAAAGTGCTTGATTTATGTAACTTGTACGAGCATGTGAGTTTTATCGCTTTAACAAAAGTTACTGCCCCTCTCTTGTTAGATTTTAGGGTTTATTGAATGGTGGCCATTATAATTTTTATTGCGTCGCAACAACTAAAATAAGAGTATTATAATATACGTTAACAATAATAAGGTGTAACATTTAAATAATTAAATTAAACCATGCTGAAATTATTAGTTGTTTATTAAATTAATTAAATCTATAGATTAATTGAAATTATCCAGAACTAATAAATTATTTTATTAATATTAATTATCTTATTTTTGTTTTAAATTATTTTACGAATTGTACAAATACATTTACAAAATAGCATGTTTATGTTTGTTATGTCATAATTAATTAAATTTAACAACATTAATTACTCAATCGTATTTTGAATTCGCGTAAATGTTACAAAACTTTTAATATGTTTTTCATGTGCCAATTTTATATATAATTAGAAACATAATACACTAACTAAATGACTGTAATTTCCAAAATAAAAAGCAACTAAAATAAATGGAAACAATCGGAGGATTTGGTTACATTTGTAATATAATATTGAATAATGGGATAACAAAAGGAAACGGCTCGGGTATTTGTTATCGACTGTCATTAGGTATTAAATCAAACATGAAACAATGCATTTCCTATACAATAGATGGATTTGTTAGTTCGGTGTCTAGGAAACAGATAATTGTCACGATAAATATCCCACACTTGGCATTCGTTTGATGAATTAACCGTTCACGTGCCTCGTATTTTTTCATTTTCAACCCGTTATTCATGGCGGAATTTTAAATATTTTTTTTTTTTTTTCAGTGCGCTGAAATTACCTTGAATTATAAGTCGAGATTGTAAACGTGATTTATTTACGGACGCCACTTTATCACCTCCGTTATGGGATTATTTATTCTCACTGATACGTCGAGTTATCCTGCAAGAACACCTGAATAATATTATCCTATTACTGAAGCACACATAAAGTTATTGTGTTGTAATAATAATAATAAAAGTGGCGTTAAGCAGAATCACCAATAGGAACCGAAGTAGGAGCATAAAGAGCCTTATAAATATGCATGTGGCCGTAAAATCGGACCGGTCATATCACGGCAAGGTGGCCATACGGGGAAATTGCGACAGTCCATATACGACGTCATAACGTCGTCGGGCGTCCACTAATCATGCGACGCGCCATCCAAAATTAGCCTATCTCTCGCATAAACAAGTCACTTCGTATCACGGGCCGCACTCACTCTCGTAGTGTGCGAGAGTGTTCCCTGATAATTGATACATTTGAAATGGGTGCGACACCTCGCCATGTTATATTGGTTTATGCAAAATTTATAAACGGACGCTAATCCCTCTAATATACTTTTGGGGGTGTGCTGTTTTATTAATTTATGTCTGGGATCAACATTCACGTAGGAGTTTTGCTTGTGTTTTAAAGAGATGGAGCTTGTAGCATCAAGAAAAGTTTAATAATAAAATGTTGTAGGTATCCTGAGTCCTATGTCTTTAAAATATAAAAGAGATAAATGTTACCTTAACAATGATGATGTATTTATTCAAAATTTTAAATTTTCATTATAATATTCACAAATTGTGTGTGGTTTCATATTTATGGCTATATTTATATTAATTACTTTAACTTATAAAGTTTCTGTTTAATATTTATAATATAATTATTTTTTTAATATTATTTAATTAAATAAATTTAATTCAAAAAGCTCTTAAGAAATAATAATTTGAGATGTTACCTGTATGATAAAAAAGAAAGAATTTTTGTCTCCTTTTATTAAACTATCAATTTTCTAACTATATAATTTTCTTTTAAATAAATTTTCATCTAAAGCTCTTTAATTGTTTCTATTATAGTAATTTAATATAAATAAATATAGTAATTTAGTATAAATAAATTAATTTAATATATTTACAATATTTAAATTTAATGTATTTTATAAATATATTATTAAAAGTTAAAATACAAAATTTAGTATTTTAAGTATGTAGCTTCAAATTGTATTTTATTTATTGAATAAATGTCGATCAATTCAATATACTTTTATTTTTAATATTTAAATAACTTTACATACGGTATAATTATAAAAAAATGTTAACTTTTGAATAAATTTTTTGGTATCAAAAAAAGGTTTAATAATAAAATATGGTAGGTATCCTGGATCCGGTTAATTTAAAATATAGAAAAGATAATTATTACCATGTTATATTTATTATTATTCATTAAGTCATTATATTATTCACAAATTTTGGAGATGACAGAATATTTATGGCTGTAATAATATGAATTAATTTAAATTATAAAATGTGTTTTTAAATTTATTTTATTATTAAATTATGTAAATAAGTGTTCTTATTTTTTAATATTAATTAATTAAACCCTGTGAAGTTATCTCTGTAATATAAATGAAAAGATTTTTGATTACATAGTTTCCTTCACTATTAATTTTTTAACTTCTGTAAACTAAACTTAATTCTAAAACTCTTTATTTGTTTCTATTATAGTCATTTAAAAATAGTGTAAATTATTTAAGATATTTAAATTGTATTATATTTATAAACTTATTTCAAAATAATTATATAACAACATTTATTAATACATTTAATTTATTCTATTCTCAATATTTTAAATATATTATTTATAAATTTAAGTTTAATAACAAAATGTTGTAGGTATCCTGAGTCCCGTTTAATTAAAATATAAAAGAGATAGATGTTACCTCAACAATGGTAAATATTCAAAATTTTAAATTTAATTTACATATTTGTCATTATATTATTCACAAATTGTGAGTGGCTATAATGATATTAATTACTTTAAATTATAAAGTTTCTGTTTAATATTTATTTATTTACTTATTTATTAAATTTTTCATATTATTAATAAATTATTTAAAATATAGTTTTAATAATAAAATTTCTATTCAATATTTATTTTTCTCTTCAATATATAATTCTCTTCTTCTTTAATTTATTTTTTTTTTAATATTATTTTAAATCAAATTAATTAAGTAAACTTAATTCACTTTTATTTTGAATATTTAAGTAACTTTACACACAGTATAATTATAAAAAATGTAAACCTTTGATCATCTATTTTGTAGTAAAATTATGATACTATCTCTTTTTTAGTTAATTTTATTTTTATTGTACAATATAAATAAGCAACTATATCAATAAATAAGCATAAAACAAAAGAATAAATCCGATACAAATATGTTTTTAAAGCGAACACAACAATTATGATGGAGTAAAGAACATTCCATCAGAGAAAAGATTGGGAAAATACTGGTTCTTATAGGTTTAGAGTGCCTGAGGGTATCGTAAACTTGCGAAGGATTCGTTCTTGGTTTAATTAGTTTTTGTTAAATCTTATTTAAACATGATATAGTGATTAACTTGGGTTATAATAAAAATTAAGTTGAAGTCTGACTTAATTGTTCTTGCAGTTATAAAACCTCTTCAATTTTAAATTGTTTTTTTAAACTGTAGATTAATCATAAAAATAAATATTTAAAAATGTTGTAGTTCAACTTTTTACCTACTCCAATTAAACTGGTACAATATGAGAAATTTATTTTGTATTCTAAAATTTATTTGTGTAAACTTAAATTAAGACAGAAATGTATTCTTTCCGCATGTATCTTTTGTAGTTTTTTAGTTATATTACTTGGCACAAAAGAGTTAAATATGAAATTTAAAAATTTAATTGTATACTTCAACTAATGAAATATATCCATGACAATTATATTTTATATTCAACAATTTTAAATGCAATGTTTGTCTATTGATAATGAAAGTATTAAATTTATATATTGATATATATGATCCATGATAAAATAACCGATAAAAATGATTACTGCCCAATATATATTTTCGATTATTTATGTCCGCAATATATTCACAGACGAGAATTATTTATATGTTTATATTTTTCATACCGCCAATTAATTAGTTTTTCAAATAAATTTTAATCATAAATTTTTGCATCCACTATCGAAAACTGATTGCACATGCGAGCATTTCATTTAGCGAAAAATTAAAACACAATTTCAATTTTAAACTACACTAATTTTCGAATCAAGTGCATATATTTCATTTGTGTGACAGTATTAATAATTTATTTTTTATATTATTTATTAATATTTTTATGTGCATTAAATTTAATATTCAGTTATAGGGTAATTTAAATTAAAAATCACTTCTGTTTAATTAATTATTGATTAAAATTGTTTATGCATTAAATTTATTGTTTAATTTTACGTTAAAAATCTAATATTTTTAATATCTCAAGTCCAAATTGAATGCACACAGAGCCGCCGAAATATGTAATAAAATTTCAAAAGGTGTTCGAAAGAAGGTCGGCAATTAAACCGGGACAGCGAGGACGGATTGTGTCAGCGAAAAGTGGAACCGTGAAGAGATTGGCAGCCTGTATCCGCCGCTTGGACTTGCACCCGACCGCACCGATACAACTGACGGCCGCGACTTTCTCCTGCAACCGCCCTCTTTTATGCAAGCGCCTAGATCCGCCCGCGTCCGAAGTAAATTGTGTATCGCCGGTTTAATTAAAATGAAATAATTTATGGGCGGTGCGATGTACGCTGGCAGGGAGGATTGGAAAGTTCGGTACGGGGTTTTTTCGGTTTGTCGGAAGTTATGTGCACTAAATTTCGAACAGGAAGTCGGCTAAAGGGCATCGTTCAACTGTGTCTGGTGTATTTGCATCGGGAGCGCCCGAACACTCATAAATAATTGTCTTTCGGTTGTTTTTTTCTTCGCACCTTTAAATTGGCACTGGAAGTTCTTAATGATTTAATCACGAAACTAAATTTGCACACGAATACTCAGTGGCAGTTCAGTATTGTTGGATTTGCAATGGCGACATTCAAGCTGAACGACAGAAATTAAAAGAGACTTAAAATTAATTAAATCCATAAGTTATTCAACAAACAGGGACCAAAATCTCTTGTAATGAATTCCGGACTACAAGAGACAGGACACAGCAGCTTCAAAACAATTAAGTCGCTCGCCTTTGTGCAACTTGATGAATTTGTTGTTGCGGCTTGATTTATCTAGGATTATCTCTGAATTAGGTATTGTATTTTACTCGATTTCGCGAGCACACACTTCTAAACTCTATGGGCTACATTATTTGTCTACATTGCAGGGTGTATGTGTTTTGGGTGACAATAAAACATTGTCGAAATGACCGATCCTTTTGTATAAAATGAGAATGAGAGAATTTAATTATCCTTCGAGGTGTAATAAATTGAAAAACGGAGCATAACACTAATTAGGTTGGAATTCTGTTAAATGTTAATTAGGTTGTTTAGTGTAATATTAATGTTTACATGCCGTAGATAATTTCCTTCAACCCACGTAGTATATTATATTCTGTCAAAACAAATTAAAATCGGTGTCTGCATTTAACCACATTTACATATTCATTATAGTTTGTATTTATTTACGTGTTTAAATTTTAGATCTTTAATAATATTTAAATGAATTCAATTCGTTTATTAATTCATTGCGGAGACACTACTGACAGTGGTTTCTTAATCAGAGTGTCCTGAGAAAATATACATTAAAAAAATATGAGAATTATATTGTCCTTTAAAACAACATATTTAAGACAAGAGGAGTCATTATCAGGCTATATGCCACATGCCATTTAAAAACTAGAAAACTTTTAAGAGTAGCTGGGCACAGAAACATCAAGGTTGTAATGTTCAGCAATACCTGAGTGATAACGTCGAATTAGAATCTGAAGAAAAAGAGGTGTACAGCAACGACTCACTGTTACCAGTAAAGTGCTTTCATATGTAAGAACTTCTTTGGTACATGTTGTTACAATGTCTAGACAAATTTATATAGACCTTATAATTCGAACTATTGTTTAAACAAAACTCATTTTTGTATTTACGGACAACAATGCTCACCCATATCGAACCTAAGAGGTTCAGAACCTTCTTAGAGAAGGCAAAACTGAAAGAATGAAGTGGTCACCACTTCCTCCAGATTTGAACCGAATTGAGCTAGAATGGGATTAGTTATCCAGACTAGTTCTAACTTAACTACAGGCTGCAGTTGAAAAATGGAAAAATGGCCCTCAATAATATATTGATAATCTAATGAGAGGCATACACAATGCTTTATTAAAAAGCAGGGGTGGAAATACGAGAACTAAATTAAACTGTTAACTTATATTTTTATCATTTTTGATGATTCGTTGATAAAGCAGGTATTCTAGTATTATTTCTGTTTAACTTAATTATTTTCCATTTGATAAATGTTAAAATGTTTTAATTATGCATAAAATTTTAATAATAACGTTAATATTATTTAATATTATAGTATATTTTAAAATATTAAATTAAATTTTATGTGATGTAGCAGAAATTTTATTATTACCCAACATTTTAAAATAATTGGATATTTCACAAGTAATTTTTAATCCATCAAACAAATGAAACAACGTTAATGTAATGAATTAACGTACGTAGTGATAGCAGTTTAATAATGCAATCAATAAATTAGATGAGACTAATGAAAAATAAATAACATAATCGAATCGTCTTCGGGGTAGCAAACATTATTTAATTTCGCGCCAATGAATCTTAACAGTGACGTAGAGCGAGATGAAACGTGGGGAATAGATTGAATTAATACCTGAGTTATTAAGTCCCGACTCGAGTTTCCTTCTAGGTCAAATCAAATTTGCTACGACTCGAGATTTAATATCGCAACGTACGGATCCATTGTGAAATAATTGTAAACGGTCTTCCGAATGGACCAACATAAGCTCTGCCCATTAATCCAATTTGGATCCGTTTGAAATTATTTTAGTTTTAAAAGGGCGCAATTGAATCATTCATTTTTAACATCGAATCCCAGCGTCGACTAATTATTTCCAGTAGTAATCCAATTATACGGGACTAATTTTACCTGGATTGTAACGCGAATTGAACTCGAAAAATAGTTGAAAGCTGGCAAAGAAAAGTGTCCACGTAGAGCTGACGTTCGCTACGTCAATGCCTGTACGCAAATCGAATCACATTTTCCAAAGAGAAATTAAACCGTGACGAACGCAAAAAACGTTAATTGACGAGTATAAAATTACATATATCAAATTTCGACGACGAGTTTCTGAACTAAATAGGAGATTCCAAACGTGGAGCGGATTTTAGCGAACTCGAATTGTTTGATGTGGTGAAATTAAACTAGATTACAAATTTGCGGTTTTGTTTAAATTTTTATTATAACATTTCTGAAGGTCTTTCAGGTTACGGCATATTTAATATTGTGATTTTTTGAAGCCTAGAATAAATTTCCCGCAACGATTATAGAAAAATATGAAAAATGTCACAACAAATACTCATTTAAATACATATAATATTCAATTTTATTCATAGCCGAAGCTGAGGAGTATTTCTCGGGGAAGCTTTTATACCGAATCGAGGCAAGAATGACAGGAAACCCGTAACGAGATTTAAGTTGTGTGAGTAAATTCTTCGAGAGTAAATTCGGTAAACTTTGTTATCATCGCAAACTTTCAAATAAATTACCACACTTCAATAATGGCAGCGCTTACATTAAAAGACACTTAGCCCGATACTGGGACATGAAATCTGATTATTAGGTGACTGGCGGCATTTCCATAATTTCCAATTTAATTACGAACCAACCAACCGCAACAGTTATGACGAGTTGAGAGCGGCATTTTTGCCGACGCATCATTCCTATATTGCTAATTAATTTTATTTCCTTAGATTACGCTCAATATTATCCTTAAGCAAAATATTAATAATATTTTGAAATTGATAATCTTCTAAATTCAGTTCATTATGATAAAAGAGCTTTAAGTTATATTCGTTTTTCATAGAATTAATCATGATGATATTAATGCCAAATCATGATTAAAATTAATGAATCATTAGGACGCATTCGCCATTTTCACCACTTAGTTAACTTACCAACAATTTGTACATTTCACTAATAGTTCATCGGGTCTCACAACAACATTCCATCTATTCCCTTGATGGCTGTTCTGACTAATTAAGTTTCCATTTTCACATAAAGCATTAAGCCAGTCCACAATTAAACAATTTACAATATATATTTAATTAATGTTTTTGTTTAAACAAATTACTTACATATTAATTCCGATTAAATAAGTAAAATAGAAACTTTGACGAAAAATCTTATGTTTACCCTTTAAACATAATTAATAACAATGTTGTTTGTTCATGTATTAATTATTTCAAATTATGCAAATATTGATTTTAATTTAAATCATAAGCACATTGCCAATTTACTTCGAAATGTAATCTATAAATTTCTCATCTGGTAATCGAATTATACTAAAAACGTATACCCCCAAATATTTATAGTTAAATAAGAAAACTAATTCAATTTAGATTTACCTAAAATTTGGTACGTGTTGCAAACCTAAAATCGAGATTAGATTGTAAAATTATGTGATATATGGGAGTTGGAA
Source organism: Aethina tumida (assembly GCF_024364675.1). Classification (NCBI taxonomy): domain Eukaryota; kingdom Metazoa; phylum Arthropoda; class Insecta; order Coleoptera; family Nitidulidae; genus Aethina; species Aethina tumida. The sequence continues at coordinate 16,207,794 of NC_065441.1, forward strand.
ACAAGTGGCCAGTTGCACCAATAGTTCAATCATTTTCACCATTAAACTACGATTAGGTAGCTGAAGTTCGGGAACTCCAGAACACTTATATTTCATCATGAGTCCTGAAGGTCCGTTTTAATAAAGATTTGTTATCCCTTTCCCTGGAACTGAGACAATCCAATTAGGATATAATGTGCGAATCAATAATTAACATTGTAAAACCGATTACAAAGTTTCTTTTGAATTTCCAGACTTTCATAAAACAAATAGATATGGCTTTAGTTATTGCGGTTTTATTTGCTGGATAAGCTTTATTGGGAAATTAAAGCGTCATAGATAAAGACATTAGAGTAAACTACACTTTGTTAAGTAGTAAACGCAAAAAGTTATTTTATTGTTATAGTAGTTTTCCTTTTTCTTAAATTCTAAATAACTAATAAACTAATAATTTTTTTTTAGTTTCTAGTATTATATATTTTTTTATATAACTATCGAATTATATATTTAGAAATAAGTTTGATTTATTGAATAAAACTTAATAGATGAGTTATCTCAATTAATAAGACATAGAGAAACTTCAAATATTAGTGCTTACAGAGTTGCCTAGTTTGCAGGTACTGACATAACTTATGGTGCTTAGTAGAGATGGGAATACCGTTTCCACAAAAATCACCCGCTCCAAGCGACCGCTCCACGAAAATACCGCGACAAAATAACGTTATTTTGTGGAGCGTTATTTTTATAACTATATCGTCTCCGAGTTCGACAGTATGTCGCGATGTATTGTCGCGACAATGCGATCCGTTCCTTGGAATCTCAGCGATTCCGAATGACTTGTTTCATAAATTTTTATATAAAATATATTAAACCAAAGATCTAAACTAAAACTGTGTTTAGATAAGGGCATGTACAGATTTTGAAAAAATCGCCTTCGAGACGTAATTAATGAATGGCCTCTAAGAGTGTGATTTATTTGTATTATATAAACAACACTTGGAAAGATTTTGGGCTTACGAACTTTTAAGACGTAATTTTTAATTTAGATGACTTGACTTCGATCATCTTACCAGAAGTGTACAATAAAACGAAAGAAACAATGAATAATGTAAATACAGTTTTAATTATAATCAAAACTTGTAAATTCATAAGTAATGTTTAATTTTTGTTATGTATTTTATTATTTTTAATTAAATTTTAAATTATTTTTTTTTTAAATAAATTTATTTGTTGAGTCATTGAGTTCTTTTATATTGGTAAATAAAATAATTTAATTTACAAAAAATGTTTTTTTTTTTTCATACCATGAACCATGGTGAACCTATAATTCAATATGTTTTGTTTGAATTTATTACTTTATGAATGTATTTTTATACCGCGAAGTATGAAACGGAACGGTCTGGAACGCGAATCGCAATACTACTCAGTACCTAGTTATTTCGTCGCTAGGAGCGCGACTAAACCGTTCCACAATATTACAGCTCCAAAATCGCGGTGTTAAAATACCGACACATCTTTAGTGCTTAGTGAAGTTGTCCAAAAATTTAAGTGATGTCGACTATTAACGTGAAGCTCAATGTTTCAGTATATTAATGTAGAATTCTGTAAATTAACATCTGAAACGTAAGCTCGGCAACAGACGTCGCAGAATTCCTTAATTGTTCTGTTAAAGCGGCCTCTACAATGTATGCTTAAAACTAAAGTAGTCTAACCTAAAAATTTGACAGCTGTTTTAATGTAAAATCAATAAATAAAAATAGCTTCAAAACAAGATATATTCGATTAATTTTCTTTGTGCAAAATGGTGACTTTTAACAAAGGTTCACCGGAAACTGACAGGTACGAACAATCTCCAAATTATATGGACATAAATGGGCCACCAGACATTGATGACAATGATGAGGAAGGAGTTTATGCTGGCTATGAACCTCTTGGTATGCAAGATTATGAAGAAATGAATGTGGAAAGTGACGAAGAGGAACACGAAGGTAATAACTTGTATTTTAATAACCCCATAATAAAACAATTTTATTGTTTAGACACGCAAGAAGTAAATAATACCCAGGATTCAAGTGTACCTCAAATAGAACCTATTGAAAATGAATTAATAAGAGAAGTTTGGTCTGCACCTGCTTCAGGTGATATACCATTAGATGAGAATAAAATTGATGAAATTAAACAGCTGATGAAGGGAATAACTTTGCCAGTAGGTTCAATGCCAGATTGGGTCAACAATGAGGAAATTGTTAATAGTTTAATACACAAGACAAAACAGAGTAAATGAATAATGATTTTAAGCAATGAGTGATATTTATTGTATATTAGGTTAATTGTAATTCTTAGTTTTAATAATATGTATAAAATATATTAACTAATTTTATTATGTATTATAGAATATTGAATAAAATGTCAAATATATTTAAGTTGCTTATTTTTTAATTAAATACAACATAACATATGATATATTAATTTATTTTTATTTTAAATTATAATACAAAAATTTTTCACATCTATATTTACAAATATATGTATCTATTAAGTACAAAATAACACGTATATACAAAAGAATTATACAACATGAATAATAAAAACAAACTATCATATGGAAGTCTTCATTTAAACATTTTTATTGTCTACCAAACATAATAATTTCAAAAAATTAAAGAGGTGCAAAATTGCGTCTAGATCAATATCTATCTTACACTAAAGCATTTTAAGGGTAGATATATTTTTCAAGGTTATTTTCAATAATAATATACCTGATTTTATTTTTTTATTCAATGGTTTTACTATCAATATAATTAGTTGCCTAAAAGGAAAAATCATTGAATAAAAAGGTTTTGGGAATATTTAACTGGTATTACTGTATACCCGTTTGTAGAACTTTTTTCGCAGATTTACACGAATGTTATGTAAATGTGTGGATAATAAATTTTTTTCGACTACAACACGAATATTCTCTAAAAAAATGTAAAAAATAACTTACATTAAAAGTATATCACAACTTGTATATAAAAAACCTATTTTAAATGAAACAACGTGAAAATGTCACTGGCCATATTGGCTTTGAGTATTATTTCGCTTATAACTATTTAAAATAATTGTGAGGAAAATCAATTTCAAAATTCCTTAATTAAAAATGACTGTTACATATTTCATATATTTAGCAAACTCATAATATGACATTAATATCTAGAAATAATATTACTGTAACAAATAGTTTCATGCAAATAGAATGTAGTTTAAAACAATGTCATTTTGGTTTGTACGGTAACTTTACAATTTTTTTTTGGAAATTATACAGAATATTTGTATTCTTCCAAAAAAAATCAAATCAAATGTCCTTTGCCATTCCATTAATATCAACCTCTAATGACTTAAAGCTAGATCACTGCACATCAGAAATGTTAAGTCTCAGTTTTCCTAAACAAAAGAGTAGTTTTATGATCTGCTATTCAATTGCCATCTTTGTGTCTCTAAATTACTATTGCATCTCTCCGCCGTTATACCCTTGACATCGGTATACCTCGTGTCCAAGCACAACGGATACCTGGAATGTCTCAAAAGACCGCCGGGCTCAATCATGTGCCATTTCTGGTTCTCCGAACCGTCGCAAATCCTCATCACAACCTGCGAACCCTTCATGTAATTCATAAGACTTAAGCACAAGTCGTGATGTTTAATCAGTCCACCGCTTGTCAGGCTCCATTCCTGGTTGCCTCCAGTGTGGTGACATTGATATAAACCGACACTGCCGTCCAGTAGGTGACCCATTGTGTCCAGGCAGTAAATACCTTGTCTCAATTCACCTGTTTTCGAAGCTGTAGAATGGGGAATGGATAGTTCCGGATATACATTTTCTAGGTACCATTTGAAGGATTTACATTTCAGCCGTTCTCTTAATTCCATTCGCTCTGAAATACTATACCCAACAAAATGAGTAATTAATTTGTTCTGTGGTTAAAAATAAAATGCTTACTCTCCAAATGGAACATTTTTAGCTAGAGGCACTGATGCGTAATAGAAATTCTTGTAGTCATCCATCCAAACTTCAGCAGCCCTTCTGGTATTCTTTGCGAAAACGTTTCCGCTTCCTCCTGGGAATGTGTAAGGATGTCTTTTTCTGAAGACGTGACCAACCTAAAAGCAAACCTTTAAGATACGATAAGTGACTGGTTAGTTAACGTACTCTGCTACACGGGATAATTTCTAAACTGCCTCCGCATTGCCAAACTCTAAAGGATATCTCCAAATTTTCGCCACCCCACACGTCCATTTTCATATCGTACTTGCCCAAATGGGCAAAATATTCCTTGTCTATCACAAATAATCCGCCAGCAATCATTGGAGTCCTTATTGCCTGATACAAGAAAAAAGAACATTATTTATATATAAATAATCCTGAATAATTTAAGATATCCTTTCATTTATATTTTAACCACTGAAAAATGTAACACATTATAAATTCAAATGTACTTCAGCCCCTCGTAAATCCGTATAGAATAGGATAGCAAGGCATTTGATCACAGTTTCAGGTGAATTTAACGGTTGCTGAATTCCAGCCCGAGTTAAAAATAATACACCCTCGCTCGGCAATTTATTTCCCCGAGTTTCCGTACACTTACTTTAATCTCGTTTGCGGCACCAATTAAGATTCATAATAACGACTCAGGACGATGTTACGAATCTCTTCAAATGAATGGTACCTCTACATGCTTGTCTATGTCATTTAATGAATATTTTTATGTAATAGAAAAACGTTACCAAATTGTACTGTATTTTTGTATTAACTTGTAAAACTTTATATTTACCTGAGTAGGGTCTCGTTGTCTGTTTTCTCTTTCGGCGTAACTAAGATATTCCCATTTGAAGACGAGATTCCAGTCGAACCCTCCCCTCAAATCTGCCGAAGCCCCAATGTACTGGAACGTGTCCATGCTAATCACATCGATTACTGGACAAACCACTCTGGTCGGATCCTGTAGACAAAAAACGGGACGGTATTCAGATAACTTAATGGAGGATGGGGTGGAAATGGATAAGGGAATGCCATGCTTTGAAAGTTGATTTTAGGTTTTTTCTTTACGAAGAGTTCGACGGATAAATTTTGCATAGATAGGAATTGGGGGAAGCTGAAGGAGGAATCTCATTAAATACGAGTTTGGGGAAACTATGGCGCATACGGCAAATATTAAAATTCAAAATTGCTTTAAAAATAAAATCTCCACCGAAACTGTACAATAATCAATATTGTATGTTACTCTAAAGGTAAATATTTGAGGCGTATTTATTTTCATGCTAGTACTTTTATTATTTTTGTTTCCGGGCATTATTAAAGATTGTATGATTAAAATAGGAAAAATATATTTCGATGTGTAGGTTGAGGTAAAGTCTCGCACAACCCGAAAAACATTTTAGAACGGCCTCACAAAAACCGAAGCTCCGAACCATCCATTCATCATTAAAAATTCCTTTTGGATGTGGTCGCGGAACTCACCTCCGCAACGCGTTCCAGAAGTGGTTCGAGCCAATCGACGTTGCACTCGCAGTGACTGTCGAGGAACGTCAGCACGGAGGCGGTGGCCGCGTCCGCCCCCCGTACCCTCGACCGCATCAGGCCTTCGCGCCGATCGTTCCGCAGCACCCGCACCTTCTGGATCTTCGCCAACTCCTCGCCGTCGGCCGCTGCAATGAAGATTCAGAAACATATCAGAATTTATCTCTGTTGTGCATTTTTAATGGTTGTACAATGCAAAGTATATGTACGTACGATTGTCGCTAAAATCGTCCACCAAGATGATTTCCTTGATGAGATGTTCTGGACTTCTGTTAAGAACGCTGCAAAAGAAAAATTATCTTTGTTACAAAAAACAATTCAGAATATCTATAAACAGTTACTGTCAAATTAAACTGACACAGATAAATTAATTTAAATCGCCAAAATGGAATTTAAAGAGTTCATTAAACGCATTGAAGATAATAATTTTGATATTGATGAAGCTTTGGCGTTGGCGTCAGCAAAATATAAAATAGAAAGTAGTGATGATGAATGGGAAAAACCAAAACCAAAACCAAAGCCAAAGCCAAGAACCAAAAACACTCAAGTTAGAATTACTGCATCAAAAAAACCCAAAACTGAAACTCCAATTGATCTCGAAGAACCCAATCCCAAAAGTGATAATTATATAGACTCAATCAGATGTTATCACAAGGGATTAATGACTCAGGTTCTAAAAGACGTACCGAGAATGAATATGAAACAACTCAGAAAAGCTTTAGTTCGCGACTCATCAAAAAAATAATTACATATTAAAATATAAATTTATAAACGTAAACAAATGAAATAAATTGTTATTGTCAGATTAACTGTCATGTTTTATGTTCGTGGAAAATTAGTTTTTTAACGATGGCGTCATTACCAAATAGGGAAGATAAATCGACTGTTACAAACGTTCCAAAAGACGATAATCCATTAAAAAATGATGCCAGAAATTCACAAGTAAAAAAAATTAAAAATATAAATAAATATTCTCATGGCAAAATGTTGGACGATTTAAAAAATATCAAGGATTATCATGACGAAATTATACTTAAAGTCATGCCAGGAGTGCCAAGATTGAACTTCGCACATGTAAGAAAAGCTTTGGAAGAAGACTGAGTTATGTGGAAAATTATTGTATTTTGTTCGTTTGTTTGCAATTTTATCTATGTATCTGTTTCAATAAATAATTTGGAAAAAGATTACTGTTTTTTTTTTCATTATTTATTCTAAACCTTTGACATTGACATATAAATGTCTTTTTTTCACAATGGCCTCAAATTTTAAAGGAAAATATAATTTTAATAATCCATTAGGAATTAAGAAAGCCCCAAAAGTTGAAAAAACGAAAACTGGTCCTAAAACTGTCAAGAAAAGACCAGGTGTTCCAAAATTAGTGAAGTCTCAGAATGATGTCGCATCTATCCAAGAAACAGAATTTATAAAGAATTTTGGAAGATATCAAGATGAATTATTGCCTGAAGTACTAAAAGACATTCCAAGAATGAATATTAAACGGTTAAGAAGGGCTTTTAACTCATCGATTGCCTTAATAACTGACATGAAATAAAGTTGTTGATTAAATATATTGATGTTTTGATATTTTAAACCATAAACAATTTGTAAATAGTATTGTCAAACAGTTGACATTATCGCGCATCAAGAATGACATTGCTCGAATTAATTAAACGCATTATTCACAAGAATTCCAAAACTAATTTGATTACTGATGAAAAAAATTCAGACAGAAAAGACGATGCGGCGTTTGTCCCTTCGCCCAATCCAAAAATTATTAATTACTTGCAGAATGACTTGCTCCATGAAAATGATGTATATTATCCTGACGTTACAAAATTTGAAGTACCGAAAGACATGCCCATTATGGATTTTACACAACTAAGAGCGGCCTTAATGGAAGTATCACCAAGAGATTAAACATAATATCGAGTAACAAATTATTATATTTAATTTACTATCCGCATTAAAGATTTATCTTAATTAACTTAAAGTTTTTCATTTCAGATATAATCTACCTTTAATGGGAAAAGTTCGTATTGTCGTGATTTTAATTAAAAGACATTGTAGTAGAGTTGCCGCTTAATACAGCCCGACGTCGAACTATTTAAAAACAATATTTCTTGCCTATCGATTAAATAATTTCGCACGATGGCATTATAAAAAAAGACCACTGCCGCCTCGGGCACGTAACTGTATCATTTTATACGAAAATAAACCACCCTAGTAAAATTTATGCTTGTCATGTCCGGACTGTACAACAGCATATTTCATATTTATTATTAGCCCCCGGTTTTCTCCTTTCGGTTTACTTTTCCAAATAAATGCTCCTTTTATTTGTATTAATGCCGGCCTTACAACTTCAAGATACTGTCATTTTTTTCGCTTTATTCCGCCTGTCAGATTAATGATCCCGGCGTGTTATTTAAGCCGCCCAAATGGAAAAATATTGTAGCCAATCGCTTCCTGCTTGACAAAGAAATGCCCGGAAAGAGTAAAGTGCCAGCGTAATACACTTAACGACTCCGAAAATCTCTAAAATAGTTTTCAAAAGGAAGTTTTTCCATTCATTTTTAAACAGAATTTTTTACGTTCGCTCTAGTTGAACAACACTTTTATAATTAAAAAGTTAAAAGGTAAATTAATAGTGGACATTTATAAAAATTCAAAAACACTGAACCTTTAGTAAGTTACACTGTGAATCTAATTGAATCAACTTTCACCGCCCTTTAAGGAATAAAAACTTAATTTAACTTAATTAAACTAATTAATATTTACTTACCTAACGATGGTACGCAGGAGTGTTGATCTAGCTTCATTATGGAAGGTTATAATGACGCTTGTAGCTGGCAAGTCTGTTTTCCAGCGTCGTTTTCTGCACCTGCAACGAAACTCAGGAAATTAACACCGACACTTCAAGACTATGGAGACTAGGAGTATGAATATTTATTTTTATAGGTACGTTTAAATGTAGAGTATGTTCCAAACCTTCCATTAATGGTTTTAATAACGCAAGGAAAGTTTTGTCATTACTAATCTGGAATTATTGGTTATTTTAATGAAACGTTCTTGCTCAAAAACAGGCACGTTTGTATGATAAATTTGTAAAATTATGAAACTTATCACTTGATCTGAAATTTAATTAATATATTAATTTGCTATTTTTCTATAAATAACAAGAATAAGAATCCACGAAAACAACTAGAACTTGCTTCAAATCCTATGAATTGCCTTTAAAACCAATTTAATTTAACATTGTTAACTTTTGGAAAGTTGGATTTTATTTTTATTGAAACTGAAATCATTATTATGGTCGTACAAGCGAAGTAAGTTCGAAAGAAGGAAATGCTTTGTATTATTGAATATATTAAATGATTCAATTCGTTGAACATAATTTCATTCTATGCAATTTACTAGAATACGTAGTAAATATTTATGGTAATAAACAACCTTTAAAATATTTTTAATTATTAGAGGATTGCTTCAAAAACATTCATTGCGATATCTATTCACAACAAAGCATTTAAACATGTGCTATTACGTTGTGTTGACAGTTCTTTTGTGCTGCATTTGTAGTGTTGCTTTGGAAAACGACATTCAAAAGCTTTTACATATTGTGCAGGCAAATATTGATCATGCCAATAACTATAACCTTTCTACTGACAATCACGAAACTCTGAAGTCTAATTCTACGGAAACGATAGGTAAATTTTCTAATTAATAAGACAAATTGAAAATAGCACTTTCAGAGTATGGAGAATTCCATTTTATAATAGTGGGAGGTGGTACAGCGGGGTGCGTATTAGCAAACAGACTGTCAAGAAATTCCAAGTGGAGAATCCTATTGTTAGAGGCTGGGGATGAGGATAACGCGTTTAGTGAAATTCCTGGAATGACGAAGTATTTGCTCAAGTCCAAGATGAACTGGGGTTACTACACCACCCCTCAAGCATCATCGTGTCAAGGTTAAGACGAAACAAATCAATAAATAGACCAAGATTTTAATTGATGTGTTCTTCAGGGATGATGGATAAAAGATGTGCGGTTCCAAGAGGAAAAGTATTGGGAGGAAGCGGCACAATAAACGATCTGATTTATTCAAGAGGATCTCAAGAGGATTATGACTATTGGGAGAAACTAGGCAATACGGAATGGTCTTATAAGGATTTGGAAAAGTATTACTTGGAACTGGAACTTTGGCAGACATACGGCAATCGAAATTATCACGGTTTCCATGGGAGCTTAAATTGTAATCGCACGAAGCCAGACTCCGTGTTTTTGACGAAGTTTTTTGCAGCTCTTGCTAAAAAAGGGCATCGCCAAATTGATTATAATGTAGATCCCAAGCATGGAGTATCAAGGACTGTATTCAATATTAATTTTAACAAAAGAGTTACTGCTTTCACTTCATTTGTTAAAAATATTACCAACAGATCAAATTTGATTGTGTCAAAAAACTCTTTAGTAACAAAATTGTTAATTGATTCAAAAATGAATAGAACAAATGGAGTAAAATTCATAAGAAATAATGTTACATACATAGCTATTTGTACGAAAGAAGTAATTCTATCAGCTGGCTCTATTAATACCCCGCAAATATTAATGCTTTCAGGAATTGGACCAAAAGAAGTGTTAGCACTTCATAAAATTCCAGTAGTGAAAAATCTCCCTGTGGGAAAAAACTTACAAGAACATCCTAAGTTCATAGGATTAATTATTAAAACGAATTTAACAGAACATTATGGAAATATGAGCGAGAACTTGAGGAAATATTTTTATGCGGCTAAACCTTTAACATCAACTTCACCCGAATCTATTGGATTTTTAAAGTTTAAACAAAGTCACAATGACACCCCAGAAATTGAGTATTTAATGAATCCCGCCGAAATCTATGACAATATTACCAAGTTTAAATATAATTTTAATAAAAATATTGATGAGTTTATGACAAAATCACTAAAAGAGAATGCTTTTGTTATTAATTTGATACTGCTGCATGGTAAAAGTAGAGGACAAATTACTTTAAAGTCCAATGACCCCAAAGATTTTCCTCAAATTAATCTAAATATGCTTTCTGTCGATGAGGATGTAAAAATTATTTACCGTGCTATAAAATATTTCATTGACTTGCTAAACACCGAACCTATGAGAAAAATGGCAGCAACATTACTTCCACCAAACACTATTTGCGGAAACTACAAGTCACTGTCCAAGAAGTACTGGTACTGTGTAATAAAACAACTAACAGTACCTGCCAATAATCTAGTAGGTACAACAAGAATGGGACTTTCATCAAATTATTCTGTTGTAAATCATCAGTTGAAAGTTCATGGGATAGAGAATTTAAGAGTTGTTGATGCAGGAATAATGCCAGAGATTATTTCCGGACACACTAACGCCCCGACGTTTGTGATTGCATTAAAAACTGCAGATAGTATTATATTAGAAAATAGTGTATAAAATTATTTGAATAAACATATATTTTATTGATAAACAAAAACATATCTTGTTAATTAGCATATGGTAATTTCGAAGTAAATAATATTCTAAAATTAAATTTATTTTAATTTATGGACATATGAAATAACCCACTTTTTACTAGGTTCTAAAATATCTGATTGTCACAATAAAACAGTGCTATACATAATTTATTTGAGGAAATAAAATAAATTAATGATATTATTGATTAGTTTTATTTATATTACAAAATTTTTTTATTTTTCCAGATATAATTATCAATTTCTTGACTTTTTACTTGTTGATATTTGGAACTATGCAATTGCAATATAGTATTTAATCAACACATATTTTTTTCAGTCGTCTTATCTACTTAAAAACAAAACTTTTATTTCATACAATCGTACATATGTAAATATGACTGGTTGCAAGCAAAATATGTGTTTTAAATTCAAATCCAATGATATACATTAACTAAGAATGTACCATAGTAAACTGTTGTTAAGTTGTTTGTATTTTACATTAATAAATACTGAAAATGAATTTCAGACATTAGTGAACTATGTAACAGAAAACATTAATGAATCCGTAACGTACAATCTTCCTATAAATAACAATGAGTCAGTTTTTACGAAAAGTGCTGAAGTTCAAGGTAAGAAAATTGATTTATTTAAAGAGGGCAGATTTATATTTCTTTTTAGAATATGGACAATTCGACTTTATTATTGTGGGAGCAGGATCTTCAGGATGTGTATTAGCTAACAAATTATCAAAAAATGGCAAATGGAAGATTCTTTTATTGGAAGCAGGAACGGATGATACAAATTTTAGTGACATTCCAGGAATGGCTCCGTATCTTTTAAAATCAAAAATGAATTGGGGATACTATTCAAAGCCACAAACTAGATGTTGTCAAGGTTATTATTATTAACTACATATATATCATATCATTTTCATGTATTTATTTATTAGGCATGATGAACAAACAATGTTTTATTCCGCGTGGAAAAGTTATGGGTGGCTCTAGTACCATTAATTTCATAATGTACACTCGAGGTAACAAAGAAGATTATAACCTATGGCAGCAAATGGGCAATGACGGGTGGTCATATGACGAAATAGAACCACATTTTCGACAATTAGAAAATTGGCAGACTTATGGAGATCTAAATTTGCATGGATTTGAAGGTCCCATCAATTGTAACAGAACTGCACCTGAATCAGCACTTAAGCAACCCCTCTCGGAAGCGCTTCTATCAATGGGTTTGAAAAAACTAGATTACAACGGAAAATCACAATTTGGATTTGATGAAGCTGTGTTAAATATCAATTTTAATAAGCGTGTTAGTAGTTCTTTTGGATTTATAAAGAATATTTTGTCAAGATCAAATCTTAAAATAATTAAAAATTCCTTTGTCACCAAAATTATAATTGATGAAATTTTAGGTGTAGCCGAAGGCGTGGAATTTGTTAAAGATCACGTTCGTTATAGATCTTTTGCTGTGCGAGAAGTAATTTTATCTGCAGGAGCTATAAATTCGCCACAAATTTTAATGTTGTCAGGTATTGGACCCAAAGAAGAACTAGAAAAACATAATATAAAACTAATAAAGGATCTCCCCGTGGGGAGATTTTTACAAGATCATCCAAGATTTGATGGGTTCGTGGTCCGAACTAATATTTCAGACACACGTTATAATTTAACAGAAAGCTTAAGTAGATACATTTCTGCGTCAAGACCTTTGACTTTAGCAAATCCTACTGAAATTTTGGGGTTTATAAATTTACAGTTCCAGATATAGAATTTATAGCCAGTTTCCAAGGAGAATATTCAGATATTGTAAGATTTGTTAATAATGCTGACGTCCAGTTTAAAAATTATTTAACAATGTTCAGTGCAGTTACTGACGTTAAAATTTATATAATTTTGTTACATCCAAATTCAAGAGGAAAAGTTACTTTGAAATCTAAAAATTCCGCTGATTTTCCTATTGTTGATACAAATTTTTTTTCTGACAGCCATAATAAAGATATTAATAATCTCTACAGAGCCATAAAATATTTCGAAAGGGTGTTAGAAACACCAGCAATGAAGGCGATTAATGCTACATTAGTTGTACCAACTGAAATTTGCCACAAGCATAAATTAAAATCCAAAGAGTTCTGGTATTGTATAATTGAATTCTTTACTCAAACGGCATTCCATCCCGTTGGTACTACAAGAATGGGAAAATCTTCAAATGATTCTGTGGTGAATAATGAACTAAAAGTACATGGAATCAAAAAATTAAGAGTTGTCGATGCAGGAGTAATGCCAGAAATCGTTTCGGCTCACCCCAATGCGCCAACAATGATGCTTGCGTCGAAAATATCGGATAAAATAATAAAAGAATATAATTAGTTTGATGATAAATATCAAAACTCAATAGAGTCTCATTTTGTTTATAATGAAAATGTTGATCAATATACATTACCTGATATTCTATCCATCAACGCAGCAAATAGTTGGATGTAGTAAAATCAACAATTTTTATTGTGGAAAGGTATTCAATAAATTGATGTAACAACAAATAAAATTTTTATTTGCTTTTGTTGAATGAATATTGAATTTTTATGTTAAATGTGTGTGGCACATTGACATATCGTATTCTGTTGAACCTCATAATTATTACTTAATAAATTTGATTAGTTTTATTTATTGCTATTATAAAATATTTTGGCTGGATTCCTATTAGAATTATTCATTCATGTTTTTTCACTTGAATGTTGATAAAGTTATTTGTGGAACTAATTATAAAACAATAATTAATCAACATTCTAGTTTTTACCTTATCTATTCAAAACCAGACACTTTTATGAATGTAATTATACATATATAAATATCGCTAGTAACATCCATAATATGTTGTATAAATTCAAATACTATCATAACTTCAGCTAAAAATGTTCTATTACAAACTGTTGTTGACTTGTTCGTGTTTTACATTCATAAGTACTGAAAATGAATTTCAGACGTTAGTGAACATTGTAACAAAAAACATTGAAGACTCCGAAACATACAATCTTCCTAAAAATAACAATGAATCTGTTTTTACGACAAGTGCTGAAGTTCAAGGTAACAAGATCGATTTATTTAAACAGGGTAGATTTATATTTCTTTTTAGAATATGGTCAGTTCGATTTTATAATTGTGGGAGCAGGATCTTCTGGATGCGTATTAGCCGACAAATTATCAAAAAATGGTAAATGGAAGGTTCTTTTGTTAGAGGCTGGATCAGACGACACAAAATTTAGTGACATACCAGGAATGGCTTCGTTTCTGCTAAAATCAAAAATTAATTGGGGGTACTATTCAAAACCCCAAACTAGATCTTGCCAAGGTTACACATTTATTAAATATATATGTTATCATATGATTTTAAGATATTTATTTATTAGGCATGGTGAATAAACAATGCCTTATTCCGCGAGGAAAAGTTATGGGAGGTTCCAGCACCATTAATTTCATGATCTACACTCGAGGTAACAGAGAAGATTATAATTTATGGCAACAAATGGGCAATGATGGGTGGTCCTATGATGAAGTGGAACCATATTTTCGACAATTAGAAAATTGGCAAACTTATGGAGATCTAAATTTACATGGATTTGGAGGTCCTATCAACTGTAACAGAACTGCACCTGCAACAGCACTTAAACAACCAGTTTCGGAAGCGCTTCTATCAATGGGTATGAAACAACTTGATTACAATGGGAAATCGCAACTTGGATTTGATGAACCCGTATTGAATATCGATTATAATAAGCGTGTTAGTAGTGCGTTTGCGTTTATAAGGAATATTTCGTCTAGACCAAACCTTAAAATAAGCAAAAACTCCTTTGTCACCAAAATTATAATTGATGAAACTTTGGGTGTAACCGAAGGAGTGGAATTTGTTAAAGACAACGTACGTTACAGATCTTTGGCCGCACGGGAAGTAATTTTATCAGCAGGAGCTATAAATACACCTCAAATTTTGATGTTATCGGGTATTGGCCCCAAAGAAGAACTAGAACAACATAATATTAAACTAATAAAGGACCTTCCCGTGGGGAAATTTTTACAAGATCATCCAAGATTTGATGGGTTCGTGGTGCGAACTAATATTTCAGACATACGTTATAACTTAACAGAAAACTTAAGAAGATACATGTTCGCATCAAGACCTCTCACTTCACCAATTCCTCTTGAAATTGTCGGATTTTTAAATTTAGATAAAAGGGGTACAGTTCCAGATATAGAATTTGTTGCCGGTTTTCAAGGAGAATACTCAGATTATGTAAAATTTGTAAATAATGCTGATGACCAGTATAAGAATTATTTATCAACTTTCAGTGCAGTTACTGATTTCAAAATTTATTTAGCTTTGTTGCATCCAAAGGCAAGGGGCAATATTACTTTAAAATCTAAAAATCCCGCTGATTTTCCTATTGTTGATCTAAATTATTTTTCTGATAACTGCAACAAAGACATTAATAAACTTTACAAAGCCATAAAATATTTCGAAAGAGTGTTAGAAACACCAGCAATGAAGGCTATTAATGCTACTTTAGCTATACCAAATGAAATTTGCCACGAGCATAAACTCAAATCCAAACAGTTCTGGTATTGTATAATTGAATTCTTTACACAAAGTACATTTCATCCAGTTGGTACTACAAGAATGGGAAAATTTTCAAATGATTCTGTGGTGAATAATGAGCTGAAAGTACATGGAATCAGAAAATTGAGAGTTGTCGATGCAGGAATAATGCCAGAAATCACTTCAGCTCACCCTAATGTGCCAACCATGATGCTTGCGTGGAAAATATCAGATAAAATAATAAAAGAATATGATGAATAACAAAAGCTGACAAAGAGTTTCATCATAAATGCACCTGGTATTATTCTTTTCATTACTATTGATTAAAATACCAAATAAAAGAATGTAAAATTAACAATTGTCATTATTGGAAGATACAAAATAAAATAATGGAGCAATATACAAATCTTTTATTTGCTTTTGTTAAATATATGTTAGATTTTTAATTTAATTATTTCTGCTTCGCTTATACATCGCATATGTATTTTATATATTAGTAATTAATTATTTTGATAAATAAGAACCATTTAGTCTTACGTTAAATATTAAATAAAATATAACTAAAAATTCAATCAATAGGAATAGCTAACAACTGCTTCATTACTTTCTTAAAACACTATAAAAACTTAACTAAATACTATCACTCGTCAAATAACCAATATGCAAATGGTTCTGCTTATCAGACCTGTAACACAAACAGTACATAAACTGATGCTAATTAACCATTTACTGTTCGTGTTCTACACTCATTACTAAATTATACACATGCCAAGACACTTTTTATATTAATATACATTTACGTAGTAGTAATTTAATAAGATTTTTAAAACCGTGAGTATTACAAATTAAGATATTGTTCTTGTCTTGTAGTAATTCGTACAAAGGTAATTGTTTATTTTTGTTTCTAATAGTCTAGATACTCAAAACTCTACTAAAAACTAAGCTTTTATTGTTATGTGTATCGAATATTGGAATCATGTTTCATACTATACTATTAGTTATTTTATCATTTGAAAACATTTCAAGTGAAGAATTAAATCAATTACTTGATTTGGTGCAACAAAATGTACAAGAAGCTGAGCATTATATTATGCCTTCAACAAACAGTGAAATGACTACGACCACATCAGGGAAAATCATTGGTACGTTACTTAATTAATGATGTTATTAAATAATTGAATACAATATTACATTTTAAGATATTGGAATGTACGATTTTATCATTGTTGGAGCTGGAACGGCAGGATGTGTGGTAGCAAATAAGTTAGCAGAAAATAAAAGATGGAGAATTTTACTGTTGGAAGCAGGAGGTGACGATACGGAATTTAGTGATATACCTGGCATGTCTCCATACTGTTACAAGTCCAGAATGAATTGGGGTTATCACACGACCCCTCAAATAACCTCTTGTCAAGGTATTTTGGTCATTAAGTACTTTGACAACATTTTTATTGTTATTATTTTAGGAATGATAAACAAACAATGCACTTATGTACGTGGAAAAGTAATGGGTGGAAGTGGTACTATCAACGGACTTGCGTACACACGCGGTAACAAATTCGATTACGACAGGTGGGCCGAAATGGGCAATACCGACTGGTCGTTCTTGAAAGTCGAACCTTTTTTTAAAGATTTAGAAAAATGGCAAACTTATGGGGATTTGTTGTATCACGGAACATCCGGACCTTTAAATTGTAACGTCACAATGCCGGATTCTCCATTACTGCCTCCTGTTTTTGAAGCACTGCGACTAAAAGGTCAACGTGAGGTTGACTACAACGGAAAATACCAGATTGGATTTTCCAGAACTGTATATAACGTAAACTTTAACAAAAGAGTGAGTGGGTCTACAATGTTTATCAAAAATAAAACGTTCGACAACCTGACAGTTTTAAAAAATGCGTTCGCAACAAAGCTTTTATTGAATCAATACAATAAAGCATACGGTATGGAGTTTATCAAAGGAAACACAAAACATCACGTGAAAGCAGCCATTGAAGTGATCCTTTCAGCAGGTGCCATAAATAGTCCACAAATATTGATGCTGTCGGGAATTGGACCAAAGAATGAACTCAATAAGCACGGCATAACAATTAAGAAAGTGTTACCTGTGGGTAAAAATTTGCTTGATCACGTTGTGTTTATGGGATTTAATGTCAGAACAAACATTTCACAATCTCGTGACAGCTTAGCCGACAATCTCAAGTCGTATTTAAATGCTGCTAAACCTTTAACTACCGGAATACCTGCTGAAACGATCGGGTTTTTGAAATTGAATGAAGGGAATAATGAACAACCTGATGTAGAATATCTCATAAATTTTGCCAGCGAATATGGAAAATTTACTCAATTTTTTGATAACGGAGACAGCAACTGGGTAAAGTATATGAAAGCGTCAACTTTGCCATCTGACTTTTTTGTGTACACCGTTTTATTGCATCCTAAATCAAGAGGAGATGTAACATTAAAATCCAAGAACGTTGAAGATTTTCCTAAAATAAACCCAAACTTTTACAGTGACAGTAATAACGAAGACCTTCAACTCATGCTCAAAAGCATAAAGTATTTTTTAGATTTATTAAACACTGAACCTATGAAAAAAATCAATGCTACTGTTTTGTATCCCGAAACTTTTTGTCACAACTACAACAAATATTCTGACAGTTTTTGGAAGTGCATGATACATCATGGAACTAGAGTAATGTTGCACCCAATTGGTACCACCTCGATGGGTACTTCGGATAAAAATTCGGTGGTGAATCAAGAATTAAAAGTACACGGAGTGAGTAACCTGAGGGTTGTAGATGCGGGTGTTATGCCTTGTTCTATATCGGGCCACACTAATGGCCCAACATTTATGATCGGCTTGAAAATTGCTCAAACAATCATTAAACAACACGCAGAATGTTAATGAGATAATTTGCACCTTCCCTAACGAGAAATTGTATTATCGCTGATAATAGAAAATAGAAACTGAAACCGCATTTTTTTTTGCTTGTACCCAAGGAAATTAAATTAATGTCAACAAACGTCCTCACTGCCATTTCTGAATAATTAGTTCCTCAGTTCACTGATACTTCAAGTGCACTTTCGTTTTAGGTATTTGAAGATTGTCAACTGACGAGACAAATATGTTCGTGTGGATCAATAATGTGTTGTCGCACGCATTTTTTTGCCATTAGTGAACAAGAATTTTCTACATTTATGTGAGATTAAAAATGTGTCGAAAAGGTTTCTCTCAATTACAATTATTGCGCTTTTTGTGTTACATTATTATTCCTGTGTGTAATTGAAAAATATACGTTGAAGTCCTAAAGTTTAATAATTTAATATTGTTAAAGGTTGTATGAAAACTATGCAGGAAAGTTTGCAACCTAATTTCATTTCTGCTGGTTAGTAATATGAAAACTAAATAATTTCTAACAGTAAAATAGCAAGGATTTACTTTTCCAACTAAGCCTTATACGGTGTTAGTTATAAGGATGTTCTCAAATTGCAAAATGAGAAAAAGTCACTGGATTCCACGAAGAAGTGAAAATTTCCAACACACTGCACAACGCCGAACACACATCAGATAAGTATAATACAGCTGTGTTATGTCCTCATCCACTGATTTATCTATCGATTGGAAAGAAGATACCCGTACAAGGAAACCATCTAGAATACAAAAACGAATAAACAAAGAAACTTTCATTGACCCATTTGAAACGGGTCTAATACGGTAGCGGATTAACTCGATAGACGCCGGCTGCGTTTTTATGAATCGGTGAAGTATTACCGGTGTAATCGCACGATTTTTCCTTCGAATCGATCAGATAAAACCGTATTTACACGGGTCCGATTTGTTTCCCTTCGTTAGTCATTCTGCTTGAATACATTTGGACCGTCTATCGAATATCTATAAGTTAGTTGTTCTGATTAACTAATACCTCCATCTGTTTGGAAAACTGCCAAAATAACCCCAGTATACAAACAAGGTGATAAGTCTAATTTTAATAATTACAGACCTATCTCTATATTAAGTAATTTCTCTAAAATATTTGAGCAGGTGTTATATTCTATCACTTATCAAAGTGTTCGTTATAAAATTTCTCCTAATCAGTGATAGTCTTATTAATTTAATTGAGAGTTTTTTTTACGTCAACTCCAACGGATTTAGATAACACACTTACACTGTATCCTCTGGCGTACCGCAGGAGTTTAACTTGGGATCCCTATTATTCCTTTTATTCATCAATGACATGTTGAGTTTGTTTTCAAACTGTAGTCTAGCTTATGCTGATCTGAAGCTCTATTATCAAGTCGACAGTATTAGCCCTTACTCTACAAAGTGATATTGACACTTTGGTGGCATAGTGTCAGAGTAACAACCTCCAGCTAAATGTAAAGAAATGCTTTATTGTAAGTTACACCAAACGTAAATTTCAAGTCAAATTTTCATACAACATAAATGGAATCTTGCTGGTGAGGAAGGATTGCTGTAAAGATCTTAGCGTTTTATTTGACAACGAATTATCTTTCGAGTCTCAAATAATGGAAGTTTCTACATCAGTTTCCAAGATCTTGGGATTTGTCTTATGAACTGCAAATAGAGAAATTCTTAAACTGCATTACAAACTCTGTTTTCTGCATTAGTACGAAGCAAATTGGAGTATTGCAGTATTGTCTGGAATCTCATTTACACTTGCCATCAAATTAGCCTGGAATCTATTCAACGACGAAGGTATTCCCTGCTCGTAACACCGATCACAATCTATTGCTGCAAGAACATTGAATGGACTCACTGCTAGTAAAAAGAGAAAAAACGTCAGCAAAGTTTCTTGTCAATATATTACATGGCAAAATTGACTGTTCTTATATACTAGCCAACATTGGATTTAACGTGGCAAGACTTAATTCCAGAAGCAGCGTTTCTTTCACCATACCAAGACTTAGAACCAATGTTCTATTAGAAAGCCCAGTTTTCCAAATGTGCAGAAATGCTAACAAATATTGCGATGATATTTTTAAAGGAAATAGGGAAAAGGAAATCAGTCTACAGTTTGACAACTCCTTTACATCCTTTAATTAGCTAAATCCACTTAACACAGATTAAAAACCACTGACCCGATAAAAGTAGCTGCGAGCCACTCATCACCCAAGACGATGAAACGTGGCGGTTTATTTACATTTAATCGGGACAATACACATTTAAAACAGCGTGAAACTAGATCCTGATCCGAAATTAAATCCACTCAACGCAAGCGGGCTCGCATTTCCCACACAGATACTCCGGACCAATTTCCCCAACTAAAAGCGAAACTAATATTCTGGGCGACGCTTTGTTTCCGTCTCGGACCGCGGGACAAACACAACGACGCGCGCCCGCTTACATACACAAACGTTGGGCATTGGAAATGAAAATTATTGTTGTAGTGTGGCAGTTTATCAACTAGTTACATATGCAGGTTTGAACTGTGAACTCGTCTGTGGAAGTTTGTTTGTTCTTGTTTTGTTTTGGGTGTGCCGCAGTCAAAAGGGGGTTCTCGTTCTTCATTCAAATGTTAAACAGTCGTTTGAGTTGACAAGAATTCTTCTAAATGTTTGGTCACTTTGCAAGTGATAAGTTGCTTCAATTAAACTACAAAAGCTGGAGAAAGCAAATTTTTTATCGCCTGTTCAATTGCCAACAAAACAATGGACAGAATCGCGTTTATTGTCAAAATAAAAAGAACGTAATCGACATTTAATTTCCATTAGTCATGAAATGGAGACTGGAGTTGATTGAATTATTTAGGGTAATCATGATCCTTTCTCCAAATCGAGACCTTAACAATCTGATCACGTTAATGTTAACGGTAGGAAATATTTTGGATTCGCTCTTTTCTGCACTTTTGCTTTCTAAGATTGGCTCTTCGCTGAGTTAAACAATGCGTTTTGTTCAGTTTTGTGGGTCGGCGAATTTTTATGTAATCAGGAAGTGCACGACATGAGAATTGGTGAATTCGTGTCTATTTATTTAACTTGGATTATTTTACATATTTTTGAAAGTACTTGATGAATAATTTAAATTATTGACAGTGCGTGAGGTGAGTTTTTTCGACAAATTTTATATTATGAAACTGTATAAAAGTGAATGTACAAATACGGAATTATTATTAATAATCAAATATATGATATTTTATGACACTTTCTCATTTATTTTTTTGTCATTAATTTCATTTTTTTTTTTTTTTTGAATAATAATATGATATTAAAATATCTCCCCAAGCTACAGTTATTGTGTTCATAAACCATTAATTAAATTAGAAGTTTGTGAATAGTTTTGTTCAACGTATTGTATAATATAAGTAATAAATTAAAAGAAATTATAATAAAAAATGGCAATTAAAAAAATAGTATAATAAAATTATTAATCAATCTAAATTAATTAGGATTAAAATTTATTTATTAGAATTATAAAAATTAAAACTAAGAAAATAAAATTATTTATTATGTACAGTAGTGGCAGAAAATAGAGCAACTTTTATACAATTCAAATAATTTTTGTTCGGGTTATGTTAAAAAAA
This sequence comes from Aethina tumida, assembly GCF_024364675.1. Classification (NCBI taxonomy): domain Eukaryota; kingdom Metazoa; phylum Arthropoda; class Insecta; order Coleoptera; family Nitidulidae; genus Aethina; species Aethina tumida. Next base: position 16,229,954 of record NC_065441.1, read on the forward strand.
TGTATATTGAAAATTAAATATCCTTTATAAATTTAACAATTACATAGTTTAACAATAAAAAAAATAAAGAGTTTAATTTTACTGATGATTATTTGTTTTGTTATATTTGTATACAGATTGTTTATAATTGGTATAAATTATATTAGGGCGGTAGCAATTTGTATATTTTTAAAGTTGTTATACTTTCTGCCAATACTGTACATGACAATAAATAAGCATTAATAGATGAAAGCGTTATGTTACTGATGTTATTTGAGCGTCAATTCAGTGTTAAAAAAAGTAGTCTTAATCAACTTTTACGTTATTTTTATGCGCGTGTAGTAATTTAACACTGACCCAATTTCCACATTTTTACATTATTTCTTGTATCATCCGGAATTATTTAATTTAGTTTCGTATTTCTATTTACCGCCGCTGCATCAAAACCATTACCCGAATGCTCCGCAGCATTGTTCAGCTCGACATAAAGTGAAAAATCCAATTTTCATAAAATTTTTACGAAACAATTAAAGAAACAGGAACTCACATTCCGTTCCGTGTGTCGGGGATGTCCCGATTGCTGGGCAAACTATCGCTGGCCTCCTGGTTGAACCTGTTCCTCACGTACGGATCCTCCCCCTCCCTCAAGCCGCCCCTGCTGATGTAGCCCGACTCATCGAAGTAATTCCACGTCAGCCGGCCGTCAGTCGTCTCCAAACTTTGCAGGGCCATCGGAACGTTCGCACCGGGGGCGCCGCCCCCTACGTCCACATACGACGACATGGTCACGCCGTCTTTAAGTCTCAGAGCTCGGTTTTCAGTCTGAAATTCGAAAACAATTTAAATATAATAAATTATAGGAATGTACTATCTGATGTAAGCATGATCAATAATTATAGAAAATTGCTTTAGAAATCCACTATTTTGTAACATATCAATAAACAGTAATTTAGATCTTCGTGTTGAATTCTTGATACATCAAATAACAGACTTTCATATTTTTATTCAAATCTTAAGTCACAAAATAAAAGTACTTGAATAGTTGATTACAAAAATAGTACTCAATCACTATTAATAATCAGACTTGAGCGTAATTTACCAATGGAAGAAGTCTGAGCCAAAGGCATCAAAAGAAACAACCCTATTCCATTCAGTAAATCAATTTTCTGAGCGGCAAAAGTACGGAAAAGTGGGTTTATTAAAAATCGATCCTGGAACGTTCATTTCGTTGCCTTCGGAAAACTGCAATTAGCCTGTTTTGAAACTCAATCAGTGCATTCGAACTGATTTTAACTCGGTTAGGCATTATATGAACCCGAATTGACCGCAACGAAACTCTTTTTATTGTTGTAGAGGTACAGATGGAAAAGACATTTCAATAACAACTTTCCTGTTATCGATGCACATTTAATAAACAGGTTGAAATTGGTTCGTATTTTGTAAATTTTAGATGTTTTTGAAGTGCAAAAATGGTTTTATTCACACACCGTTTGTACCGAATATCTGAACGTAAACGATTTTGATTCTAATGGGCAATTACGTGAATAATATTGGTAATTAGAAAGGATGATGATGGTCAGTTTGGTTTCTAACACACAAAACGTGACTTAAGACGAAATATTATTAAAGCGCCACAATTCTAATTTATATCATGCAACCTGTGAATTGCGGAACTTTCATGTTTGCTGCAATCGATGATTAAAAGAGAATTTAAGTTTTTTTATTGTGGCATTTTGGTGGAAGAAAGTTTGGGGTTAATTAATTAATTTTTCGAATTTGTTACCATCTGTTCTAGTTGCGCAACTCGAGTAATGTTTATTTATTTGATATTTTTAAGAAAGTGTAAGTGACCATTAATCGATGTAACAATTTAACGATTGTTATTATGGATATTGAAAGTGCACATGGAAATGTTGTTTAAAGACGGAAATGAAATCGATTTAATTTATTGTCAGATTATTTAAAAGTATATTTACATATTTTTAGATTAATTTTCATCTCACCCTCATCACACAATTTACTCCTGACTGGTGACGTAAATTGAACAACTGAAAATTAAATTTCATCACAATTTGTTAATTAACGTCCAGGTATTCTTCATCCATGTAATTGATCCAATTAATGAATTTCAAAAGTCAATCAAGTCTCCAATTATTGTTTCCATGTTGCGACATGTCTACATCACATCATACGTTTGATTTTCATGTTTAACAGATAAATAATCGTTTATTACAGTTGAATGTCTCATTTATGCAATATTTCTACTTCTACAGATGAACCCGAAGTACATTCTCTTTTAATATTATAAATAATTTAAATAAGTCATATTTGCATACGCGTTTCTAAATCTTCATACTTCGAAAGGTAAATGATTGATTGATGTTTTAATTTTGTGTGACCTGGATTCATGCATTGTCCAGGATGTGTTGTTTGATATAGATATCAATGCATAGGTATTACCTAATATACATACCTGTATATAAAATATAAAACAATGTTAAAATATGCTAATTGGATAATTAGTGATGATTAAAATTTGCCGATTGTAATGTTGAATGTAATTTAATATAATTTACGTGAATTCAGTTTCGAAATAGATGCATCCTCGAGGGCATAGAATACTAACTAGTTGCAATATGTAAACTTTACCAATTTCAATTTGCAACATTAGTTAATTACAGATTTTGACATTTAATTATTTCGTTGCTATCGTTCAACGAAATTGTGTTTTTTTTTTTTGTTCATTACACATAATACTGGTATTTGGACTAATGGGCGCATCAAAATAATTTACTTTCATCGCTTGAATATGGTGGGAACTTTTGGCGTTTATAAAAAATATTATTTTTAACACAATTACGGCACAAACACGGACAGCACATAACAAAGTGCGAAGGATATGGGATTAAAATTTTAGAACTCACAAAACCGTTGTATGCATTTAAGTGTCGTCAGTTTAAGTTGTCCTGAAAATTAAACCGTCACAGAAGCAATATTGCTGCCATGTTGGTGCTTTACTGCAAAGTATAAACGTTTTATGCGAGAAGTTATGAAAGTTAAACAAAATAAATATTCGGTTTTGCGCTGAACATATTAATTATCTCCAGATTTGCATTTTGGCCATTCGCGGTGCTTCATGAATTTCGCTAATTAGGAGGAATCCTCTTATCGCCGAACCTCATTTTTTAATAAACGTGAAAAAATGTTGTCTAAAGAACATCTTAGCGTGGTGCTATCGATTATCTGTCGGCACGTGAGAAGTTCAAGTCAAAGTTGAATCGCAACTTTGTGTGATTTAGTAATCTGGAACAATCTGTTGTGATTTCTGAAGTCCGGACAAAAGAAACTTTTAACAATGGAAAAAGAACATGTTCCACATCATCGTGTAATTCGCCGACTACATATCGATTAAATTTGAATGAGTTTAACCACCCAGTACATATTTTATTATCACAGATCGGATGGATGGTTTGAAATTCCTTAGAGACACAAATTAATTGGGCAAAAACGTGGTAAACACTCGTTTCAGATTAATTAATCTTTCTGTAATCCGGAATATTGGGACTACTCCTTATGCGGTGCAAATTGTAATTTCAAAACGTTAAAATTCTTGGGCAACATCCTTTCATGGATCGATGTGTTTACCCAATTCGGTTTATGACATAAGTTAAACATGGTGCGATTATTACGCCGAGTTGTTTTAAATAAAGAAGAAGATGTAATATACATCTAATTTAGCACTTACTTTCTTGTGTCACGTTACAAGTTCCTTTGTGACCAACACAACAATACAATCAGACAATTATCATACTAATATGAGCTATGTTTCCGTTTATTACGTTTCTGGAGCACGTTAATGGATGTTGTGACACACGCCGATTTGCAAGCCCTCACTTTTGGTAAATGTTTGAAACGGGACGATTTTTTATGTGACAGCTGCGTCAGCAACTCCGATAGGGCGGAGTTCCAAGTTTTATACTTCGTGTAATATGTAAGGGAATAAATGTAATTCAGCCGTACGCGACGCACTGTCAGGAGCGTTGATAAATTGCTCTCAGCTTCTCAACAGTTTAAATTTGATACACAATTTTGTTTATCGACTGCACCAGTTTCTTGATGTCCTCGCCATCGTTCCCAGACGACTAAAATTGACGGCTTCCATTGCAAACTGTCTGTTTGGACAGGAAAAGTAAATTGGGTATTTTAATGGACTCCCTTCTTGTCGGAGTCTATAAGTTGCCTAAGAGTTTTAAGCTGATTTTGTAACTTATCCGATATTGTATTATGTTTCATCTAATTAATGATCAACATCATCAAACAACGAAACTATTTCGATCGAAATTCCGTTGTTGTAAACGTTTCCCTTTAGAAATTCGTGGGTGAATAGTTGCTAATGAATCCTTTTAAATTGCAGTATTCCACCGGCTCTATTTAAACATCCCATCCGCCGCCCCAAAAACCCTCGTTAATGCCGCAGATCAATTAAACAACAGACATTCGCAGGATAATCTCGTTCCTACGGTCCATAGCTGATCTATATTCGAACTAATCGCGTTCGGGTACATAAAATAGCTCCGGTAATCGTTTCACTTTCACTTCCGCGACTCGAAAGCAAGACGCCCAAATGGTCACGATTAATCTCGCTTTGTAATAATTTCATAACCGGAGGTTTGTACGTTCGGCTTACCGAAACGTGCTCTGAAACCGCTAGAGTTAATTAGTAGTGTGTTTTGGGCCGGTCTAATTGTACGATGATTTAAGACATTCGTTTAAATTCCCATCTACCGATAACCGGATTCTTTCGATACCCTTTCTGCGGCAGTGTGTGCATTTGATGGTTTCGAAGCGATTAGATGCACCGGCTCACCCATTTTAAGATTCCAAGTGAAAGGCCAGCAGTACCATTATACAAATATATTATACCATCTGGGCGTTCACGGATTTGCTCCGGCGAGCCAATTATTCAATCTAAATAATGAAGCGGTTCCCTCCAAGATGGTATGTGACCGTATGAGACCGTATGTGCTCGCTCATTTCAATTGAGCACTGAGAAATGCATTATTATATAACCGGGTGATGTTTGATTGGAATGCGCGGACGTGAGAATTGGAACGGACGATTGTTATAACGCCAGGAAAATAAATCACTTGTGAAAATGGACAATAAATTCCGTTATGCTGGAATTGTTCTTCTGAATTTAAATAATTTTAGTGTAATTAGACACCTTGGTGATTTTACGACGTGTTGTTGTGAATGATCAAAATTTTAAACTTCTACTTCTATATTAATATTAAAATATTTATTTTTCCTTTTTCTGTTGTTTAAATCAGGGTGCAAGGAAATGACATTAAAATTTAAGAGATATTAATAGAATAATTGATCCAGAATAAAAAGCTATTGGAAAACGATAAACTAACGTAATTGTTGGTGACTTTGAACACACCAGGAAATAATGTTGATTTACGATTTTCATATTACTAAAGTTATCAACGTAAGCTTTTAATAACCATCAATATATCGAGTAATTGTTTGGTTTATGTTAGGCATAAATCGTGCTTAAAGTTTATTTTCATCAGATAAAATAGACATTATGTATTGTTGTTACCAGTTATAAATACCCTTTTGCTTTGATATTAATAACAACACAAATTTAAATTTGTGACAATTAACTTAGCTTTTTGTTTAAAAATTAATCAAACATATTATGTCTTTAACAAAGTATTTATTATGCATTTTTAAAATATATATATATATATATTCACATGTAAAATAAAATTATATTATATCATTCCAGTTTTGAACAATTAAAACATTTTCATGAGAATTTGAATAATTTGAACACAAAATGTCTCGACCATAAAAGTAAATAAATTAAGTGTTAATTTATTTAGAAAATTAAATTATGTTGTATCATTATGTTGTATCAATAGTTATAATATATTATAAAATGTAAAATGTAAAATGTAAAATGTAAAATGTAAAATGTAAAATGTAAAATGTAAAATGTAAAATGTAAAATGTAAAATGTAAAATGTAAAATGTAAAATGTAAAATGTAAAATGTAAAATGTAAAATGTAAAATGTAAAATGTAAAATGTAAAATGTAAAATGTAAAATGTAAAATGTAAAATGTAAAATGTAAAATGTAAAATGTAAAATGTAAAATGTAAAATGTAAAATGTAAAATGTAAAATGTAAAATGTAAAATGTAAAATGTAAAATGTAAAATGTAAAATGTAAAATGTAAAATGTAAAATGTAAAATGTAAAATGTAAAATGTAAAATGTAAAATGTAAAATGTAAAATGTAAAATGTAAAATGTAAAATGTAAAATGTAAAATGTAAAATGTAAAATGTAAAATGTAAAATGTAAAATGTAAAATGTAAAATGTAAAATGTAAAATGTAAAATGTAAAATGTAAAATGTAAAATGTAAAATGTAAAATGTAAAATGTAAAATGTAAAATGTAAAATGTAAAATGTAAAATGTAAAATGTAAAATGTAAAATGTAAAATGTAAAATGTAAAATGTAAAATGTAAAATGTAAAATGTAAAATGTAAAATGTAAAATGTAAAATGTAAAATGTAAAATGTAAAATGTAAAATGTAAAATGTAAAATGTAAAATGTAAAATGTAAAATGTAAAATGTAAAATGTAAAATGTAAAATGTAAAATGTAAAATGTAAAATGTAAAATGTAAAATGTAAAATGTAAAATGTAAAATGTAAAATGTAAAATGTAAAATGTAAAATGTAAAATGTAAAATGTAAAATGTAAAATGTAAAATGTAAAATGTAAAATGTAAAATGTAAAATGTAAAATGTAAAATGTAAAATGTAAAATGTAAAATGTAAAATGTAAAATGTAAAATGTAAAATGTAAAATGTAAAATGTAAAATGTAAAATGTAAAATGTAAAATGTAAAATGTAAAATGTAAAATGTAAAATGTAAAATGTAAAATGTAAAATGTAAAATGTAAAATGTAAAATGTAAAATGTAAAATGTAAAATGTAAAATGTAAAATGTAAAATGTAAAATGTAAAATGTAAAACGTAAAATGTAAAATGTAAAATGTAAAATGTAAAATGTAAAATGTAAAATGTAAAATGTAAAATGTAAAATGTAAAATGTAAAATGTAAAATGTAAAATGTAAAATGTAAAATGTAAAATGTAAAATGTAAAATGTAAAATGTAAAATGTAAAATGTAAAATGTAAAATGTAAAATGTGAAATGTGAAATGTAAAATGTAAAAAATCAGGAAAATGTTATATTGAAATTTTGCTATTGATGGAATAATTTAAATAATTTTAACGAGCATAATAAATAAATTACTTGATTAATAATCAGTTAAATTTGTTGCGTTTGCAAAATTGTAAATTCACATTTAAATAACGAATTAAATTATTGTTTTAAATGTTGCATAATACTCAACTAATTTAGCTACTTAAAAATGCATGTACCATATTAATTATTTCCAGTTACACATTTAAAGCTTCCTGTTGTTTAAATAACGATAGAAGGAAATTTCATTAAAATTCGCCCAGAATAAGTAATAATATTGATTTATGATTTTCATATTACCAAAGTTGCCAACGTTTAATTATCATCGTCATAATTATAAAATCGACAATTGTGTTGTTGTTACCAGTTATAAATACTGGTTTACTACGTTATTTAATAAAAACACTAATTGGACAATTAACTTTGCTTTTTTAATTAAAAATTTTATATTTTCAAAAGGATTTGAATAAAATAAACAAACGTAAAATCATTTTTCTCCTATTTAAAAATAAATATGAACAATTAAATTTTTTTTGGTGAATTTAAATAATTAAACAAAAAAATCTCGTAGTTAGTGTTTCTATTTATTTTAAAATTAAATTAAATTACTCCATTAAAAGTTGAATAATTTAAATAACCATAAAAGTAGTTTAAAAAATCTCTTTCTATTTATAAAATATTATTAAATTGTATCTTTCACCCCAGTTTTTGATAATTAATTAATTAATTGCCTGGAAAATTGTAAGATGATTTTATATTTAAATTCTATTTTTGATGGATATTAATTTGTATAATTTTAACAAGCGTTATTAATATAATTAATTGATTCACGGTCTGTTAAATATGTTGCCGTTTGAAAAATTATACATTCGTATTTAAATAACGAATCAAATAATTGTTTTAGATTTATTTACTTAAAAAATGCTTTGATGATTAATGTCGGAATTCCGTTGAACCTACACAAATATTACTCCAAATTAGTTTAAAAACAAAATGGAATTAAATTTTATAGTTAATTAAATAGTTTATACCTCAAAATGATTACGTCTGGTATCAAGCGATTGAGGAGAAGCTCTGATTAAATGCCAGTCAATTGATGAAGAAACTGGGATAATCGATAGCATTCCTATAAACATCCCGCAATTAACCGCCCCGAAAGAAATGATGATAATTTAACCGGTAGCCCCGGGGCGCCGTTCGAAAATTGAAACGCCAGTAAACAAACTCGCTGTACCGATATTAAAGCCGTGGTGTGCAGTTCGGTAGTCGTTTCAGGTCATCTTTACTTTCCACACGGCGTTTAGAATATTGTCGGGTCGTGAAAGAATGTTCTTACACTATTTCAACCTCAACACTCTTTCCTGATGCCGTTGTGAATGTTAATTTATCACCGCAAATTGCACGGTTCTGCGATGGAACATCGCGATATGGATTTGTGTGCGGCTGATCGATCGTTTTCCACTTCCCATGTAAATTCATTCAGTAATGTAGGCCAATTTTGAGGTTATTAATTATTTTTTTATCGGTTATTGCTCTGATAGTTTGCATAGGTAAAAAACTGAACTGCTGTTTATTTGCGGAAGCAGTTTCACACGGAGGATAAATTCTAGCACTTAAACTAACAGACCGAAAAGTGGATTTTCTGAGCAACATGCTATAACGCATAACACGATAATTAATATCTATTAAAACGAAACAAATTATACTTTTATATGCATAGACGATCAATTAACTTACGTTGTGGAAGAAAGCACACTCGTGTATCATCCGGCCAGTAAATATTACATTAGTTTTTTTTTAAATATGATATTCATTGATATCATGAAAAAATTATAATAAATTAATTTGATAAATTAATTAATTAAGTGAAAATAAAATTTCTTTGAATCCAATTTTTAAATCACACTATTTCCTTAAAATTGTTGCTCAAATCAAAAATTTATGTTGTTGTCCAAAACTGGTTAGTAACAGCGCTTATAATTTTTGGAGGAAGAAGGCAAACTTTAATTCCCACGTTAAAATACCAATATTTTCATTTTTTCAGAGCAAATAAAATATATCTGCAACTGTAAGGGGAATATTAATTAATGATTAAAATATTTTAGAGTAAATATAAATAATCCAAATTTTTCAGTTATCACAAAGCAAGGAGGAAATTAACATACATATTTTCATCTAAAGCTCCAACATTCTTAAAATTATTAATCAGGCAGTCACCTGGAGGAAGAAGGAAGATTCTGTATTCCATATTCTAGACCAATTTACAGATGTAAAGCCAGTAAAAGTAGTTAATAAAATATTTCTTAATCTCCGTCCTTTCATTATTTTACGTAATTGTCTGGTTCTCTGTTCAACATGTATTTAAAAAATATTAAAGCAAATGATAAATATATCAGCAATTGTACTGGAAATATTAATTAATGATTAAAATATTTTAATGTAAATATAAATCATCCAAATTTTTCAGTTATCACAAAGATACAAGCTAATTAAAATACATATTTCCATCCAACCCTCCCACATTCTTAAAATTATTATTAATACGAAACAAATTATACTTTAATATACATAGACGATCAAGTAAATATTAGTTTAGTTTTTTTTAAATGTGTATTAGACATTGATATCATGAAAAAAATATAATAAATTAATTTGATAAATTAATTAATTTATTTCACAAGTAAAAATAAAATTTCTTTGCAATCTAATTTTGAAATCACAAATTTTATTCACCATTTCCATAAACTTATTGCTCAAATCTGAAATTTATGTTTTTGTCCACAACTGGTTAGGAACCGTACTTAAGATTCTTGGAGGAAGAAAACAAAATTCCCCGTTAAAATTTCAATATTTTAAACCAATTTATAGATGTCTTTAGGTCCAACAGAAATGTAGTGCTAAAAAATTTAGAGATAAAAGAGATGTTAACTAATAATACTATGTCTCATCAGATCTAATTAACCAATCTTATTTGTGTTTTTCTTTACACATTTACGAACGACTACAAAAGAGAACAAGAAAGCAGTAATTAAAAAACAAGCCCTCCCAATATTGTTTGCTACAAACTATGTTGCTGGACAATCCAATGCAGATTTGATTCAAGAGGTCAATATGTATTTGTGATAATTAAATAAGTAGTTGTCCTAAAGAGGAAGTGGTTAATCAGCCTTTGTAGGGACATGACACTTCTACTTCATTCAGGAGTTAACAGCGTATCTCTTGAATAATCATCTAGACATTCAGAAAACTACCTCATAAGGAACATTGTTTCATTTTTAATCAAAAAATAAAAATTTTAAGCTAGAAAAATATTTAATTAGAAGATAAAACATTACTTGTTGATTGATCAAACCTACGAAGAAATAAAGAGATCAAAATTAAATAATTATTTTAAAATTCTTCAATTTTGTATCAACTGAAATAAGAATAATTTTACAGATATTATTTATCTAGTCAAGTATCTAGTAAGTCTAAAATCTGCCTAAAAACAATTAAATCAGCGGTTAATGATAGTGACAAGATTACAAAAATTCAGAATATTTAAAAATAATCAAATAAATGTGTAAATTAATAAACACTAGATTGAAGTCAATATTCTTTTTTTTTGTAAAATATGAAGATCCAAATTATATAAAAAAATCATCAATTTAGTTCGTTATTTTTTTGTTAAAACAAGAGAACAAGAAAAAAGTATTTAAAGATCCAGTACTACTAAACGTTTTTTGCTACAAAATCTGTGACAAGACAAGATAACCTTTATGAATATTTTAAGGAAGAGGTCAATATGTATTCGTGATAATTAATTGAATTAATTGATTAATCAGTCTTGTACGTAAATATATGACAATTTTCATTTAGAGAAGAAAGCTACATAGAGTGAACATAGATATATACATCAAACAAACAATTATATTAAATTTCTTTACTCATAGCATCAATAGATTTTTTTATAAGTGATCCAGTAGGTGAGTTATGTGAAATAAATGTTAGTTTGATAAAGTAAACAATCTCCGAATTAAACGAAAATAATAAAAATAATAATAATAAAGTGAATAAATTATTAATTTGTTTCTCAATTTATTGTGGCGCCTTTATTTTTGAATCTAACCTAGAATAAATGTCAAATTTTAAATGCCAATAATTTACACAATTCTTTGGAAACTACTAATAAATTAAACCAATTATGAAATGTTTCCCAACAGTCCTTTTTGGATCAGCTTTTTGGGCCATCATTTCAGAAACTGACATAAACATTGATTGATGTCACCATTCATTTTTAACGCGGTAAAACGCCCATTGTCCAAACATCCTGCCCACAAAACAATGTATTTAGCGCTAAGGTCAATAATGCATACGACAGAAACAATTAAATTCTAAACACGACTAGAACTATGTAAACGCCAATTGTCATTCGGAATAAAACCATTTTAATGCCGGCGTAATTAAAATAGTAAATGGTATCGGTTGTGTATGGTTTCAAAATAGCGGCTAACTATGAAAAACTGCATACGAATCAAGGTGACGTTTACTTTTATTTCGCTCAAACCGGAAAACTGTTGTTTGCGGGAAGTCGACCATTTTTCCTGCACATAAATCAATCAGTGCGTTTTTTCTACTTGTCTGTTAATTATTGTCAAGTGCAACAGCATTCATAAATTGAACAAAACTACCACAATCAGAACAAAACCGTCATACCATTAAGTGATTACACAATAAACACCGGACTAAATATTCTAAATACATAAATGGTTCTCGGAGCGCCATTAAATTATGCAAACATAGAGTTACTTCATTGCTTTATTAAAGTAATAAGATGACTTTCTATTAATAAATCACGTTACAAAAGTGATTCACTTTTACTACTTGCACTGCTGTCTGTAACTTTCTTCGGGGTATTATACCATAAATATGACGTTGACCATTAACAAATCAACAATGACTTATTCCTAATTTAGCGTTGCGGTAGAAAATGTTTGTTTTTGTAAATTAACTTGTGATAAATAATTTAATGGGTGATGTGAGTGAATGTAATTTGCTGGACGGTAAATATTAACCTTTGTAGACGAGGTACCGTTACAAATGTTAAGAGGATTGACGTGAATTATATTTCACCCTTTGTTTGAACTTTAAATATTTTGCTCACCGACTATACAATAGAAATGCCACGAGTATATTTTAACAATTGCGGTGAAAATTAAAAATCGATATGAATTTTACGAGGATTAACAAATAGATATTATTTTCTAATGGTTTATAAAATTGGATACAAATAACCCGTATCAAATGAAATTTCAAAATATTTATTTTATGGCACAGAATTTATGAGCAGGATTATCTTTCAAGATGCGCCGGTTTTATGACAAAGCTGTTGCGAATTGATTTCATAAAATACCATTAAGTTGATTAAAAAAAATGTGTTTTATGGACGTTAAAAGCGTGTAATGAAACCGTAATTGTATAATATGAACACAATGCAATCTGATGACCAGAAAAATTTTCAATAACGCCTAGTTCATTTTCGCCCGATTCAAGCTTAATAGTACGCGAAACACGCCAAAAATCACTATTTAATTTGATTTATATTGTTTTACGTTCGTGTACATTTGTCAACAGGCCGGAAAAACTGCGCTGAAATAAATTTAATGTCGCACTAGGCTTGATTTAAATTAAAATGGAATGACAACAATACTTGGGGATTTATGGCGGGTACAAAACAGATACAAATTGCGTCAGCGTTTTGACTAAACACTTTTGGTGAGTAACCACGAAATGACGCTGGAATACACGATTTTTTTGGCAATTATCAATTAGTATGGTGCCTTTTTGGTCATTTTTAAAGCCGCAAAATGTGTATTTGTAAGGCATATAAATTTTTAAAAACATCAAAAAATGTCTTTTTTAATTTTAGCGTAAATATAAATTAATCAAAATGTTCACATCATCACAAAATTTTAGAAGGAAATTACAATAAATACTTATTTTCATATAGCTCTCCAACATAATTAAAATAATTCCTTAGTCAGTGATAGTCATCTGAAGGAAGCAGAAACATCATATATTGATCATATCACATTTGAAGTCGTAGGTTTAAAATGTATTTAAAAACGATTAAAAGAAATGACAAATATATCAGCAACTGTAATTAATGATTACAACTGAAATGGGAGGACCAATCTGTGATCAAGATAAAGAATGTTGAAATACACCATATTTTTAGGGCATTATCAATTAGTATGGCCATAATATATGTACACAAAATATTTTTGAAAATGTCGAAAAAAGTCTTTTCCATTTTAGTGTAGATATAAATCATCTAAATTTTTCAATTATCACAAAGCAAGAAGATAATTAAAATACATATTTTCATCTAACTATCTAACTTTTTAAAATTATTAGTCAGCCAGTCAGTCAGAGACTTGTTAGCTAGAGGAAGAAGAAAAACTCTATATTCCATATTTTAGACCAATTTACAGATGCACTCGAGTCCAGTATAACATATAAATATAATAATGAAAAAGCTAATAAAAGAAGTTAATAATGTCTTTTTAATGTCCACCCTTACAATACTTTACGTCATTTGGGGTTGTCTGTTTAATATGTATCAGGAACTGTAAAGGGAGTATTAATTAATGATTAAAAAATTTTAGTGTAAATATGAATCACCCAAATTTTTCAGTTATCCCAAAGAAAGAATATAATTAAAACACATATTTTCATCTAACCCTCCAACATTCTTAAAATTATTAGTCAGGCAGTGACAGGAATTTGTCACCTGGAGGAAGAAGGAAAATTTTGTATTCCATATTCCAGATCAATTTACAGATATAAATCAAGTGAAAGAAGTTAATAAAGCCTTTTTAATCTCCATCCTTTGATTATTTTACGTAATTAGTGGTTGTCTGTTCAATATGTATTTAAAAAATATTAAATCAAATGATAAATATATCAGCAATTGTAATGAGAGAATTAATCAATGATTAAAATATTTTAATGTAAATATAAATCATCCAAATTTTTCAGTTATACATATTTTCATCTCCCATATTCTTAAAATTATTAATTAGTCAGGTAGTAACAGGGATTTGCCAACAGGAGGAAGAAGAAAAATTCTGTATTCTGTATATTCTGTACATTGGTACAGTTTACATTATGTTTTTAAAAACGATTAAAGCAAATAATAAATATGTCATTTGCTTTAATTTGCAACTGTAATGAGATTATTAATTCATGATAAAATAATTAAAATCTTAAAATCGTCAAGGAAATATGCAAATTAAAACATCACAAAAAGAAAAAAAACAGAAATGAAAATAATAAATAATTTCTTTTTATATGTTATAATTGTTAATTAATTATATTTTTCAATTATATAGATTTATATCATGAATATGCATTACATACCGACATTATAATTTTATTAATGAAAGAAGTTCACTATTTAGTAATTATCCTAGTGTTCCTGTCAGGCCAATATTAACTTTCCGTTACAAATACGCCAAGTCAACTTAGTAAAGTTAGTTCATCAGAAAGCTTTTTAATTAAATTTTAAATTAATCACAAGTTTGGGTAGTATTATTTTCTGTATTAAGGAAATAAAACTATCGTGTCTTTGACAGTTTAAAACGAAACAAATCAATATTGATTAATAGAATGTTTCTTTAATTCACTAATGTTATAGTGTCTGAATACCCATACTATAATTTAACAACGGTAAGAAAGTAACGAAATTAAATGAAAGAACATGTTATTATCTGAAATTACTATTCGATATCACGTGCGACCAAAACTCGAAAATAATATTAT
The DNA here is from genome assembly GCF_024364675.1 of Aethina tumida. Taxonomy (NCBI): domain Eukaryota; kingdom Metazoa; phylum Arthropoda; class Insecta; order Coleoptera; family Nitidulidae; genus Aethina; species Aethina tumida. The sequence continues at coordinate 16,245,022 of NC_065441.1, forward strand.
TCAAACCGGCCCGAATAAATAATGCAGATGAACCCGATTCTGGGTTTGAATTTCTCATAGAAAATTAGATTGGTTTTTGATATATGGCTACTGTACTTTCTAAATCACGTGGTCTAATCTGATTAAACGGTTTAACTAGTTTCTATGTTCTTTAACTTACAATGTTTGCCAAAGTTTAATTCGGTGTGAAATCAAATGTATGTTTTGTTTAGATTAATTTTTAGTTTTAGCCACTATTCCTCGTTTACTAGATTTATGCGCTTAAACTTTAGCCTAACAAGCTAAAAGTTACAAAACCAGATAATCCCCGCAATCCTTCTTCGATCGATTAAAAGAAACCCTTCAGAATTTATTCCCAAGACATCCGATCTCTGGTTTTCGTATTGTGTTCAGGTATTACGATCATACAGAAAGGTTCAGCTTCACTTGGCAGCATGGCTGGCATATTAACATCAAATTCTAAAGAGTTTTATGATCGTCGAAGGAACGGTTAATTAGGGATGATAAATGCCAATCGAATCGTACTGAACCCAAGTTGAATAAGCTTGTAAAACGCCCGCAATACAACTAACAATCTCTTAATTACTGGGATAATTAGTTTTTTAATTATGACGGGGGAGTCGTAACTTTGGCTTTTGCTTAGTGGGTAATTTAATTTTATTTTCTCCGTCAACGAAAATAAAACAAAAACCTTCTTGAACTGCATTAATAATAATAAAAGCTTCGGAAACCGAAAACAAAATCATTTTTCGAACGGCTAATTAAATAAATTAATTCCAGTCGGCGTTATCCCCGCAGAGAATTCACGAAATTGCCTGCGAAAATTTAATCTTGCATTGTGATTAATTTTTTATTTTGCTCTGGCTGTCCCTTTTGCGTATTCATTTAAAAAGCGGGTTGCGGTTCACAAATGTAATTTCCCAGTGCTAGCTTTTTTGCCGATGGATTCGAAATTGCTGGCTACCAAATTATCGGTTTGCGGAACGGGATTAACAGAATTATTTGAAAATTTCTCGACCAACCGCACCCGAATTTATTTGGTCACCGGATCATACCTGAAACAAATTATTGGGGATTAGTGGGCGCCATACATTATCTAAAGTTCGTACACACAAACAGTAAAATGATTATCCCCTTTTTTTTTTGGGAATTTGTTTTCCGTACATGATCCTTAACGATATAAATAAAGGAGGATACGGATCCCTTATGGTATATTACATGATATAAGGGGCACATATAAACAGAAGCTCGAGGAAGTTGCCGCCGGTTTTTGTATTAACGAGGATGAATGGTTGTTGCCGGACAAAATGACATAAAAGAGGTATAACGTTGGCTCAAAGATGGTTTTAATAAAAGAACAACTTGACCTCTTTCTTTGTATACAGATTATGTTAACATATCTTTACGGTATTTTATAGTATGGCACTTAACAACTAACTAGTGCTGTGGATTTATTACTTTATGGGGGTTCGTTGTTTCATTTAGAAGTTAAATCACAATGTAGCTACATATTTTTCTTGTAAATGGCTTAAATTTTAAAGGTTTAAATCACATTTGCACGTAAATGACTTTTATGTTCTCAAGTAGTTCAGTGCAAATTTTTATACCTGTGTTAAGTTTAAAAATTTCAATATAAAACGAGGCAAAATTGTCTCATTATGTTTTGTTCTGTCGCGACTTTCGACGATTTTAGAACTATAAAACAAGACAGTTGAAGCGGAATCTGGATGAATGTTGCTTTAAATCATTGTAGTAAAATTTTGCAAGATTTAAGTCTTTAATAACGGCAGTTGTTTGCCTTAAATGCACGAATTTTCATCTCGTTGCATTCAGTCCCTATTAGAACAGTACAATTAAAGTCCGTTTATTGTTTCAAGTTTTGGTATAAAAGAAAATAATCAGGAGGTTTTTATTTCTCTTGAAAGTAACCATAAGTTTCCACAACATGTTGCCAACAGTCACTGTTCTTTGCAAGAGTCTTAATTAATTTTTTAATTCAATAAGCGTTGCTTCATCTGATTATTTAACTGTGGACGCTGATTAAAGATCAATATTACCGTTATTACACACACAACTGAATTGATGCAGAAATGAAATTATGTGAACAATTAAGGTTAAATTGAAAATTTTGTGCTGCATCCAAACGTTGCAAACCACGAAACCGCACACTTCTGAAAATAGTATATTTACAATATTAAATTATTTACTGTGTGTTCGTTTGGCCTAAAGCTACACTTGAAACCATATAATGGTTATAGTTACCAACCAACTGTTAATTTTATATTATGTTACATTGTTAAAACTTGTAAAATAATAAACTGAAGCACGTGCGTTTCGGTATAGTGAAGTGAATATCAAAGAGGTTTAATTTCCACATGAAACGCGTATAATCTCACTAGTTATAGAACGCTGAAATTTCAATCAGTAGTGCAAATAGTTTAAGCACCTTAATTAACTGAAATTCTTGCTCCAAATATTCCTTCAGTTAACACTGAATCTCTCTTCATCTATTGTTAGTTAAGTAATTTGATTTTCCCTTTAATTCCGTACGCTATGGGGAATGTTTGTTTTTGTTGTTGCACGTCAAAAATGCCTGAAAGTTTATTACTGGGAGCTCTGTGCTCATAACAAAGCAGTTGTTAATCTCTGCTGTAGCAGCTACATTTGAATTAAGAGTGTGAAAATGAACAGGTGCAGCATCTTAAATATTTCAGGTAGGCTTCATTTGTAAAATGGGTCACCAAACATTATAAGCTCCGTCCTTGGGAAACGCTTTAGATTCAATGACAAAGAAGTAATCCGGCAAATCCGCGTTAGCGGTTCAGTAAATCCCGGGCGAGGCAATCAGATATAAATATTTTTGTGGCTTTAAAATATATTCTATTTCTATGTGGTAAAGTAGTAAGTTCGTTCGGGTTTTACTAGAGGCGAATTTATTGTTGATTTTTTATTTTATTCAAAAGTAAATTTTATGGAGCCCGTTTTGGCCGTAACCAATTTTAATTGGAGTCCCGTGTTTTTACTATAGACACGGCGTGCTTTTTATTGACATGGATTCATATTGTGAATGAGCAAAACAGTCTGGCTGCATCGCAGGACAATTGACAAAGGACAAACATCAAAATAACAAAAAGCATCCCGGTATCAAAAATCACTTTTGCCGTGCACACTGCGAGTTGTTTTCGAGTGAAAATCGCTTTTTGTCGTTGCGTCGGGAACAAAGCGCACCCTTATCAAGTCACATATGGTCGCGTGCACAAGAAACAATATTGTTTCACGTGACAGCATCCGAATAAACAATTTTCGTTGGCGGTATTGAAACGGTGTGAGCTTGTGCATTAACGCACCGCGTCTCTCTATTCGTAATTAAGTGAGATGTCAGAGATTGCGGCGTTGGATTTGGCTGAGGTTGAGCACAGTTTCGCGCTTTATGTTCGCTTCCATAAATCTTCTGGTAAGGGGTTTTCGTCTGTCTGTAGCTGGGGGTTGAACTGTAATCAACTATGTGTTAAGCGGAAGTGCCTTTGTCAATTATCAGTGCGAAGTTTTTAAAAAATAACACTGTATCAAAACTGTTTTAATTTTGATAATTAGACTTAATCCAAATGGACTAATGAAGAGTATCATCATGCTGGAACTACATATTAATGTTAATCGGTTGGGTAAAACAACAGAGCTTAGAAATCTGTAGCCTATTATATCCAACCAAATGTTCCTGATGTCCAGATTCAATTATGCAGTATTGAAAAATGGATTTCAGGCTTGTATTCATTGTACATAACACAGATAAGACAGCTCTTAATGAAGGATTCTCCAAAGAAGAGGAGCAATAACTTTTAACGTGGAAAACATTTGCTCCATTCGTGCTGAAAATTTTTCTTCTGTTCTAAGAGTAGATACAAATCTTGACGTTTCGAATAACACTATTGTTCATTGAAGAAGTATCCCGCAAAATTTGGAAGGAAACTAGTGATAGATAAGCTCTATCAACCCTACTTTTAACATACATCCCTAACAACAGCCATATATTTTAAATTTATTAGGACTTATCAGCTTATTTTGGTCCATACTATTACATCATTAAATATTTTACATTCTTTATTAAAAACTTGTATAAATGGAGACAGAAAATAATTCATTAGAAATTGGAATGCACGCTTCAAATTCACCTAATTTGTTATGGTTTTTTTAAATTTCAAAAAAACTATTAGAAAATCTTTTAAACAATATATGAAAATTTTAAAAATTTTAACACCACCCCTTCAAAATCTAATAACAAAAATGTTATAGATAAATATGGTACATATTTGATAGTTTTAACAAAAAAGAATTCACTAAAAGCATGATCTCAGAATTTTATTTGCAATTCAAAAATATAGAAATATACATACAACATTCCTTTTGAGATAACGAAGTTGTTTTGGTGCTTTCAGTAAAAGTCACACTTTAATTGTAAAGAAACATACAAAATTTGGATATATTTTATTCAAACTACTTCCTTTTACTGAATGTTAGTATTTTTTTAACATTTTTTGATCAGATTCAGTAATTTCGTGGTGTTAGTAGGTCACACTGACAGCCGAACAATTTACTTCAACAACTGCTACATATTTATTAGCACTTTACATAGTTTCATTTCACGTTCTTTGAATCCCGTGAACTAAAATTGCGCACGTGTTGTCGCATTTTAATTGGACTTGACCGAATATGTAGATTTCGTTCTGGTCTATTATAAATTTGGTATCATTTGGAACTTTTATAATGTCGAATTAGCCTCGACATTAAATCTCACACACGTTTTACAAACACAATTGAAGTAAATATTTTCAGAAGCGACGTTTGCACAACATTTCCATTTGTGGTCGGAAAATACCGAAAACGTGGGATGGAACGGCGAAAATAAACAGCGCCAGATAAATATTTAAACTGATCAGAACGATTTAAAAGTCAGTTTTATCACCGAGGCCGTGTTCTTAACGCACCTGCGACCATAATGCATTTGCCACCTTCAGGAAATAGTTTTCCTAACAGCCAATATCGTACGACGTAAGAATTTCAATGTTAAAAATAGGTTTTTGTCTGGAACTTAATCTCCTTTCAATTGACGGCACAACACTGAAATTTTTATCAGACCAAACGGAAAATAGAAGTTGCGGACGTTCGGAATTACGCTGTCACCAGTTCAGTGATTTACCTTCGACTTTATGAGATAACCATTTTTGGAATTCATGCAGAATATCCGGATTCGTATTGGCTTTTCGTTGATAAATAGCTTACATCAGTGGCGACCCCACGTCTTTAAAATGATTCATCGCGTCCATTTTTTTTTGTCACCAGATAATGCGGATTCTAAAAAAACGTTTTTGTGTAATTGCGGTGGATAAAAAGCGGGAAAGTGCTTCCACTTTGATAAATTTAATAGCCCAATACAATAAAGTGGCAAGAAACTCGTCGAAAGTTTGTTGTCTATAAATATCAGCCTGAACACACCGCAGACAATATTACTTCCACACATCCGACCGGCAAGGTAAACACGTCAGCCGTGGAGTTTTTAAGGGCGTCCAGATAAGAAATTTATGCAGTTACACCACCTCCACTAAATTATCCAGAGACGGTATAAATTTAGAGCAGCCCTTACATCTTCACTTAGTTTAAATTTAATGCCGCCGCGGCTTCAACTGTGTGCACTTAACGCTCGGCATAAAAAAAAATAAAAGGAGGGAAAAAGTTCCAGGAAACGAACTGATAAGTACTTATAAATGCGTTTGTTTTCCTTCCCACTCCCGGGAATTCCGAGTTCGGGACGAGACTGTTTCTGCTTTACTTTCGGTTTGTTGCAAACCGACAAACTTTTTTCTAGTTACACTGGCTGTGGAGTTTTGCGGGAGTTTCACTTCATTTTATTAAATCAGTTTTGTATAATTTAATGTTTCTCTTTATTTACTGCTTTGGATTTTTTACATTACCACAATTTTATCAAACAAAAAATCCTTGTACATATGTTTTAATAGTTTCAAATCTTAAAGAGTAAAGTACTGTTTTAACAGCAATAAATTTAACATTCAAAGTAATCTATTAATCATTTCGGGGTCCCTCGAACCCAGTAAATTCGGGCAAAGTGGCTCGTTAATGTTCCCAATTAGTTTGATGATTAAAATCAACAAAACCGTTTAATGTAACAGTTTCTACACCAACGTCCAACACATTATATTTCCGTTTATGTGTTAATTAAAGACAGGGAAATCCTCGTCCAAAGGCACTAATTAAAAATGCCAACAACGAGAATAGCCAATTTTTTAATCCCGTTGGAAAGTTGAATTTTTCAAATAAAAATGTAATTTTCAGCAGATTACCGGGAGCTGCTAATTTATAACGCCAATAATTTTAACTGCCAACACTTCATGTTGTATCACGTAATTTATACAAGAAGATAATAACAACACTGGGAAAGTGAGAACTAATAATTCAATTAGCAATTAGAATTGATGAGGTTTTTGTCCTAGTTGTTACAAAAGACCGTAAGATAATCTAAAATTAACTATATTAAATAATCCGTGTTTCAAGGTTGTTGCAATACAATTCCTGTTTATGTGACGCGAATGAAACTTTCTTCATTTGAATAATAACAGACTTTTTAATGAATCACTTCGGAATTTGATTTTGATTAGGAATGCTGCAACGGTTTTGTCTACAACAAAATGACAATGCAGTGCGGTGACATAATGTGGAGTGCTTTCCAACATCTGGTTTAGAATTAATCTGTTTTAAGTGGAGACAAACATTAGAAGTAAATTGATCTCAATAATTAATAAATAAATCAGCATAATTACTAACGGTTATTTAATAGACAATAAGAATTATAAGAAGAACAATTTACATTAATTAATAAATTATTCCGACAGGATACTTTTACATTTACGTCGTCAGCTGAAGATAATTTTAATAAACTATAATTTATGTGAATGTGTGTCGTCACTTAAAGTTCAAATCTCATTTTTTCCCCCAGATTGGTCGTGTGTGGGACCGTATTAAGACACTGGGGTGGGTTTGACGTCACGTAACTAGAGAAGGTTATTTACGGTTCGTTTTGAACATTAACCCGTTGAAATGCGAGAGACGCGTAACGAAGACCGATCACACTTTGTCCCAGAAACTGGATCGCATCGAGATTTATTAGACTTAACAAAATGGATGCATGTGTTTTCGGTTCGCGTGCTGAGTTATGGCGTTTGTGACGCGATGAGATGTGTAATTTTCATTGGGAGTTATTAATTAATTAGAGCGAAGAGAATTCTTCTTCTCTTGTTTGTATCGTTTTTATCAATGTTCTGTTTTAGAAAATTAGTTCATTGAACAGGATTTCAATGTTTTATGTGATTTGTTCATAAAATTTATTATTACGAATTTGTGAAATTTTTTATATTCCTTGATTTCAACAGAAGGAAAAAGATAAAACAATACAAATCTTAACCACTTTAATAACATTTTTTGATAGAATTGATACATCAAGATAATTATGACTGTTCTATTTTAAGAAATTACTTCGTCTGCACTAGACTTTCATATTTATGGTACATTATATAAAAAAAAGTATTATTTATTGCTCACATTGTCCTTAATTAGTCCCAATATAATGATAAACATTTTCTGTATTCTCAGTATTCAACAAAAAGTAAAATCTAAAAGAATAAAAATATTAACCAAATAATTTTTTTAAAAAAAACTTAACAATTGGTTGAAACAATTATCACTATATTTTAGAAAATTAGTCCACACGTATAAGAGTTTTAATATGTATTATCTAATAGTCAAAAAAATATATTATTTCTTGCTTAAATTGTCCTTAATTAGTCTCAAATTTATTAATATTCTTTATATTCTCAGTGTTCAACAGAAAGAAAAATCTAAAAGAATACAAATGTTACTCAAATAACAATTTTTTAATCGGTTGAGACAATTATCACTATTATGTTTTAGGAAATTAGTTCGTTCACACAAAATTTTAATATTTATAGGAATTACTTAAAAAATACATTATTTGTTGTTTATATTGTCCTTAATTAGTACCAATTTTATGATAATGTATTCTCAATATTTATTTAGAAGGAAAAATCTATAAAAATACAAATATTAAACAAATAAGAATTTTTTAAAAGGACAATTAGCAGAAATAATTATGATTATTCTATTTTAGAACATTAGTTTGTTCACACTATATTTTAATATTTATAGGAATTAATAAAAATATTATTATTTGTTGCTATCCTTAATTAGTCCCACTTTAATCATAATTTTTTTTTATATTTCCAGTATACAACAGAAGGAAAAATCTAAAAAAATACAAATATTAAAATTAAAAATACTTAATTGGTTGAGTTAATTATCTCAGTTCTATTTCAGAAAATTAGTTCGTTTGCACAAGATTTTAATATTTATGGGAATTAGTTAAAAAAATTATTATTATTTGTTACTTATATTATCCTTAATTCGATTCAAATCTGTTATAACATTCTTTATATTATCAGTGTTAAACAGAAGAAAAAATACAAATATTGACCAAATAACATAGAAAATTAGTTCGTTCGCAAAATATTTTAATATTTATTATAATAAAAAATATTATTATTATTATTTATCGCTATCCTTAATTAATCCCACTTTAATGATAAACATCTTTTATATTTTCAGTATACAACAGAAGGAAAAATCTAAAAGAATACAAATATTAACCAAATAAAAATTTTTTAAAAGTACTTAATAATTGGTTGAGATAATTATTACTGTTCTATTTCAGAAAATTAGTTCGTTTGCATAAGATTTATGGGAATTAGCTAAAAAAAATATTATTTGTTCAACAGAATGGAAAAAACCAATATTAACCAAATAACAATTTTTTCAAAAAACTTAACAATTGATTAAGATAATTATCACTATTCTGTTTTAGAAAATTAGTTCGTTCGCAGAAGATTTTAATTTTTATGGGAATTAATAAAAAAATATTATTTGTTGCTTACACTGTCCTTAATTAGTCCCAATTTAAACATTTTTTATATTCTCAATATACAACAGAAGGACAAATCTAAAAGAATACAAATATTAACCAAATAAAAATTTTTTAAAAGTACTTTTAGTTGAGGTAATTATCACTGTTCTATTTCAGAAAATTAGTTCGTTTACACAAAATTTTAATATTTATGGGAATTAGTTAAATAAATTATTATTATTTGTTGCTTATATTATCTTTAATTCATCCCAAATTTATTATAAAATTTTTTTATATAACTTAACAATTGATTGAAATAATTATCACTATTCTGTTTTAGAAAATTAGTTCGCATAAGATTTTAATATCTAAGCGAATTTATAAAAAAATATATATTTGTTTATATTATTCTTAATTCGTCCAATTTTGTGATAAACATTTTTTATAAACATAACTGTTATCTTCTAGAAAGTTTGTACAAGATTTTAATGTTTATAGGAATTAATCAAAAAATGTATCGTTTGTTATCTACTTAAGCAGTCCGAATTTTTTAATTATACAAAAGAACTGTAAAAGAATATAAAACTGAACCGAATAAAAATTTTCTAAAATGGCTTAACAATCGGTTCAGATAAGAATCTGAAGGAAATTCGGGACAATAAAGGAAAGTAACGGATAACTCCCACGGAAAAAAAATTAGCAAGGCAAGAAATTAAATTAATTTGGTTCGTCGAATAAATCTAATTATTCGGACGTATCTTTCACGGAACCGGCAATAAATAAGGAGCTTCCTCTTGTTAAACAATGATTACTATGCGAACCAGTCGAACACAAAGCCCTCGCACATCCATAAGTTCATTTCCAGATTATATAAAATCTACACGGTTAATTTCTCATAAGTCTAATAATGGGAAACTGGTCCGTGAACAATAAATAAATTGTTTGTGAAAAAGCACCATCAATTGTTGGTTTTTGTGTGTATGAGGCAATAAGTTGCGCACCAAAGTGAAAGAAATGTCATAGTCCGTACTTTCTAAATGGTGAATTATTGTATGACCGGGTAGCGATAATGCATCTGGCACAAACGCAAACAAAATGCAATAGAAATATGATCCATCAAACTGAATTATTACCTAAAAATTGTACAATCGACATTACACCATGTTGGATCTTCAATAACTCGAGAATCGATGCTTTTGTACCAATCCTGCATTTTCTAACTAACTGTACTTATGTAACGTGAAATATTCAAGTGGCTTACAATTAAAGTAACAAATATTTAATGATTGCAAAACTCCTGTAAAATTCGTGTCGTTATTATTCTTTTTAAGTGTGCAATTAGTGTTTGAGTGCCCTGCATTTATATAAACGCAAGTGGGAATCCGTCTCGGATACAATTACGAGGCTGATAATGAAGTCTCACATCCACTAACCCAGTTATAATTTCAACAGAAAAAGAAACCAACTAGGAAGAACTGTTCCGGTATTTTATGCTCGTTGATAATTATCTGTAACGTATTCGACGAAATAAGTGAAAGATGGAGGCGTGTCGGTCAGAATTAATTCGGCAATGAAAGTGTTTTATGTTAATGATTATTTTGTGAATTAGTTTTTTCACATGTGTTTAATCCATTGAATTTAGATTAAATTGGCCAAGATTCACTTTTCATTATATTAAAATTTTATTTCCCATATGATAAATTAGAAAACAACTGTAAAAAATATATTTAATATGAAAGTATGACCTAAACGTCTTAAATTTTGAGATAAAAAAACTTTTAATGACTTTTTAATGAAATTTGATGTACAACTATTATGCAAATATATTTAAATATTAATTTTTCTCCGTAAAGAAACGTAGTACCCCAAATGTAAATTAAAAAATTGCTTTTTTTCATAATTATTATAGAAATAATTTTTTATTACAAAAATACAAAATGATATATAATATAATATTATCTAATTATTAATAGTAACTGATGTAATTTCCTTTATTGTAAAATTAAAATAAATAATTAATTATAAATTTTGATTCATACATATGCTAATTAGCATAAAAATATTTTTAAATTAATATAGAAGCAGAAAATCTGGTGTATAAATAAATTAATAATTAATTAGAGACAAAAAATAGAATATTTTTTGTGTGTTGTCCTAGTAAATAAATTAATGAACACTTCATCACCGGATAATTATTGATCCCATGATAAACAACGCCCGTATTTCTAATCTAATTAGCGTAAAAGCCAACACAACACGAAATTACGTTTAATAACAATGCATTAATAAATATTAAACCTATATTGTAACCTGTGTTGCTATTGTTAATAATATTAACGCAGGAATAAACCAATTGCTTTTGATTGAGTTTTAATTGGCATGTACCTAAATGAAGTTAAATAGTATAAAAGGGAGTATAAATGGTGAGCTGGAATTTAAAAATTTAAAAAAAAAATCGTTGTAAAAATGTAGTTCTATACTATAGTGTCACATTCAGGTTTTGTTTTAATGCAGCGAATGAAACAATGAAATTTTATTTTTTAGTAGAGTTCAAACATTTTTTTTATAAAAAGTAAATTAAAAATATGAAAAATAACCCTGCAAATTTTGCGCTGTTGATTTTTTATTTTATTCTGTCAACTTCCTGGCTTGATTATGCTAAACTGTTTGAATTGTTGGGCAGAGTATTTTAATCTCGGGCAAAACACTAAACTTGTTAGCTAAGTTATAATTTTGAATATCTAATAATACGCTTTTCCTGGTTGCCAATTAATTAAAAGAAAAAAAAAAGGAAAAAACAGAACTGAGGGACTTTATAATTGCAAAACGTTCTAATTGCATTTTTGCTTTTGTTTTAGACCTTTTAAAGTTGCTTCGGGTCTTCTACAACTTTATACCGAAGTAATTTTTAGACTGAACTAAAAATAAATCCAATTGGTAAAATTGAACAGTAAAAATAGTCAGACTACCGCTGGGACACAAATTTCCTGGAGTTGCAGAACCTTTAATTTACTAGCTTTGCGTGTTCTGTAACTTTTCACAGAATATTAACTGGACCAGGTCATTAATAATAATCATTTGTTTTCTCCCATGTAATTCTTTACCTAATTAATACAATTAGTTAAAAATTGACATAAAATATACTTATTGATATAAATCTACAAAGTATTTGTACTAGATTAACCTCCGGCATAAATTTATTCAAAACCCCAGCATAGAACAAAGAGAAGATTCATTGGACCTTTCCATTCGTGTTAATTTAAATGCGAAATCTAATATTCTTGAGTCACATTTTGCGTAACACTCGTTCTAAATTCAATCTTGTCGACGACCTTCACATTCATTCACCTGAGGATTCCGCCGTGAAACAGAAAGTTCTCTTAAATGTGGCATTTTTAAAACAGCCTACGGCAGCTTAAATGCTCTTTCTATATTGAAAACGTCCAGTTTAATGTGCTAAAAAAGCTAACAACAAAGAAAGTCCAATTGAACTGCTACGGATCCGATCATTAAAAAACCTTCGTTTTTAAAACAGATAATAATAACCCGCAGAATTTTACCACTTTCTTTTCCGCTTCGGTATTTTTGCGGGCAATAATTTCTTTGCGAAAATTACATCACGGTACGATTGGTTTTTGTTTTTCTCTGCCACCGTAAATGTAGTTCGATCCACGGCTACAATTGTTTCGGGCACCGGACCATTCGGAATAGAACATGCTGGTTTGCATAAGTGGGTTTTCCGCAACAGATTTTAATCACCGGTCATAGAACACGAACTGGTTATCTTAGAAAATAAAAATGAACTTTAATAAGAGTATTTTTATGTCGAGAATTCGGTCAGATTTACTTTCGTTCTTTTGTAATAAGTAATGCAATGCAAGAACCGTCTTTAATGTACACCATAAATTAGGGGAGAAAGCTTTACATTTTTACGAGATGTGATAACAAGTTTACTACGAAAATATGAAGCATTGAAAATCACATAAAATTTGTACTCAAGTTCTTAAGATGACATCAATAAATATATTATAAGAAGACGTAAAAGACCTGAGCAACAGCCTACAAGTATTTTTTTAATTTTTAATGTTTTATAGTCGTAAAGAACAGAAAAGTTATAAAACTGAAAATGCTAAGCCATAACAAGTAATATATTACACCGATAAAAAATTACTAACGTTAACTTAAGAAAATAGGTTTGTTTATAGAAGTAATCTGGCGTCACCGTTGTAAAAATAACAATATTAATTCTGCCATGACATTTCAAGTAAACAGTCACTAAGAACATTCTTTTCTTTAGAAATTACTAGTCTATTGTTGTGCCAAATTCCTTCGAAAATTTTTAGACACTTAACTGGCAATTTATGGTACAATTAAGACAATAGTGAAAGACAACATTTATTAATAGCCGTCCGAAAAACCTCCGCCAGAATATAATTAAAAATAATCACTTTCTCATCAAACGATATAGATTAGCGCGTTTTCCCTTTTTGGGTTAATTGCGCACCCAAATTAATGTAAATGTAACTCGTAAAACTCATTAAAAGAAAGTGTTTTTATCAAATTCAACTTTCATGCCGGTCACATTACCACATAACGCCGCCATAAAGCTTTTATTATTAAATTTTTAATTAATCCGATTAATTTATTTACTTGTTTATAATTGTGTATAATTTATTAATTAATAATGTTGGTTTTGGCTAGTAAGAATATAATATTTTTGATTAAACAGTTAAATTTATTTTTAAATTAATTTTATTTGTTTAACTGGACGTTATATTTAAACATACTTTCATTTTTATTATTACCAAATATTTTACAACAAACATATTATTTTAAAATCAAAATTAAAACAAAACTAACATAATTAATGCTTATATCAACAATAATCTTAAAAAGTCATCTGTTAAATAAACAGATGAGATTTTATTAAATATAATAAAAGCAACACGTGAAAGATAAATGAGTTATCAAGGTCGTTGTATTAAATAAATATACAATAGAATAAGTATGTCAAATATGAAGGTTAAATCGCCGAAATACATATGTTTTATTTGATTTTATAATTCACAAATGCTTCTAAAATTGTTGTAACAGTTAAAATTAAAATTTCCCGAAATGATTCACTTTTCATTTTATAACACGAGTTAGATATAAAATAAAATTGTAAAATCGCATGTTAAAAAAACGCTTCTGGTAAGAACAGATTAGAAATCTTGTTTGTGTAGTAATTAACAATTGTTGTCTAAACGGTCAAATAAAACTAACCTAGGACAGTTTCAGTTTCGTTTTTCGCCTTAAATTTCACTGGAAAAATCGATGTGTGTCAGTTTTTATATTTAATAAATTGGTTTTGTGGAAAAATAATTAATTATGTACAGATTTAATGGTTCTGAATTTAAATATCTTCGAAAATATCACTTAAGATCCTTGACATTTCCTAACTAAAATTATCATAGCAAACGATTTATATTCAGAAAATTATTTTGTGTGAACTATATTTTCTTATTATATGTTTAATCATTTTATTGCAAAATTATCGCAATACGTTGGGCCTAAATGAGATAAATAAATATTAAAGATTAAAAATAGAATGAGTGGGTTTTATTTGATATTCCCGAAGTGAGTCACTTTGCATTTTATAACACGAGTTAGATGTATAATATAATTGTAAAACAGAATCTTAAAAAAACGATAGTGTGAACAGTTTAGAAGTCTTGTTAGTACAGTGATTAAGAATTGTCGAAACGGTCAAACAAAACTAACCTAGGACAGTTTCAGTTTCATTTTTATCTTCAAACCGGGCGGAAAAAGTCGGTTTTGTGAGAAAATAAATAGTTGTGTATAAATTTAATAGTTAATTTAAATCCTTGACATTAAACTTATCGTCATCGATTAAGATTTAGAAAAATATTTTTTCAAAACTATGTTTTGCAGTTATATATTTAATCAATGTCAATTTATTGCAAATTTATTGGTATATTTATTGGATAAAAGTTAATTAATATTTTTTTTTAATTTTTAATGAGTTACATCTTTGCAAAAATAATAATTTCTAGTACAAGTATATAATATAATTATATAACATAGTATAAATTTAGTAATAAGTAATAAAATGTACTATAAATAACTTGAGATTGATTATTAGTCCCGACAAAATTCCTTACAATTAATTCAATAAATTCTTTCATGAATAATAATACGTTTGAATATTTGAGAAAAATTTATATTAAATTTAAAATAAATATAACAAAGTAAAACGATTCAAATTATTCACATTTATTTTATAGTTTAATCATATATTTTTTAATGAAGTTTAAAACTTGATGTAATATAAAATAATATAATTGAATTTATTGGCAAATAATCTGTACAACTGGATTATAAAATATGCAGCGAGATTTAGAAATATCTTTTATTGATAATCTGCACTCCAAACTAACAATATAAACAATAAATCAGATTACTATTTCAATGTAAGTACATTTAATATGTTTTAATACCTATTAATACAGTTTCAAAGATAAACGTATTGATGCTTTAGGTAAAATAAGTAAAGTTTAAATACAACTTTATATTAAATATAATTCTTCTATAAAAGGGAAAAAGTTAATATTTAAAATACTAATTTTTAAGATTTTGTCTTTCGTTATTGACGAGTAATATTTATTTAATAAATAATAATAAGCAATATGGAAATTTAAATAATATTTTAAAGTTTTGAAATTATTCAAGAGTCAAAACTGCCTAAAAGTACTTAGAGTAGTTTAAAGTTAAAAATTCTATTAGTTTCTTTAAAGTTTGCTTTACAGAATAATACAACTATAATAGTTCAGTTGTAAAACTTTGTACCAGACAAAGTTTTCATTTGTGTTAATTCCTTAAATATAAATTCACGTGTTACTGGCGCATCCGCCAATTTCATTTCACCCAACAAAAACCGGCGCAACTCCGACCCTCGCGTGTAAAACCACCCGCGTACACAGTAACCCCTAATTACAACGTAAACAAAACAAACCTTAGAATCGGCGGTCGTTTGCAGATAGTAAACAATAACAAACATCCACGACGCCGAGAACAGCAACAAAACCTTGACGTTCCTCCTCATCGTGGGCCACGCCGTACGGTCCGGACGCCAGTTACGAACAGAAAAACAGTTTCAGTAATGTGCGCCGGCAGTCACAGTCACAGTCATCAATGTGGAGTTGGGGCTGCTGCGTGCGCGAGCCCACCGTCGGCGCCCGTAAACAACGCGTAACTGAAACGCGATGGCTGAAAGCGACGCGGCTCAGACGACCACCGTCCTCCTTTCACCGCGGCGAAGAAACGAGACAGGAGATCGCCGTCGTATCGACGTCGCGAAACGGTCGCTCCGCCGTGTTTCGGAGGTTGTCGCCTTCTCCTAGTCCTCCCGTCAGCTGGGAAATAACTTTGTTTCTTATTAATCTGCTGACTTGCAAAGCAAAATTTTAAATATTTTATTGTTAATAATTATGTCATAACATGGTTTTCTCTATAATAAAATAGAAAAATAAAAAAAAATCTCCAAAATATGTTTATTGTTTAGCTTTTTTTTAATATTCTATTATTTAATATATGTTTAAATACATCGTTTTATTTATTTATTTTTTGTCATACCTAAATTTATTTCCTTCTACTTTAATATTCTAATACTTCACATTTTTATTTATCTATAAAATGATATATTTATTTATTTTATAATAATATGGTTACATATTCTTTTCAAATTTACAGCATACTAATGAGAAAAATTAAACAATAAAAAACTCTTTCTTAATAGTATATTTGTATGCATTTTGTAAAACACGTCTAGAATTACATTAACATTAACGACAATTTATCTAAGTGACATTATGAAAATCCCATGGAATAATTGTAAATCTATTCGTTGCGTGTTAATCACGGTATTTGCAATTAACGAATTGGCTAAACAAATTTACAACGTACAATTAAAACCCAAGGAGAAAATTTACAAATTCTGAAGGTGGTGAAAATGTCGAAACAGATTTACTAAAGATTTATTTGTCCCTTTTCGCTCCTGAAAATTATAGCATGACGGAAATTTGGCAACGGACATAACTGAAACATGAAATAATCAAAAGCGCAACGGTTAATTTGAATTGCATATCCTACGGAAGCCGCTAATAAACTAGCTCAATTACGTTGTGCTCTTTGCATAATTCTGAATCGCATAATTTACGACATATTGATTGTGTGGAAATTAAATCGACGCAACTTTGTGTTTTTTATGTTCACACGCTCTGACGACATCTATTTGAAAGCCATTGAACTAATTGTATTTTAACTATTTTTATTTGATCAATGTATTTAATTTTATGTTACTACAAGTGACAAATAAACTACAATATATTATTAAAGATGTTTGAAATAGTAATAAATCTTAAAAATTAAATTCCAGTCTGTGATTACTTTAAAAAGTTTTAAACTTACAGTGACAACTTGCGGCCGAATAATGTATTATTTACAACAACGAACATTAAATCTTATACAATTTATTAATTTTAATGAAAATTTTACTTTTCAATTAAAGTATGTCCGCTCACATTGTATGTGTTTCGTCTGGAAGCGGACTTCCAATATTTTCGCGTAAAAAAGGCAATACTGAAAGTGTTAGTAAATTTTAGGTTATGTTTACAAAATTGTTTATTTACTATTATTATTATTTTAGCTTCCCTTTTCCACAATAGGTTCATTAAATGGTGTTCATATGTTTGGGAAACCCATGAATTTGGAAATATTGAACACATTGACTGAGGATTATTCTGTTGCTTGGAAGGAGTTTCATGAAAGGTAATACCAAAATATTTTTTAATATTTGGTTGCAAATTGTCGTTTTTAGTGTCATTTTAATTGGAATAGCGAGTGGTTGCTCAGTTGAAATACTCACAAAACTTCTGGATTCAGTTTTTAATTCAGTTGTACTAATTGTTGGTTTGGATGAAATAAAAAATCAGAGAAACATTGAAAGATTGAAAAGAGAACTCAGAGTAATATCTTACAAGAAAAATATACTTTATAAATTATTAAATCATTATATTTAAGGTGGTGTACCCAGTAATAGACAGACTGTTAGATTCTTTAGATTGCAGTGATTCTACAAATAAACATTCCTCAGATTTAGTGGGACTTGCTGAAGTGATTTTGTGCCCAGAAAATCATCTCATTCAAGTAATTTTATTAATAAATTATTTTCTGATAGTTTGAGTGTAATTGTTATATTGTAGATTGTCTTGGACTCATTTACAGAATGTGTTGACTCAATGTTTAGCAGTATTTTAATCCATGGCAAAATTGCAGCAGCCACTGAAAGTTGGTGGACTTTACACCCAGATGAAATTAAGTTACTGGCTGCCTTAGCAATTACTGACAATTCAAACATCTCTAAAGATATTCCAGTATTTCTGCCATACAAAAGCCCCACAGTATGTTTTTTCTTTTTTATATTAATATTTTGTTCATTAAATTGCTTCTTATACAGGTTGCCTTCAGATTCATAGCTCTTAAACTAATATCAGATGTTCAGTTGTGCTGTTTGTGCGGCCCAACGCCGATTTTAAAGGACATCGAACATTCTGCGACACAATGTTTCAAAAGTTCTGCGGATATTTTAACTTCAGCGGTTCAGTGTCATCCTAGGAATTTCCCCAGTTCTTGCCAAGTTGACAATAGCATTTTAGGGTATTTACCAATCAAAAAAATATTAGATATTGTTGTAATAAATTGTTTTCAGGTTACTTCTCTTAAACACATCCCACGGCAAATATATGATGTCGAAAAACCCTCAACAAACAACATCAAAAAAATCGAGTAGTTCGCACAGATTGGACATCCTGAGAACGTTCCTCTATCAAGCTGTTATGAGTTTTCTAACAACTCAGGATTTTGAAATTGAAAATGGAATTGACGACCAAGTAACTCAGAAGGACAAAGAGAACAACGCCGAAGTGAATGTTGGTATCGAAACTTACTGGTGTTCTGAATATCATAAATGTCACGCCATGAAACTGAACGATAACATTTTATGCGTACTATATAATTCGTCAGTACCAAATCCGGCTATGAGAATGATCACTGAAAAAACTCTTAAGTGTTTCATTTCTGATAAACAGATTTGTTGGTAGAAACAAATTGATTATTAAAATATTAATTCCGTCCTTTCTAATACATGAATGTAATCATGTATTATTATGAAATGTTTTTATGAACAATACATTAAATTTTTATTATCTCATTTATATTTATAATAAAACATTTTATTACAACAATAAATTACAATTTTTATTTCTTATTAAAGACTTTAGCACCTTTTCTAGCTTTCATAATTTTATCCTTCAGAGCAGCAATATCCACTTTAGTATCATTATTTTTAGTAGATTTAGAAGTGGTGGGCTCCTCTGGCGGAATAAATGCTTGATTTCTCTTTTCCTCCCTTCTCTTGGCTGCCTCAGCATGTTTGTCATCTTTTTCCTTCTGTTTCTTAACCCTCTTTTGTTCTTTATTAAGGAAATAGTCACCTGTTGCCAATTCTTTATCAACCTAAAAATGGATAATTAGTAAATTCTGTAGCTTTTAAAATATTCAAGATTACATACTTTACTCTCAGTTTGCTGAGGTGGGAACGGTGTGTAGTCTTTTTTATCCTTCTTCTTTTTGGGTTGTTTCCTCTTGCTAATGTTCTTGTTAATGAACTTGGGCAAGAATCTTTCCCAATTTTCATTTTTCAATTTGGGGTCTTTAGCCAGTTCCCTTTTAATCATAAGTGCTTTAATATTATAAATAGGGTGGATATTCTTCATTGTATCCTCTACAATTTTCCTTACTTGCTGTAATCCCCTATATGGTCCCAAAGCAGAAACTGTTTGTCCTTGTACCAAAACATAACAATTTGTTAGCAGTTCTATTGATTTTAAAGTGCACCCATTTGGCCCTATAATTCTCTGTCTCCTCTTAACAAACTTTTCTTTATTTCTAGTTAATTTGCCTATTTTGATAATATCACAACCCACATCATCATTTAATACGCGTTTTGCCTGTTCAAAAGGTACACTTCTAGACAACAATTTAATCATATCCCTGGCCTTTATGATGATGTATGGATCCCATGTTTTTCTCGTAGTTTTCACAGTCATACTTCCCTCTACAACATCCAATTCCGCCTTAACATGATGTTCGTCCAAAGCTTTTTGTACAAGCGGCCAAACCTGTCGCAAATATTGCTCTCTGTATTGCGGAAACAGTGTAGCGAAACTGCTTTCTTCAATCAGTCCATGCGGGTTGTGTTCCGGTTTAAATTCTGGCACTTTTAATTCCCAGGCATTGTCGACTGGTCCTGTGTTTGTTTGTGATTCATCGTCGCTCGATCCACCCATTGTTTAAATTAATTCAAGGAGTTTAGTGATTATTAAAAGCACATGTCAGATCGACAACATATACTAAATTAAATTGTAGGTTAAATTAAACATGTTGCGGAAGAAAGTGTTACTAAAAGCTTAGCGCCATCTTTCGGCTCGATTAAGTTATTACAAACATTGCTTATTTTACAGGTAACTTTAATTTTTGAGGTTAGGTTAGGTAACCATTCGATGGATGTAGCGCTGTGGAATAATATAATTTAGTTTAAGTTATTAATATGCTTCTATTTATTTGGTATGTTATTTATTAAATATACATAATTAAAATTATAAAAAAAGAGTTTTATAAAATTAATTATTTATAAATGCTAATGGTTGTAATTATATAAATAATTTTTATAATTCGATTTGTATATTTTTGTCATAACAACAAATTAACTTAAAATATGTGTGAAAATATAACAAATATTGGTAAAGTTGCAGAATCGGTCACTCTAAGGAACATTATATAGCGCATGCGTCGTAAGGCGCTGATTTCGCGCTTCTTGAACATTTTGAAGTGCAGTGTTGTCGGTTTGCAACGGTCAAAATATTCGAATCATTTTTTATGGTTGAATTATTGTTGTGTTGTTGTGTATGTATTATACTTTTTATTTTTTTGGTAAGTATATTATTTCTTCTAATTTGATGATTATTGCTCATTATTAAAATATTATACTTTACAGATTATATTCTCATGGCGTTTTTAAAAACAATATATTATTCCTATTCTTCTGCTAATTACTTTCTTAATTTATTTGTATGCTCATTTAATATATTTTACTTTATAGATCTTTCTCATTTTTAAAATATTATACTTTTATTCCTTTAGTAAGATTATTTTTAATTTGTTAGCAGTCATATTTTAAGTTATCTTACATTATAGATTATTTGTGTGCTGCATTTATTATTTTTTTTTGTACAATCTTAATTTATTGATACGGGTCGTTAATTAATTAATATATTTTACTATATAGATAATTGTATTGTATTTAATTAAAAATGTTTTTAATTTTTATTATTTTTTAATTTATTCCAATTTATTAATAAATTTATACTATATTTGTATTGAACAATTTTTTTCGAGTTACATAGACCATGACTGTTCCTCGGAAGATCTGTTTCCATCGTACCTCCACGAATTCATATGGAGAAATAAATTTAAAAATCATAATATGTTTATGAGCATTTTAAATTGTATTAGTGAGCAATATCCAGTGGAATAGTTTTTTTTGTTTTAATTAATTTTTTTTTATTATAAAATATATAAATATATCTTTTTTGTTAATTTTATATTAATGTTGTAAATTTACCTAATTATTTAATAAAGAACTTTTAATTAGATAGTTAAACTACCAAAGAAATATAGAGTAAATAAAAAATGAATATACTAATTAATAAAGTGATTTGCCGAATTTTATCTCTTTTCGAATTCAACCACATAAATAATATAAGTCATACATGAAAAACATAATAAATTACATATATATTTTTCTAAAAATCATTTCTCTACATATTTCGTTAAAAATGAAATCTGGCAACTATGCTGTCTAAAATCTCCGAAACAGACGATTTCAAATCCAGTTGACGCATGCGCTACAAATATTCCTTAGAGTGACCGATTCTGCAACTTTACCCAAATATTAATTTAACTATGATTAGTACGTTTTTGTGTTTGTTACCTAACAGTGAAATCATTAGAAAAATAAATAAATAATAATATTCTCTAATTCTTTTGAATTTGGAAGAACTTATTTTTATAATGTATGATGACCAACTTGTGGAAGCACTCGAAAGACAATAAGGCAACAAGAAATGTTCATTATAGGTAACATGTAATAATATGTAATTTAATTAAACAACGATATTAATATTTGGGAATGATTTCAGATAGTAATGTTACAAGTAATTAAATTTAAACTAAGCCTCGAAAAATAAGTGTTAATATAAAACTGAAAACGTAACTAAGAAAATAGATTTCATGTTGGGAGCATGCTCACAAGTTATCTCTCCTGTATCCAACTAAACTGCGATGTTTTATTAAACGTTTTAATCCAATTAAAACAATTAAATTAAATAAACAAAACGATGTAAAATAACAATTAAGACAAAACAACCAATTAAAAATGTTAGAGTTGTTTAAATTCATTATTTGTATTCAAACAATGACTCTTTTTTTATAAATGACTTTAAACCTATTTTTAAATGTATCTTTGTTTATTTTCCTTTTTATAATTACAAGAATCAGTTAACAAATCAATAAAACAAATCTTTGTTTATTTAATTCTAATGTTTACTAGAAATTGAACAGTTTATTTTCTGTTTACTATCAAGAACGACGTAAGACGCACCCATTCAAAAAAATAAATGTAGCTTATAAAAAATATGGGCTACAATTTTTTTGCGCGATTGATTAAATTCTCTGTTTATTCATAGTCGTTTTCTTTTATTAGTATTGCTGAATAAACTTTTATTGGAAGGAAAATATAACGTACATTTCCATTGATTTTTACAAATCAAGATAAGAATTTATTTTGCAATAAAACATTGTTAAATTACCGGTTTCAAATTGATTGATTCAATGGTGTTTGTATTTTTTTTTATGATCACGAAGAAACGGGTAGGTAACAAATGATTAATGCCTGTGATTTATCCTTATCCCTTTCATTTCTAACACTGTCGGTTTCGCATAACTTCTTAATTAAAACTGATGTGCATATCTGCATTTTATCGGTCCGATAATTTCACGCATAGATCGCATGCTTTGTACAAGAAACGGCGGCAATCAATTAATTTAATGGGAATTTTTAATGTTTTTCACATCCTGTACATAATGCGTTTCCAAATATCCCGTTTGCTATATTAGAAATTGATTACGTCTCAATTTGCAAAATCAAGACTGTCGATTGAATAATGAAGATGAATTTTGAACGTTTGTTTAGACGAAGGGTGCGGATCAGAAATGAAAAATTGGTACCCGAATTCCGAACAGAATGTGGTAGGGAAAATCGAACGTAATAATTTAAAGCTTGCTAATAACCAACATGGGGTTGTTATTTCCTCGTTTCATTCCCTTAATGTCTGTATTTGCTGTTTTTAACCGTTTGAATGACATATCACGCAGGTGAAACATAAATGTGATAAATGATAAAGAATTTTTGATAATTATTTATTGATTTTTTATGGAAAATATACGAAATTTTTGATTTTTAATACTAACCACAGTAAAATTAAATGTGTGTTGCCCAAAATACATTTTAAAATTCCATTAAATTTCGGCTTAAGGATGGCCATAACTCAAGTTCAGATTACAAGTAGGATAATTTTCAATTCGATAACACTTAATTGCGTAAATCCGCGAGATCGGATGACTTCATTAATTTTTATTGATCCGGACATATTTCATTATTAAAAGTAGCCAATAAATAAATAATACGTGACGTTTTGGGGCCGTGCCGATATCCGCACGAAAGCGTCCAAAACATCGGTCCTCGTTGATGGTTGTCAACGGCGAATGGAATTTCGCATGTGCATCGGGCCCAAAAAGATCGACGGGACAAGATACAAAAGCGCAAACCTGCGAAAGCCGGTGATTAATTAAGTCGAAAAACGTACACGGTTTTTTTGTACACTTCTCCGAATTATCTTCGAAGGGATCAAGACGATAATGCCTGCGGATTTTGGATGCATCGGTGTTGGGTGCTAAATTTACGGAGATTCCCACGCCATCTTAACGGTATCTATTCACACGGATATTTTAATGATGGTTTTTATATAAATACTTAAATAAAATTGTACGATGAGACATTGTTTTATTTTGAGTCCGATACTTGAGCCAAATTACCGGTCTGGTGTTTATGGAAGGCGGTGATCACACTTAGAAAATAGAAGTAGAAGCTTTCAGTAACAGGATTTCAGAAATATTCATTGTTGAGCATGATGGCATAAATAGAAACTGTGATTTATGAGTAATATTAATATTGTTCCAGCAAGAAAATGGAAATTGGCGATGCATCGGTCCAGAGCGTTCCCGCATGGGAACGAAAGAGACCCAGGTCTAGATAGAGAAGAGTCGTTGGCAGGAGGTGCGCGTGGTGGTCGGTGGCGTGCCTCCTGCGAAACCGGTCGGGCCGCCGTGTGTCTCTCAGTCAGCCGACGACCGATGGCGAAAACATCGAGTTCAGTAGTCCGTGGAGCGCGGCGCGGTGCCCAAGACGACGACGACGCTGCGTAGAGTGCGAGAGTGCATCCAGCCAGCATGGTGCTGCGTGTCCTGCAGCTGGCGGCGGCGGTGGTTGTGGTGTGTGCCCTGCAGGACCAGCCGGTGCATTGTCCGATCATGGGGGCCGAGGGGTGCCGGTGCACGCAGGACCTGCACGAGTTCTACTGTCGGACCGCCGGTTTCAAGAAGGTGCCCGACGACCTGCCCTACACCGTCATCAAATTGTAAGTTTTGCCAGAATTATTTATTAATTTTACTATTTTTCAAGGAAGATCGCAAGATAAACTTGGA
The DNA here is from genome assembly GCF_024364675.1 of Aethina tumida. Lineage (NCBI taxonomy): Eukaryota > Metazoa > Arthropoda > Insecta > Coleoptera > Nitidulidae > Aethina > Aethina tumida. The sequence continues at coordinate 16,269,947 of NC_065441.1, forward strand.
ACATGTTCTTCTTTACGTTATCTATCATGAAAATAATGCGGGTACCGGTATCTTCTGTTCCTCAGATTGCGCTTCCAACAAAGTCTGGTTAAATTTTATTTTAATATAAATAAATATAAAAAATATTAATCATTTAATATTTTATGAAAATCCAATTTTTTCAATACAAATGGCATAATTTTTTCACTTATATATAAATACAATATAAGATTTGAATTATCTAGTAAGATTATTTATTATAAAATTAATGTATTCATTAACTAAAATTTAAAAATTCAAATAAAAAAAAAAAATATTTAACTTATTAAATTTAGTCCTTTTAGTAATTACAAATAATTATGAAAGACTTATATTTAAATAAAAATAATTATATAAAATTTTTCAAAAAATTATAATAAAAAAAAATAAAATAAAAATATTGAAATATATTAATTTTAAACGTATTTAAGAAAAAATAATAAGAATAAATATTGAATTTAAATAGATATGTGTCTTAAAAAAGTAATTAATTAAAATTTGCCTTAATTAAGGAATTGTAAAAGTAAATTATATTTTTTAGTTTTTTAATAAAATATAATGTTTTGTCATTCTTTAAAAATATTTGTAATTGTATTTTAATTAATTTTACTTTAATTATAATTATTGTTTATTAATAATATTTTGTTATTATATATATAAAAGAAAAGGGATAAAAGCAATTTATTATTGAGATTTTATAAAAATTCATGACTGAAATAAACTGGTATTATTTATTTAAAGGTTATTTGATTTTATATCGAACATATTTATTTAGATTTTTTTAAATATATATTTGTTTATGTAACTGTAAAATTATATTTGCTTATTTACCGTGGTTAATCATTTAATATATTAGTTAATCTTTCAATTTAATGTAATTATCACCTATTTATTTATTTTTAATATATATGTTTATTTGAAAATTTTCAATTTTCTTTTACTGATTACATATAAAACATAAACGATAATTTTTATAGCCATTTGTTGTTCCCACCATAAAAACACAAATTAACGATTAAGTCGAATACCTTTAGCACATAAATAAATTATTCAAATTGCACCACAAATTATAAATCAATTCAACCGCATCTGGCAAGTAAACATTGAAATCTATATTAAATTTTATACGCCAATTAAACAATAATTGATTTAAACTGATCAGTTTCCACATGGTGAAAGATGTTGATTATGGAAATTAGATTCATGTTTATGTGTTATGTTTCAAACTAATTATGTGAAAAAATTAAATAGAATATAAATTTCGAGTCGGATGTTTGGTGTTCGCAAGATTTTAATATATGTATCACTGTTTATATATACATTGGAGCGTTTGATTATTTTCTTGGGCGCCTGTTGAAAGCGGAGCATTAATTCTAAACTGGAGCAATTTGGAAATCATTATCATTAAAATTCACTCAATTAACATGTGTTGATTTTTCTAAAACATATTTTCACAGCACAAAATTCTTTTCGAATTAACAAAAGCACTTGACAGATCTTAGTGTATATTCAAGTTAACATAACAAAATGGCCTGATGGCATAAACAACGATTTTTTTCCGACCTTGATTTCCTCGGAACGGTCCATAATGTGCTCCAGGCCTCCATATTTTATTATCCTCGACGGCAGTTATTTTTAATGGGACCGAAGGAAAAATAAAATAACTGATCTCGCATCCTTTTTGAATCTAATAGTTCCTTAATAGTTAATGTAGACACTTCCAGAATGAACAGATATGGGAAATATGAATAGCGATAAAACTGGCTCGAGGAAATGTTTTCCTTTTCCAAGATAAATAAATGTAAATTGGCTCTATATTTGTTCCTTGAAGGCATTGTTTATATGTATTATTTCCTGAAATTGTGTCAGGCTTAATCAAATTATACGAACGGACCAGAAACGAAATTTACTTGGAACGGTAAACAAATGTACAATTTAATTTTTTGCAGTCTTTAATTATTTTGACAAAAGAAAAATTACAATCATTATTTCGATTATTAACTAGACGTAAAATGGTAATTTTTGTCCTTCAAAATCTTGATTACCATTCGATTATAACAAATAATGTAACGGTACGTTTAAAATGATATAGATTAGTAGTCTTAATGTTTCGGAATTATTTAAATTAGATAAAAAAATATCCATCACTGGTTGAAAATTAAGGCGGATTATAAAATGTTATTACACACTGACTAAACAATGTAAAATCTAACATCTGTTTTTCATTCGTCATGTATTAGAATTTTAAAAGTTTATTATTTTAAATAAATTATAGTGAAAATCGACATTGACATTGTAATGTACAACATTAAGTAGGTGTTCCTGACAATTCAAACCAACTTTATTGACATTTAAATTAATAGAACAAAGGAATAAATGTGACTGATAAAGAAAAGTTAATTTAATATTATTAATAATAAAAATACACTCCGAATTAAAAATCTAATTTCTTTACATTTCACAATTTTTTATTCAATTTTGGAGACTTTGTGAAAAGGATATTAAAAAATGGTTCAATAAAATATTCTATCAGTAATATTAATAAAAAGGTAAAAGGTAAATGAAGTGCATTTCTATATCTTATCGTGTTATATCTAATCTGAACAATATTTCCTAAAATTAATAACGAAAAAAACCGCCTCGTTCATTCATATTGGTGTAAATAGTTATGTCATAAAATGCCTTACAATTATTTTATTTGTGTGTATGACATACTTTTATATTTTCTAATTTTTATCATTAAATAAATATATTGTTATTTAAAACAAATCAAATTACCTCACATTAAATCCCTCAGATTATCTAAAATATTAAATTTGTACTCTTTCCATAACAATTTCACAACAAGACTCAAAAAAGAAATGCATCGATAATTTTAAATTTCGCCGACATTAATTTAATTACACGGTAGAATAATGAATATCGAACCCATTAATCTTGGACTTGCGGCGTCTCAATTACAAATCACCCAAATTGTGGGTTTCTGCAATTTTCTGGGACGCACCGATTTTCCCAGTTGATTGCGATTACGATACAGTTATCTCCATTAACTTTTGTAACATCTTATTTTTCAGCTTTGCCGAAGAATTTCTTTTTAATTTATAATTTGTCGTCTTTCTCTTGAATGATTTCTTTTTGCTGAATCCTTCTGTTACTGGTTTTATTGTGGTGAATTGAAATTAAATATTAAATCAAAAATTCATTTCACGGTGGCATTTCTCAAACACATGTTCAATGCCCAACGCCAAACTACTGAAATTGGTATAAGTAAATACACCGACAAATAGGTGTGACGTTTTATATCAATACATATTTATAATTCATTACGACGCCGAAGTCATTTACCTTTAGCTCCAAGGTTGAGTGCCAAATTCGGAAGGAAAAAAACCTTACTAGATTGAATGCTCTGTAATTTTGTGACACAATTATACACACTACAAATAAACATAATAAGTAACAACCAAACTTGCTTGATATTTGTTGAAAAAATTAAAATTTGAACCAAATGCTAATTTTTATTGTCTTGTGTATTGGATATGAACATGGCAAAGGCAACTTCCGAATAAATTAATTGCCTTAACAAAAATACAAGGATTGATATAAACTTGTAACACATATGGTGGCAGTGCTGCAAATTTGATACACTTTTATGCCGACTTTCAAGTAATTTTTTACGCAACTGCGTTCTTCTTATAAGTAAAACTAGTTTTCGCGACCTGACTAGTGAGTAAACGCGTTGCAGCAATATTTTTAGCCGGTCTGCAATAGAAAACGTTTCATTCATGGTTCTTGGGGATATTTATTCGGACAATTATTTTAGAATTACTTACCTTTATGTATTATGCCTCGTTACCAACTATTTTATGCAGAGTTAACATATTTAAATGGGCACTATGACCAGTTTTTATTGCACCAAAAATTGCCTGCGATAATCTATGGCCGAGCTGGTTAGACAACGGACATTTATTCGATCGTTCGAACGAGAATTTCCTCAAATAAGTTATAAAAGCTGTCTACATGAATCCTGCATTCCTGTTGCGCGAAATTTCTTACCAGTTACATTACAATATATTCTCAAAAGTGTTATTAGTTATTCAGGAAATGTCTCTCTAATGTCTTTGCAGTTATGATCGAAGGAATTCGCCTGAAATTCCATGTTTATTTCCAATCAGTAATGTTATTATTATAATCACAGACAAAAAGTAATTAATGTACTGTTGTCTTTGACGACTACAATTAATATTGTGCTTGAGTTGAAAATATTTCCAAACATTTCCATAATTCGTTAATGAGCAATACGAATTACGTTATTTTTGGCGGAGTTCATTAACTGGACCTCTTGCCGGGCGCATCTCACAAACGAGCGCTCTTGATGAGATACGCTGCGTCACACTTTGGACCGTGATGCGTAAATTTTTTCTGTTACAACTTGTATCGGCGAGAAGTTTATTTATAGACGTGGTTCAATGATGAACTGAAGACATTTCAATACAATAAACCGATATGTTTAAAGATGTATTATTTGATGTATTTAAGTTTGTAAAACGGTTTTAAGATTTTGACCAGAAATGGAATTGGTAAAAAATAACGTAGACTTGTGCACTTTATCATTTGTGCAGTAGCCAGAGTTGCGTCACCTCTTCGCCGTGCACTTGCAAGGAGGTCACACCAGAAATTGTAATGCAAATATTGATATGCAAATACCGGCTGGAATATACGTCAGACTGGCAACCTCTTCCTTCCTACTCAAATCGTACGTACAACCTTCTTATGCCCAATTCGTTCAATCAATCGACGACGTTATTCTAGGGGAATTATCAAAAATTAATTAGTTTTTCAAGCAATCAAAGAGGTGGAAATGACTCGTACACTGCTCCAAGTAATTAACGCATCTCTTATAATTTTATTAATAATTTTTTCTATTTAAGTATATCGTTTGTATTAACTTTGAAACACCCTCGTATATAACATATCTGGAACATTCTTGGGAGACGTTTAAAGACCATCCTAACCGTTCGAATAAATTAGGGGATGTAGGGTGTCTTCTATTCGAAATTTGGAAAGTTTTGGACCAAAATGAAATGCGACTCCAAATTTTGAGTATGAACAGAAGATGTGAGCTGTCATTTGTAGTAGTAGTAGTCATACTTCATATTAAGTTCAAATTTTTATTGGTAATTGTTTAGATTTGCAGATTCACCTATTTTTGCCGAAAACGACATTTTTCATATATTTTTTTAAGTATTTTACTCTTTGGTGTATTAAAGAATATGTTTTGATCAAGTAAAATAAATTAAGATTTCTTAGAGAAAATTCATTTTAAATTTGAAAAAATGCTAATTTTTGCGGTTTTTGTTGGAAATTTTTTAAAAAGTAGCACTTTTTCAGAAAAAAGAAATTGTTGATAACGATAAAATGTTTCATTTTTAGGTTTGATGAAGAATTTGTCTTGGTCAATTAAAAAAAATTAAAATTTCTTAGATAAAAATAAATTTTACCTAATATAACTTAACTGAACCTAACTTCACCTATTTTTTTTTCAAAAAGTATTTACAAAAAAAAAATCAATAACGTAATTTTTCAATTTATTATGAAATGAAATCTTAGAGAAAAAATAATTTTAAATCTAAGAAGTACTGATTTTTTCTTGAAATTTTTATGAACTCATTTCTTAATTCAAACTTTTTGTTTTTTTCAAATTTGTAAATACTGTAATAATAATAAGATTTTCAAATATTTATATAATAAAAATTATTTTTTCCAAAAATATATGATATAAATAGAAAAAACAACAAGCACCAACGGATTTCTGTTGATGATAAAATAGAAATTAAAGTGGAATATTCAAAATTTGAATTTTTTTTTCAATCAAATTTTTTTATAAATTACTAAAAATTAATAATAGGGTAATAGGGTGCTTTAAAAATAGTTTAAAAAAAAACCTGAGAAAAAAATTATTAAATTTAATTAAAATTAGAAAATTTTTAAAAATTCATAAAAGATGGTTAGGTTAGGTTAGGTCTCCATTTCTATTATTTTTTGAAAATATTCTTTTTTTGATATTTTCTGAAAAAAAATGGGGATTTTTTCAATTGATCAAGACAAGTTATTTATCAAACCAAAAAATAGAACAGTAAAAAAATATGAAAAAATTTTGAGTTCAGAAACAATTGAAAAAAAAATTATCAATTTTTAAGAAAAATGCTATTTTTGAAAATAAAATAAGTATATAGTATATAAAAAAATGTTTATAAAAATTTCAAGCAAAAACCGTAAAAATCGACATTTTTACTCGATCGAATAGAGTACAATATTTGAAAAAAAAAATTGTTGATAGGTCAATTTTTCGATTTTTTTTTGGCTGGAAATAGGGGAAGCCGTGATTCTAAATAATTACCTTTCTATTTTTTATATAATATTTAGAAAAACAATATTTTTAAGATTTTTTGTAATAATTATTAATAAAAACCTATTTTTAAATAAATATACAAAGAGTGTATATGTTTATTTTTCCCGTTTTCAAACAATATTAATTAATAATAATCAATTATTATTGTGTTAATTTATTGGAACAGAGTATTTAATTTTGTTTCATTGAATTAAATAATTTCAGTTATTCAATAGAATTCCTTTCTTGTTAGTGTCAATCTGGTCCAGTTTCCGGTTTGTTATAATGACAGATGAACAGTTTTAATTATATAGATGAAAACCGAACGATTCATTACTTTCTATAATATTTTTAACCAGTTCTTAGAACACTTTAATAATTGTCTTGAAAACAATATTAATCATCTCCGAATAAATCAACGAGTGAGACGCTTGAAGTCGGAGTAATTAGTGAAAATCGTTGAAAAAAAAAAACCACATGTATTTTACACCTACCTACAATAACAAACCTAAGCGTTTCTGAGAAGTAATTAGCTAGATTTATGTTTAAAAAACAGTGGAAGTCCAGAAAAGTTTCTATAAAATACCAAGATCAAATACGACCCCCTATGAATACGGTCAAGTGGTGGTTCCAGAGCGACACTTTGCGTGCGAAATAATCGTGTGCCAGTGAAAAGTATTCGTCCCACGTGTAACAGTGGCCCTTTTGAAACGTTTCCGGCCCTCAATCTGGACGAGATTTAAGTGAGGGTATCATTTGAGAAATTTTTATTGGCGAATAAAAGTTAAAGAGGCCGAAATCGTAAAAGGTCCGACTTACGGTTCGTTAGTTTTTCAAGGCAGCATTTTTATTGCCCGATTAAAATTGAAAAAAGCAATAATCTAGAAAAATAATGGGCCAATGAATCCCTTAATTAAAAACAATAAGAGATAAGATCGCGGGTTGTGTCGCATGGCGCTTATTGTGTCCTTACCGATTGCGATCAGCAGCTCGTTTAATATGGTTAATCTGCAATAAAATCAGCGGTACGTCAATAACAGAACATCGTTGTTCGCGCAGCCTTCGGGGTTTTTCTGCATGAATAATGCAGCAGGAGTGCACGAAGGGGTCTTTATTAATTAACGTGCCGTGCATTCGATCATACAATACAAGTTTCGTGGAGCTATATTTATGTAAATTGGAGGATGGAAAACAATCAGAATGAAATGTAACAAATATTGAGCCATTCAAAAATATCCTGCCATCAACATGTAAGATATTACGTTAATAAAGCATTCACTACTTGACAGTTGGTTCGCCATTTCCTTGTATCGACGATAAAAATTCAAATAACTCCCCATACAAAAACACAGTTGCATGCTGAAAGTAGAAAGTTGGTCCGGATGAGATATTTTACAGGAATGAGTCTAGACTCCGCCGCAACTATAACCGTCTGCTCGACCCGTCGTTCTTAGTCGCGGTTATGGAAATAATGAAATTTTCGCCAGTTAAGTGCGAAACCTTTGCACCAAACTTGTCGCCGCTAGAGACGACTCAGCAAAAAATCATATTACGGAGAGGTTAAGCTTCCCGTATTACTTCCAAGAGCTTGTAAATGCAATTCAGCCAATTGCACTCGCCGATCTTGGGAGTTTACGTGCTGTGTTTGTTCATTTTTTTTCGTTCTTTTTGCTTTTAAAGCACGATTTTGCCTTAACTGTCGAAAGTTATTCGCGGTGTTAACGATGCGACCTTATAAAATAATAATGTGCCATTTACTCCGTAATTGTTTCCTAAACACTGTAATCAACATGAACTTTCCAGTAATTGTACTACAAAGATACTTTAAACTTTTTCACAATACTATTGAAGTAAACACGCATTAAACCAGAAGTAATTGTCGGTTTCTTTACAGCTCGCGGGCATGTGATAAAAGGAGTCTAAAACATGTTTACTCCAACCCCCCAATAAAATCCAAATGAGCAATCCGACGAACTTCCAGCAATAAAAACGGGGTAAAGAAAAACCGCCGGAATGTATCATAAAAACGAATCCGTCGCTTTCATTATTATTGCCATTATTTTCAATTTGGCCTTATCATTGCAAAAATGCACCCCGCCATCAAACAGATGAGATTGCGGCGTTAAAAAATCCTGGAACGAACGCAAAACGCATTACGTTCTTGCCCGTATCATAATTTTAACGAGCCAAAGATAGAGGTTTGAATCATTGGGGACATACAAACGCAATGACCGTTCGAAACCTGTACGGTATTAATTAGAAACTGGACCGGCTAATCGTATACATATTGTTTTCGACGGCAATAATTTCGATCGGAGATTGAAATCTCCTAATATATTTACATGAAAAGTTGCAGATACGGTGGGTGTAGTATCGGTATCGGTGAAAGACATTTGTAATTCAGCGTGCGAGTCGAACTGCGATTGCCATTCGTAATCTATACTGTGTTTAAATTTAAAAACCTTGGCCCACAAAGAGTATCTAAGAATGTGCGCATATTGGAAAAATGCTATATGTAACAGTTACACAACTATTTTTTCTACATGTATCTATTTATCGATCTTGTTAATGATCAACTGATTGAATCTGTAAATCTGAAACAACATGTAAAATCTTCCTGATTTAATAACCAGTTTGATTTCAACAGTACTCGTTTTTTTTTCAATCTTTAATCTAACCTTATTTGTTATTTAAGGAATAGAAAAAAATATATAAAGTTATTCTCTTATGAAAAGTTATTCTAAAATTATGACTATTATATATGTTGAAGAAAATTTTCTCCAACTGTTAAGTTGGTCTACAAATTAAATTTAATATCTCTAATAAAAAATAAAATAAATAAAAGAAAAATAAATATAGATTATATTATATTGAAAAAAATTGTCAATGAATCAGTCTTTGAATACTTTGTTAAGATACTTCAGAAGTTGAACTCAATATATTTAAAATAGTAATAAAAATATAAGAAAAATTGATTGTAACTATTGCATTTTGAAGAAAATTTGGCTTTCTAACGAAAGTAACTTCAACATCAACTTTATTGAATTGGTCTAGAAATTAATAATTAAATCTAAAATTTCTAATAAAAAATATTATAGAAAAATAGAAGAAAAATGAATATAGACTATTTTACATTGAAAAATTCTTTGAAAGAAGCAGCTTTAGAATATTTTGTTAAGCTGGTTCAGAAGTTGAATCCAGTATATTTGAAATACTGATAAAAATAGAAGAAAAATTAATTAAAGCTGTTGTATTTTGAAGAAAATTTTGGCTTTCTAACGAAAATAATTCTAGGAATACTTTGTTGAACTGGTCCAAAAATTAAATGAAATATTTTTAATAAATAAAATTAAGTAGATGAAAACTAAAAACAAGTTATTGCATACTGAAAAATTCTCTAGACAAAGCAATTTCAGAATGCTTTGTTAAGCTGTTTGAGAAGTTGAATCCTGTATATTTGAAATACTATTAAAAATAGGAGTATTGATTGAAGCTGTTGTATTTTGAAGAAAAGTTTGGCTTTCCAACGGAAGTAACTCTAGGAATACTTTATTGAGCTCATCCAAAGATTAAATTAGGTTATTAAATTGTTTCAATTTTTCAATTTTATAGTATCTCATTGATCCAGTTCAGAAGTTGGATTCAGTATATGTATCTGAAATATACATAAAAATAGAAGAAAAATTAATTGAAGCTCGTAACTTGAAGAATATTTTGCACTTGCACAATTTTAGAAATACTAATAAAAAGAAGAACTAGGAGAACAATTAATTAAAGTCATTGTATATGAGAATATGAAGAATATATTCACGTTTCAACTCCGAAGTACTTGCTACATTGATCCAAAATGTAAAGCTGATATTTTTACTAATAAAACAAACTATAAGGGAAATTAACTGAAACTATTTTATTTAAATAATATTTTATTCTCTCAACGAGAACATTTCTAGAAATACTCTGTTGAGTTCATCCAAAATTAAAACGTTCTTGAAAAATAACAGAAAAATTTGAAACAACATTTCTCTTTTTTGTTATTAATATTTTAGGTTGTAAAGTCGCAACCTTTCAATACATGCTCATAAAACATCTTGCTTCTGTATTTAATATCTTATATCATGAAATTCCTGAAACTGTTTCTTATAGAACGTGGCCATTGAACTGTTTTAATTAATTCTCAGAGAAAAATTAATTAAACCCATGTGTACTCTGGAGAATTAATATTTCGTCCACAACTTCTCCAAGAAAAACAACAATTTACAGCAACAAAGAAATTTCGTGTGAGTTTAGGATTTAATTAAATTCGCTGAACACATAAAGTGATGATTTCAAAGTGATACACTTAATAATGGTGTTCATTGTAAAAAATCCTTCTTAGAAATTGATTTAAACAAGGCAAATTGGCTATAATGAACCATCTGTTGCTAGTAAAACTGGAGTCGACAAACTTTAATCGCATCTTTTAATGGTTGCGTTTTTTTTTTTGTTCTGGTTGGATTTTTAGTCGTTCTTCTCTGCGGGGAGCATAATTCACTATCATCGGACGTCGGGATGATGAATGAATCATTGAATTTCTGTTATTAGTATTGACTTTACGTCCGGGCAATATTTGTGTAATGTAATTAATGGTGTTCGATTCCGGGATGTAACTGGGGGGTGGGAACGGGACAAAATATGTTTTTCGGGATGTTTGGCGAGAACAATTCACATTGGTTTGACTAATCGTTGTTCGAATATTTTTGAACGATATTCCATTGATCATTCGTCATTGTTTCACCAGTTTTTAACATGAATCAACCATTTTAAACGGGCACCTTGTTTGAATGGAACCATAAACACGAATTTTTTTACAATTATTTTGGTTCATGGTGTGCGCGTGTACATAAAGGTACCATGTAGAACATATGTTCGGCAATAATAAATTTAACAGTGGCCGAATCCCAATAAATCGCCGCCTCTGCCGAGTTTCATTCAACTGAAAAATCCGTTATGGCGTTTTTGCAAAAATGAACAGAATAATCGACCTCGGCTTTGTTCCCCCAAACAGACATTCCGATCACAAAACCCGGTGCCTAATCCCGCTTAAATTACTGAAAATAAACACAATTTCGGCGGATTAGTTCCCGCTCGGATTCCAGTTGATTTCAGCAAACACATTTAATCAGATATAAATTCATTTGCACTGTTACGTTTGCTCCATTTCGCGTTTGTCCGGTGCAAAATGCGCGACAGGAATATTATTAGATATCCACTTAATAACCATCGGTACAATTATCTCTGCTGCACGGCCGATTTCATCTGACACACTCAAATGCATGGCACGTCAGTGTTTCACTGTTTGTTTGTGTTGGGTCCTCCAATTTCAAAAAGATATTGTTTGTAGTTTTATTTTTATTTATACCTGAAGTAAGTTGGAAAGTGAATGTATTTTACTTAATGTTATTTTAAAGATTGTTAAAATTACTAATCAGTCTAATACTTTACCATGTTAACAACAATGTATGTAATAGTTATAGATAACAACTATCAATCATTTTCAAATTGAGGACAAAAGCAATTAACGTTAATTTTTATTACACTCTGAAAGAAATCTTAACACATTAAAAAGTTTTAATTTGTTTTCTCTTTGAAAGAAAAATGAACTTTACTGTTCTCGTTTCAAATTAAATAAGACAACTTTTCATACAGTTTTTTTTTTTCAGGCATTGAATTAATAAATTCCTTCGCAAATAAGTTTCAGTGGAACAATCACATACATGTTCAGTATGTAAACTGTCTTTAAATACCCCTGCATATTTTGTATTAAGCTTGTCGATACCATATATATATATATAAAATCGGCAGCTGATTTGAATACAAATCGTGTGAATTTGCAATAGCAACGACTGAACTGAACAAACACAATCGTAAGACAATGAAATGAGTCTGGTGGATCGAAACAATTTGCAACTTACAGCTTACAAAGCGGAATATATTAAACTTTCTGAAAAAAACATAATAAGCGAAATAATTAACAAATTTCTCAAGATAAATTTAATTTATCAGGACTCGTTCAAACTAGTTTTTGAATTTTTTTGTAAAGACTTGCAGTTCTTGTATTTTAAATGATTGATCTCTAATCAATATGTAGGTGTGAACCTGTCACCGCACCGCTTTGGATGACTTAGTATCTTTTTGGCCTCCCATTGAAATCAGCCATTGAACTGAAGCCGTTTTATGTTAAACTTGACAATGAAAACATCTTAAGCGAAACGATTTGCCTGAGTGTCGCGAAAATTTAATTTTCCGTGCCAGCGGTAAAAATGTCACGATTTCTTAGTGCTATTTTTGGATTTTCGAAATCACCCTTGTGGCTAAAAATAATTCATTCAGATTCTTTAAATTCCTGTTAGATTATTCTATTTAAAGTAACAAGAAGGAACTAGCTTTTAATGCACTTATCGATACTTTGATAGATTGGTGTTTCAACACCTATAGTTAATTTCATAAAGTTTAAATCTCAATCGATCTGCGTCATTAAAAAATCCCCGAAAAGTACTTCACCTTTCCATCAGCATCGGTTAAATTGGTTTCTGCGCCACAATTTTAACGTTGCACAACAGTTTCATTCAGTAAATAGATGTTTTTAGATGTAACCTAAATAACTCACGTGTAATTATTGCGAGTCTTTTTATTAAAATGGTCACTCGCTTAAATTAAGTTAATAAATTAAATGATTTATGTTAAAAAGGAGAATTACGCATGATTAATGAGTCTAATTGCAAACAATTCGATTCTAATTCCCATAAAATTATGGTAATATTAATTGGTTAATTACTGATTACTTAAGTCTCAAGGAATAAGTGGTGCAAAAATTTGCATTGCATTCAAACAGTTTACACTTGTCGTTAAAAATATATAGATTTAATAGAAAAGTTATAATTGAACAAAAACAAACGATATTTGTCTGAACTAGAAGCATTTCGTGTTCAGTTGCCAACAAAAATATGAGACTTCCGTTGCACATTTAGTCAAAAAACTACCCCAATTTCAAGCACAATTAATCTCCACGGAGTTATCTAGTCGGAAAGGCAGGCAACTCAATTTGTGCAAGACACTCGAATTCTAAGACCTTTTATCGGCGCGACATTACGAATTGCCAAACATTACAGAAATAACATTCTTAATTTGTCTTCGTATTTTCGTTTTAAAGGAGGCGACCAATCCGACCCATGTAGGTCACGGCACGTCAATTTGGTGGGTCGTCGACGGCTTTATGTCTTTGTACTGGCAAACCGCACAGATACGCACAATAATTAGCCATTAATTGGCCACACAATAATTAGCAATTAAAATATTGCACATTCAACATAAATCACAGGAATGATCATAAAATTATATGGCCGATCATCGTTTTATGGATGTCTCAAAAATTATGTTTCTTGCCTAAAACTTAATTGTTTTATTGCGCTTGACGGAAGACGTTTTAATCAATTGGTGAGCCCGGCCGAAAAGCTTATAATCGCAAAATAACAAAATTAATGTACTCCCCGAGACAAAAAACAATCCGACTGTATATTTAGGCGGCCCATGACTAATAAATCCACTCGACAATAAAGGCCATCGAAACATAAAGAGGCGAATATGAAGGAACTCCAGTGTTGAAAGATTAACGTCATTTATTAAAAGAAATGATGGCGATGTTCACCGAGTATTACGGGGGATCTTCATGGATAAACAAACCATTAAAAACAAGAGATAAAAGGCTTTTGTGGCCCCGCAGGAATATTTTCGGTGGATTATTGATTATTTTTTTTCGGCTTTTGGCTTTTGGGGTTGCTAAGTGCAGACTAAGCTTAATAAATCTGGGTGTAATTTGCTAGCAAAAAAGTACTTTACATAATATGTAAATGGTTGTATATTATATTGGGTGGCAGCTTTTCGACGGTTTATCCGCAGGGGAAACTAATAATAAAAATCAGAAATTGACTTGATAATGGTTCCATAAATTACAAAAGATTAATATGGTATAGGCAAGTAACAGTGATATTTTAATATTCCATTTAGTTGTACCAGTTGTGCCCATTTATGGAGATGATTTTGATTAATCTAAAAATAGATAATTCTACAAAATGTGTAAACAAAATTAGCTAATCGCATGAACATCGACACCTGTCTAATAAAATAATTAACTTAGTATTTATGGAGATTCAAGTTAAATGAAAATATAGTCTCATTACAAATTTGTTAATTTTAACCTGGAAAAAGGTTTTAGAGAAAACACCATGGGATAAACTCGTTTCAAATACAACCAATAAATATATTTATATGAAGTCGTTCGTTTTTGTTGAAGTGTTGAAGTGCCGGTGTTTTCCCTTGAAAGATTAATGCCCCCTTGAAAAATTAATATCCGACTAAAAGAAGTTTCTCTCGTTGACAGGCCGACACGACAGATGGAAACATAATAAATTACAATTGAATTTAAATTTGAAAACGATTGGCGAACCTTGCGAATTTTCAACGTCCACCCTTCACCTTGTTTTTTATTTGCATTCGACGCGCGACTTTGCTAAATTATGCCGCCGCTCTTTTGTAGGTTACCGTTTATATGGCATTGTTATCCTTTACGCAATTGCGTGCAAATCACTTCTGTAAATTCCATATCCCATTAGCACTCTCAATTGCAACAGTTAACAAAGCAAAGGCGAAGTTATCACTGAAGGCAAAAACCAGACAAATCGATACGATTGTTAGAACTTCCGATGTGCAACTTCCTTTGACTGTCGTAAAAACTGGTGTCCTGTGTCTGAGGATCTGGTCAAACAGCAGTTTTCAATGGGTTTTTCTGTCGGGACTTTAAATCGGATCCTGACCGCTCCCAAAGAGTTTCAGTTGGAAATATTTAAGTTTCAGATTTCAACACAAGAAAATCTATTTTAATTGATGTTTTATGTCTTTGAAACTGTAATCATCCAATTAATTTCAATCTTTACAAGTTTCTAAAATAAGCATCCAGAACATTTATCATTACCCCGAGGCCTGAATAAGTAAAATATTCAGTTAATTACAATACGTCAACACAAAATCTAACAAGGGCGATTCATTCAAAAGTTTTCTACAACTGTTAACTCGAAACTTTTGTAAGTTCCGCGTTATTTCGCCAATAGTTGTTAAAACAAACAAATGAATTGACTGGGAGAAGGTACGATGCTCACTACTCGAAAACTTTCCCGTATATATTCCTCAAATTTGTCGTTTACTGCGAAAGTTTCGAATGACCGATAAGTCGTCCCCCTGAAACTAATGTCCAACTAAAACACAAAGTTTGAAGTTTAAAAATTATTTTTATCTTGGTACATTTGTAGTAACTGTCGGAAATATTCTTATTATTGCTATCGGCTTGCTTGAAGGTTTTTACACAGTTGTTTAACATGAATTGACAACACGAATCTCAATTATTAAAGAGATGCTTTAAAATTAAAACAGGCCCTCCAAAGATAATAAAAAGAAGAGAATTGATACTGGGAAATTGTATTCTTGGCGCTGTTTTACGAATATATATTGCAGAACAAAACGTGTCGAGAATATTCACATGTACTTCCAAAATTACATTTCCACGTCAAGAAAATATAGGCAATTTATATTTCTGGTATTTATTACGTTACAGCTACAATAAAAGGAACGACTTAATTCTTTAAATTTACTAAAGTGAGCAGATTTTCCAAGAAAATCTAGATAAAATCAACAATCAATTAATAGCATCAATATTTCCATTGTGATATGGAAGGCAATCAATCATGATGGGCCGTCAAAATCTGAACTCCTCAATCGATTCCCTTTTTCAGCGTTCACAAGAAAAACCCTGTGGTATATTTAGGAGGCGAAGCTGACCGGTCATCGAAACTGACCATTTATTATGTTTAATGCCGCGTTTCTTACAAACCCATTGCTTGTGCGGCGCTGATACATATTTATTAAGATTTTTAGGGCTTTGTATTTATGTTTTTTCTCGTTGGTCGCGTTCATAGTTGAAATACAAATAAAAGGAAAACACAATGGGAGAAAAAATGATACTGATATCGCAGCGTTTATTGGTAGAACCCCAGCCCATACAAAAATGTTAAGTAATAGAAAATTAATTTAAATCAAATGCATTCATCTAAAAGTCACTCTATTAACCTAGATTTTGTGCGTCATCTGATTAAAATTATATTCCGAATCCGAATTCGATCCTGGTATTTTTAAACAACCGAAGTTATTTTCCATCAAATGTCGACACAAATAAAAAATAATTTCGTTTGGTTCCGAATACGAATATAAACAACAGGAAGCGGAAGGCAAGCCAAATTAGCGAATTAATCTTGAAAACTTATCGATGAACTATAACTTGTCTATTTCAATAAAACAGGAAATGTATCTTCCAACCGGCGGATTCTCTTTATTGCTATTTTTTTGTGTTTGTTTTGCTCCACTTTTTCGTTATCGTCTATGTATTTAATTGAATCCGTATCGGAGTCAGGTTTTAAAACCACTTATTTGTTCCGGATTTTTGCGGGGGGTGTCAAATGAAATTACCTCCGTTTCAACTATCCGGAGTGATAAGATTTGGGGCATTGCATTTCTATAGTAAGTTTAATTTAATTGAATCGCAGCGGGTCAATCGTTCGAAAATGGGGCAAGGTTTTGCGTGTCTTAACCGATTTTCGATGGACTTAGTTGCAAGTGAAACGGGGTTAAAGGGAAGATTTGTTGCCTTTGTGGTATTGGATAAAATTTTGTTATTGTTGTAATTTAAATTACTCTAGACTTACGAGACCCACGTTGGTTAACATCCAATGCAAGGAACAAGGGTTTCGTGGGGTTGGTGCGTGGTTTTATGGTCGAAACATCGTCATAAAGTGGATGAAAAGGCCCCCAAAGTGGGCGAGAGTAGGCCACTCTTATTACAAAGGCAAGGAACTGACTTTATTTTTATGTAGTCTTAGACTAGACATGATAATAATATATCATCGTTTAATGTTTGAGTCTGCCTCAAGCGTTTCGCTGAATGAAATATGGATTGCGAAATACGCACACGCGTTTATTTACGTGATTCACCAGAAATTTTATGATAGTTTTGCCGTATTTCTGGTAACTGCTCTTTTTATTTTTGTAGTGTGCGTCCCAACTGATGTTTACATGTGTTTATTTAATTTGATTTTCAATGATATTTTCATTACGGATTTTATGCTAAAACTATTATTGTCTTAATTATTTTCATTAGATCAGGTGTTAAGAGTTAATTTTATTACCAAAGCAAACAAACAAAACAATATTAAAAGAATTTCGAAAGGCTAAGAGTTTAAATGAAGAGAGAGATGAAAATTAGGTTTCATTCAGAAGCAGAAACAAGTTGCCCTAAAAGGTAAAACGTCTTTAATTAGGTAATATTACTGTTTAAGACATTACCATCGCTTTATTTTGCAACAACATGGGTAATTATTGACCATTATCTTGTACCAAATCGAAAAATGAATACGCTTTGTCATTGCCACGCACATTTTATAGAGAGATTAAATAAATTGTTTAACTACAAATTAATTTTTCAACAGGAAACAATTCCCATCGAATTTATTAGTAAATGTTTGGAATAATTGCAACGGATGTAAAAAATCCTGCAGATTCGCAATCGTATACTTGCATGGGAGAGCGATAGATCAACGTCAAATTCTTATAAATCAACATAAATCCTATTTCGTTATCGCGATCCTGGTAGGGTAAATTTAAGACTGCGCTCTTCGGTTGAGCTAGTTCCATCTCCGAAATAAATTTCATATATTTGTCGTCAAAGGAGAAACTAAAACGGCGATAAGGTTTAAATTTAACTGTAGTTTAAAGTAGTGCGCCACTAAAATACATCGGGAGTTCATACGGACATTGTATGCAACTTTGGAATACAAATATCCTACAATTTGGCCCAGATTCCCTGTTACTTATACGAAGACGGTGCCATAAATCAATATGTGGACCATTTTTAACCACCCCGAAGGTAAATTTTAAGGAAGCAACATATTTATTCGACCTCTTTTATACGAGTTTGCTGAAGTTTTCGGGCGCACCTTTGATTTAGGTACCTGAACTTAACAAACACTATTTGTTTTTGGAATAATAAAAATAGTCACAAAGTTTTAACTACCTAGATTTAAAACAGGAAAGAGATTTAAAAGCTATCGGAACAATAATCTTTTCTTGTGTTAAGTTAATGGTTTCCAAAGAGGAGGAAATTGTGTTTATAAAAATTAGGTTATCAGAAAATATAAATTCTGTTGGTGTTTCTCTCGGCTAAAAATAGCACCATAAACACGGAAATAATCTTAGTTGGCACTGAATTATATTTGAACCTGCTGGGAAACATTTCATCGGCCTCATGTTCTTTTTCTTCTGGCCATGTCTTGGGATTTAGGGAGTTTAAGCTCACCGAAACTAAGAAAAACGGGTATAATAATAATAATTTTCAATCCTCGCTGCTACATTCAATTAAGTACAGTGCACCAACGAGGTTCATTTGAATAAAACGTATCAATAATTCTGTGTGGCGGTCCGAAAAGTAATTTTCTGAAAATTTAATATCGTTTAGGTAATATAGGTTCTAAACTATTCGGCTGGTGCGGCGTCACGCTGGAAATATATTCCGAGATTATGCTGGATAATTTAAAACGTGTAGGACATTTTATGAAGGGGATTAGCTTGTCCTTAATGCAGTTAAACTCCGGTTCTCAGGACAAATACTCGCTATGAGACACTACATTTATGTACATTTCATTTTGTTCACGTCCAAATTACTTTCAGGGATTCCTGCTGAATTTAATTTATTGGCTATTTGTTTTATTTACAAAGTATACCGGGTACAAAAGTAAGTCAGTGATGCTAACAACTTGTTTGAACGTATTTGGGGTAAGTAAATTAGGACAGTTGAACTTAATGAATACAATTTTACTGTTGTTTATTTTATTTGCACAATATATATGTTACAAAAGTAAATCAGTTATTCTAACTAGTTATTTAAATGTTTTAGGATCAGGTGAATTAGATCATACAATTTATTAACTTAAAAAATATTTCTTTATTAATTAATATTATACAATTTATGATCTGTTTATTTTTATACAATATATTAATGTATTGAATATATTATTCAGTTATTTGATCAATATACAAACCAAAGATTGTACAAAAGTATCTGTGATATTATCAAGTTATTTGAAGAAATTTTGGAAGTCTAGAATTTTAAAGATGAAGTTTGTTATTTCAATAGTTTTCTGTGGAATATAATTTATTGCCTATTGTTCAAAGTACCCTAACACAAAAGTTATCTTAAAGTAATCCCTTAAGTTTGATACTCGTGAACATAAACCCCTAAAAGCTCTATGAATTAAAATATTTTCTTCATAAATATCTCACAATGTTTATTTTATTGTCCGAATGAAGAATTGACCAGAATAATATCTTACGTTGTTGCCCACACGTAATAAGCACAGGCAAACAGATATTTTGACAAGTCACGATACACACAAATATAGTTATAATGATCTTTATCGTCGTGAATAATTTTCGAAGCCGAAACATACAGCTTTATTCACATGCACAGTCCGGTTCTTGAAACGCTGAATCACTTCTACCATCTTCACAGGGTCAAAATTTTTCATTTTGCCATTGAAACTAATTGACACTTCCAACAATTAATAAAATGAGGATGATATTAGCCCGAAAGGATTATTTATATCCGGAGGTATCAGATAAACGACCCGAACGGGCTAAATTCATCTAAAGACGTAAATCTATTTATAATCAACCCCCCATTCATGAGCCAGAATAAATTAACGTTACACACTGTCAACCACTTTTCCGGCAAACCCGTCTTTCATAAATTCTAATGCTTATTTTATCCGTTAACGAGCTGCATATTTTAACGTTGTGTTACATAAGTTTTTTGTCGTTATTTACATTAATTTTAAGCCAATCAGCCATGGGTAATTTATGCAGATTGACTGCATATTTAAATATGTTTAAAATATTAATTATTGTAATCCTAGTGTCATGAACTCCAATCAAGAGTTTCAAGGTTAAAGATGAAGTTTTTATAAAGCAAATGAAATTAAATATATTTTCCTTACATTATTGTGATGTTGGAAATTGGAATTCAAGACATACTAAACGGTTAGTCGCTCCGTTCGATTTTCCGAGCTTCGTTTGCATATAACCCCTAATCCGTAAATAAACTGTTATACATTCCAGCATCGATTTAAAGCGAATCACAGAAATATATGTGAGACGAATACTAAATATAGAAATTCAAAGGCCGCTTTGTCGAATACCGCATCTCAGACATCTTAAATAAGTCCAACAATAAAGAAACTTGAATCGGAAATTAATATATTCGTCTGTGAATTTCAATTGGGTAAAATTAGTTCAATATTTAAATCAAATTAAGTAACTGATATTAGACATTTCCAACAAAAATTAGGAAGTTACGAAAGCTTACTCGGTACAACATGTTTAAAAACCATAAAGGATTAAGTTCCTTGGGTGGAAAATGTAGTTTGAAAATTTAATTATGCAAATTCCTGAGCGTTTAACTTCAAATTTCACTTGCTAATGGAAACAGTGCTGTAATTTCAAATTATCCCACCCTCCTGTTGCAATTTTTTGTTAATAATTTAAACATGTGCGTTTATGAGTTTTGATTTCATTGACACCGACTTTCAATATTCCCGATAAAGATAGTCGTGAGTGGTCTGGTCATCATAACACAGATAAACTAATTGACTTTTAATTGTTTATCATTAATTAATGGAAATAAATTTTGTTCTGCAATGTGCTTACGTAATTGGTCGATTATTTTTGCTAACGTGACGGCAAGAAAAATAAAAGTTGCCCATTCACCGACGCTGACCATATTTAGTAAATTTATATAAAATAAAAATAAATTATTGGTTCAAGAGCGCTTTTGATTGCGCAAGACGCATTGCCCAATGATCACAATTTTTTATTACCCACAATTATCCGCGACAATGGGAAAGGACAAAGAAAGCGACGAATTTAACTCACCACCTTCGCCGGCGTTGCTGAGGTCACGGTACGAACGGAAAAGGTAAACAAAGCCGGCGAAAAAAGCACGTGTCAGCCTATTTTCCCGCACAAGATAAAGCAAGAATCCCCTGCCAAAAAAGACTTCCGTTCTGAATGTTTGTGGTAGGCTGTTTGTTAACCAGATATGTTTTATATGTTTTTTATGTTAAACTGATTTCAACCCAATGTGACAAATGGTTTTATTCCGCGGGGGTATTTAGGATATCCGAAGCTGCACTGCTCCTTTCTGAACTTGCAAATATAATTGTGAAGTTGCGGAGATATTCATTCCATCAATTCGTTCCTCAAAACGAAATATTGACATTTAGATCGCGGAATATGTTTGTCTTGCTTGTAGTGAGATGCGACCGGCGATATTCGATTGTGATAGAATGTAACGGTTCCCGTTTTGTACACAACCATGAAACGTTTACTTTATCTCGTGTTTGCTTTGTGTCTTCCGGAAATTTAATAAAGTTTACTCGGGGAATATTTTGACAATGCATTCAGGGAAACACCGATATAAATCATTTTATAAGTGGGAGCCTGTAAGATTTTATTCTACCCATTAAACCATTAAATATGCAAACAAGGACAATAAGAAATAAAGTCATAGGAGTGCAGAAACTAATTCAGTTGAACGGAGTAAGAAAATCATAAATTTGGAATTTCATTAGTCAGACTTTCCGTGATACTTTTATTGAGGCTAGTTTAAGGCTGAAATATGGAATGGGTTATTTACACGGAATCTCTATTAAAGCAATAACTTCTTGCCGGGAATGTTATAAAATTGATTTACTTGCACTTAAAACAGGTTATAAACTATGCATAAGATGCATTATTATTAATAGTTTCATATTTATGCTAATCGCTTTGCGATCAATTTAAAATTAATTAAATTGGATATTATAATAATGAATAATTGAACCGTTTTAATACACGCGTGGGTGTAACAAGATTGTTTTTGTGATGGACTGATTGTGTACTTTTCAACACACTGTTACCATGTAATTTTACCAGCGCAAATTACAATGGAGCGTTTAATCAAATTGCACCATTGTAAAAGTTCCAAAAAGGAACATATGCGAGTTTCCGCCATTTCTTTAGAGCAAACATAATAAGTTTTCACTTTCAAAGATTTCCAGACGCCAAAATAAACTTCAGACATCTACTTCGAAAGTGAATTACATGCTTAAGTTTTTTCAGCCAAAACTTTCAGACACAATGCACAAAACACCACAACTATTGACAGACGGTTGATTTAATCAAATGTTTAAATTACAATGTAAATAACGTAATGAGTTTAAAAGCATTTGGCCAGAGAATGAACTTTTCCGTTCGGGTCGTCGGGGAATAGGGATCCGTTCAAGTGGAAATATGCTTATTGAGATGGGATGAAAATAAAATCCCTTTTTTATCGGAGTTCACACTGAAAGGTGTCTTCCGTTTATCGGGGTATATTCAAATTAAACAATAAATTTCAGTTTTTCCTATCAGTTTAAGAGGTAAAGTTCATGTACCTAGTCGTTCTATTTTAAAACGGGTCATAAATCTGCATTTTTTTGAAATTCCTCACGTCAACAACATTCCTGAAACATCGTTGTGTATTAGTGGAGATTAAATCAGATGTAAACGCCACTGTTATTTTTCTGTCTAGCCACGAATCTTGCACGAACCCCCGAGAGTCATGCCATCGTTATCTGGCCATTTATGATCGCCGAAACAGTTTCGCACTTGTATTCAATTAGCTGTTTATTCGTGCCTTTATTGATTCTGTTGTTGGGCAATGTGTTAAGTGTTTGGTAATTTGTTCGACTGCACGAAACGAAAATAATGGAGGTGCACGTTCTTACTTTTGTCGTAGTTTTTCATTTGGGGTTTTGTTGGGAATGGAAAAGATGGCGGTTTGGTTTGATTTATACGTTTGAATACGTCCAGGTTATTTTAATACCAACAAACTGCAGCACTTTATCACTTAACAAAACAAGTAACTCTCTGCACCTGGCTCTTTTAAATAATTGTCGGGCGGTGATAACAGGCCGCCATTTATGGGCAAATAATCTGGCCATATTTATATTCAAAATAAAAATTTGCACGGCAAAATGCAAATGTAATATTAATTTTTATTGGGTGTTTTATGGTGGTTTTAATAGGGATATTATACTGTTTTAATTATCTCAATTAGTCTGTTTTATAAGTGAGTCTTATGCAAATCCACTTTGAAGTGTGTCGGAGAATAAATTGATATGAAATACCAAATTGTAATTAGTATTTTGGAATTTTTCTTATTTACATCATGTGGCAAATTAACTTTAATTCGATTTAGCAATTCCTGTTTTATTGATTCGTTTCTATGGTTACAGATAAAATTTTAACCCATTAATTTATCTGGTTCTAATTAGAAACTTTTTTGGTGTTAATCGAATTGATATATTTACTCCGGAAGTTGTTTCCTTATCGACTCACCAAGAAATTATCTCGTTATTTAACTCTTCTCTGTAAACAAGTCCGAACATTCTACTTTATTTAACAATTACAACTTTTTATTATACTGTAACTCTTGTTAAACACTTGTAAAAGTCACCATAATATAACTTAGTACCCACAACTGATTTTATAAGCTGGAAATTGCAATAAAACTACAAACGCTGAAGCAAAATAAATAATTCAACAATGTTACATGCATACCTTTAACGTATAACAATTATTATATAAAATTATAATGTTTTCTCAGTAGGTGGAGTAAATTTGCATATTAAATATGTTCCAAAAATTCCTTACAACTTGAGTATGATCTTTAATGGTCGATTTCGAAGTAGTTCATTGATTTTGTAAGTTGTTTAATGATTCTGTAAATTGCAAACACAAATTGAATGTTTTTTATTGATTTTTATTTAAAATGACAAGACATGTTTTTAAATTATCAGATTTTAATGTTAAATAGGTTCAGAGCAAGTTTTTAATGTTGTCAATAATTTCAAATCAAGTTTTACTTCTTAAATTTATTACACAACTTCAAAAATTGTGAATAATTCTTAAATTAATTTATGAAAAAATATTTTTAATGATGTAACGTCATTAAAACAACAAGAAAAATGAACGTACTCAAATGCTAAATATATAAAAGTTCTTCATGTAAAAAGCTACAAATACTTTCAGCTCATTAAAAACAAACCAACATAATAAAATGGTTATTCGAATGAACCCAATAAATATGATTTATGTATTCTGGCAAACTTTCTGTCACACATAAAAGATTACGTCGTTTGTCTAACAATTTTTTAAGCGAAAATAAAAGTGCGACATATTAATCCCCCCGGACCACACAGAAGCTGCGATCGAAACCCGTTTTTTTTTTTTTTAATCGGCTGATGGATCACTTTAATTACATCGACGTTTATTTCTGTGTTCGCAATAAAAATAAATTTCTATAAATATTATTCGATTTAATATCTGCGCTTTGATACGCATAAATTTTCATTTGGCGCGTCGCTATTTTTAATCCAACTCCAGACAAATTTTTAATACGTATGTGACTTCATAAACGTTAACACATGTGGCAGATAATACCGACTGAGTTTAAATGTTGCCCGTTTCCTGTTGCGGTTTACAAATTTTTAAATAACCTGGCGAATCATGTTTGTTTTCCCTTTTTTTTGTGACGGACCAACGTGTTATTTGTAAATTCTCGACTGTTTCTAAAACAAAGCTCGTTATTTGACATTAAACGCGGGTTATTTTCAGTTTCAGTACGGACATAATCATATTTCACAATCAGCATAAATTACATCTGAGAAACTGGGAAAATAAAAGTTACTTTTCGGGTTCTTGACGTTAGTTTATTGGTAATAAATTTGGAAAAAATGTGGATGAGAGAAAATGGACAAGAATATTTCATTGCTACATTACGAATTCTAAAAGCTTTCGTTCAACATAGCACCGTGAAAATAACCTTGAGTATTTTTTGTTATTGTTTGACTTATCGATTCAATGAATTTTAAGGGTTAAAGTAATTATCTATTGTGAGGAGAAGAAAAGAAATAGTTAATCTATTAAAAGGTTCTCCCATTAAATGACTTGACAAAAAATTAAATTACTTACTTAATTATTTCACTTTAACAGCTTAAAGCTAGAACAACGTTGAACTTTGTTAATTGAAAATTTTACAGTATTACCATATACTTTTGTGCCAAATATTTCTAAAAAAATATAGTTCACTGACATTTTTATTCTGTAACATTTTTTAATATTAGCTGACATAAAGCAAAGCTTAAATTTTACGATATCTTATAAACCGTCTTTACGACGCCATAAAATTAATATATAAAACTGCAATTTTTAAATTCACCC
Source organism: Aethina tumida (assembly GCF_024364675.1). Lineage (NCBI taxonomy): Eukaryota > Metazoa > Arthropoda > Insecta > Coleoptera > Nitidulidae > Aethina > Aethina tumida. The sequence goes on from NC_065441.1 coordinate 16,295,787, forward strand.
TTTTATTATCTATTACTGACTTTACTACATCCAACCAATTAAAAATTATGCACCGTACATTAATTTTTCAGTAAAAAATAATGAATGAAACATTCAGTAACATCATAAAAATGTGCAAGAATTAGAACTGTATTGATTGCTTTTACGAGCTTTCCTACTCGTAAAAAGCATCGTAAAAACTTCTAACGTGTTAAAAGCTTCAGTAAATAATCCCATTAACTAAGAAATAAAGACATAAAACTATACTAATTATGATTTTATTATAACCATCCAGATAAACACACATTTTGACATTTGTTTGTATCTTTGTGTAACACGTATATCTCACAAACTAAAAGGTCAATAAAAAGGTGTAGCAAACGATCTGATTGCGGAAGAGATCTAAAAGAGTAGTAAAAGTTGATGTTTACACGGATTTTCCTCTATTTTCCCTTATGTTTTTCAGATATGTCAACGTAGTTTTTTGTTTTAATGGTTCACAGAGTAACATTTTAAAGTAAAACTATTTTTTAAAATGAACTTTTAAAATTATTCATCTTAGAGTGGTTTAAATAAAATTAACCTGGCAAGTTAATTCCGGCGTGAAGTTTCAAAATGAAAAGGTGTGAAACACTATTCGTGCAACTTTCCACGTTTGCAGTTTCCTCTCCGGTTTTTAAACGGAAATGCAATGCGGAATACGAATTACCTTTAGCCCACTCCTTAGTTGTTGGACATTATGTTAGTTCTATAATTCCCAACAGTTGAAAGACTTCTAAATTCTTGTTGTTTTTACTTTAAAGTTTATTTCAACTTAATTAACGTTATGATTTGTTTTGCGCTTCCAGCACAACATAAAGGGTCGTTAAACGGGTGCATTCGATGTAACGAACGGAAACTCAGTTAGTTTAAAGGATAACCCACTTGAAAGTTAGGAAAACCGCTCGGTGTTTTTAGGCGTGAATGATTGCAAATAATGAGGGTCCTTTGGATACGAAGCGTCACAGTTCAGGGGGTAATTATAAAACCGATCCACGCACGAAAATGTCGTTTACATAATCTTAGACTCCCGATGTGATACCCGATCGTCTCAATCGAAATATTTCATCGGGTTATCGATTTCGAACCAACCCCCACGCTTATCTAAATGGTCCGAATAAATGTTATTGGATTATAATTTTGCCTTTACGTTGGAATTACGGATCGTTCGTTTTATGAATCGTAAATTTAATTATGGGAGACTTTCCGGTTTCCTGGCTCAACTTCGGACATGCTTTATTAGCTGAATCTAAAGTCGTTAGATACATTTTTTTGGCACTCCATCCTTTTGTGACGTTGAAAGGTTAGTGTTTGACTTGGAGTAAGTAATTGTCAATATTTACAACATTATCAGTGAGTATCAAGTAACAATCTACTTGAAACAGTATTTCTTTCAGTTTTCCTAACATGATACCTGATAAAACGTAGTAAATAAACTTAATCTTTAAGCTTTCGACCCAGAATAAAAATGGCAATATTATTTTATAAACCGTTCGACTGGAATAAATTTTAAATTATATTAAATTTACATTAAATAAAAGTGCAGATTTTGTTGTAGTTTGGAGTGGAATATTCAATTAACGAAAATGAATAAATTGCGTTTATAATGCGGCAACACGATAATAACATGTCCACTGTAACTTTATCTCAGCTACATGTAAATACTTTAACCGGCTGCATAATGTAAATTTATACTTAGGCGTTTCACGACATTTACTATTACGTTAAATGCTGTTTAAATATACCGTTTGGCAATTTTGCAACAAAAAAATCTTAATTAACGTTGACATTCATGTTAATGAATGGGATAAAGATTTCGTTTTTGGGGTGAGATGGATAACAATGGTTATAACTCAAAGGTAAATAGGGTAAACTGGTCAATTTGAACGCAATGAAGACCGTATTCACCGCCTTAAATCAAGCAATCTTTTTATTTAAGACATTAGAGCGAATACACTTACAAATCTACCAACAGCAGTGTAAATCACCCCGCTAATCTTCGCGTTGGCGTCCGCGTTTCGTCGGGGTACAAGACAAATCAAAATAAATGACCAGCATTATAAGTGTTAAGTTTAAAATATGATAGGCCTTTAGGCAAGGGTAAACTTTATGGGAATAATAAAAACAAATCGTAAATATTTTTCCTTGCTTTTTTTTTCGGGGGAATATTAAGATCTATGCGAAGTTTAACGTATGTTCGCACGTCTGATGAAGCTCCGATTAAATTAGGGCACGAGGTTACTGAATTGTGGTAATTATAGATTAATGTACGCCCATTTATTGTATCTGTATTAATCTAATGGAAAAGCGGAAATTGAAATTTTAAGATCAAAATTTATATCATAAGCAGTCAAAATTTTATAAAAAATATGAAATAATTGTAAAAAGTGAGAAAAAGCGAAGATTGATATTTTCCTAATAATTATATAAATAATAATAAAAATTGTGTATGTAGAAATTGTTATTTAGTATATCTGTTTTAAATCAAATTTAATTATTTTATAATTAAAATTGTAACATATAATAAGCCTAATTTCCTCATAATTGTATAAATAATTACACAATTAAAGTAAATTAATTTTATAGACAAATAGGAACTGAAAGTTTATAATTGATGTTTTTGTACATAACCTTAATGACAATATTTATAAAAGCTTGAAAAAGAAATATCTTTATGTGTTAAAAACTTTTTAAAACTACAAAAAAAAAAATAGTTTAGTTGTATTGACAATTTGATGGTCCGAAAAAGAGGATTGTCAACATCCTTATTTTTGGTCTTGTAACTTTTGAACAGAATCTGGCCCCATTAATGGCGAATTTAAGACCGGGCGGACAATTATTCACTTTTAACAGGACATTTGATTGAAATTTATGACCGCGACCGAACGGCATAAACGGTCATACGTACTGGATTACGTCGATGATATTTTATAAAAGGATTCGCGATATAGCTTTATGTGGAAAAGTTTTTATTGCATACGCTTATCTTGTTTCATGATTTTTATTGCCTTTATACGTACGCTGTTATTCACTCTCTGAGCTTTCGGTTTTGGACGCGATGCGTTTTTATGGGCTCAAACTAATGAATATAAATGCTACTGTTGCTTTTTCTTATTTATTCCAGATAAGCTTTCTTTCATCGGGTTTTATTAGATTAATGAACGTCATCGATGTACTTCGGCAACAAAAATGATTAAATCAACACTTGAAAGTAATTTAAAGCAGCCTTCAAAGTTGAAATTTACAGCCCTGTTGTTCCGGAATAAAACCAACGTTTAATTCAAGGGTTGAAATTCGTGGTGCACCGAGATCATAAATATTAATAGATTCAGTACACTGTACACATTTGGTATGCAAATCACTTACGGTTGCATCTGATGCCAACTTCTAGATTAATTGTTAATGCTTAAGCACTGTGAACTGCATAAATTGTATAATTATGTCTGTAATTGTTATGGGCGTTATTTTAAAACGGGCAATTATATTGTTAAGCGTAATTAATTCCAGTACTATGTTTATTATTATGCTGCCCTAAGGCATAAAATAACTTTATTAGAATGAACTGGCTACAAAGTAAACACTTCTCGTTTAAGTTTTGATGTGCCAGTAAAATATGTCGTTTGATTTTCTTACAATTCAATGTAAACCAATATCGTGACGAGTAATCGCAAACGTTTCAGTGAAATGACCGGTTAAAATATGTCTGATCGTCTCAGACTTCTCATTTTCTATAACTGCGTTAATCAAATTTTATTGGCCCGTAATCCACTAGTACCCATTTGGCATTATGATTATTGCCTGTCATCTTTAACTTTATTAGTTTGATTTCAAACTTCCACTTCTTGGTTTATTGGATAAGTTTTAAATCGATCGTGGAGTCGTTCGAGAAATGTATTTATGTGGAAATGGTTTCACGAACTCCTTTTTTATATCTTGGGTTTAATAATTTAATAGCTGGGAATAAATAAAACTTAATCGGTTCATGTGAGGTGTTTTAAAATGTCCTGTGAAGTTAATTTGTTTGCTACACAATTAACTCAGCTATTCCAAGAATTTTATCAATATAGTTAGTTGGCACGACAAAAACACTTTAGAACATTGACCTGCACTATTTTCCCCGATTTAACTTATAATATCTTTTCTTTGTGTTATCTAAAAGCTAGGTTCATATAACAAGCAGCCTTTGAAAAGATGAGGGAACGTTTTCGGATGTGTGCAGACAAGAAAGAAAACTAGCATGGACCAAGCAGTTAGAAGATGAACGGTCGGGCTTTCCTTTAAGCTTATTAGTCTGGTCTGGGGAAACGGCTAAGATGCATTGTCAGGGTAAAGGTCAGGATTATGTCGGACAATGTAGCACGACCATCCGAACGTTGTTAGATGTCTGCAAGGAGATAACTTGATTGGAAACGCTAGTTAAGCTCGGAACTATCACATATTGAACGGTCAGTCTGAAACTGATACGCAATATCCGTGACTTTTTGTTGTACGTTTAGTTTTTAATCACGTCATTGTTAGTATTCGACTGAGAGAGGAGAAGCGGTAAATCCTGGCGCGAATTTGAAGCGAACGACCCCCGGAACGTATCGTGATTTATGAATTTTTATAGTTCCACATAAAAACTACTCCGGGATTCCGGGATGATGATTTTATCAAACAAGACCTAAACAACGCGATGACGTCAACAAAAACTTTATCACTACTAAAGATTTTATGTTGGCTTGGGAGGGGTTGTTTCGATTCCAGACGGGGGAAAAAAAGTGCAAACTAAAATTTCGAGGCACGATACACGTTTTTGAACGTTTCGTTACACACTGACCCCGACTCGGACTCGAGACCAGACGTGCTGAGATCAATAATGGCTTTTAAGAGATTTTAGCACCACTATAACTGTTCCAATAAGAACACTAAACAAAAAAAAAATGACCAATTACGAGAGTTTTGTTTAATTTCATTATTTGTGACCTCATGGTTTTAAAAATATGTACCAAATATTAATTAATTAATATTTGATATATTCAAAAATGTATTACAACTAAATTGTTATCCGGAGCAATGAAAGGAATTTCCTGAATAATAAAAGATTGTCAAGATCAATCCTATTAAATAAAATATAAACTCCTTGAGTGAATCTAGGTAACTCCTAAGAGTTACTAGAAAATGGTGAGGAATGGCCAAAACGTATAATTTAAATAATTCTTAAATTTTGTTTATTAGACGTTATAATTGCTTTCATTATATTTAAAGAGAATATATTTTTATATAATTATCAATGATAATTATGAGGGAACCCAGCTGTTGGTCACGTTAGACTTTCCTAAATAATTTGTTTATCTGGGTTAATTAAAAAATAGTTAATGCAATCTTCTAGTAATATTCATAGACTCAAAAAATAATAATTAATGGGATCTAATAAACCATTTAAAAATAACCCAATTAGTTCAAATTCAAGGTAACTCTCTGATAACAATTCTGGCAAGACGTTTGAACTTGACTGCTCCGTTTCGTTTGACAATCTTTATAAACTTGCACAATTTTCTTAGCGTGTTATTATTAATTTCAGCTAGGTCAAATCGTTTTTGAATGATTGGCCTGAAGTGAGCCGGTGTCTCGGGCGATATTTCGGCGCTCGCCGACACTTTCTCTTTCATTATTGTCCATTCATTTAATTTTGCCCATAAACGACCGCGATTCACTGTTGTTCGACCGATTAAATTATTAATTGGACTGTTAAAACCGTCGCAAATAAACTTAAGCGGGTCGAAGTGGCTTTATTAATTGAGCATAAACGGGATTTACACACTGAATTTATGTTTCATCGTTTCCTAATTAAGTTTCGCTTGTCTAATTGTAAAATTTACGATTAATATATGTAAAATAATGAACAATAAATAAAAACACAGAATGAGTTCATAGTTACAAAATGGTTAGTGCCAGAGAACAGAATTTATTCCAAGTTTTATAAAAGGTAAAACGCACAATTATTTTAAAAATAACTTTCCCATTTGAATAAAACATTGTTAGTACATTTATTATATTGTTAAATAAACTAATGGACAATTTAAATAGAAATATATTAGACGGCCTACTTGTACTTTTTAATTGTTTCGTTCATTCACGAATTGAATCATAAATTTTAATAGTCTCGTACCGTCAAACTATTTCGAAATCAAAAGTAATGGATGCCGATAAAACACTATCATAATAAAAATTAGGGCGTATTTGGTTGATAATTCCATTCAAGGTAGTGTTTGTGAAATTGTATATCGTCACATTTTTATCCGCAAACTGTAAATGTGAAATAGAAAAAAAGGAAAAATAAACATGCGAATAAAAATTTGCATTACACGAAACAAGAAGAAGGAGCTCACATATTTGATAAGAGGGACACGGCGACAACAAAAAGCATGTGACGAGTCTTTCGAGATAAGAATGTTCATAAAACTTCCCCATCCCAGAAAGTGTCACACAGATATTTTATTACCGAAAGGACAAACAGTTGTGCCGCATTTTATTACTTGCAGGATATGTACTGAATTTTTGGCGATCGCTTTATTATTTTTTCCTGATATATGAGGAGTAAATTGAAGGATTTATTAAACCAAACATTGACGTTGACAGGGTTGAGCCCAAGGCTGCGGCTGATGAAAAAATAATAAACTTCTCGAAAATCTCATTATCGCCAGCCGCAGAATTATCAATTGATAGTAATTCCACGGGGAAATTTACACATGTAAGATTATCCAAATTAAGATTAATTAAACCAGGTCCGAAACCAAATGAATAATGTAAAAGTTTATTAATTAACCCCGCCGGACATAATTTTTAACGCGACGTCATTCCGGAAACGTTTTTTCATTATTAACCAGCTACTTTTAGTCAGTTATTAATCTCGTAATGTCATACATCATTCCGTGAACTTTCTGCTTGTTTTTCATGGAAACTATTTAATTGAGTTCAGCTGTTATGACATGCAAAACACATGTCACGTGTCCAATCCGTTTTATAAATGCGGACCGCCATTTCAGAAATTGTTTTCAGTGGAAAATTAAGATAGATGGTGGCTGGAATGAAAAAAAGCGATAATTATTTGCGTTATTATGTTAATTCGTTGCGACGGAACGGGAATGAATGGTTGGGTTATTTTAATTTTATTTTTGGACGCTTTTGAAGACGTTTTAATTTATGCCTTACGATGATTTTGTTACAGTTTAATGGAAGCAATATTTTAATAATGGAAAATCGAAGGTGTCCTTGTTATATATATTTCTCTTTTCTATTTGTGTTAACTCATGTTTGATCTTGTACATGACAGGAATACATCAAAGTAAAATGGATCATGAAAGCAATAATAAGAATCGTGACTTTTCGAGATATGGTTAAAGTAAATTTATTGCTTCGCAGGCGAAACAGATCGGATCTTTAAATGGATATTAGCTCTTACTTATCTTTGTTTAGTTCTGACCTATTTTTTCCCTGAATTAAATTAAAACCATGATTTTTTATACAACACACATACGGATATAAAGTAAATAACATTGCGACGTTATAGTTTAATAATTCACGATTTTACGGTCCCTTACAATAAAAGAAACAAAAATCTACGGGCTTAGTGTAATCTGCATCCCGGGCAGCAGAGTGAGTAGTGATTTACAATGTGAATGTGCGTAGATCCCGCGAATAAAGGGAGATTTATGATTTTGGACCTTTTTTCAATTTACAGATTTTATTGCCACTTCGAGTGTAATAATTATTTTTTTATTGTTTTATTGTTTGCTTTTATTCGACTGGAAAACTGCCGGATTAATTACCAGGGTGGTCTCAACTCTTCATATAAATCAAAGGCGTTGAAGTGGTTAAATTTTATACTGACAATCAAATAATATTATTTTCATTATTGTACAATTTTAACTGTACTAGAAGTTTTAATAAATAGGAAAAATAGAAATTAAATTGAAATAATAAAATCTAAAATATAGTAGCAAAATCTATTTTTAATTAAATTTTTATAGAATTTTTTATGTAAATTAATTATTGTTCTTAATATTATTGAGAGTTTTCTGTAACATATATAAACTATAATATATTTATTATAAATTAATTAATATATAATCTGAATGAAAACTTAATAATTTTATTATAGGAATTTAAACATAACTTAATATTCTCTGTAAGAACTAGTAATAATAATTCTAGACGAATATTGTTGTAATTTGCTTTATTGTAATATTGTGTATGGATTATTTTATAATATAATTGTAATTTCTGTAAGAAAGAAATTATTGAATAAAGTACTAAACAGAAAATAGCATTAGTATTAAAAATGAAGCAGAAACTGTGAAATGTTATGACAAATAAAAGCTAATATAATAATTATAAATATCATATTCAATTACTAATTAATATTTCAATTATTACAGTATTCTGAATGCAGAGAAAATTTCTGTATAAAATATCAGAAAATGAAAGTTCATTTAATAATTCACCAAAAATCAAGATGAAAATTGTTGTCATTGGAATTATAATTTTTTTTTTGTTTGTAGGAGGAATTGTGTCTATTACATGAATATGAATTATTGTAATATACTTAATGTAAAAGATTTTTTTGTGTAAAATATTAAAAAAATTGAATTTACTGTAATTATTGTCATATTTAATATATTATTACTATTATTTTGTTTTAATATTGGGCATATACAAGAGTTGAGAAAAATACTCAACAAAAAGCTAAAATAATAAACACATTATTTTATACAAACATTTATTATTTTAATTAATTTAATTAATCTTTCTTGTTAAAAATATAAAAAATAGAGGCTACTATACTACTGTGCCCAAAATATATCCAGAATCCATCTATTTAAACTACGCAGGTAATTGTTTTGTATTTTTTTCTTAGGTTCGTAGCGCCTTTATAGACATCCACGTTAAATTTCAATAATTATTCATTAATATTTGAAATACACTTAGTTTTGTACGATTTAAAAAGTGATTTTTCGATTTTTATAATATCTAAAATTATTCAACAAAGGAGTGCGAAGTTTTCGGAGACCAAGCTCAATCAAGAACAACATTTAATTGGTACAAAAGGTCAAAGAAGACGTTGAAGAAGAAGAGAGTCCCGGACGACCATCCATATAAACGGATTAGTAACAAGTCTGTCAAATCAAGGAAATGGTAGTTGCAAACCGACGATTAATAATAAGAGACCTTGTTGATGATATTGGCATATCAAAAGGATCAATGAATACCATTTTCAAAGATGTTGTGGGACTCAGACGCGTCTAGTTTTGATTGGTCACCAAAAATGTAATGTAGTTCCACAACCACCGTATTTGTCTGATTTAGCTCCGTGTAACTTCTTCTTAAAAGACTACTCCGTGGTTTCCGGAAAATGACTATTTGGAGTGCTTCAAAGAATGGAAGCATGAGGAGGGAGCAATTTGAAGACGATGAAATAGATTGAGAAGAATAAATAAAATTTTTCATTTTATAACAAGATTTCGGGTATTTTTTTGTTGAAGTCTAGGTGAATATTGTCGTAGCCTAAATTAAATCATTTTGAGTGTAACAAAAGTTTTTTAAAACCCTTATAAACGGAGAAGTAAATATTTTTATATAATTTGAGTTTTAATACAGCAGAAATTCTTCTATGATACTAAAGAATCTGTTGAAGAAACAAGAGAGCCTTCGTATGCTTTTGTCCAACTTGAGTAACTAAAGGATCAAGTTTCTCGAGATAAAAGTTGCGCGTATCCGTGCGAACAAAAAAACTTAACGATCAGGAGAAGCAATCCTCTAATCTTGATTATTATTGTCGCATCGACTGCAATTTGTAGACCGTCTAATGTAGTATATGTGGATATCATTATTCAGCCTTATAAAGCAAGCGAATCCAAGACCAACATGCCATGAATTAATGATACATAGCAAATCGTAATCTAACAGCTTTTAAGTAGACATCCTTAATTAATTTAATATGAGATGGCAGAACATGTCGTTGCGTATCGTGTTCGGTCCGCGCACCTCGCAACTGGAAATCATCATTATTATGAAATTCTTCGAAACGGCTCGGGGTCTCTGGAGTTTAATTTGTAAATGCCAATTGAAGAGCAAGATTCCTATTTGGCCGTTGCCATTTTTTTTTTTTTTTTTTCTTAACGTTTCGCGAAACGGCTCTACGTACCGTTTTTATTAATGAAAATAAAACGACACACGGTCATGATTGCATCTAACGACGGTGTGACTGTATTGTACGAAACGATGCGTGTGAATGTGCTCGAAAAACTGCACACGTTTAGTTTCATTGGCGTGACCATGGGGACATGTCCAAGAGCTCTATCAGTCGTTGAAGAAGCGGAAGAAGCCATTAGCAAAAATTAAAACAGACGATCCGAACTATCTTACTATCCGACGCACGTTTGTTACGTTTGCTTTTTAATTCCCCCGAAATCATCTATCACGTGATCCACGTTGTTTCCCTGTCTCTAACAGGGACCATTAATAAAATTGTCGCTCCCGATTTTCGTGGAAACACAGGAAATATGCACGCTTAATCGTGATTCAATTAAACGTGTGTAATGTGATTAATTGAGGCTGCGAAACGGTTTAATTTGATTACGCACGTAAGCGTGCCAACCGCAGAACTAAGGGGCTGAGACAAAACTAGAAACGATGCGTGATGGGGATTATTTGCGTTTTTGTGTGTTCAGCTTGTTTGGATTTAGATTTTGATGTTGCTAATCGCGTTAGGAAGTGAAACACGTAACTGACGACGAAACTAATTGGAAGAGAAGGAGGAAAGCGAAAGTTCCAAATGCACCAGCCAAAAATCCTTAATTTATGGAGTCACCATAAGGATGATAACAAGCAAAGTTTAATGTATGGGGGAAGTTGTGCCGTTTGACATAAATTTCAATAACCGTCTATCGACATATCTGTCCTTTTCGGGAACGGTGGCCCGGGTGGTTTATAGGCGACACACACTCACTCAGGTATGTGTCAATTCCCGAAGACCCTGGAAAACGGTGGGGCATGGATTAGGTGGAGATACAGCGGTGAACGGATATCGTCGCCCATTTATCATTCCCTTTTGTGTCCTGGCCAAGGACGACTGGCAGCAGGAAGAGGAGGAAACGAGTGGCAGGAATCAGGAAAGGTCGTTAACCACTGGCAAACCGGCGGATCCGTATCCCTACTCCACGAGAATCTTGTCGCAGATATGCAAGAACTTACGACACATCCGAATATGCGTGATATATTTACGCAACTTTACGCCCACCACTTTTGTTCTTGCAAAGTCACTCGACCAGTTCGTTCTGTCTACGACGTTTATTTATCGAAGGGTGGTCTATCTGACTCCAACAAAAATTGTCACGGACATATATCAAAATACTATTCTAACGATAGTTCTCACTTTATCACTTTGTAAAATTGTTTTCAAAATGTTTATATAAAAGCATGTGGTTATAATATAATATACTATAATATAATACACTCTTCTTTACTAGGATATGAATGCAAAGCTTTTACTATGATTTTTACTATAAAGTTTGTCTGAAAAATACTAATTTAAAAATACTTAGTTATAGTTGCTATACTGTATATCTAGTCCTGACATTTTAATAGTTGGGCTGAAAAGTGCGTAAGGCTAGCATAGAAAATATCTTTTTTTGATAGAATTTAATTTAATTATTATATTCGATACCATTTTTATAATACAATTTGTCTTTAGTCTCAAAAAAGGCTTCAGTCCACTCGGCTAAGTGTCGGTGGGACTCCAGTGTGAAATGATAGAGCCATGTTTCATCCATTTCACACATCGACACAAAAATTTAGGTTTATTACTATTGAACAGCTCCAAATACTGCTCAGAATCATCAATTTGTTGTTGTTTTTGGTCGATGCCCAAATACTCATTGACGATTTTTCCTTTGATATTTTTAGGGTCTCAGCTATCTTAATCAACTTCACTTTACGGTTATCCGAAATTATTTTGTGGACCTTTTTGATGTTTTCGTCAGTATCAGCCTCTTTTGGGTGTCCACTGCGTGTTCATCCTAGGTGCCCTTTTCGCCTCGTTTAAACTTAACAAACCACTTCTCAACGTTTGATTCACCTGGTGCAAAGTCCGAATAATGTTTATTAAACCATGCTTTGGCTTCAATGGTATTTTTTTCATCAAAAAGCAATGCTTTATTAATACAAGAAATTCTTTTTTATCCATTTTTTCAAACTACTGCTTCTCTCAAAATACTACTTTCAAACTAATAGTACGACAGCTGTCAAATTTATACTCGTGTCTTCTGAAGATTAGGGCTAACTGAAAATCATATGGATTTAATACTAGTAGCGCCATTTATGTGTCAGCCTACGAACTTTTCAGCCTACCTGTTATATTCTAGTATATTTTACTCTTTGTATTAGAATTGTTAATATATATTAATAAAATTATAACAAAAATATTTACAATAGTTAAGTCATTTTTACTTATTACTTAAGTAAAAGTTCTTATACTATATTATATACTAAATATATATAATTAAAATTAACTCGTTTAATCATTGTTCTTTAACTTTGCCAAGCATTTTTGCTAACGAAATTAATTTAGCATGAGAAACATAATTACAAAAGCTGGCTGGAACTGTTAAGATCCCATTTGAATAAGCGGAAGTGGCGTTTTTATCAAAAGAGAAAAAACATAATCTAACTCGAACGTCGCGACGTTCCTTATGAAATTAGAGTCATTAGCACGCACCGACGTGCGTCATAACGTGGCCCAGCTTATCGTTTCCGTTTTTCTTTTAAACCGCAACTTTTTCCCCGCCGCCGCATTCGTGTTATTACTTCATTCAATAAGGGGAGATGAAAGTTGAGAATGTGCGTGGGTGTATTAGGGCCCTTGGGAACGCGTTTCTGCATCTCGAACTGACCTTGAGGCTCCAACTGAATGGGAATTTTAATTTTTTAAATTGATATACGAAAACGTTTTATTTTAAGAGTTTAAAAAATCACTAGTTTTAAATATGGCGAATGCGCATAATTACACATTCTTGCATCCAAATAAAATTATTAAAATGTGTGGAATTCGATATATAAATAAAATATTTGACTTTAATCTATTTTGGACAGACACAAAACGATTTGGAACGGCAATTAAATCCGATAAACCTCAAATATTCGAAATAATTGAATTTCTAGTCGAAGTGACGCTTCCTGCTTTAATGAATTTTAAATCAAAGGCGAACGGTTCAGTAAATGTTTATGGTGGTCTTTACAACACTAAATGGTTGTTTTATTGCTTACATTTATCGATCTATTTATAACTATAATAATGTTAAAGCTCATCTGAAAGTAACGATAATAAGTGATTTTATATTTCAAGGAAGCGATATTTTAGCATTATCGGTATATATTTGTAAGCGTAGGTGGACATTTTTTATATATGACAAGAAACAATAAATCTTACCATAATCAGTTTCTTCAGTTTTCGTGATCGCATTAGCTCCATACCACCTATAAAAGTGACAAGGATATATTATTGACATCAATAGCGTTCTCGTTAAATGAATAAATGAATCCATTATGTTTTTCAGACCAATGTCAATGGCTAATAAACTTGCGAAGCCGTGTTTTTTTTATTTCTCTATTCCCATTTATGATTGTTGTCGACTCGGGAACAATGGAACATTCCTGTATGTTTCAAGTCAGTCATTTCAGCCTTTCATTTTTTGAACTACTTAAAAAATTGTATAGAATAATATCGGTTATAAAATTTATCGAGCAATTTCGCGAGGAATTAAGCGGCAGTTAATTACACTTGATTACATTTTCCAAAAATTTACTGGACTTTCTTGCGACCCGCCATTTCGCAGCGCCGACTTTCATTAAAAACGTTTGATTCGACTTTATGGCCGGTTTCACACATTTAAACACTGTAATTTGCTTAAAACTCTCTCGTTTAATAAATTACAATTTGCGTCAGTTTTAATATTGCAAAGGCATCATTAGAGAATTTATGTTAAGCAATTAGGCTTGAAATTAGCGGTTATCGCGCTTAAAATATCCCCCTCCCGGCTATCTGTGATAACTACCCATTAACTGTTGTGTACCGGACATTTATAACACCTTGCCATGTTGCAAAATGAAAATGTCCGTTTAATTTAATTCGATGTTATTAAATGTACAAATGTGCATGTTCTGTTCCAACCAAGACGCAAATTACTAGTAGTAAACCGTCCGGTTTAAAAAAAAAAATCAAAAACCGTCTTTGGCTGTGAATGCTGGATTAATATTTTGTTTTGTTTTCAGAGACTTAACGAGCAACAACATTACTAGATTGAATGAAAGTTCCTTGAGCCACTATCCACGTTTGGAAGAATTGTAAGTAATTTAGGTACAGTTTGAGCTAGTTATAGTTAATTAAAATACAAATCCTTTAATGATAAGTATCGTTTAATAAAGTTTTCAAAAGTACTGTGGGGTTTTATAGTACAGTTATTGAAGAAGTGTTAAAATTTCCTTATTTAGGCTGTACTTTCTTCCCGTTAAAAATGTTTTATTTATATTTTACTAATTTAATATAATTTTCAAACAAAATTAAATGTGTTATTTTTTATTGAAACTTTTGCCAATGCCCAAGAAATACTTGAACGTATTTCCAATCATAACATTTAACATCCCCTCGTAAAAACTCTCACGGAAACTCTCGTTTTCCCTCTAACAATTTGTGTTCAAGACGCCGCAAAAATAACTAAATCATCCGCATGAGTGCGAGACTAGACAAGAAACTGAGCGGTTTTCGTGCATCCGATCAGGCACAAAACATCGGGACAATATTCGTTCGACTTATGGGCTCGTTTCGTCTGATCCCCGCAAAACGATGAAAGTGAGAAGGTCTAGAACTGCAACTATAACTAAGTAATGCGTCTGCCGAGAGAATGCATAAATACCACAGTGGCGTACTTGTAATTATTTCATTTTTTACTTGGGTAAACCTAAAATAATATTGATTTCAATAAACAAATATTGGAAATCTTGGAATTCTATCTAACGTCCCAATAGAATATCCCGTTTATTATATAGGAAATCTTAACAATTGTTGAATGGAAACAGAACAGTTTACTTTGAATCCTTGGGGAAATGCTTAGGAAATACAGTTATCTTGTTCCCAGGAAAGTAATGGAAGCCATGTAATGGTGAATTTACACTGTCAAATCCTTTTATCAATATCTTCACATACATGCTGTCCTATTTAACTTCCACAATGAAATGAGCTCGGTTTAAGGGAAATTTACATATATACGGATGGCGTTAAAGTAAATACGCGCGTTTTATGCATGTTTGAGTAAAACTCTAAGAAAAAATCATGAGTTTTTGTGACGATCATGATAAATGTTTGTTCTATAAATACAAAATTGACACAGTTAAACATTTACGGAAAGAAACAAGTTAATCCCGAAATTGATGGAGTCGCACTCTGAATTTCATGGAGGAAACAATTATACATTTTGTGAAGGCCGTTTTTTGCGGCATCTCATTAATCATCTTTTTCCTGGGAAAATTGTTAATTACCGAAAGTTGAGGCTAATCAAAAAAGCGATGAGTTTGCGTACGAGACGGATATAAAACGGTGGGTGATCTTTCACACTTCTTAATCATTTTCGGTTATTTATTATTAAGGTTGTTTCGCAAAGTTCACGAAATTTAAATTATCTTTAAACCAATTTAAAGTTTGTCCACAATTATTAAATGCGTGTAATATTCATGAACTGCACATGTGTTACTAATACAATGATAATTGTGTAACTGCTGCAGTTTTCAAATGGCAAAATGTAAAAAGGATTCGGTTTACTTAAATAGGAATCAAACACCGAGCTTTTGCAGACGATTGAGTCATGTGGTATTTCACAAATCGACCGGTTTGCATTTATCAAATACAATGCAAATGTACTTTCATCTGTTCGAAGTCAATGGCGTCCGAATATTTGCTTTCGAAATTTTTATATCTCGATTTAAAAGTGTGCCCCTACGTCACTGTTTCCGATTGCATCTCATCCATTTGCTTCTGTTTATCAAATATTGTCTAGTTTCAGCACGGATTCAATTCCTAAAATTGTCCCCATTCTATTTTCGTGCACAAAATGCATTTCACGGTTGATTTTTGTTTGTGAAGGCTGCGGATAATAAAAGCCGCAAAGTTATTTACTGCACACAACGCAAATTGATCTCTGTTAACGTTTTATTTTTGGCAGGAGAAACGAGGCTTTGATGGATTTATCTGTCGTAAATTTATCCAACGTTTTTTAAATTGTGGCGAATGCGCAGAATTTAATTTACTTGAAATGTTTCATTCATTTATTTTTCTTAGAAGGAGACGTTTGGTAGCGAATGAAATAATGGTGTGATGTGCCAATAAATAATTGACTGTCGGCTTCCAAAGTTATATCTTTTATCGATTATAACTTAATCGCGACGCTTTTTCACAGATCCGTTTCTTAAAAAATGACCCTCTTCAACTGTCTGAAATTGACAAGTTGTATTAGCACTTCATTAATAACTCCACTTTCGCCTCACCACTTTATCTTACAGTTTCCCATCTTATAAAACAATAGAAAACAAACAGACCAGCAAAAAGATATTAACGACACTCAGGTTTTTTTATTAAACAAATTTGTCAATAGCGCGTATGCAAAGTACATAACGGTTTAATGCAAATGAACGTCTAAGAAAGTGGGTACAACGCTCCGTACTTACTTCACTTAGCCCGAAGATAGTGTATCTTTTCCTCGTTGCGATAATCACCTCTTTCCAAAAAAAAAGAGTGGCGGTAGTTGCGCCCCCGACCGTCGCAACAGTACTCGGGTGCAGCAATCCGAAGATAAAGTCCGCAGCCGTTGATTTTATGCAAAATTTACGAGCGGCTCTAATCTCGTGTCTAGGATAACTACGGCGATGTCTCTAGTTGCCGTTGGGATGTTCGGATGTTCCGGCGACTCCGGTTTAATATGGTTCTTCCAATTAACGGTGCAGACGGATCAATGCTACATTGACCCAGAATGTTTATTGAAATTATGGTAGAAAAATCAAATTTAATTTTCAACCAATAAACATTTCTACTAATTTAAGCAGCATTATTAAATCAATTACAATAAATTTGTAAATAGTTCTTTTATTGAAAATTTATTATATTAAGTAAATAACTACTATTTAAATCAATGAATTTTTTAAAATTAGTATTAAATTAAGTAGTTAATGGATTAAATAAATGACAAAATATGATCAAAAATATTACCATGAGTGTTATAAATAGTTCTATTAGTGAATAATTAATAAATTAAATAAATAATAAATAGTATAAAAAGTTATATCAATGACTTTTTTAAAATTTATTGAATTCTTCAAACCACTAAACATTTTTTTTTTAATTTATTGAATTCTTCAAATCCAAACATATAAATTAAATTAGATAGTTAATTGATTAAATAAATGAATATATAGTTCTTTTATTGTATAATTAATAAATTAATTAAATAACTACTTTTTACTTCAATGAATTTTTTAAAAATTATTGAATTCTTCAAACCGCTAATTATTTATATTAAATTAAGTAGTTAATAGAATGAATGAATGATACAACATCATCACGAATATTAGTATGAATGTTACAAAGAGTTCTTTTATTATGAAATTAATAAATTTAGTAAATAACTAATTTTTATATAAATAATTTTTTAAAATATTGAAATCTTTAAACCAGTGAACATTTATATTAAATAAAGTAGTTAATAGATTAATTGAATGAAAAACATCATCACCAATATTATCATGAATGTTAATTATGAAATTAATAAATTAAGTAAATAACTACTTTTTAAATCAATGATTTTTTTAATTTATTGAATTCTTCTAATCACCAAACATTTATATTAAATTAAGTATTTAATGGATTAAATAAATGACAAAATATCATCACAAATATTAGCATATCAAATAGTTCTTTTATTGTATTATTAATAAATTAATTAAATAACTACTTTTTATGTCAATGAATTTTTTAAAATTTATTAATTTTTTCAAACCACTAAATATTTATATTAAATAAAGTAGTTAATAGATTAAATGAATGGCAAAACATCATCACAAATATCATGAATGTTACAAATAGTAAATTAGTAAAATAACTACTTTTTAAATCAATGAATTTTTTTAAATTTATTGAATTCTTCAAATCACTTAACATTTATATTAAATTAAGTAGTTAATAGATTAAATGAATGACAAAACATCATCACAAAATATTATCATAAAGGTTATAAACAGTTCTTTTATTATAAAATTAATAAATTAAGTAAATAACTACTTTTTATATCAATTATTTTTTTAAAATTTATTGAATTCTTCAAACCACCAAACATTTTTATTACATTAAGTAATTAATAGATTAAATAAAATACAAAGCATCATCACAAATATTATCATGAATATTATAAATATTTATTTTATTGTATAATTAATAAATTATGTAAATAACTATATTTTATATCAATGAATTTTTTAAAATTTATTCAATTCTTCAAACCACTAAAGATTTATATTAAATTAAGTAGTTGACTAATTAAATAAATGACACAACATCTTCGCAAATATCATCATGATATTTATTATATATTTAATAAATCAAATAACTTTTCGAATCAATGAAATTTATAAAACTTGTTGAAGTCTCCAAACCAGTATTTAATAAATTAACTTTTTATAAAAACCGCAAACAGAGACAAAAAATCGTCGTTAATATATGTTAATTTTCTCCGAGATTTACCAAGTAATTACCATTAATTAGATTCACCGGCAATATTAAACCTACGTGCGATTTTATAACTCGAATGCGCGGTTAATTTCCAAAACAATTACACATTAATACCTCGTTTGCATTTTATAAATATCTTAAGCCAATTTACGGCCACACTGATAAATATAAAATATGTTGATCTTTATTATACGTTTAACATGGTTGTTGTGTGCGTTAAACAATTTTAATGCAAAATTATTTGTGAATATTTAATGTGCCATATTGTGTTTATACAACATGTTGTTTTGTTGCAGGACTTTATCGGATAATAAGCTGGAATATATTCATCAGAAAGCGTTTTCCAAGAACATTTATCTCAAACATCTGTGAGTAATACCACTAAAATAATTAAAGTAGTCTTCCATTTAAATCATTAGTTTGTTCATTCTGGCCGGCCAATTTGTTTTAATTTGCCCAAGACAACGTGAAGTCGGTCGGCCGACCGAGATGGCGAGGTGTTGTGCAGCAGGAGCCCGCCGCAAACGAGTTACGGTTGCAGGACGCTGCGGGAAGCTTTGTCTCTATCCGTCCCACTTATGAATTTATTATTTTCATATCTGCCGCTTCATAGACGTTATTTAGTGTTTATTGGGTTCCGCGATTTATTCACGAGCGGGAATTTATTAAATTAACTCGTTTACGGACGGTTTCTGCGATTAAATGTTGCCGTTAGTCAAGTTTCACGACTAGGGGAATATTTTCTAATTGCCGTTTTCAGTATGTGTGGACGACAGTTTTTTTGCATGCGCTGTTTTATGTCGAGTGTGGTTTCATGTATGGGTTTTATTTACTGCAACGCGTTCATAAAGGCGAGAAGTTTTCATAAAAATTAATGGTTATACCTAAAAATTCCTTGTATTACAAATAATAATAACCAAATATTTAAAACAGATTGCTAATAATAATTTATTAAGTATTTGTTTTTAATTTATTCAATGGATTTTGTTGTTTTATTGATTTTAATGGACTCTCTTGTTGGATAAATGATTGTCCCTCTACTCTAGTATAAGAATATAAAAAAATATAATCTACCAAAAACGATTCTTTAGAGTGGACTACTATTAAGAACTTGGTTTGTGATTTAATATTTAAAATGAAATACTAAAAATAATGTATGCTCTTAGAAAATAAATTAAACTTAATACATTTTGTAATTATATATCAATTAAAAAAGCTTAAAGTTAAATTAATGATGTTTGTTTCGTTTTTATTAATTTTTTTTTAATCTATTGGTTTTTGATTGATAATTTAAGTTATTATTCCTTTGGTAGAAAAATAGATTGTCATTGTTTAAAGATTTTCTGCAAACGTCAACCTAAAACATTCTCGTGATGAGGGAAAAGTTGGGGACATCACTATTTTATTTTAATAGACATTTTTTGAATAAAAAATCACTATATTATGAACCCTCTGTTTTGGAATATGTAAATCTTTGATGTTAAAAAAACTACCCAACATTTTCACCAGCAATGCACCATAAATTTTAATTTTATCCAACAGATATTTTAGTTTAAAATAAACTGGAATAAAATTTTATTCAATTGGTCTCTGAACCCATTAAAATGTACATATTTAATTATTTTAATCCCCAATATTGTTTCAATTCAATTTGTGGTGGAACATTTTAAAAATAAAACATAAACAAAACAAATTAATTATAATATAAAACACATTTAAAACCAATTCGTAACACTGTAAAATGAAACGAAACAACAAGAAAAAAGTGTTATTTAGGAAGTGACACTAAGACAGTAGATTGCAACGCATCCGCTCTAGTTGTCCCGGAATTAGAACTTTTAAATATGCACTCCGGGTACTGGGATGTTAATTGCGGGACAGCTCAATTTATTTGTTTAATGGCTTAATTAAACTTTGTTCATTTATTAAAAACAGACCGAGAGCTGGAACTCTATCGGGGCCATTGAGTTCACGGCATCCGTTGGCATACTAATATGGGCGAGTACAAAGCTCGATGCAACTAATTTCGATTTTAAACTGATATTAATAAACGTTGGAGTACTTTGGAAAGAACTGCCAAGAACATGGCAAAAAAATACATTTTATCCTTGCTACTGTGCAAAACAAACTTACCAAGGTAAAATTTCGAAAACCGTTCATGATTTCCTTTCAAAATCGTCTCGAGAACTATTTACTGAGGCAAAACATCAACAGCATCTCCCGCAAACACACATGCCGTTCATCTATCTATATTTACACCCGATTGATTTGATGTTTCGCCACGCTCCTTACCAGCCTTCTCCAGTATGTTAACACGTCATTTCTGTCAATAATCGCTGGTTTACGATGCACGGAGCTCCATAAAATTTCATCAATGTAGTATTGCACAAAATTTTATGACCGAAGGTTGGAAACTGCAATAAATTGTCTGATCGTTTCGTTCTCCTTCTGATATATTTTTATCCTTTGCAATAATTATCTCAACAGTTGACCTATTCGGGCAGTTTACACCCGATAACCTGAAGGCAAAAAACGGACTTCGAATCCGGAAAAAGGAACGTGGACGTCGCGACGACGTATCACAATAAATAACCCGACTAGCGGATGAAATAAATGAAATGGCGTAGCGCCAAACAGACCAAGTGAACGGGTTAAATCGTCCCTTATCGTGCTCCACACGTAAATGGGACAAAGAGCGACCTGCATCCACGAAACCGATGCAAAATAAATAAGGCGCCCTCAGAACTGCATCAGGCCATAATAAAACTCATTGATTGCGATAACGGCAATAAAACTGGCACATATTGTTCCTGACTGACGCAATTTTTATTTTCAGGTTACTCCAGAACTGCGGACTTGCGGTTATTCCTAGTGAAGCGTTGCGGCCATTAACTAAGTTACAAACTTTGTGAGTACAAAACACATTTTACGAGTTGCGCTAATAAAAGCCAATAAAAAAACCGGGCTCACTTACTTAAAGCTGTAAATATCGGTCTCTTCAAAAATATTAAAGCAAACTTTTATTCTTTACTGCGCCAGTTCAAACTACCAACTTTTATCATCCATTTGTGGCGAGCTGCACTTATTTCGCCGCAAACTCGATCCGATATCATTAAATTTTGTCTTTTTTTTCCACATACTTCCGTCGTCTTCTAGTCTTTATGGCTGAAAAAGTGCACGGCTCTTATCAAACAGTTGTTTAAAAAGTGCTGCATCGGATAAAACAAAATCGGGGGTGAATAGTAATGAGAATTAAAACAGACGCCGAGGGCTCCACTAAAAGAAAAAAACAAGCAGAAGGGCGCCACTTTAAACTTCCCCGTCTAAAGTGACTGGATGGCCATCAGCCTAAACAAAACTCCGTCTTTTGACTGTTATGAGACGAATTTGAATAAGTTGAGTTTTATTAAAAAAAAAAAGTCAAGGTGAAACTCGACTCTAAAATAGAGATTAATTGGGGTCACAAAGTTTATCTTGATTTTAAAGTTGTGCACGAAAAAATACCATTTGAAGTTTTGACGGGAGTATAAATTAAGGTTTTTTACATTAAACGATTTTAATTGTCAAGTTTTAATAACTTGTTAGCGTACTAAATAAATTGGATCAGGGATGATCACACTACATCAACATCATGTAATACAGAAAC
The DNA here is from genome assembly GCF_024364675.1 of Aethina tumida. Lineage (NCBI taxonomy): Eukaryota > Metazoa > Arthropoda > Insecta > Coleoptera > Nitidulidae > Aethina > Aethina tumida. Next base: position 16,318,259 of record NC_065441.1, read on the forward strand.
CAGCTTGTTAATTCAAAATCGTTGTATATGGAAGTGTTTGACACAATTCTCAATAAATAACTGAGATTAACGTGAGTTATTATTCTCTTATTGACTTTAATTATAAGTTCCAATTACCTAGATAAATCAAAATCGTTGCCCATTATAATTGCACTTGATTCGCCGTCATTACCGTGAATGAAATAACGTTTAATGGTTTTTTAATTAAATTCATAAATCATTTTATGATTTAATAAATTTATTAATGCTTATCATAATTGTACAATATAAACAAAATAGTTTTATTAAGCATAAATCTACCATATTATTGCTAATTGATTTGTTAATAATAAACATGCAACTGTATTAACTGGACACTTACATATTTATTCAAACTAATAAAGTAATATTAATTTCCATTCAGCATCAATCCTCAAGTTTTTAAATTACAGGTATTAAATAAATTAATTTTAGTTACTTATTGTAACTTCAACTGAGGAAAAAAATGTATTAGAGTCAGAATATAAAAAAAACCTAGATTTATAGTCCATATTAAACAAGAAGCAAACTTCTGATAAATTTATTGTTGGTTGAACACAGACGCTGGTAGAATAAAAGTTGTTGGATTATCATAAAATGACCGCAAGATTTTACTTTCAATGGAAAGTTTTCGTGGTCGCCCAATAAAATACCTTGAAAACTAGCTTAATAAATAAAGATTCGGCAAAGTATAACATTTGAATATCACGCATAAAAGTTTTGTGGTTTTTTCTAAATCGCTGTTTTCAGTGCCCTTCTCGCATTTAATCAAATCCTTTCACTTTCGGAGTGAAACTCCGTAGTTTTTATTGAATTTTCAGATAATAAAAGTTTGTTTATACGCCAGATAAGATTTTACAGCTTTAAGAGAGCTTAATAAATTTGTGTATTGTATCTTAAGAAATTAAATTTCAGAATAACTATCAACGTTTTAATAAAATTTTCTTACAGGTCCTTAAAAGTCTTTATTGCTACATAAAACGTGCTTTGGAGCCAAAAAAGTTTATTACTTAATAAATTCAGTATTTTATGTATGAAAACTTTTTTGGTGTTAATAAGCCAAACATTCGCATGGAGTCGTTTCGGCTAATTGTAATTGACTGAACCGCTCCTAAAATTGCCATGCATTACCTTCACATACACCAACTTATCACTATTACATGCCATTTCTGTACAAAATTGGAAGAAAATTTACTCTATTTATTTCATGATACTGAAGCCTTTAAAACATTCCAATTGGACAGAATTTTTAAAGGTTTCTTCTTCCAAATTGTCATATCACAAAATATCTGGACACAAAAACAATCAGGCCTATTAATATGTCACGTATCACGTAAAACTGCATGTAAGTGTTTTCGAAAATTACATTTTGGGTGTGTGCGTTTTGTGTATATGTTCCTTCACTTCGATGCTCATGATCCACTGTTGTCTGCGGCCAATTTCAACGTCCAACTCACCTTAAATTAATTCTGGGGCTTTGTAATTTCTATGAAAATTTGTGATTGGTGGGTTGAGACTTAAAATTGGTCACCTTGTTGTCGACACGCTTGGTTTTTGTTCGGAGACAGACACGTCGGCGGCAACGAGATATGGCGAGTGGATCGAGAGGCGTTCGAGCCGATGCCGGGGCTGCGCAGTCTGCGACTGGACGGCAACCGACTGCGCGCAGTCCCCACACCTGCGCTGACCGTACTTGCGCATCTCGAGGTCCTGTGAGTACAAGGACCCACCACTATGCACCCTTTCTTTCTCTCTCTTTTCTTTTTCGTTGTTTTCTGAGGCTGCACCTGTTTTAAAACTTCACGTAGCTGCCTCAGGATCCACACAATTGTTATGTTTGTTAGTTTCGAGTCTCGTTGTGTTTAATTATGAGCAGCATGTGCATCAATTTTGAAACACATGGCCTTCAACATAAAAAAACATCAGCCAAGAGATTTACGACTAACGATTAACTTGCAGTTAATGGCGATTTCTGCTGCACTTAATGAATATGGTTATTAAACGGTTGGCTAGTTGAATATATGATCGATTAGTTGGAGATTTACGAGCGTGACATCGTGAAGCTTAAGACAAAAATTGGTCTCGTTTGATGTCTTGACTGCGTGGGAGACTAATAAGATTACTCCTTCTCGGATTACCATGAAATACCAATTGGAAACTCAATATATTTCAACACTATTTCAGATTGCCTAATTAGTTTTCTTTTAAAACACATTTTTTTATTGTAAAACTTTTTGAAACCACACGCGTTGTGATGTCGTTCAAAAAACCGTATACACGCTTTATAAATCGATGTAATTGATACAATTATGTAAAGTAACATATGCAACGGAACGAGTTTATTTAATTAAATCACATTCGAGATAACGTAATTGTATTACATTTATCCCACATTTATTCGCTTTAATTAGGCAGATAACCATTTTCACTATAACTTTTGTCCTATTTTTTTTTTGTACTTTGACAGTGAATTAAAATTTGATGAAGGTTTAGTTTTATAATATGTAAAAAATGACCAAGTGTGCACTTAACTTAAAGGTCAACTTTATATTGCACCATAAAATAGTAGTGATAAAAGGGATCAGAAATGTAACTTGCGATTATTTTACATTCAGATAAAATTTACTTGGGCTCCTAATGGATACTTTTCATGCCAGATAAAAACGTCATAAAAACCAAGGTTTATGGAGATAAGAAATGAAAAGGTCCTTTTCTACATATTTATATAAAAATATCTGTTTATGGCTTCTTGAACAATACTATGAATTTAGTGGTTACAAAAGCTTCCAGTTTATTACTACAAAAAAGGGACAAACACCCTTTAGCATCATAATAAAATAATCTTTCAAAAATTTTGATATACAAAGAGAAAAAACATACTCCTTTAATCACTCCTTGGTAAAATATCTCGTCCTATGAATATTGAACATGGAATTCCGAGTAGAACTCGGTTCCCCTTAACAACATGTTCCACCATACCACCGAGGAATATAAGAAAAACACATCAAACAAGACCGAACTTAATAGCTTCATTTGGCGGCTACGTTTAAGGCCAGACTCGTTATAACTGGAAAAGTATTCTGCAATATTGGAAATGGCACTCAATTAGATTGCGTATCTTGCTACAGCGTTTTGCTACCGGCTAAACGATCACAATATTACCATGTAACTAGTGAATGCATGATGTTTAAGGTGATGATCTCTTACGAGGGATGCTCATTAATTTTAATGTCTATTAAATAAAGTACTTATTAGTTTATTGAAGTCGTTAATCAAAAGGCCAAAAACTCTCAGTTAATGAAGGACGAATTTATATTAATTAGGCGAGATATTGTTAATTTACAAAACATTAGCCTAGATGAAACTGGAGGTTTACTAGGTCAAACGGTGAATATCCCCAATCTAATTAAGGATGTTAATATATTGCATGATCAGGCGAAAAATGTTCAGTGTTCTCCGGAAATTAAAGTTTACTACGAATCTCTGTATTATACTTTGGACGAACAAAAAGTTTCTGACTTACTTTTTAAATTAATGAGCATCGCTTTTGGTGTTGTTTGTATTGTTACTAATAACATTTTAAAACATACTAACATATGTTATCATTGCTTATTTAATAAAATTACACTTTTTTACACAAAATACGAATTGGCAAGAAACACAATTGGCACTTCACATAAATAGTATTATCAAAATTATACAAAATTTTTATATTTTTTCAAAAACTAATCTTGCAGTACAAGTTGTAGTATTTTAGATGTATTGAAATAACATGTCCTTATTTTTAGATCAAATTAGATTTGTTATTTGCTTATTTTTAAACATTTTCCTGTTTTCAGTATATTGTAATAATTTATAATCCGTGTTTCAGGAATATTGGAAATAATCTGATTAGTAGTTTGCCTGTTGGTTCATTTCCAGAAATGGTCAGTTTGACTAGGTTGTAAGTATATTTAAGTGTATAAATGAATTATTATTATTATTATTATTATTATTATTATTATTATTATTATTCAGAATCTAGAAACTTTATTTGATATAAGTAATACAATTGTCATTAAAATTTTATAGTACCCATATAAAAATGTCCAGACTGTAAATTGCACAGATAATATTTTTGCATATTTAAATTGTCCCTTGTTCCTGACGATAAAACGAACAAATTTACATTAGCCTTTTATTTTTGCAACATTTTCATCTAGTCATAAATTACCCGTTGTTTATGCACACAAGTAATGACATGCCTTTTCCCTAGAAAAATATGGGACACCCGCTTATGCATCATAGTTTTTTACCCCATTCTCTTGAATATTAAGAAACATTGCACATAGCAAAAAAGTACCAAGAAGTGGAACGGGAGCGTTTTAAAGCAAAACAATTTGCATTTAAAATTTAAAGTTGTGTTCGTTGGGAACACTTACGTTTCATTAATCTTCTGCGGTTCAGTCAACCTTTAACTTAGTTAATGGCAACAAAACAAAGGAAGCCAACTTACACAATTCGGTAACGTGCATACAACGAACATGCAATCAACGTTTCATCATATTAAACGTGAACTAATATTCATGCTCATGTACTAAATTATTCACTTCATTCATAAGACAAACATGAACATAGCAAAGTCGGTTTAAATCTAAAAAATTAGGGTTGTTTCTCTGTTCCGTAGATTATTTAAATAATAAATTCTGCAAGTCAGCCCCAACAATTTATATTGTGTTTGTGAGGAATGTCCGGGGTTCTTATATAAAAAGACCGAGATTTAAGGAGACGGTCGTATCAACAAATGACTCGGTTTTCGAGACTGCCTCTTCGGGGAGACTGAGACGTTAAACCTCGTGAAAAACGACTCACTTGACTGGATCTTACCCAAAAGACCAGCCGATTTATCGATATCGTTTACAGTTCATGCCTCATTATTTATAATTGGGAGAATTTAATTTAAAACAATTACCTTTTACAACACGTTATCAGATTATTTAACTTTATTTGGCTGTGTTTTTCAGGTTGCTCAAGAGAAATCAAATCACGGAAATAGCGGAAACTGCTTTCGCCAACTTAACATCATTAAAAGTTTTGTAAGTATAAATTGAAGGGGTGAGAAGTACATGGATCTAAATAACTAAGTAGTTGTTTCAACTTTAATGCCGGAAATCTTTTTGATATTTATTTATTATACTACAAAAACCACAATCACGGAACAAACAAGTAGATCCCGGGGAAAAATTGTGCGGAAAAGTGGTTGGTTTAAAGGTCTCCAAAATGTGGAAATGAAATATAGTTGATGGTATTAAGGAAGTTTCTATTGCCTCATGTGTTTTATTTGTTTTCAGACAGTTGGACGACAACTTCCTGACACAAATACCTCAGGCCCTGACCAAGCTGCCCGACCTACAAGAACTGTAAGTTAATTTGACTTGTGCAAGGACTCAATTAAGTAAATTTATCATTCCGGTAAAACCCAGTTACAAATTCCGTTTATTATACAAATTTATAGTCAGCGAAACCAAAATTTAGGTGTAGAGTGAATAAGTTTGTGGTTTTAGGTCGATATCGGGCAACAGGATCAAGTACATAGCAGGTGGTGTGTTGCAGAAGACACCGAATCTCGCACTGTTGGAATTAAAGGGAAATCCTCTTTTCGGTGTCGACGCCCACGCGTTTTCCTTCCTCCCTCGTCTACGAAGGCTGCAAGTATTATGTTCCTTACCGTTTTTTCTTCATTTTTATAATCCCGAAACGAATATAAATGATGGTTTATTATACAAATTCCTTGACGAGCCATTCGTCTTATTTATATTTGGATTCGGGCGATTTATACAATTTTTATGTTTCTTTCATGTTTGCAAGAGGATTGTGATGGTAACTGAGTGTCCCTTGTAGCATATTCGAGTTAATTAAATCCCTAAAATTAGCTCAAACTGGATATTGTTAGATTTGATACGCCTACGTTGCGTGGGTTGAATGATAAAAGGGCTATTTTAATTTACTTAAACAATAATATTACGTCACTAACAAAACGTGTTTTATTTAATTTTAGGTAAAATCTTAACTTCTATTTTGAATTTTATTCTTTGTTGTTAAAAGTATTATCTCCCTTATAAAATGATAGTTTATAAAGAAAACTGAAACATTTTTCCTAGGAAATAAATGCATGCATTCAGTTAAAAATAAATCAAATTTAATCTACACAGCACTAATAAATTCAGAAATCACATTTAATGCTTCACGTTTCGTGGTAACCTCTCTTTGAACTGCAATATATCAAACAATTAAAATTCATAGCGGAAGATCTGCATATTTTATGGTCCAGGGTCGAAGGACACAAAAGTGCCATTAAACCACCGATAATAATTGAATTAGACGGTCGAGTTTAAATTAAATTAACACAATAAAACGGAATAAGCTCTGTGAAAACGGCCTCGATAAAATGACAAATGTTTTCCCCGAGATTTATCTCTTCGGACTCACTTTGGCGAATTTTGTTGGATTCTTTGTCGGGAACGATGGGAACATTTCCTGATGAAAAGAAAGTAGCGGAGGTCGGACCGATATAAATCTGTGAAATTACAATGCTTTATAGGAATTAATTCGTTACATTTTCATACAAAAGTTCTATTATGTACCAGTTTTTAGTCAGCTTCTTCCATCCCTAAATTTATATCATGTACGAAATTCAACTCTTTGTATAAGTATAATAAATTCTGTTATTTTTATTGTTCTGTTTATTCATACTATTGTATTGCAATAAACTGAACAAACCTGTCCAAAATAAAAAAATGACAAACACACCCAAAAGATTTATCTATCCAATTTACCGAAGATCGTTTTGAGGGAAAGATACGAACATTTAGAGATGAAAATGAAAGTGAAGGAGATTCGTCCCGATATAAATCTATGGGATTAGAGCGGTTTATCGAAATTAACTTGTTTCTTTTCTGGAACAGGATTCTGTCTGAGGCACGCGATTTGTCAACGTTCCCAAATTTAAATGGAACCACCGCTCTGGAAGTGCTTAGGCTCGATCGGGCTGGCATTTCCAGCGTTCCCATCACTTTATGTACCACGTGCCCGAGACTGAAAAGCTTGTAAGTGTTTTTTATTTTAGTGAATATGACAAAAGATTGATTTTAATGATATTTGTTTCAGAGACCTGAAATCCAACAAGCTAACTGTGGTCCCAGATTTAAATAATTGCAGAGAAATGAGAGTTTTGTAAGTTGGCATAACTCTTTTAAATTTCCTTATTGCTCCGAAGAGCTCTGAAATAAAGAGTAATAATTTATAATAATCTAATGTTTGCCTTTTCGTTCCCTCAGAGACTTGGCGAGCAATTACATCAAGTCCATCGAAGAGCGGCCTTTCCGAGGAATGTACCAAATGCACGACTTGCTATTGGCCAACAACCAGATCCAGTACATCCCGCAGGACGCTTTCTACAACCTGTCCAAATTACAAGTCCTGTAAGTGTTCCCTATAGAAAATTGATTTTGGAATCCATTCAACGAATTGTTATTTCAGCGACATGGAGAACAATCAGATATCGTTCATACATCCGGACGCCTTCCTGGCAATATCGAAAATTGAGGATCTGTAAGTATTCGACCGAGTTTACTTTATCGATCGCAATTACTTATTATTGCCGTTATTGGCCCTAATGTGCATCTAAGCGTTGGTTCACTTACATTGATTAAATTTCGACTTTCCTGGCACATTATGTGTCTCGGGAGCGACAACCCCCGAAATAAATTGCCCGTATAAATGTTCTTTGATTGAATAACATTGGCTAACGATATTTTATGGTCTAATTTTTATAAAGTTTTATCTTGTTTTGTTATGGATTATTACTTAACATTGATTAATTATATTGGTAATAACTTTTATTATTTCAGTAACTTGGGCAACAATGTGTTCTCTCATCTTCCATCAGCAGGACTGGAGCGTCTCTTACATTTAAAAACATTTAACAACCCAAATCTAAGAGAATTTCCTCCACCAGAAGACTTTCCAAGAATCCAAACCTTGATCTTAGCCTACGCTTACCATTGTTGTGCTTTTTTACCATTAATTCCCTCCAATCCTCCGCCCAGTGCCAAAGACATCATCGTCTTTCCAGACATTGATGAAATCGATTTAAATATCTGGAACAGTTCTGTAGACTTATGGCCTTCTCAACGTAAGTTATTAGCTTTTTTTTTTATTTTATCATTTATTATTATTATTATTTTTTTTTTCACAGAAAACATGAGTAATAAATTCGGCAAAAAGTTCACCGAAATCTGGGAAAACCTCCACTCCGACTTTACGTACCCAGGCAACTTTCCGAGTTACATGGAAGAGTATGCTGCGGAAGACGACCCCCTGTTACGCATGCCAGGAGATATTAACACGGGAATGCCGGGAAAAATTCAATGTCTGCCCCTTCCAGGTCCCTTTTTACCATGTCAGGACCTGTTCGATTGGTGGACCTTGCGATGCGGCGTTTGGATCGTGTTCCTGTGCGCAATGTTGGGCAACGGCACAGTTGTTTTTGTTTTGATCTTTTCCAGAAGCAAAATGGATGTTCCCAGGTTTCTAGTTTGTAATTTGGCTGCTGCAGATTTTTTCATGGGAATTTACTTAGGTAAGGTAACTTGTATTTCATCACAGGTTTTATTTATGAAACACATTTTAGGTTTTTTGGCAGTAGTGGATGCTTCAACTCTAGGCGAATTTCGAATGTACGCCATCCCTTGGCAAATGTCTCCTGGTTGTCAATTAGCTGGATTTTTGGGGGTGCTCAGCTCTGAATTGTCAGTTTATACCCTTGCAGTAATAACTCTTGAACGAAATTATGCGATAACCCACGCAATGCACCTCAACAAAAGACTCTCTTTGAAACACGCGGGATACATCATGATTTGCGGTTGGAGTTTTGCCATCGTTATGGCAATTCTTCCTTTGTTCAGTATATCTGACTACCGGAAGTTCGCTGTATGTCTACCGTTTGAAACTAAAGATGCTGCCAGTTTAACGTACGTCGTGTTTCTGATGTTTATCAACGGCGTAGCCTTTCTGATTCTAATGGGGTGTTATTTAAAAATGTACTGTGCCATACGAGGATCTCAAGCATGGAACTCTAATGATTCCCGAATTGCCAAACGTATGGCGTTGTTAGTGTTTACTGATTTTTTGTGTTGGTCACCCATAGCTTTCTTCTCGCTGACAGCTGCGTTCGGACTGCAGCTCATCACCTTGGAACAAGCGAAAGTGTTCACTGTGTTTGTGCTGCCGTTGAACTCGTGCTGCAACCCTTTTCTGTACGCTATTTTGACAAAGCAGTTCAAAAAAGACTGCGTGATGATCTGCAAGGCCATCGAAGAGAGCAGAGTCACCAGAGGCATTGGGCGGTGCAGACACAGTTCTAACTTCAGTAACAGACAAACTCCTGCTAATACTAACAGCTTAGCTGACAGGTATATTTCGATTGAATTTCATTATTTACTAATTCAACATTTAATTTTCAAGATCCTCTAGAGAAAACCAAAACCATCACGTGCCAACTTGCACGTGCAACGTTAAATTGCTTGGAGACACAAACAACCAACAACCTAGGGTGGATAGAAAAGCAAGAACTAGAGAGTGGTTGTTGAGCAAAGCACGTTGGTTGCTGTGTGTCCGGAGACCTGCAAGGCACAGGCCAAGGAACGATCAGTACACTTATCAGATTGCAGAGATTCAACAAAAGCAACACAAGAGGGCGTCTTCTGTTAGTTCCAGTGAAAACTTTTCCTCGTCCAGGTACGCGAATATAAGTAGAAGTATTACTTTAAATGTAAATAGGAAAAATTACATTTGAAATAAATTAATAATAAACAAAATTTGAGGAATTGGCATAATTTTAATGACTTACCGGTTGTAGCTCGAAAACTACAAACGGATATGATATAAAACTAGTAAGTTTTTTGTGAAAAATTGCAAAATGTAATAGATTTTATTCTTCTCCATTATTCTTATACTTCAATCAAATGGAATGTAGTGTAATGAGTTGAATTCTGAATCATATTGCATGTCATCAATGTCTTTCCTTATTCTTTATATTTTTTCAACATCTCATTTATAAATGAACACGCTTGAAATTGTTGTTGAAGGTCAGATTCGTGGAGGCACAATCATCATTGCAGCATCCCGCTGCGACTGCTAGATCCAAAGCGAAGAGCGTCCTCTTGGTTGGTCACGAGAAAGACGTCGCAAGACTCGAATTTGTCTAGTTCAAGGAACGATTCCTCCGGGTCGGCGACGACGGCCAGCACGAGCACGTGGCGCATCAGCAGGTCCAGCGGAAGCAGTGAGCCCACCAGGCTTAGGGCGAAACCCAGGTTGACCAGACAATGTGCCATACAAGACGAGAATGAACCTCCCGGGTCTCCAGGGAGACTCACTGTCAGGTAATACATTCTTCCATTTTAAAACTAACCGATGTACCGTTTGTGTGCGTTTACTTTAAGGTTTCTGACAACGATTCCGTCAGCTGCTGAGAACAGCATGCAACTGGAAGACGACCAGCAGCCGACGATTCTGGTGAGTCCTGTGAAGGAGAAGGAAGGGCCCTTGTACGCGATTCTACATACGCAGCCGGTGACGCCGGTCAGGAGGCAGAGTATCGTGACCCTGCATCCCATAGAGAGTGGCAAGGATCCAGCCAAGGACGAATCTAGTCAAAATCAACAGAAAAATAATCAGACTAATCATAAGGATGCTGGGCCGTCTAGGTAATAGTGACTGAGGCTGGACCCAGGGTGTGACTAAATTTGTACTTAAATTCGTCAGTTTTAACCATTTTTCAGTGTTATTCAAAAAATTAAAAGAAGAAGGTGTTATTTAATTAATGTTTATCGAAATTCTTGTTATAATGAAATGCTTGTTAAAATTGACGAACAATTTATATATAGAAATAATATTAATGTGTGTAACTAGGAATCTTACAAGTCATCAACAGAACTATTGACGTGATATTTCTGCAAATCCGAGAGAACTTGTCGGTTAGCTATACCAAAACACACCACTATAAAAAGTTATAAACAATTCCTAACTGTAGTATTTATTTTAATTTATTTTCTACCAATATTAATGTGAAAGATGTCGTTGTGCATAGAAAAAACTGCCAGGCGATTTGCTCAAAAATACGAGACAATATTTTGAAATTACATTTTACATTGTACATTAATTATCGTATATATTTGTATAAAATTGCAGGGCGGCAACTTTTGAACATAGATTTTGTAATTTTTTATAGTGAAAGTTTACCAAAATGTATATTTAAGTGAATATATTTAAGGGGCATTACAGTGTTACAGCAGTGAAAATGAAAAAAATTAGAATCCATTTATTCAATGTGAAAATTTTGATTTTCATAAAAACCCCGGTTTTTGAGCGTAATGACCTAATTTTTGTACATTTTATTTATTGAAAAGTTGTATATATACAAACTAAGAATGCGTGATATGTTTAGATGTAAGTCAAGATAATAACAATAAGTGATAATTACCTTTTAAAGCAAATATATAAAAAATACAGAAAATGTTATTTAATATTTATACATTAAAGACGTTCCATGTTATTTATAGGTTGTACGAGAGGAAAAAAATAAGAAAAATTCCAATGTTAATCATAGTATTACTATATTCTATTAATGTATACAAAGACTACCTCCTAAATACATACAAAGACTTAAATAAAATATACACTTAAAAGTACATGGATATTTTATGCTTTTAACGATTTTTCAAAATTTATAAGAAAATGACAAAAGGTAAGTACTGAAACAGAACCCACATTTCCATTTATTATTGTTATAATTTTGTTCATATTTCTATTTATATGCCACAGCAATAACGGTAGAAACCATTTAAAATCTATTCTTGTACAATATCCAATTATTTTTATGCTTTGCAAGCTTGAATCACATATTTGAAGTGTTTCACAGTTAATTTATATAAATAAAATTAATGTAAAACATTAAAAATTATTTTGGTACAAAATAAATTAAAATATAAAAAAATAAATATTTCATTAAAAAGAAGGTCTAGATGGAAGCCGCCCTATGGATCTAGATGTGGTTAAAGGTAAGGGGTTTTTGTTGATGTCTGTTGTGTTTTCAGAATCGATTTTGCTCAACATTAAGTCTCTGGTTCTTTTAAATTCTTCAAACTTTTTGTTCAGTAGGTTTAATTCAGGTTTAGAGGAGGATGTTGCTGGTGGGGATTCATCCACGTTATCTTCGTCTACTTCCTAGAAAATGTATTATTTGTTTTTAATTACTACTGATGGAAACAATTTGTATTATTACCTGAATTTCTGAAAATGTAACTGGTTGAGTTCTGTATCTGTTGGTGTCCCCTTTCCTTTTCTTTGGTATGACCCTCCTGTGTAACCTTGACATGGGTTCAGGATATATTGTATCCATAGCTGTAAAACACAAAATTGATATGAACTAATGTAAAACAGATTTAATATAACTAAATAAACAAGCTCGTAACTTAAAATGCACTTGGGTTTTATTCTACAAATAATCAGATTAAGAGCAATATGGTTTCTAAAACGTTTTAATTAAAAATAAATTTAGTATACGTAAACTTGAAATAAAGGTTTGTCTGTTTTAAAGGACCTTCAAATGTCAAAGTAATTATAGATGGTAAGATACAAACTA